>NC_137827.1:14856722-15544222 GCF_963921795.1 Nannobrachium achirus | reverse complement strand
TCAGAACACACACATAGGCAGGCACACACACACACACACACACACACACACACGCACGCACACAGACGATTACACCATAGGCGTCAGGGACGTGCTGGCCATTGGGAAAAGCGGGACAACTCCCGAACAGAAACCTCGTATCTCCAAGTTTCAAATTTGTAATTTTTTTCGCAAAGCAAAGCCCTGCTTCATCATACAAGGCCGTCGCACAAAAGTAGTGAAAACAGCAGATCTACAAGCACACAACGCCTCGCGGTGCGAGGCGTTGTGTGCTTGTAGATCGGCTGTTTTCACTGGTTTAAATCATTTTTAAAATGATAAATACAAAACAAACGGTTTTGGACATACAAGGTTTCCACCCGACAACGACGAAATATAACTCATGTAATTGGCCCACTGGCTTGTCACTTGTCATGATCTGAAATGGCAAAGTAGCAGCAGCGCTATAGAGTGAGAGATCTCTCTCTATAGCGTGCAATGAGGCCCTCTCCAACTATTTTTCCCGGGCTGAATCAGGGGCCCAGCATGTCCCTGATAGGCGTGCAACAAATACAAACACACACACACACACGCACACGCACACACGCTCTCCGAAAAGTTACGTGCCAGTGTTGCAAGCCGGTGCCCCAGACAGACAGGGTAATTAAGAGCTCATTACAGTGCAAGCAGTGACAGGATTCCTGCATGCTGGCAGATGCCATATTCACCACTTGTTTTTGTTCAACCGTGGCCACAGGTGAGCCTGGTAGACATGTGGAGTAATCCTCAGCAAAGGGGCACGGGGAGTGTGTGTGCGTGTGTGTGTGCGCGCGCGTGCATGTGTGTCTGATTGTGTGGTGTGCACGTGTCGTGTGCACGTTACAAGTGTTTGTGTGTGGTTAGCCCTGTGCGGTTCCTACTAGAGTCAGTCAAACAAAACTGACAATCAGACAATTGAGAACAAAAGTGTTCTACAGGTTTTCTGAAAACCTCAAGAGGCGGAAGTGTAGGCGAGGTATAAGTGTAATTTATGTAGGCCTAGTTTTTCCCCCCATAGGTTTAGACTAGAGAATGTAGTTTTATCACTGTTTGATCACCTGAAGCTGAAATCCATAACTTTTAGTGATTAAAACATTTTGGACCAATCTGTATGGTAGAGTGTGTTAATACAACAAATTAAGTAGTCGGTCCACCTGCTACCTGTGGTTGTCGACTACTACTGGTTGACAAGAGGTACTGCATGAAGTTCAGATTGACGGATTGCAGTTTAAAGCCCTTTTCTAGACTGCATTGTAAGAAGCGCAAACTTTGTCAGCTATAAGCTCACATTGTGAGCTTGGAGATCTGCTATTTTATCTGTTTTTGGAATTGTGGCTGTAGGAAACTATGCATTTTGAAAATGTTGGCTTTATATTGACATGTCGAAAACCGGGACACCAGGTTGAAAGTGTTTAACCGTGATATTTCATGTAATTTCATTTGTAGTGTATATACACGGTCCGTTCCAGCCGTATGAAAAGCGAGGACACGAGACCAAATTTGATTTCAGCAAGGTGCGAGGAACGAAAAAGAAAAGAGGGGAAAGAAATGATACTTTGAAGATTCCAACGTTCCTTCAACACATTTTTAAAAGCAGACAAAACTCAACAAGCCCCTGGCACAGCCTCTAACAGACGGCCCAGACGAAAGCGTCTCCTTTAACTTAAATGTGTTTTAACAGAGAGGAGGGGGAGGAAGGGAGGAGGGGGGGGGGGGGGGGAGGGGGGGGGGAGAAAAAAAAAAAAGAGAGAAAAAAAGAAGAAATATAGCATCAATTTAATCACCCAGAAAGAAAACCCTGGCACTTTTTGAGGTGGTATCATTTAACATGCTATTTGTTCCAACACCTGTGTGTGTTCTCCGCCGCCGAAGATGAATATCAGACACTAGCATAACGTTCCGCCATTTAGTCAAGTGTTCAGCGCTTTGATGAGGGCCCAAGGTAAAAACATATGTGTGTGTGTCTGTCTGTGTCTCGAGGTGTGTGCGTGTGCGTGTGTAACGTGATGTGGTGAAATGGTACACCCACACTGTGTGCCATTAGTGCAAATCCCTCTTAGCGATACAGGTTCGGTTGAACCTTTCGTAGATGATGATACATCATTTTGCGTATAATAGAGCAATACAAAACGCTACATTACAGCACAGAGATAGCGGTACTTTTCCCACATCCAACGTGTACTCACAGATTTCATATTTTGGACTATAGCTTCTTCAGCCAGTGTTTTCGTGTATAGTGTTTCCAAAACAGGCAGCAGAACGCCTCCGAAAAGACAATATAATCTTTTAATTAGAGGCCGAGCGATGCCAGATTTGCGGCGTCGTACACCACCAGTTTGCTGATGTTTTACACAACGTTTGATCAAAAGGTGCAAATTCAATCAAATGGACGATAATGACGTGCCCAAAATAGGGACGCCAGGTTGAAAGTTGTAAAAAGAAAATCAGCGACATAAATTGTCAATACCGAATAAGTAAATATATCGTCCAAACCGATACTGTACATCGGATTGTCTCCTCTTAACGTCTCAGCTGTTTGGACCTCGCGTCTCTCCCCGATACCACTGACACACATTCTGCAGTAGCCGCTCTCTTACAGAAAAGTTCAGCCTGTGGTTTAGCCTCTGGACTGGACTTTAAGCTGTGAAAGTCCTATTTGATGGAGGACCGGCCCAACAAGGCGCCTCCCTCCCCTCCCTGTCCACAGTGACCACACTGTTTACTCCACATAAACAAGCGGCCCGGCCCCCCAAAGTCAGGGCTATAGCGCTCTGACTGCTATCCCGCCGCATGCGGCCGCTTGGGCCGCTTGGGCCCAATTCACACATCCGCAGAATGAATGACACCGCGATCGGCCAATTAGAAGCGAGAGGAAGGGGCGGGGGAATCAAACGCCGTCAGGTAGCTTAGCAGCAGCAGCAGCGTGGACTCGGAGAGAACGCACCGCGTAACACGGCTGTCACAACCAATTGGTTTCATGCTGATGTGTTGCCAGAACCCCAGAGCAGGACGCAAGGCGGGTTCGCTCCGAGGCCAACGCAACCAGAGCTAGAACGTAGCATTGGTTCTGGACTGGAGCAGTTTAAAAAAAATACATTCTGTTTTCCTTTTTCAGAGCACGTATTTACATAATATGTCAATGGCCCGCCATGGAGTTTATTTGTTATGGTGCCTGAAAAGCTTCACTTGTGGTTATTCTCCTTTTGTGACCTATGAGATGAATAATTCAAACTGAAAATGTTTTTGTTCTTTAATAAAAATAAAAAAAAAGTCGAAAAAAAAAATCTTTTGAAGCCACCTCCTCGTCGAAAAAGAAAGAAAAAGAAGTGAGATTTTTTTTTCTTCCTTCTCCCTTTTCACCAGACCCTGACTGTTTGTGTAAGTTATAATTTCACATCAGAGTCGGGGCCGAGTTTTACATTTCAGCAATTACAGAAACTACATGTGTGCCATGAACAGTCTCTATTGAGTCTGGGGGAGAGAGAGAGGAAGGGAGGAGGGGGGAGGGGGGGAGAGGCAAGGGCTCTCAAAAAGAGTACATAGGATTTTTCAGCCCATGTGTTTGTTTTTGCTCATGTTATAAGTGAGGGTTCAAAAGACATATCAAATGTCCCACATATCTGAGCCAAGGCCGTGTTCTTTCCCTCACTAAACACGCTCTCCCTTTTTCACTCTCTCTCTCTCTCTCTCTGGCGTCTTTCTCTCCTCTCTCTCCCTCACATTCTCTCTCTCTGTCTCTCTCTCTCTCTCTCCGTCTCTCCGTTGCGACGCCTAAGGCCTAAGCGAAACAGGAAGCCAGCACAAGGCCCGGCATTCACTGTGTCTCAATGACACGCTTCATTATGGCAGCTAGCGTTATACACGACGTCTCAGAGGCGCTGCTGAATCCGCGGAGTCACGAGGACGGACGGACGTACGGGACGGACGGACGGACGCCATTTTGGTTAACCCGCTTAGACCGGAAACGCATTATTACTTTTACCATTACTTTATGCTTAAATTAGTGAAAAAAAGCTTGTAGCTTGTAGATCTGTTATTTTTGAAAAAACATGGACATTTGTGCAAGTATTTGAATATTTTTGACCCGATTCTGTAAATCCTTCTTCTAAATCAGTGGCTCTCAAACTTTGTCATGTCAAGGAACCCTCAAAATCACATGTATTTGGCTGTGCACGGACCCCCATCTCAAAATATGTTGTTCCAGGGACCCCCGGAAGCAGAGATTTGCGTTACAAAAGTTTGCTTTGAAAAAAATACGTTCAAAGATTTGCAACGACAAAAAAGTCAATACTTTTCAAAAATAGCAGATCTACAAGCTCACAGCGCTGCACTCGGTGCCGCGCTGTGAGCTTGTTTATCTGCTATTTTTCAATAGCTAAAGTATAACACAACTCCAGCTCTAAATGGCTTAAAACATCACCCGCCCACCCTTTCATCTCTGCACGCGCTTCAAAAAAAAAAGAAAGAAAAAAAGCAGCAATACGTGTTGATTTGTGTCCTCCACCAAAACGACCCGCCTCGGCCGACAACCACAAAGCCGCTTATTAGTGACGCAGCGCCGCAGCTCTTCCTCCTACAGCCTTTTCCCCTAATCTGTGGCTCCGCCCAGGCAGGGCAGCACCTCTTATTAACAGGGGTAATCTGTGCCCCTGCTATTGACGTTGTCTGCCGGCCAATCAAAATATTTGAAGGAAATGTTTATTTTCTTGAGCGAATCGCACCAGCTGCTCGCGAGCCCCGCTCTCTCTCTCTCTCTGAATAAGGCCATTTATGCGTAAGAATTTGCCATTGTGAGGACCGCGGCGGTGCCGGACCCTCTCAGTGGCTGAGTGCTGATTTGGGTCTGTGCGGAGGAAGTGGAGGAGCTCCAAGGGAAGTGGAGCTCCGTGCGGCTGCGGGTGGACGGCCTCGAGACCCCCACCCCCCCAATCCCCCCTATAACAGCCTCATTCTAGGTCACCATAACGGCCGGTCCAGGGGGGGCTTTTTCAGGAGGTTTACGGTACAGTACAGTGCCGTATGATACCGCACACCGCACAACACGGCTGCGACGTGCCCCCCACCACCACCACCACCCCCCACCCATTAAGATATTAAGCCTAACATGAGAACAGAATAACAGTATAATTGCCCCCGCAGTGGTTGCATAACATCCAGGTTTTTTTCTGTCTTCTCCCTCTTGGCTCTATGGCAGGGGTCTTCAACGTTTTCAGGCCAAGGACCCCTTAGTTGAGAGAGAGATGAAACAGGGACCCCCACAACCGGTTCATAGATTCCATATAGTTTCATCGTTTGACAGCACGATCATCAGTTTATTTTGGATTCATGTCAATTTGTGTTTTCAGATATTTAACCGCTTGAACCGTCAATACTTGATAAACTTGACCTTTCACTCTGTACTTAGTCTGCTCTTTTTACCCTTTACACCAAAGCGCTTTGCCGAAAATAGCAGATCTACAAGCTCTTGTAGATCGGCTATTTTTGGCTAAAGTTCTCAGAATATGGACGCTGGGGTTCAAATGGTAAAAAAGGAGAAAAAAAAGTTTCTATCACTCAAAGATTTCGAGGACCCCCTGTAGTAACTCTGAGGACCCCCTAGGGGTCCCGGACCCCCTGCTGAAGACCCCTGGTCTATATAACATGGAACACAGCACTCGGGAGGCAGAAACAGCATTTTGAAAATGAAGCTCTCTCTCTCTCTCTCTCTCTCTCTCTCTCTCTCTCGTGCACGCTCTGCGTGTACTGTACGCACACACAAGGCTAAAAAGCTCCAAAACCACACGTTGTGTTTGAGGCTTGCACACCGCGGTGGTTCGTGCAGGTTGGCTTGTAACAAACTGCAGCGTCTCAGACCGAGAGCAAACAGGCCACTATTTGCATGTCAAATCGCCAGGCCTCCTGCGGTGTGGCCTGCGAGTGCGAACCTGGGTCCCACGCACCGGGCCAGCAGCAGCAGCAGAGAGGGACACCCAGGGGTGTCGCCGCAAATCCTGGGCCCTGATGGGTGCTTTAACTATTGGAAAAATAGAAGATATACAAGCTTGTAGATCTGCTATTTTTGAAAAATCGTGAACATTTTGCGCAAGTCTTTGAATAGTTAAAATCCTAAGGTTTAAAAAAAAACGATGTTTCTATGTCAGTGGTGCTCAAACCATTTTTCATGTTGTGAAGGACGCCCAAAATGATATGTATTTGGCCACGTACCCCCATCTCAAAATATTTAGTTCCAGGGACCCCCCCAGAAGCAACATTTGAGTTACAAACGTTCGCTTAAAAAAAATGCATTTATTCAAAGATTTGCACACATTTTCACAATTTTTCAAAGAAATAGCAGATCTACAAGCTCGCAGCGCTGCACTCGGTGCCGCGCTGTGAGCTTGTATATCTGCTATTTTTCAATAGCTAAAATAACGAAGGCCCCCTCCACCTTGGGCCCTAGTAACTTAGTCCCACTTTCCTCCCCCCTTGTGCCGCCCCTGCCTGTTGGATGGGTCACCAAAGACCCCGGCTGCCCCCCAGCCCCTGCCAAAAGACCCCCAAAAATATCTCCCATGGGCCTATCAAGCATGCTTTCCCAAGCCCCATCTCACACTGGTGAGAAGAACCCCCCCCCCCCCCCCCCCCCCCCCACCTCTCCCTCTTCCTATTGCTCACTACGGGCCAGCGGAGGCACAGACCTGTCACAGGATGACACTTCTCCAGACCCTCCAGATGTCCAGACATCTTTGACGTGTGCGTCACATTCCAGGAACGCGCTTTTTTACATTTCGACGGTATATACTGTAGACTCCCCACTTCTTCGTAACACACACACACACACACACACACACACACACACACACACACACACACACACACACACACACACACACACACACACACACACACACACACACACACACACACACACACACACACACACACACACACACACACACACACACACACACACACCTGACACACGCTACGAGCCTCACAATAATAATAATATAATATTGAAATTTTGCATTCCTACCCTGCCCCTGGCGATATCCCCCCCTCCCCCACCGACTTACATGTAGTTGTACCCAGTACCTGAATATAATTAGGGATGGGACGATAAGCGATATTATCGTTTATCGTGATAAAAAACACTCACGATAATCGTATCGTGGAGATTCGTCCTCCGTCATGCACTGGGATCAATTCACCTTTTATTTGCCGAGCTGCATATCCAGTACCATTTAAACCCTCTATAATGTCCTTATAACATACGTACTTGATAATTGTCTTTTTTTTCCACCCTCTACCAAATCTCTAGTGCCCGGGTAGCTCAGTCGGTAGAGCTCTCGCCTTTGTACCGCAAGGTCATGGGTTCGATTCCGGGCACCGCCAACTCAGCGTATGAGTAGCACGGCTTGGCAAGTCGTGCGGCAAGTACTAGGAGCTGATGGTAGGTGTGGCGCTCCACCTCAGCAGTCCATCTCCCAGGGGTCTAGCGCATTGTAACGGGGACAGACTCCCGCGTGTTACCGGCTGATACCGACAATAAGCCACTCCCGACATACTTGTACCAAATCTCTTTGCCAATGTTCCGCCCCCCAGGTTAATGGATGTTGGGGATATTTTGATCATCGTGATAATACACGATACATTGTGATTCCTTTGGTCACAATAATCGTGATATGAAATATTCATATCATCCCATCCCTTTCCAGTACCGAGTATCAGTGTTGTTTTTGACAGCAAATTTTGATTTAGTTTTAGTCATAGTCTTTTGAATAAAATGTCATTTAGTTTTAGTTATAATTTAGTCACCTGAAAAGTTTTAGTTTTAGTCTAATTTTAGTCGACTAAATATCATAAGATTTTAGGCGACTAAATCTACAGTTGATTTAGTCGACTAAAATGTATTTTGGCAGGCCTTGATGGCATCGTAATGACTGATTTTACACTTGGTTGTGTGCTGAAAATAGCAGATCTACAAGCTCACAACGCGTCGGCTATTTTCAGCACGCAACACTTGAGAGCAACCAAACATAAAATGACTCTCTTCTCCACTAGTCCCTCCCTAACGTTTTAGTCTAGTTTTTATTTTGTTGACGAAATTGTCAATATATTTAGTCTTAGTTTTAGTCACCACAGCTTAGTATTTGTTTAGTTTTCATTTAGTTTTCGTCAGTGAAAATAACACAGTCGACAAACATTTTTCGTCATAGTTTTAGTTGACGAAATCAACACTGCCGAGTATAGAAGCCAGAAGTTAATCCAGTCCTATACGATGTGTTTTGCTAGGAGGCCTGTGGCCAGAGCCCATGGAGACCTCATCTCTGAAGACTTGTAAGGTGGAGGAAGACCTGAGACCATGGTCAGGTAAGAAAGAATGCAACCTCCATTTCTATTCATTTTTGTTTATTTATTTTAGGGTAGGTTTAGCTGTGTTCCAGCAACGCCCTGCTTGCTTCATAATATACAGACACACATTCACGCCTGGGAGCTGCCCATGGTACAACCACAGGCTTATAGCGCTGCTCCACTGGAGCGGTTGGGATTTAACCACTGAAACCCTGTAATGGTTGCCCGTAGTGCCTCTGAAAATAGCAGATCTACAAGCTCACATCACGGTGCAACACAACGCGCTTTCTTCACAATACGGATGCTGGGGTTTAAAGGAGAATTCCGGTCTAGATGGCTTTCTTACCAGGGGCATAGTTCCGCCGATTTAAAACGAATCCAATACGGAACTAAAACTTCCTATGTTTGGCCGCTAGTTGCGCTGTTTTCCCCCCGCCAGGTACCAAAAATAATTTGTCTACATTGGACCCCATTCGTTTTCCCCTTTGATTTTCTAACCTTAATAAACGTTGTCATAAATACTTTATGGTTCCTGTCGCTAGCGAAAAACTCCCTTTCAATCACCATGATATGCGTTTTGAGCAAATATGGTCCCATTTATGTTAAACTTGATGATAAAGTTGCGGGGGGCGTGGCCAACTAAGCTGATACCAGCCGGCTGTGTTCTTCTTCGTGTGCTTTATTTCAGGAGGCTCCGACCACATTCTCCCATGTATCCCTGCGGTTCCACGTGACCGTTGGCAGCCAATAGCATTCCTTGTGATTCCTGGAGTATCTTTCAAACAATGATGGCGACACCCATACAAGGAACAAAAAAACGTCATTTTCGCAGCATAGAAAGCAATGGCTTCGCTTCGTCCATATTTTTTTTACAGTCTATGTTTCTTACCTTATTTTGTTGTTAGTCTCCCAAAAAACAGGTCGAGATGTTATTCTTTTTTTAAACCGTAATATTGTCCATTTTGGCCGACCCCACCACAGCCCACAACGGGAGCAGTGGACAAATCCGCTTATTTCCATTGTTTTAAAATCAATCAAATATATATATTTTTTTGGCTCATATCTGCCCTTCATACACACACCATAGATGTAGCAACAAGTTAACATTATACTCCAGGCTTACGCCATTGTTGAGATTCTTCCGTAAAACGTTACTCACGTTCGAAATCTCGTCTCACGAGACCTCAGAATCGCATTGAATCCAATAGGAATCAGATTTCGAGGTAAGCAAGCCATTTAGACCGGAATTCTCCTTTAAGTGGTTAAAGCTCCAATCCATAACTTTTTTTAAGTAAGCATTTGAAGTACTCTGAATGATAGTGTACAGTATATGGTTGGGTAAGACCACTACTGGTTAACTAAAACTATTGCATGAAGCTCAAAGCTCAATATATGCTCTGCAATAAAGTACAATATCTCCGTACCCACAACTAAAGTGGTATCAATAGTACCCACCACTACACAGTGACTACGAGCATGCGCCTCTCTGTCTGCATGCAGGTCTCAGTGTTTACTATGCTCTCTGTGCTTCCCTGATAGCTTCACCTTTCCTCAAAACAACACTAAACACAAACATGATGTTGTCCTCGGTTGACCCCAAAGTTTATGTGAATTTGAGGAAGGTTGTGTGTGTGCGTGCATGCGTGCGCCCGCTTGTGCGTGAGCACACGTTGATGAGAAGAAGAAGAAAAAAAGAGCTTCCAGTTAGCTGGCCTTGTTGTCGGGACTTAACTCTTCCCACTCTGCCCGTTGCTTCCCCAGTAAGTGAACGAGTGGGCAAAGCAAGAAAGTGTGGGTGTGGCTAGCAGCACGTTAACGGCCTTAATTACAAGTGTGAGAAAAACACAGCCTGGAGAAACACAGAGGAGGTGATTGAAGAGCGTTGGACTGTGTACAGAATACCGGCCAAAGTCAATTCACTCTCCATCCAAACCCGAACGTCTTCAAGAGCATCTCGGGACAAACGAGACATTTTCCAGTGTGTTTCTTCTCATTTAGCAGTCAATCTGTCATCTCTTCAATGTGGCAAAAAAACCTAGCTTGGCAACTGGTGAGGGGGGCACGGTGGTGCATGTGCCACCCATTGGGATGTTTTTTTTTTTAGTTTTTTTTATTTCTTAGCGTGTTCACTTGGACCTCGGGGCTCTGCTGCTGCGTCTCGGTACATTCTTATACGCCCCCTCCCCTCCCCACCGCCACCCACGCTCCTTCTTTCACTCTTGTCTTGGTGACTTGGCACTTTCAAGCGGCCCAAACAGCCCTCCTTCAGTTGTGTACACGACACGTCCCCTTCCCAGAATCCACCTCACCACACCAAGACCTGCTGAGTCATCGGCTCACACTGTGCTGAGGACACACACACCCACACCCACCATACACATTACATAAATACATACATAGTATATAGGCTATACCATATACCATGGACAGTGGAAAGCCACTGGTTTCTGGTTTCTATGCTGCACAAATGAAGCTTTTTTGGCCGTTGTATGGGTGACACTATCATTGTAGAAATCAACGTTCATTGGTAGAAATGATACCATCTCAAATGCTATTGGCTGCCAACGGTCACGTGCAACCACAGGGATACATGGGACATTGTCTTGCCGAAAAATAAAGCACACAAAGAAGAATCATCACAAGCCCATAATCACAAGCCCCTCCTACAGCATACCTGCTATAACATCAAATATAACATAACTTGGACCATATTTTCAAGAAACGCATATCATGGTGATTGAAACGAGGCTTTAAACTAGCGACAGGAACCATAAAGTATTTATGACAATGTTTAAGTTAAGAACATCAAATGTAAAAGTTGGGGGGAATAGAATGGAATCCTATGGAGAACATGTTGCTTCTGGTGTCAGAACAGCGCAACTAGCAGCCAATCATAGGAACTTTCAGTTCCATGTTTGATACATTTTAAATCGGGACAACTACACCCCTGGGCTATACAGGGGTTGACACTAAGGTCTCAGAGGCTAGCCACTTGCGCGTCGGGCAAGTACAGGTCATGTTCTACTTGCCCAAAGGTCATGCCCACTCGCCTGAAAGGTAAATCGTCCATGATAGGTAAAATTGTAATTACCGTTCAATTTAACACTTATATGTTTTACTTTCTGGGCTGTGCGATAAAAAAAAATCAATTTCGATGTCAAATACCTATACATAGCTATGAATATGACTATGGCTTCACACTTGATATTTTTAAGTGTAGCAACAGTGAAAACAACACATCATAGGTAAACAGTGCTCTTTGTTACATTTTACATTCTACAGACCACAAGACAGAGAGAGCGCTCTGGCCATGTTCAGGTGTTTAGACAGATATCTCATGTCGGGAGACACACACGCACGCGCACACACACACGCGCAGTCGCGCGCACACACACACACATAGACACACACACACACACACACACACGCTACACAAACACAAATACTCGGAAAGAATGTATGGATTGGCATATTTACATACAGCAACTGCTTGTGCAAGAGTAACAGATTCACTGCAGAGCACGATATTCACTATGGTGTGAAAAGCTGTGATTGACAGAGGCCGGTTGTAAAGGCACATGTTTGAGATCTTAAGACCTACACAGGAAATTCCATCCCACCCCGCCAGAACAGCGCAGAATGACACAGAGAGACCAATGTGTGTCATAGATCATAGCATCGTTGTCGGGTGGAAACCTTGTATGTCCAAATGTATCATTTTAAAAACGATCTAAAAATAGTGAAAATAGCTGACCTGCGAGGCATGGTGCGCTTGTAGATCGGCTATTTTCACTGGTCTTGTGCGACAGTCTTGCATGATGAAGCAGGGCTATACTTTATGAAAAAACGTATACATTTGAATCTTGGGAGATAGGGAGTTTGTGCCCGACAGTGATGATATAATGATGCTTGTAGCGCACGGGTCTTCAACATTCACTGGCGGAACAGGCCCCCGCCATGCCCCGCCATGCCCCCACGGACGGACAGCCCAAATGCGAAGACATCTACAAGCTCGGCATCTAATGTCTTCATGACAAAATGTAGCCTAAACCAACCATTTAACATTTGTGCAACAACAGAAGAGAAGAGCCAATATAGAGCCATATGATTTGTTTTAGCATTATAAATATCATCCATTAAGACCATTAAGTTGTTAAAATGCAAAATAAATGATCCTATCACTTGTAGTAACTGGGAGGGGTCACAGACTCCCTGTTGAAGAAGACCCCCATCATAGATCATATTTTGACGCTTGCAGCGTACGAAGATCACAGCACACAAACCACCTGGGCAAGCAAAAACACACACGTCGTGTTCTGCAGGGTCAGACCACATCTTCACTATAGCAACTTGCAGGAAGAATTTAGTTAACAAATTCAAAACCCCGATCAATCACATCTCGCTCGTTGACGCATTAGGTAAATCCCCATGACTTTCTGTAATCACAACAACGTCCCCTATTGCCGTGCTCAAACTGCATGCTGGGAGTCGGGGCCGCGCATGCAAAGTCCTGTGTGATCACATGATACCCTGGTCGCTGCCCGACACGCGGGAGGAGACTCTGGTGGGTTGCTGGCCACGCGGCCGCGGTACATATAGGTGATTATCATTTGCATGGGACATGATGCAGAGTCCCCACACTCACGGAGTGCTTACATAAACAAACACCTGTGGATCATTTGTGTTCATTTGGGTCTCCTGTTCTTTGGCTTTTCCCCCCAGCGGCATCGCGTTTCATTGTTTCTCCATGGTTATCCACAAGGACTATATCATCACTGTCGGGGAGAAACCTCGTATCTCCAAGTTTCAAATTTGTACGTTTTTTTTTCGCTAAGTGAAGCCTTGCTTCATCATACAAGGCCGTCGCACAAAACTAGTGAAAACAGTGCGAGGCGTTGTGTGCTTGTAGATTGGCTGTTTTCACTAGACTAGTTCATTTTTTAAATGATAAATACAAAACGAACGCTTTTGGACATACAAGGTTTCCACCCGACAACGACGATACGACATGTACCTTTCAAACAAATACACAGATATATATAATTTATACACAGACACCAGCGTGCTCATAAAGTTAACCGCTCAATAAACCTCATAGTCGATCAACCAGTCCGGGGTCCTCCAGGGGTCTGTACTTGGTCCCCTCCTTTCCCCCCCCCTCTATGCCACATTCATTCGGCGAATGTTCGCCCCCAAGAATATAAGGTCGCTACTCGCTAGGGTTCATGTGTGCGTTTTAAAAGCCACAACTACTAGTTGCACTATCTCGTCTTTCTTCTAGAAATACGAGGGGGTGGGGGACGCGGGGACGGTATGGTAAATCTGTCGCGGAGTGTTGCTAGGCGATCCACAGGTTCTCTGTGCTCGCCTCTTTTATTTCTCTCCCCCGAATCATTTGCCTGAGACACCATTCCCTGAGCGCTGGCCGTCACGGTTTGCATCGAGCCCTGAGTAAACACTTCACAGGTGAGCGCCCTGGATTTGCATCTCCCCATTGCCAGCAGCCACCACACACACACACACACACACACTAGGTGGACAGCCTCAAACTCACCCCTTGTGTTAACAACGCAAAATCAGTTTCATCCCATAACCAAATGAGGCAAACCTCCTGTCAGGTCGGGGTTACACGCTTGACTGTGGACTAGTGGACTTCTCAGGGACGTGGAAGTTAACTTCTCCCCCCTCCCGCCCCCTTGGCGTAACAGAATTAAACAGCCGCTTGTTGGCGCTGCTGTGTGGCAAAGACAGCGAGCAAAGGGTGCACATGGAACACTGTGTTCTCTATAAAACCTTGCTTCACGGAGTGAGAACATCACACGGACGACAGGCTGTGCCAGCCAGCCCTCTGGGGTCCATCCCTTCCCTCTCTCTCTCTCTCTCTCTCCTCTCTGTCCCTGCAATTTACTCAACACGTTTCAGCTGAGCGTAATGGGGATCATGTGTGGGGCTGGGGTGTCGCACCAAATTCTGGGCCCTGGGTACAAGGAATCTATGTTTCGATGGCAGTGGTTCTAAAACCCCCAAAATGGTATGTATTTGGCCACGGACCCCCATCTCAAAATATTTAGTTCCAGAGACCCCCCAGAAGCAAAATTTGAGTTACAAATGTTCGCTTAAAAAATACATATATTCAAAGATTTGCACACATTTTCACGACTTTTCAAAAATAGCAGATCTACAAGCTCGCAGCGCGGCACTCGGTGCCGCGCTGTGAGCTTGTATATCTGCTATATTTCAATAGCTAAAGTATAAAATAATTAAGGCCCCTCCACCACCTTGGGCCCTAGTAACTCAGTCCCACTTTCCTACCCCTTGTGACGCCCCTGTGTGTGGGGCTGGGCCGCGGCAGAGAGGGTTGTAAGGCAGCTACTATAGACCCCGTTAGGAAGGAACCCTCTCTGCCTCTGCCAAAGATACACCACTTTTACCACAGCCACAACACTGAGGCCTGTACTTACACTGGGAGTGGGGGAGGGAGGGTGGGGTAAGATATATGCGACGCGGGTTGAAGAGGAGGAAACGCAGTCGCAAGAAACCAGGGTTCGTTTTGTAAAACAACAGAGAGGGGAGGGGGTGGGGGGGCTTATTCTTAACTGCGTCTTAAGCCCTACAGTATGTACAATGTTGTGTATTGAAATAGCCGTTCTACATGCACAAGACACGTCGCAAATGCAACGTGTTCTGAGCTGGTATTTTCGCTATTTATTTATATTCATTGTGAAAATAGAGATTTCGTCCAACGTAAATATTAAACTTTTCAGACAGACATAAGGAAATGCATGTATTCAACACTGACCAGAAGCAGGGATAGAACATTAAAAAAAAATGATATCAAAAACAGAGGCATGGATCTCCCCCACCCCACACCAGTAAATCAAACCCTGCCAGAAGCTCTTGCTTCTGTGTGTGTGTGTGTGTGTGTGTGTGTGTGTGTGTGTGTGTGTGTGTGTGTGTGTGTGTGTGTGTGTGTGTGTGTGTGTGCCAGAAGCTCTTGCTTCTGTGTGTGTGTGTGTGTGTGTGTGTGTGTGTGTGTGTGTCTCGGGGAGGGTGCAGTGTTTTTTGAGAGCCTCCCCTCTAGAGGGAGCCACTGTGCCACAGAGAGAGGCTACTATGTGGAGGGGGTGTGGTGGCACTAGCCTTGGCTGGGGTCCAAGCTGGTGACATTGCACGAGCCCCATTAAGGTGTTGTGATAAGTGTCCAGTCCAGTTTCCCCTGACGGAACACAGCAGTCTGTCCCCCCCCCACACACACACCGCAGTTTAGCCAACACGTTTCCACCGACTCCCAATTAAATGCAGATCATGTGTGGGGCGGGTCGCAGCCGCCAGAGACATCAACTCCCAAACGCCACTGATCCCCTCCTCAGCTCCACCCTGAACCCTATATTTAGCTAAGACAGACAGACAGACAGACACAGAGAGAGAGAGAGAGAGAGAGAGAGAGAGAGAGAGACTTTTTGGGAGTCCGGTAGGAATTAGCGGGCCGACTTCACTTCTCCCGAATCAACAGCAGCTGAGGGCTTGGATTTTCCTTGCGTGAAATCAGATATGGAGCCCGGCTCCGGTGCCTGGTGGAAGCTGGAAAAAGAAACAGCCCCCCCCCCCTTACCCCCTTCTCCACTACCACCAAACCCCCTCATCCCCAAAAAGAAGAGAAAATGGGACTGCAGAAATGTGTTGGAGGGGGGGAAAAAAAGAAAAGAAATCATAGCAGAGGCAATGGAAATTGCAAAGGAACATTTTCTTTTCGTAGCTGAAAATGGACCCAGTTCTCCAGACGTAGGGAAAAGACATTTCAACAAGAGTGTGGCACGCAAGTTTGACATCCTCTCCCCTCAGGGCTGTGGCGTGCAAGCGCTCGCTGTTTCACAAACACTAGTTCTCTTTTCTCTGACATCCAAATCTACATTTTACACTTTCACAGTCATGCGGATGTTAGTAGTAGGCCCATCAAAGCCACCTACAGAGACAAACAAACATGGCACAGATTCAGGTGTGCGTGCGCGCGTGCGTATGTTTACAAGTGGCAGGTGCAGGCATCAACGTAGAACTGTATTTTGATATAAGCTATCATAAGTCAAATTTAGGCCTAACATTATTTAACGCTTTAACTACGGTGCCGCCCTGTGAGCTTGTATATCTGCTATTTTTTCTCTTTATCTGTTTATTGGTTTTATACAGGTTTTTTAAGGACATACAGGCATACAAATGAATCTATACAATATTGGTTATGCTTTGTAGATGAGTATACCACACAAAACAAACACACACCCTTCTCCCCCCCACCCCAGAAACATACATCAGACATATACATTAAACAGAACAAAAAGGAAAAAAACACACAACCGAGCCAAAGACGAGACAAAATAAAAAGAGAAAAAAACAAAACAATGCATGAAGGTTACATTTTCATCATTATATATTCTTCATGCGTTCTCCGTGATGACCATTGGCCCATTTTCGAACCACCGTAAGCCAGAAGAGAATATATCTGCTATTTTTGAAAAAGTCTTGAAAATATTTGCAAATCTTTGAATATATGTATTTTTTAAGCGAACATTTGTAACTAAAATTTTGCTTCTGGGTGGTCCCTGGAACTAAATATTTTGAGATGGGGGTCCGTGGCCAAATTCATATCATTTTGGGGGTCCTTCACATGAAAAAGTTTGAGAGCCACTGACATGGTAGTCTCTCAAGAACAGACTGAGCTCCAGTTATGTGAAAAGGACCTTTTCTTTGACGATGGCTGGCCAGATTGCTGACATAGAAACATAGGTTTTTCAAAAAATCTTAGAAGGATTCAAAAGACACTTATAGAATCAGGTCAAAATTCAAATTTTCAAGATTTTTCAAAAATAGCAGATCTACAAGCTCGCAGCGCGGCACTCGGTGCCGCGCTGTGAGCTTGTATATCTGCTATTTTTTAATAGTTAAAGCATAAAATAATAATACACAATAATGTGTAATATCTAAAATCTCAGAGCGTCTCGGCTTGGTTGGAGGCCACCTTGACATGTTTCACTCCAAGAACCAGGAGAATTTCACAACGGATACAAGGCCGAAGGAGTGCTCAGCCTGACACCAACAAAGCGTTGTTGATGCATTTGGCATTCTAACGAATGTCACGATGCATTGTTGCTGGAAATAGACAGTGAATGAAAGAATGGAAAGAAGAAGCACGCTTACTGATAAATCTTACAGATTATTTTACACATCAGTAGAAGCAAGGAACTTAGTTCTTCTAACTTTGTAATTAGTCTCTGTCCTGTTGCTAGAGAGGACAGTCAGTTCGATGAACAGCTGTGAATTTCAGTATTTGTAATGAATTATTATAAGTAATTAATTATTTACTATTACTAATATATGAGGGGTCGATTGACCCCCAGTGCTACTGTTGCTAATATGCACTGAACTGCATAGTCAAATCAAGCAATTTGTGGTGACGGATTGCCGTCAATGTACTCTAATAACGGAGAACAACACATGATAATATCTCACTAATCAAAAAATAAAATAGGCATATACCATAGGCTGTACCCAGCCAATTCCTAAGTCCTATATACTACTGGAAAAAGCCGATCTACAAAATCACAACGCATCATACTGTAAAATCCCCAATGCTAATTTAACTCTGAGCGTGTTTGTAAATTCCATTTTTACACTATCCAAGAGAGTTAAATCAGCACAGAGGGTTTTGCTGTGCACTAACTTTAGCCCAGGAGCTCATGACATATAAACTAAATGTCGTCCCCAACTGTCCCTGCCACCGGGATTCAAACTGCAATGCTACAGCAGGTGGCAGCAGGTCCCCCTCATGTGTCAGCCAACAGCATGCAGCAGGCCGTCTCGGCTGAGTGAACGAGGCCATAATGGGTGCTTTTCGCTTAAGGAAAATAAGTCAGTGACACTATAGCTGGCCCGAATCCCAAGGAAGGAAAGTGCTGAGTCAAACACCTCGAGCCACATTTCTATTTCCGTCTCGCCAGCCAGGTGAATGAATTAGGAAGCGTGTGCATTGAAACATGCGGAGCGGCAGCTGGAGTTTGCTTTACCTGTGGGATTACACCTCCAGAAAGGTCCGGCAGTTAACACTGACAGGCCTGAGACATCGATACGCTGCAGCGCCACATCTGCACATATACACACACACACACACACTCTTTCTTTTCCTTTTATTCCTTTCTTTTCCCCTCCCTCCCTCTGTCCGTCCCGCCCACCCTCCCTCCCTCTGTCTTCCTCTGTCCAGGATGGTTTGTCTGCTTGCCTCCTTTGTGTGATTTATGGTGGGTTGCACAACAGCACAACAAGCTGTCGGTGTTTGTACAAAGCGCCCCTCTGCTCCGACAATGGTGTCCTTTCATCCCTCGTTTCATCCCTCTGAGAAGAGGACAGAATGCAGTGCATTAACAGCCTCCTTTTTGAAGGAGCGGCTGTGGAGGCTGCGACGGCGAGGAGGGGGCCGCTTTCATAACTTCAGTCTTGTGCACGGAGCTGTGGGATGATGTGCTGTCAGTGGTTGATGACTGTTATTAAGCAAAAAAATGTCTCAGTTCATTACTTTGAGCAAACATTTCCATGGCCAAGGATATCGCGAGAAACTTGAGCTCTGGAGACTGGGATTTGGGGGGGGGGGGGACGCCATTTTGGGGACGTGGCCCCCTTTTTTCTGGGAGGAAATGAGAAAACTGACCCCCCCTGTTTCATATTCATAGCAGCCGTTCTCATTAATGCCAGGATGTTTGCCGTCTCGTGCTGTTATTTAACATGCTCCGTGTGTGTTTGTGTTCTCTCCTCTGCAGCGACTTCAGACATCTTCCCCCAGAGGACTCCGTTCCCGTCCCTGTCGCCGCTGACGGACCCTCGCTTCTCGGACCCTCGCATGCACTACCCGGGGGCGTTCACCTACTCCAACAGCTCCGGCTCGGGGATCGGCGGCCTCAGCATGTCGGCCTCGTCCCGGTACCACACCTACCTGCCGCCGCCGTACCCGGGCAACCAGACCCAGAACAGTCACTTCCAGTCCAACTCCTATCTGTACTACGGCACGGGCTCCGGCTCCTACCAGTTCTCCATGGTGGCGCCGGGGGGCGCCGGCGGCGAGCGCTCCCCCACCCGCCTCCTGTCCTGCTCGGGGGCCGCGGGGGGCGCCGGCGGCGGCAACAGCCTGATGAACGCCGGGCTGAACAGCCAGAGCGAGGGCGTGGAGGCCGACGGCAGCCACAGCAACTCCCCCACGGCCATGAGCGCCTCCGGACGCATGGATGAGTCCGTCTGGAGGCCCTACTGACTGACAGGCAGCTAGAGAGATGTAGAGAGAGAGAAGAGTGAAGGAGAAAGTAGGAAAGATAGAAGGAAGGAGATACTGTAGGTAACGAGAGAGAGAGAGAGAGATCGATGGTGCCGAAAGTAACAGTTAAGGAAAATGTAAAGATGATGAACAAACAAAACCAAAAAGAAAAAAAAAGAAGCTGAACACCACAGACTAAACAAAAAGAAGAAAAAAATAATGCTGCATGTTTGTCTTTATTTCTCAAGCATTCGCTTTAAAAGACTTTCTGCATTTTACCAACTGTCAGCCAGACTTCCATGTGTTGTTTTGTCCATTCTGAGAGGACTCCCGCACTGTGCGAGGAAATGTGCCGCTCTTTGAAAAGCACATTTCCAGGAGAGGCCATACGAATTGAGATGACATTCATAACTTGTAAATGTAAATAGAAGCAGGGGGGGTAAAACCAGAGAAGCCATAGTAATATATCATTGATCGATTGTCTGGTACAAAACAGCTACTCAACCAAAGATGCTTGGACAAATAGAAGAACGGCTGTATATATAAGTGATCACCCCGTCCCGGCTGATGAGCTGATCGACGCAACGCAGCACACGTACATTTTAAAGCGCATTGTTGAAAATGAGGAGGGGAACACGGACTGGATTTTCGTGCGTTTGCTCTAGTGGCTCCAAAACCCTCCCCTGGTCGTGGCTGCACTGCTGTAGCGTTGGGTCTTCTTCATGACTTGTATTTGTGGACTTTTTATTTTATTTTATATAAGACACAACACGAGCTATTCAATCTTTTGTGGTGAAAAAGATCAACAACCAAAGATCATCAAATGCATTCAGGGCTGTTTTGTGTTCTCACAGTACTTATGCATTACCTTGATAAACTAATTTATTATATTATCCGAACGGACACTCTGCAAGCCTTCAGTCTGTCGGTACGCTATGGACAAAACGGCCGTGCTGTGTTGGAGTGACATGTTTCATCGGTCAGGACTCAAGAAACTGTTCCTCTTCTGCAGGGTCCTTCATTTCGCTGTTGTCGGGTGGAAACCTTGTATGTCCAAAACCGTTTTTTTATCCATCATTATACAAATAAAAGATTTAAAATAAGTCAAAATGGCTGATCTACAACCACACAACGCCACGCACCACGGCGCGTCGTGTGCTTGTAGATCTGCTATTTTCACTAGGTTTCTGCGACGGTCTTGTATGATGAAGCAGGGCTTTAATTTGCAAAAAACACATTTGAAACTTGGGAGATACAAGGTTTCTGCCCGACAGTGACGAGTTTGAAGTAATATTCAGTCATTTTGAGGAGCATCAGACACAAAGCAGAGGGGTGTTTCTTGATTACAATTTCCACAGGATTTCTTTATTTTCTTTTTTGCCCTGTGGTGTAACTATTTTATTTCTTAAATTTCTTATTTGATCACGTTTCTGAATATAGTTCTAGTGTAGTATTTTTTTTTTTACTGGATGACATGGTTTACTTTTTATATTTATTTGAGCCAAATTCTGAGGAAATGTACACATGTACCCCAAATCCTTAAGCATTTATCTTTACCTTTTTATAAACCTTTTTTTTTTTTTTGTTATTTGTTGTTTAAGTATAAAATTGGAATTTGTGTAATATATTGCTCCTAAATTATAAAAACAAAACTTAATGTAATTATTTTGTTTTCCAATGTAGCTTTGATGCACTAAAAACCTGTATTCCTTATGAACCACACCCAACATCAATTCTGCCAAAGAGATTGTGTATTTAGGATCCCTGCCCACGATATCCAAGTTGTCTTTTTGTGCACCATAAGCCATAGTTCTATTTTTATTTTTTTATTTTGCACTATGTTACAAATTAATTTCTCACCTGCGTAATCAAAGGGCAGAACAAAACATCAAATATTCCTGCACATATACAACCGAAGGGTCCCTTCACATCATGCATGCAATCATAAACACAGCAACACACAAACTCCTCGCAACCTCAAACAGTCACACACACACACAATACACACAGTGCCGGTTCTAGGACTCAAGTGGCCCTATGCTAGATTATTTTACGCGCGCATCCGTTAGTGAGGGGCCACCTAAAATAATCTGTAGCACCATATCGAAATGTTCTTTTTGGGGCATATTGACTTGCTCATGAATCAAGTACAGGCAGCCAGGCCTAGAGTGAAGTTTTGGATTATGAGGAAGGAGGAAGGGGAGTGCATATTAAAATAATAACGCTAGTTTTTGGATAGGGGATACATGACATAATGTAACAATATGTTTAAAAAAATATCTTCTTCCTGTGATGTGGCCCCCTTATTGGTTGTGGCCCTAAGCGGCCGCTTATGTTGCTTATGCCAGGAACCGGCCCTGAATACACACACACACACACACACACACACACACACACACACACACACACACACACACACACACACACACACACACACACACACACACACACACACACACACACACACACACACACACACACACACACACACACACACACACACACACACACACACACACACACACACACACACACACACACACATTCCTGCACCACAGGTGTGAGTGTGCACATTCCCGCTGTCCCAAGGGCCTTTCCCATGTTGTCACACACATGATCCCTCCATCCCCGGAGGAGGAAGAGAATTGGTGGATGAAGGGATGATAGAGGGAGGAGGAGGAGGAGGAGGAGGAGGTAGGGTCAGGGTGGTGTCATCTTACTAGCACCAAGGGCAACCATGCAAAAAAAAAAACAGGCCCTTGTTCTGCACAGGCTCCTTTGTTCTGCGTAAGCCGTGGCTTCTTTGAAGCCTTTATGGTCCCCGATTTCTCTTTTTCTGTTTTGTAATTTACTGATCATTAGTGCCTAGGGGGGGGGGGGGGGGGGCTCATGGTTTTGGCCAGCGATTGATACGTCTGCAGCCAAAGACCATCTTTGTACTGCGAGAGCCGCGCCGAGCCACTCTATCAGGCCACGTATCAGGTTTTATGGTCCAGTGGTGGCTGGCAGGAGAAGGAGGAGAGCATGTAGGGCTACTTCTTCTGAGAGATGGAGGAATCCACACTGTGGGAATTCTGCGTGTTATTTAAACCCAGAGAGTGTGCAACATGTAGCCAAAAATGGTTCCATTATTTCCTACACTCCGTGTCACAAATGTATAAATGAACACTGGGGATTTTTTTCCCCCCGTGCAGACGCCACACAAGAGTTAAATGTAATAAGAAGAGTAATGATCCAAAGAATGCTAGCATTTTTAGCTCAGGAAAAAAAAAGGAAAAGAAAAAAAAAGTTATGCAAAGTGTTTTGTAGAGCCCATATGTAGGCTCTCTCTCTGCCTTATTTCCCTCTTTGACAATCAGTCACAATGAAACTCATTCCTATCTTCCCTTTGAGCTGGAGGAAAAGGCTTTGCATGTTAACTCAGCTCATTTCCTTTGGAACCCCTCCGGGGGTTTGAGAGCCTTGCTTTTTATTACGGGCAACAATCATGCAGCTAGATAAACCACACGCTGCGTCGTACCTGGACGCAGTCGTGCAAAGATCTTCACACCTGCCTTTATTACGGTTTGGGTATCGACAACAGGAAAAGATTTGTAAGTACAAGACTGATTCTTTTGATCGGTCTCCAGTATATCGCTCTTTGTGCAAGAGATGGTTGTATCTAAAATAGACTCTTGGAAGGTTTCAGAGAGAGACTGGGAGGCCAAAAGTGTTCAGCCGAATTCTTTTTTATTGCGTATTGGATGAAAGAGCACAATGATATTGTTGTTTTCTCTGATGTTTCTTTTTAAAAGAACCTCGTCTTCATCTTGATATCTAGGCTACCATCATGTTAATTCATTTCACTCTTTTTTTTCCCCTTTATGCTCAAAGCATGTACGTCTGAAACTGATATGTTAATTTAAGAACTTCATCTATGTATGTACTATCCTTAAAGACTCGGTATTAAGTGCTTGTAAAGTGTGCGGATAATGTAGTTTTTAATCATTTTAATTAAAAAAAGACCTGTTCCACTTTCTTTCCTCACAACTAGTGTTTATTTCTTTTCTTTTTTAATGAAACCTGCTGTACAAAGAAACCGTGAGAAAGCAGGAAACAGTTTTGCTACATAGCTCAGAAGCTCCACCTGCTCTCTTGCAAAAAATCATACACAGTCGCACACACACACACACACACACACACATGCCCACGTTCACACGCACACACACACACACACACACACACACACACACACACAGGAAATGGTCTTATGAGTTATGTTTAATATTCCCCACCACGTTCTTCAAACAATATTACTTCACCATAAAAACAATTCTATAGTATAATAGTTCTCTTAATTTTGAAACGTAATACTCAAAAGTCGGGGATTGTGAAAACTTTTATGGTGCAGGGTTGGAAGGTGTTGAGAGTGAAAGTGTCACACACGGAGGCTGGTGCTATAACTCATCTCACAGAAAACCAAACAACATCACCTCAGCTGACAAATGAGTGGTGTGAGTTATTGGGGCAGAGAGGCTTCCCAAAAAAAAAAAAGGAAAAAAAAAGTTAATGAACCCAATTTAATAATTCCAGTTCCTTTTTGGAACCCAAACAACTACCGTTTTCCCGTCCAAGACTGCTCCCGGCGTCTGGCCCGTAAATACCACGGATACCACGCCCCCCCCCCCCCGACTCCCAACGCTGATCTCACAAACCTCCGTCTAATAATTATCCCCTGCTCTCCATTAGTACGCCTCACACTGGCAAATTACCCACACTTCTCAGGAAGGTTTCTTTGCGGACGCCACGGCTGTCAGCGCCTCGGTACCCAGGGCGTAAATAAAGCATGGCCCAGGAATCCAACACGGCTCTCTGGCAGGCAAGCAGCCGCTGCGCCAGCGCAACGGCGGCAAGTTGTCACTCGTTAAAAACAATAGAGAAAAAAAGAAAAGG
The DNA here is from genome assembly GCF_963921795.1 of Nannobrachium achirus. Taxonomy (NCBI): domain Eukaryota; kingdom Metazoa; phylum Chordata; class Actinopteri; order Myctophiformes; family Myctophidae; genus Nannobrachium; species Nannobrachium achirus. Next base: position 15,519,648 of record NC_137827.1, on the reverse strand, counting down.
GAAAAAAAAACACATGGAATGCCAACGACTTTCTTCCTTTTAGTTTTTTTCTCTCTCTGGCTATATGTGAGCTCGTTAATTCATTGAGTGCTGATGGCATCTAACAGTACTTGGCCCCGGTTTGAGGCCTCGCCACAAGGATTAAAACACTTGAGATGGTACCTTGTAGGGTGGTCTGGAGCTCGGATGACTTCGTGCGGTTAACCTGAAACACAATGCCCACAATCCCTCACTTCTCAAACTAATGCCACCTGTTGATTGAGATACCATGAGAAGGCCTTTCACTCCTAATCGCCCCCGTTTCTCTCCCTCTTTCTCTCCTCTAAAGCTTTTTTATTATATTCTTTTATCTACTTCATAGTACTGTCCTCTTCTCTTTCCTATTCTTCTCCCCCCTCCTCTCCTTTTCTTCCCGTCTTCTATTCTCTCCTTTCTTTTCCTCTGCATGGCTTAAGCTGCGTGCGTGCGTGTGTGTGTGTGTGTGTGTGTGTGTGTGTGTGTGTGTGTGTGTGTGTGTCTCTCTGTCAGGCCTTCTATGGGGGCAGTTTTGGCAGGACTACAAAGGACCCGAGACGCTCACACACAGCCTTGATACACACTGTATTCAATTAACTCTGCACACTCAAAGCATTTACACACACACACACGGGCGCTCACACACACACACACACACGATAGGCAGCCACACACAGAAACACAGTGAGACGTGCGCACGCGCACACACACACACACACACACACATACACACCCACTCACAGACAATCCCTTGCTGACAGATCTCACACTATCCTCACCCACACACACAGTCTGAGCGGTGCTCCAGTGTGCCAGTGTATGACAGATCTGCGCCGTCTTAAAAAACATTCCCGACTATTTCCTGTAGGTCTCATCACAGAGACGCCCTCCGCGTCGATCCCCCAGAGCCCAGGGAAGCACAAAGGGAAGATGATAAGCTTTCAATTAGGCCCGGCTCTGGGGAATTTTCCAGCTGTCTTCACACACTCCGTGAGATTGACTCTCCGGAGTTCAACATGTGGGGAACAGAGGAGCTCCTCCCATCTGGGCCCGTGTTCTTTTTCGTCGTTAGACGTACAAGAAAACCCGACGAGCCACTCTGGTTTTCCATCTTCTTCCCCTCTTCCTAAAGTTGTAACTCTCCGGGAAGAGAGGAAAGGCACGTGCGTGCACACACACACACACACACACACACACACACACACACACACAGAGATGAGCGCGTTTGTCTGGTTATGATTGTAGCTAAAAAGGCATGATGAATTAATGTACGAAGACGAATGGTTGAAACATTCAATGCCGCAGAATATATTCAAAGAAATAGAAACGATTGACCGGCATGGACATATAAGACTAAAGAAGAAAAAAGAAACTCAGGTAGCAGATCAAAGTGAATTATGTCATAATCACCAACAGTAACCATATCTTCTCCCTTTGCTCAAACCAGAACTTGGTCTCTATATTGCTTCTCTTCCCTCATTCACAATCTCATGTTCACCTCATCAGCTGACTCTGTTTTTTTTCTTTGTCCACAAAGAAAACGACTATTTATAAATGTGGACTGGGAAGACATACTCAGGGCTGAGGGGGGGTGGTGAGGGTGGTGGGGGTGGGTGTGTTTTGGAAAGAACAAGGGCTCGTTAAAAGCCCTCTCATTTCTCATGAACACAATATCCCGCCGTTGCTGCTGTGCGCGCTGTGGCCCTGCGGTACCTGCTGCATACGAAACCCATTAGGGCCTCTATTCCGGAGACACTGACCTCCCTCTCTCTCTCTCACTCGGGACCCCGTGAGAAGTGAGAGTGGGCTAGAACCGGTTTTGGTTTTGGGCAGCCCTGCTGGTACACAACCGTCCAAGAAGTTCTATTTTCTAACCGGACCGGCGGTGGGAACGGAGGCTGTCGTCCAAAATCAGGGTTCCCACAGATTGACCGAGAAACAACAGGGGCCAAAGGGGTCTCACAAAACCACCAGAGCTGTGATGCAACCATTCTTCTCACACTGATGACGACTGCTGCTGCTGCTGCTGAGAGGCATGGAGGGGAAGAAAAGATAGAAAGACTAGAAAAGGCCGCTCCGTGGAGCACATATCTCTGCCAGGTCAGGTGGCCTACCCAGGGCCGTGTAAGTCATGGGTTGCAACCATCAGGATCCCTATTAGTCTATGGACCATACGAGATGTCGGTATGAAAAGCTCTATATCTGTAGATTATATTTTGGTATGATAAACCTTTCTGAGACACAGCTAAATTGGTGTTATCAGGGTTAGGGTTACAGGAAAAAATGCAAAGAATTAATCTGCTTTAAGTAACATATGAGGGGTCAAACTAGGGGTTTTTCATGATTCTGAATCCATTGCAAGCATTTGTTTTGCATAAAAAACATTCCTTGGGCTAAAAAACGGCCCCACAAGACTATGGTTTAGTGATGAAAAGTGATGAGTCATCACTTTTCACACTTTAATTAATGTAAAGTTAATGGGACACCAACTCTAGCGGCTGATAACACCAATTTAGCTGTGTCTCAGAAAGGGTTATCATACCAAAATATAATCTACAGATATAGAGCTTTTCAAAAATGCATGATAACCTTTGCCACCTTTCCGATACCGACATCTCGTATGGCCCATGGACTATATGGGTCTAAGAGCGAAATCACGTACCAGGCTCTACGCTTGGTAGAGGCCCTTCACTATGTTTTTTTTTTCCTTTTGTAAGATAGGCTCCTTAAGCAAATCTGCCAATTGGTAAAGAATATAAAAAATAAATCGGCACATGTATCACTCGTACTCCAGAGATAAGCAATTTGTACAAGTTCTGAACAAAAGGCGGAAATGGTCGTGGCATGGGGTGTCAATCATGATCCAAGGAATGGTCTAAAGCGGTATAGCAGCGATTAGATCTTCATCTTTTTTACGCCAAGTGTCTTCCTTGGTCTACTGGCAGCACAAAACAAAAAGTTTGAGTGCTCCAGACAGACATACTGTACAGACGAGCAAAAACATAATCTCCATTTCTGGCCTTCCGTCACACAGAGATAATGAAGGGGTAAAGATAGGACAGACTTACTATAGACATGGAAGAGATGATAGAAATGATAGAACCATAAGTGCCATAAGTGGAGTGCAGCATATGGATTTTGGACCATTTTTCATTTGTACAGTATGTGTGAAATGAATAGGGGTAGAAACTATATTTGGGAACCCGCAGGCCACAGCTCCTCCAGTTGAAGGTAGTTTTCTCATCCAGTGTAAATCTACAGAGACTAATCTGTTTTAGGAATGGGATGATATGAACATTTCATATCACAATTATTGTGACAAAAGAAATCGCGATTTACGATATTATCACAATAATCAAATCCATTATCGTGGGGCGGAACATTTGCCCAAAAAACAACACGTCACAACGTGACGAGCTTGTAGATCGGCTATTTTTTGGCAAAGACATTTGATAGAGAGTGAAAAAAAGACTGTATCAAGTACGTGTATTATGAGTACCTTTTACCAATCATAGAGGGTTTAAGTGGTACCGGATATGCAGCTCGGCAAATAAAAGGTGAATTGTTCCCAGTTCATGACGGAGGACAATATCACGATAAATTAAATCTCCACGATACGATTATCGTTATCGTGAGTGTTATTTTATCACGATAAACGATAATATCGCTTAGCGTCCCATCCCTAACAGAGACTATAATCTAAGTGTTGCTCCTATATGGTTCCCACAGCAGAGCGCCTCTCTCCACGAACACCAGGCTCTTGTTCCTATGTGTACGTGTGAGGAAAGGCCTGTCGCCGCTCTCACATCCCATCCAGAGCGCCGGCACAGTGAAGCTAAGGTCAGCATGGTGTGTGTGTGAGAGCATACGACTTGTCGTGCAGCCGCTCAAAAACGCAGACAGGAAAACATCCACGGTACGCCGAGACCGAGCCAAAGAGGACAAGAAAGCTTGGGCTTTGTTTTATGCAGTGTGCAACTAAATATTCGGTGCAAGTGCAATTGATTACCGAAACAGTGGTCACACGGAGACTTATTTTGATACTGCTGATCTTAAACGGGACCAAGCTGGAATCAATCTTGCTGAACTTTATAGCGAGAGTCCTTCTCCCCCCACCCACCCCCGCTCGTAGGAAACCAAGACATGTAAATGAGTCAAAACCAGAGACAGGCCTTTATAGAAAGCCAGCAGACCTCTGCACGGTGGTGGACCTGTGGCTCAGACCATGGTTATGGGGTATTCTGACAAATACCACAACAGCCAGCTTTCATTCAGATGTCTTGATGGAGCAAGGGGACATTTCTGGTATTCCTCTTCATTACATAACAGCCGCAGCTATACTCCGCGCCTGGCCCCGATCTGCCTTTAATTTGATTGCTTGATAGCGAAAAGACAGAAGAATGTTTGATAGAGCGCGGAACACTGCATTCCCCGATCGCGTCGCAGTACCGTCGAATGCGTTTTTGGAACGGTCCCGGCGTTCCTGGGCGGAGGGGAATCGTACGACGGCATGAGTTTGAGACTTTCGATTCGGGGCTGGATTTCATGCTGCTGCGTTGTGCGTTTGAGCTTCGCCAGCGAACCGGGACATCGACATCGGGGGGTGGGGGAAGATGCAGTGAAAAAGAAAAAGTTCATATTGTTTTTTTCCCAGAAACAATGACAGTTGTTTCCCATTAGGCACGTGCACACATAGACATCAAAGGGGGCTTGAGCCCCTGCCCTTTTAGCCGTCTGTAAAAAGTGCCCTCTCCCGACCATGAATGCAGTTTTTACTATGGTGAAAGAAATGCAAATGCCTTCTTTCCATCCATGCCATACCTGAAGCTAGGATTCAAGAGAATTGCCTTGTCCAAACTCTCCTGAACTTGAATGCAGCATCTTATTACCCTCTCTTTGTAGAAATCCATGCTGTCTCCAGCCACGTCTCCAGTATTGACTTGATGATGCTTGGTTCAGTGTGGTATGCAAGCACCGAAATTAGCCGACCTCCAAGCTCACAACGCGCAGTGAGCTTGGAGGTCTCCTATTTTCGATACTTTCACCAAAAGGAAATGTCAGCCCCTGCCTCTATAACATTCTCTGCATGTCCCTGTTTCCCATAAACTGAATCATGAGAATCAATACACATGGCTGGACTTCTCTCTCTCTCACACACAGAGCCTCTACACAGTACAGTGCATGTGAACACTGTTTCCTCTATTAAACAGGAAATTAACACACACACCCACACACGCACACTCTCATGCATGCATGCACGCACGTACGCACACGCACACACACACACACACACACAATCGCACGCCTGGAGCCCAGTGCCAGGCAGGCTGACTCTTTTGGGGGGAGTCTTCACGGTGGGGTCCTACAGTATATGTATGTGTGTGTGTGTGTGTGTGTGTGTGTGTGGGGGGGGGGGGGGTATCCCTGTGGACGGGGTCTCTGTTCACTTCCTGTTCAGGGCAGGGAACACGCTAACTTGGCAGTTCACATGCGCACTTTCTATCTTCCCTTCTATCTCTTAAAGACTTTTTTTTCGTCCCATGCTTGCTTGCTTGCGCGAGCAGCGAGCGAGACGAAGCATGATTGCTTAAGTCTGTTCTGGGTCGCATGGGAACACGAAGGCTCATTACAGGGTCCGTGTCCTCCTCCTGCCGCTCGTCTCTGCAGCCAGCAGTCAGATATACTTCATTGTTTAACTAATTGTTTTATCGCTGCACATCTCCGTCCTCGTCTGAATGTACATGTCATTGTGGGGCACGCCACAGACTTAATGACTCATAACCCTCAACCAGCGATGGTTCATGTGGTTTACAGTGAAATCAGTAACACAAAGGAAAAAAACACATCGCAGCTGATCTACAGCCCTCTCTCTCTCTCTCTCTCTCTCTCTCTTGCTCTCTCTCTCTCTCTCTCTGCCACCCATAAACTCCTCAAATATCAGCCCGGCTGAAACAATGTCACAAACATCTTTCTCGCGCCTCCTCTCGTGTGTTGGTGTCACAAAACACGAGGGCCACGTCGTAAAAACGCATGTATCATCTGTCATCGTCTGACTCGCCGGAACAATTAGGTCCCCCCCCCCCGCGCTTTCTTCCTAATGCTTTCTCTATTGTCGCACTTTGATCATCAAACTGCAACCATACCTCAAAAATACATTTTACCACTTAAACCACATAGCGTCCCTATTCTGGGGGGCGAATATTCGGCCTAAAATAGCAGATCTAAAGGCTCACAAACACGTCATAATGTGTGCAAAGGTTTCATACTTCATCATATCAAATGTCCTGTAAGTATTGCGAAAATAGCCAATCACAAAGCAGCGCTGGTACATCAGCTATATTATGTTTTGCGACTGTAGGTCGCAGTTTACTATCAGAACCGTCACAGCTTGACCGTATCCGTCCGGATGGGTAACACCTGACACTTCACTGTGACATCACAGGTGACATCATAATGATGTCAGATACTCAGAGCAGGGATAACGCCTGACACTGTGGTTGCCCTGACACATCACTGTGACATCACAGTGATGTCAGATACTCAGAGCAGGGATCTCCATATATGGGCATAAACAGGTGACATCACTGGTTGGTTCTGACAGGGATCTCCATGTATGGGCATAAAAGGGATTGTATGCTGTGATGTCATGGGAATCACTAACAGAATCCCTTTTATACCCATATATGGAGATCCCTGATGTACAGGACTTCATATGGGAATGCCCATATATGGAGGAAGACAGCCCATATCTGTGTGGCTCTCCAAGTATGGGCATAAAAGGGATTGTATCTATGATGTCAGATGTGATAGACGTCATATAGGATTTTCACATAGGCCTAACGAATAACTGAGTAAGCATGTTTGGGGTCTCACAGCATATCTCCAGACATGGCGTGACCTCACCCTTTAGCTTGTCGCCCTGAGGCGTCTTACTAGTTTAAATAGAAAAGTGGTATAGGCTCTGCAAGTGATAGAATGGTGAGCAGGTGCTATCGTCCAGTATTCAGAGTAAAGTGGACATTGTTGCTGTCAGAAAGAAACTCTTATCTGTTGTATTGTTCTCCGCATGTTTTTTCACTATACTATCCATCGAACTTCCCACACCCACACACGCTGATATGAACAACAAGGCCATCGCACGCTTAGCACTTTCAAAAACAAATTACACTGACACACTCTGTATCGCTACTTCGACCTTATGTCATCTGGGCCAAGCTACAGAACCCTGAAGTGGGAAAAGGTTAGTTTTAGCAGGAGTTTTGTCCCCTCAGCCATGCAGCCGACGATAGGATGGTTTTCTGTGTACAGTGGGGACCTCATGTATTACATGTTGTTTTTGTTGTTGTTTTCGAACAGAATTGTGAAAGCAAATATCCCTTCGGGGACAACAATATTATTATCTCCATATTTTAACTTTTACATTTATTTTCAATAGATCAATCCTCTACTACACCATAGTACAGTGTCACACAAAAGGTTGCAAGAATAGTTAAAAAAAATAAATTGCGATTTACAATATTGTGATAATCAAAACATCGTCCATTATCCTGGGGAGGAACATTTGCCAAAATAATCGCAGATTCTACAAGCTCACAACACGTCGCAACGTCGTTGTGAGTTTGGTAGAAAGTGAACAAAAAGACTGTATCAAGTATGTTATTTCCAGGTCCGTTTGACCAATTATAGAGGGTAGAGATGGACCGATTGCAAAATTCTTGGCCGATACCGATCCCCCGGTTTTATGAAGGTCTGACCTGCCAAAACCGATTTTTCCGATACCAATTTCTTTAGCTAAGAACTAGAAAATAGGGTTACTCCAATATCCTTTTTTTCAGGCCAAGTAGGCCTACAAGACATACTTCAATTTGAGTACCAATAAGCTAGAAGAACACTAATGCCAAATCAATCACAATAGTACAATATCCAAAATCACAGACAATATCCAGTCTAATATGACCGTCTGGAATAGGCAGGAGGAAAGCAGGTGACGCATGCTTTTTTTCCCCCTTCTTTTTGGAGACGACATTGACACCGGATTATGGAATATATCCTTACATTTCAAAGGTAATCAGCACCATCTGTATTCTGTAGGCTGCCACTAAGTAGACTGCTACTTGCTAATGTTTACTTTAGTCACAGGACCAGAGCATCATGCTGTGCAGTACCATAGACACAATTGGCATGAAACCTGTATTTATGTCAGTGACCGATTCGGCTGTTTTTTTTTATCATACCTGCCGATTTTTGATATTGATTCCGATTTCCATCCCTAATAGAGGGTTTAAATGGCAGCAAATACAAGTTGAATTGATCCCAGTGCATGGCGGAGGATCATTTCACGACAAATTTAAACCTCCACGATACGATTATTGTGAGTGTTTTTTTATCACGATAAACAACAATAACGATTATCGCCCCCCATCTCTACACCAGGGGTTTTCAAACTTTTTTGTCTCAGGGCACCTTATAAATATTTCTTTAATCCGAGGCACTCCCAGCACCTTAAATGTATAGAATATCGTCGTTGTCGGGTTAGTCTCGCGTGGCCAGACTGTTGCCTCCGCGATTTGGTCAAATGCTCCCAGCATACAGTCTGGCAGACGGAAATAGAAACGGTGAGTGCGAGATAAAGCGGATGTGACGCAACCGCTCCCTTGCAGTAGCAATAACATGTCCTACTGGAAGCGTTATGTCTCCTTTCAACATTTCTGGGGGCTTTATTTCGTCTTTCTCTGGTGTTATTGGTGTCATCTACATGATGTTTTCAAACGTTTTCTTAAACTATACACCCATAACAAGAATAGGCTGCTCGAATGACTTTGTCTGAGCTATTGTGTTTCTGTTATGTTTCCAATGGGACTACAGTTCAGTGCAGCAGCGGCTACTTCCGATACTCGCCGTTCGGGAGCTGCTCTTCCAGACTCTATATAGCATTCGGAGATTGTGGAATAGTTGTCTGGCTACGCGAGACTATTGTCGGGTGGAAACCTTGTATGTCCAAAACCCTTTGTTTTCTATTTATCATCTATAAAATGTACTAAGATGCGAGGCGTTGTGTGCTTGTAGATCGGCTGTTTTCACTAGTTTTGTGCGACAGAGGTTTCTGCCCGACAGTGACGATATTTTAGTGATTATGTTGCGAGGAAAACGTTGAGATAATAGTCATTTTGGTTAGAACTGACTGAAAATAACTTTGTACTTCAAGTTTAAAATGATACTAAATATTTCTTCAAGTGTCCAAATAAATTCCAGATATTATCAAATGATCTCGCGGCACCCCTGGACTGCCCTCGCGGCACCCCAGGGTGCCCCGTCACCCACTTTGAAAACCCCTGCTCTACACCCAGTATGAGGCTCCCCCCTGACGTCGTGGTGCTGTGTGTTTCTGGGCTGAGCAGCGTGTGTGGCAGTGTGCTCAGTGCGCTCCACACCCCCGTGTCTGGCTGAGGCCCTGCAGGGCCCGTTCCAACCCGTTCCCATGGTTCCACCGAGCCCAGCCACAACTTCCTCAAGGGGACTCCGCCCACTCACTGGTTTGTTTTCACGCTTAATGGGAGATCGCCTTACAATCATTTTGGTGTGTGCGCCAGAGATTCCGTTAGCCGGTATTTACCGGCCATTGGCCGGTTAAATGTTTAATTGGCCGGTAATTATAAAGTCCACCGGCCACCGTGGCCGGCTGGGAAAATGCCTCTTAGGCTTTATCATTTAATCTTATTATAGCCTACACATCATTATTTGTCTAAAGTAGTAAAGCTACAACCATTAAAACCTACCATAATTTTAAATTTGTATCATGTTCTGTGTGAGTCTGTCTGACGACAGCGGAGATCACCGCCACTGCTGCTGCTTCATGCTGCGCTGTAGAGGTGGGACGTTCGTGAACGAATCGAGTCTTTTGAACGGCTCTTTGAAATGAACGATAGCATTGTGAGCTTGTAGATCAGCTATTTTCAAATGGCAGATATGTACCTATATATGTCCGAAATAAATGTATAGGCCTATAGGGTTGAAGTTATTTGTAATTATAATCAACCAATCAATCAAGAATGAGTCTTTTGAACGGCTCTTTGAAAGGAACGGATCCCAGAGATCCGGCTCACTTTAAATAGCCATAAATCCCATCTCTACTGCGCTGTGGGCATTGGATCAGTCTTCGTCGTACGATGGTTACGAGCATTGGAAATATCAGAGCTTCAAGCTCACAACAAGGCGAAACGCGCCGCGCTTTGAGCTTGTATGTCTGCTATTTTAGACACGCACACGGCCGGAGAAGCACACATTACGTTTCACAGCTGACAGTTCCAGCACCTTGTATAACAATCAGCGCAATACAGCGTGGTTTTAGTGTTATAATCAGAACAGAACTGGGGTTCTTCCGAGGTAATCTGGCCAAGCTGGACCCCAGTAGACGATAATAAAAAAGGGACCCGAACTCCGTGGAATCATGGATATTATACAAGCACGCACATGACTTTCTGATCGCATGGATGTGATGCCATCGTGGTCAAAGCAACAGAGGCAAGTCAACCTTCCTTGCGCCATCATAACATAACATTAACAAAATAAAACAAATGTTGTGTGTAAAAGGTTTAATGAGACGTGAAGCCAAAATCATATAGCCTACTATTAACTTATTAATGTGTAGGCCACTGTGCAGGGCGCGCAAACGGTTCGCTTGAGTTGCGCACCCACTTTAACCTATTCACTTCTTTTTTTGGCAAGCGATACCTCTACATAAGTAGATAATAAGATATTATTTTGTTGGAACATATTGCAATTGCATCTGTGATAAAGAGGAAGGAAGCCCAGCGCAAACATAAAATGGTGTAATTATCAGTTGGGTGCACCATGCACACGCACATAGTCTACAGTATCTCATCTGCAAACACGTATGTGACGTTCATTATAATATGGCCGATAAATTAATTGATTGGCCGGTAAAATATAATCCTGCCGGCCAAGGTGGCCGGCCCCAAAAATGCCTAGCGGAAACCCTGGTGTGCGCGTGCGTGTGAATTCCTTGTGTTTGGGATATGTGTCAGGGACTGCGTGCGTGTGTGTGTGTGTGTTTCTGTGTGTGTAAGTGATTATGTGTGGCCTTGTGTAAGTGTGAGTGTGCCCATGCTTTTGGGATTTGTGTCAGTGACTCTGTGTGTGTGTGTGTGTGTGTGTGTGTGTGTGTGTGTGTGTGTGTGTGTGTGTGTGTGTGTGTGTGTGTGTGTGTGTGTACAGTATGTAATCCTTGCAGTCAATGTAATCACCTGTGAGGACAAATGCATATCAGTATCTATATACGCGCGCGCGTGTGAGTGTGACAGAAAGAGAGATAGAGAGAGAGAGAGAAAGAGAGAGTGCATACAGTATATGTGCGCAGTATGTGTGGCAGCCTATAGACACCAGACACCTTGATTTCTGCCTCCCTTTGTTTTTGCCCATGAGGCAAAGAGGAAGACGAAGAGAAGAGAAACAAGTCCTTTGAGTGACTGACTGTGTCTGTTGGGGAACATTCATTCATATCGAGGAATAATTGCTTTTAAGTGCTGAGATAAAACAGCTAAAATGGGCCGGGGAACAAAGGCGTCTTGTGGGGGGATGGAAAAAATGGAGCATTTACATTCAGGGCCTGGTAATGAGGGGATTTTCCTGAGATGACAGTGAGGAGGAGGATCAGAGAGAGAGAGAGACTGAGGGAGAGAGGTAAAACTGAGAACATGTCTCAGACCAGGGGGGTGGCAATTATGCCTGATATATACTTAGTTGCATGCCGGTGTCGCGCGCGACAATAGCCAATCTACAAGCCCACGCAACGCATCACAGAGAACGGCGTTGTCGGCCGGCGCGTAGATCGGCTGTTGTCGGTGCCTGTGACACCAGTACGCAGCTAAGTATAAATCGGGCAGAGCACTGATCCTAGATAAGCTTTTTTTTGGCTGTGAAGATTGTCCTGTGACTATGACACGCTCTCTTATACTGGGCCAGGAGATCACGCGCGTCGTCCACGGTAGCCTGGGGACCAGGCTGCTGCTACGCTACGTGGATTTGTTTTGTCACTTTTAGCTTCTCAGTCCTGGCAAGCCCCTCCATCTGACTTGTATTTCCCAACGTCACCTGTTACGTGGGCGACGTCGTTGCTGAATGGATGTTGTTCCAATGACTCAGAGTAGGGTTAGGGTAGCCACGTCATCAGCCAGCCAAATTTATGTTTTCAGATATTTAACCACTTGAACCGTCAATACTTAATAAACTTGACATTTTACTCTGTACTTAGTCCCCTCTACACCAAACCTCTTTGCTGAAAATAGCCTATCTACAAGTTCGAGCATATAGATCTGTTAGGGGTCCCGGACCCCCTGTTGAAGACCCCTGGTATAGACCAATCGGAAGCCGTGAGTGTTTCAACACGTTTTCCATACATGTCCTGCCCCCCCTCGAGATAGAAGCCTGGCCAGACTGAGAAACAAATGCACATACTGTATATAGCAGGCTGGTTCCCAGGCTACGGCCACGGGCAATAATGCAGATTTTCCCACTGTAAGATGGAACTGGCTCGACTCAACTCTGTACTTTCGACTGAGGATATTGGACTCCCTGGATGTAACTATACTATAGTGGTGGTGTCCCATTGATATACACAAAGATACTGTGTTTGCCGCTGCTGTTCATTAGAGTGATGAGTCAACCACGGCCACCACATTGGTCGGTGCAAGCCACGCCTGCTACTGTATGTACAGTATGTCTATTGAAGTGACATGTATGTATGTCTATCCGAAATGACAATGACCCTAACTAAGTTACTAATGCCAGACATATAATTCATTATGTTATGATACAGGATACTTGGTCAAATATTGTTTGTAAATGGGTTTTCACACCACACCATGTCTTAACCCAATATGAGGATATGCGCGTGACATCATTATCGTACCCGGATGTTATGCAGGAACGCCTACTGAGTGGGCGAAAAACTACTTTCTGGCCTTGACAGCCCCTTGACATCCAAACAGAAAGGTCCTATCTGATTGCATTAAACAACGTTATACTCACTTTGCCACTCAAAGGTACTTGTATGCACATCAGTCATATTCTTTGCAGAGGTGTTATGACAATGCGATGTCTATGTATATTATGTCTATGGCAACATCCAACCCACTGTGTAAGACAGTGCTAAACAATGTGAAAGTTAAACTAACACTAACACTAATTGCTGTCTGGAAACTATCTCTATTTAACCTGTACAATCCAACAAAAACAGATTCTGATTAAATTTTTATTGAGAACGCTGGCATTGAAAAATAGGCCATGCAGTTTTTCAATATTGATTCATTTCACATTTACATCTAAAACGTTTGTTGACAGTATTCGGGAGCTTCCACGCAGTACAGGGGTGAGCAGGGTTTTCACTCTCCTTTTGGCATCGCCTCAGCTGGCTGGGAACCTCTACGGATGTCATACCAAATAACACATCAGGCCTGTCACAATTATTGCATACGGTAATCAGGCATTGACACTAAGGCTTGCCCACCTGCCCCCGGCAGGTAAATAAAACTTTGGGGCAGGTGAAGTTTGCTTTCAGGTTGCCCGACCGGGCAAGTGCTCATTTGAGACAACCATTTATAAAGACAACACGAGATATCTGTCACGAGATATAAGTGTGAAACCATAGACATTTTCAATCATAGCTATAGGATTTGGATTTGGAGGTATGACATTTTTTATTGCACAGCCCCAGAAAGTAAAGAAATAAGTGTTAAATTTGAACGGTAATTCAAATTTTACCTATCATTTTATAATGGACAATTTACTTTTCGGGCAAGTGGGCATGACCTTTGGGCAAGTAGAACATGACCTGTACTTGCCCGACGGACAGGTGCCTCTGAGACCTTGGTGTCAACCCCTGCGGTAATCGTCTAGTCGCAATTATTTGACATAATCGCAATTATTTTGTCATAATCGTCATAATCGTTTACATTCAAAATATTTCAAAAATAGTGGAAATAGCAGATCTACAAGCTTGTAGATTGGCTATTTCCACTATCAATGTTCTTTTTTTTAAGTATAACGTTGTCAAATGCGTCAGTCATTTCTTTGTATATTTAAGTTATGTGTCATATCTGCCAGGTGCAACTTCAGAACCAAAAGCCAAACAGAAATATAATTGTCAACGACAAAAACACAATTAAATCGTTAATCGCAATTATTTGAATCAAAATTATTGAATTATTTGATTATTTGAATCGTCATGTAAAATGTCATAATCGTGACAGCCCTAGTACTAGATACAAATTTTGTTAGATGAAAGGCCAAAAAAGGCTATAGGAGAATCGAGTTGAGACGCTACCATGGAGTGGAAAAGCACCAAAAGATGCATGTGCCTGTGCACGCACGCATGCACAGACACAGCATGAAGCCTCCAGGTGTTGGTGCTTTGAGAGCGTCCCCGTGCTGTTCGTCTGCGGGCCTTCAGCAGCAGAATGAGACCAGGACTATTTGGGCCACGGGGGACGATCGGGGAGTCTTTGCTGGTCCAGCAGTGTTGTTTTTGACAGCCAATTTTGATTTAGATTTAGTCATAGTGTTTTGAATAAAATGTAATTTAGTTTTAGTCATAATTTAGTCACCTGAAAAGTTTTAGTTTTAGTAAAATTTTTGTCGACTAAATATCATAAGATTTTATGGCGACTAAATCTACAGTTGATTTAGTCAACTAAAAAGTATTTTGGCAGGCCTTGATGGCATCGTAATGACCGATTTTACACTTGATTTGCATGCTGAAAATAGCCAATCTACAAGCTCACAACGCGTCGCAGCGCGACGTGTTGTGAGCTTGTAGATCTGCTATTTTCAGCATGCAACACCTGAGAGCAACCAAACATAAAATGACTCTCTTCAGCACTAGTCCCTCTCTAACGTTTTAGTCTAGTTTTTATTTTGTTGACGAAATTGTCAATAATATTTAGTCTTAGTTTTAGTCATCACAGCTTAGTTTTTATTTCGTTTTTGTCAGTGAAAAAAACGCAGTCGACAAACATTTTTCGTCATAGTTTTAGTCGTCAAAATCAACACTGTGGTCCAGGAACATCCATGAGTTCCAAGCTCATGGCATCATGTTTCTATTGGTCAGGAACTCACAGCGGGCAAAAGCACACAAGAGCACAAGAACACGGCCGGGCCTCCAAGACAAATTCATCTTGTTTAGTAGGCGGCGGCGCGTTAGGGAACATAATCGTCGTTGTCGCGTGGAAACCTTGTATGTACAAAACCTTCCTTTTTTCTGTTATTTTAAAAACAACTCATTGACTGCCAAGGCCCGAGTTTCCCGAGTTATTACAGTAGTCCCAGGCTGCCACAGCCCGAGTTTCCCGAGTTGGAAGCCAATTAAAAAAAAAAAAAATTATAAAAGAAATTATAAAAATGCCTCAAATGTATTAGGCATGATCGCAATTGCGAAATTGCATGTTTAGCCCCATAACAAACACATCTTTCAAAATGTCAAAAATGGCTGTTTTGTCTGACTTTGAAGGCTTGTATCTCATGAATGCCTGAACGGATTTCCAAGCGGTACTTGGCGGCCATCTTGAAAAGGGCATTCAATTCAAAATAGTGAAAATTGCCGATCTACAAGCACACAATGCCTCTCATCGCGATTGTAGATCTGCATCTGCTATTTTCACTACTTTTGTGCGACACTTCGTATGATGAAGTAGGGCTTTAATTTACGAAGAAAAAAAAACATACAGATTTGAAACTTGTAGATACAAGGTTTCTGCCCGAAAGTGATGATATGTAAAATGTAACTGCACCGATCTGACGTGAAAGGGGAATACCACCCATTCAACACCAGCAAGACGCTCTAAGGGCGAGAAGTGCGCCGAAACAACAGAGACTGACACAATATATGTGAATTCCCAGATATGTGCTTAACATTGATGACATCAGGAATCTTCCTATATGGGCATTAAAAGGGACAAGGATGGAATTAATTTGCAAGTGTGACTTCGCGTCGCGACAACCACACTGGTTATCATGAGACTGACACAATATGTCCATATATGGACATTCCCAGATATGGGCTGAATTTGATCTTGGCCATATACTGTATGGAGCGTGAAATGAGGCGTGACACACAGACGCACACGATCTGCAGGTTTTCAGACTAACCCTACGGTCGCATTTATAATGATAGCCATTTACACACTATCTTGTGGGAATAAGAAAACGCTCCCCACCTCCTGTGCAGCCTAGAAGCCTGCTGGAGGGAGGGCCAAAGACCACAGCTTCTTTCGTTACCGATCACATGATCCAAAGAAAATTGATTTCTCAGATTCTACTTTTTTCTTATTTTCACACATCAGCCCTATATTTGACGTATAGTTTAATATAATGTCTGCGCATTTCCCTTTAACAAGTATTCATTTGAATGAATACTAACAACAGATTAATTGCAGATCCTTGGTGAGGGGATGGTGAACAGACAGTGTCCTGTGCCTGGATGGCTGTCCCCTAAAGTGACACTCCACTATACATACTCTGATCCACAGTTGGTTCTTGGTTCACTGAGGAGCAGCCCTGCAGTTTTACTCTTTGTGGTTTTCGTGGAAGGCCCCCACTTTTCCGGCCCTGCTCCAATTTTCTTTAAATACGACCGTAATTGGTTAGATTTCCTACCTCCGGCCTGGTGGCAGGAGTGTGTGTGTGTGTGTGTGTGTGTGTGTGTGTGTGTGTGTGTGTGTGTGTGTGTGTGTGTGTGTGTGTGTGTGTGTGTGTATGTGTGCGTGCGTGCGTGTGTGTGTGTGTTTGGGCGTAGGGTTGTGGGGGGCAGGCGAAGGGGGACACAGCCCACAGCAGGCGTTCGCCACGCTCGGGTGGCGAGGCAGTCTAGGGCCTCCATGCCAGCGTTTCTATTCCTCTGTTTATGGGCAGTTTACGGGCAGACCCTGGAAACCCATCCTCCCTGGAAACTGACATAAATCCACATAGAAAAAAAAAACCTTCTCTCACATGCACACGCACACACACAAACACACATAGTTACTTAAAACGTGTGTGGCACAATTTACCTGAATGGCTTTCAAAGTGGACACACACACACACACTCTCACACATGATCTGTCTCTCTCCTCTTTCACTTAAGCACACATCCACAATGTATCCATCCATCACGGACCCCTGCCAACGTATCTTGCGACATTATCACAAAGGCATTCCGGCTCTCAAATCAAAACCAGTCTGCGTGCACAAAAGCCTTTTCTTTGTGATGTCTTTCAAGCAGACAAAAAGGGAGCGTGAGGCAGCAGCTCAGCAAAAAAACATCAGGGCAGGCATGAGTAATCAAACAGGAAATAAGACGTAGCGTCTAGGCAAGGGCCCGAGCAGTGCAGTGCAGCAGTGGCCCCCACTGATCCGGAGCCAGCCCATTGTCCCTGCCCGCCATTGTTTCCCTCTGGGTCGGCCGACCAGAGAGCAGCCAGGCCTCCGCTCTGGGCCGGCAGCGTGCCTTGATCCCAGTCATCCCACCGCTGTTTGTCTGAGACGCAGACAAACAGCGTGGGCAGAAAACTACCTGTGGAGTAATGATGGGGTTAAGAGAATGAGACACACACACACACACACACACACAAAGAGAGACAGAGAGAAGAAGGGAAGAGAGAGGAATGGAGAGAGTGGAGAGAGGGCGGGAGGGGGGAGAGAGGAGAGAGACAGAAAGGGAGAGATAGAAGAGACTAGAGATGGGACGATAAGCGATATTATCGTTTATCATGATAAAAAACACTCGCGATAATCGAATCGTGGAGATTTAATTTATCGTGATATCGTCCTCCGTCATGAACTGGGATCAATTCACCTTTTGTTTGCCGAGCTGCATATCCGGTACCACTTAAACCCTTTGGTAAAAGGTAATATATGTACTTGATAGTCTTTTTTTCACTCTCTATCAAATGTCTATCAAAAGATAGCCAATCTACAAGCCGATCTTGCAATGCGTTGTGAGCTAGTAGATCTGCTATTTTTTGGGCAAATGTTCAGCCCTAGGATAATGGATTTTGATTATCGCGATAATATCGTAAATTGCGATTTATTTTGTCTCAATATAAATCGCAAATGTTCATATCGTCCCATCCCTAGAAGAGACAGAGAGGGAGAGGGTGAGGGAGAAGGAGAGATCGAGAGGGGGAGAGGGACAGGGGAAGAAAGAGAGAAAAGAAAGGGGGCGGTGGTGGATGGTAAAGGGTAACTCTGATATATGCCTCCGGTGGGACTTGATGGCGAAATTGAAATCCAAAGCAAATCACTGCCAGCAAAATGTATCAGTGTGAAGAGAGAACAAAGATGAAAGGCTCAGGGTGTGAGAACGCCTCGCAGGTATCAAAACATAATGACACACGCTCTATTACTGCATTATGTCAAAACTGAGACAGCTCCGCAACGTCGGCGGAGCACCGCACTTGCTTGTCTGGTGAAATCCGATGACCCGCCCGCAATCCGATCACTTAAGAGTGCAACATCAAAAAGCTCGGGCTGATCTACGAGCGACCGCACGAGTGTGAGATGACAACGCCACGTTTCCTACACGGAGGAGGAACATCTAAACCTTCCCCGACGCGTCCAGGGAGAGGCCTCTATAGACTTCCACGCCGCCGCCTTGATCGGCTTCCTCACAGGCTGCAGCTGAAGGGCCTCAAAGGCTAGTGGGAGCTTGGAAAGAAACACACACACACACACACACACACCTCTCGTTGACTGAGCGAGCCAAGAGCGCGTGGGGAAACTGGATCCACACGCTGAAAAGTCGCAGTCTGGGGTAGAGGAGGTGTTGATTTTTACTGTAACCAGCGGCAGCCCCGAAACGGACCCGCTACGGTGTCAGCCAGAGCCAACGGGGTTGTTTAATATGGGAAGGCGAGAGAGCGAGAGAGGCGGGGGAGTCTCTCCTCTTTATGGTGCCTGGAAAGTCACAGACACATGTCCAACCAAAGCAGGCTCTCTCGGCACGGGGGCGGGCATGCGGTTCAGCCGCACGAGAACTAGACCCAGAAGGCTTCCGCACCCGTGTATAAGCCCCGACGCCTCCCTGGAGCGTTGGTGCGGAGAGAAGCCAGGGACGCTTCCAAAAATGGCACGAAAATTGCACGCACACGTGAACACACACAAACACACGTAACGCACCACTTTTCCCGGCAAGCGACGGTCGCCTCTGTGGAAAAGTGTGGTCACAGAACGCATTAAGGCCCAGGAGTTTGAGGGACTGCAGGGCTGCAGTGGCAGACCAGTAGGAAGCTCAACACACCACACCTCACCACACCTCCCAGTATACACAGCACACCCAGTAGAGGAGAGACCGGTCAGAGGAAACCTATACTCACCCCTCCTGTTGCTGCTGCTGAGAATCAGGCTAATGTGATTTGGGCCTGCTTGTGTATGAAACACAGGTGTGTATGTGTGTGTGTGTGTGTGTGTGTGTGTGTGTGTGTGTGTGTGTGTGTGTGTGTGTGTGTGTGTGTGTGTGTGTGTGTGTGTGTGTGTGTGTGTGTGCGCGCACTTTGAAAGCTATTCAGGTAAATTGCACCACACACACTTTAAGTAACTGTGTGTGTTTGTGTGTGAGAAAAGGTTTTTCTATGTGGATCAAGCATATATGTATGAATATATCATTTATATACGTGTGTATATAATACTGTGTACATGCGCGCGCACACACACACACACACACACACACACACACACACACACACACACACACACACACACACACACACACACACACACACACACACACAATAACTGTACATATATGTGTGTGTGTGTGTGTGTGTGTGTATATGTGTGTGTGTGTGTGTGTGTGTGTGTGTGTGTGTGTGTGTGTGTGTGTGTGTGTGTGTGTGTGTGTGTGTGTGTGTGTGTGTGTGTGTGTGTGTGTGTGTGTGTGTGTGCGTGCGTGCATTAAACGTGCACAGCCTTGCTCCACACATCAACCCATGCCAGTGTAAAGCCAGACCTACCCGATAATCACGGTGATTTAAAACAGTGTAGGCCACAGCGCTGCCTCTCCACAACCCGAGAGCCATCTCGCTCCTAATAAACAACTTTTATCAAAACAAGATGGCCCGGGAAGCAGAACCAGACAGCAGCCCCGACAACAAAAAAACCCGACAACGGCTCCCCAAAAAACCCAACCCCACTCTTGCCTTTCATGCCTGGCCAGGCCTGTGGTTCTACTGGGAGTTCTGGTGCCATATAACATGATCCACGATCCACTTACAGACCCCGGTCCCGGTTCAGCCCCTCTGCCCCGAATATTGAGTGTGAAGTCCACCATTGTTCAGGTCGCCGTTTAAAGACCACAGGCCTCTTAGCTCAAAGCAACACATTCTAAAGAATAAAGAAAAGTTTAACAGTTTGACCCACTGTGCCATTAGAACCTTTAGTCTACAGTGGTATATATCCATCTCTAAACTCCAGGAAACTCTGTGCGACTCTCCTTCGTATATATCTGGGGAACAGTTAATCCGCTCGACTTCACACTTGGCGGGTGGATTGCCGAGGAGCCAAGGAAGTGCAGTATCAAGTGTGAAGTCGATAAGATGAGCAGTTTTCCAGGACCGGCCCGCACCAATTAAGGGACACGACCGACTGCAGCCCCTGCGGCTTTGAACTCTCAACCAACCTTTGTGCTTCTTTGTGATATGACAGGCTGGAGCAGTAACACTGTCCGTCTTATTAATGCTTAAAGCATCCTGACAGGCCCTCTTGTTACTTACTTAAACCATGCTCCCTTCAACCACCTAATGGAGGTTCTAAAAGCCATTAGGCCAGAGGCCCTCCCTGAGACATCACAGGCTGTGTGCAGCACGTTCTCCACAGAGGAGCAGCTAAGGGGCGATCAATAAGGCTATACTCTCCCCGTCGCCTTCCTCCTCATCTTAGCCTTGCCTTTCTTTGCCAGTGTTGATTCCAAATGTGACAGTCTACCCACTATGGCTGCTGGCAAGTAAAGGAGACGCCGTGGTTTAGATCAGAGAGCAGAGACAACTGGGGGCGGAGGACCAGCAGACACCTGCAGTGTGGGCAGAGAGATCACAGGTCTCCTCTGAAGGCGGACTGCAGGTGAATTGCCTCGTTCGCTCTAGGCTTTTCCACTCAAACCGTCCTCCCATTGTGCTCCCGACATTTATTATTCGCAACTCGTCCGCGCCGCTGCCGGTTGTGTCTGCGATGTTAAACTGGGATGCCCCCATTGTGTGTCAGTGGCATTTGTCAGCAAAACAATTGATGCTCTGTTGCAGCGAGGCGGACGCGGACAGAATGCTATCATGTTCAGAGTCAAAAACACTAAATGACTTTACTGGAGCGTCCGCGCGTGGGCGTGCATGAGAGTGCGGTTGGTCGTCGTTTTGCACCGTGGAGGGGAGGCAGCAGTGTGGAGGGCGGGGCAGAGCATTTCTCTCTAATGGGCCTGGCCTCTGCAGTAGCTGGCATGAAAAGAAAGCCAGCGAGCTGGAGATGGATGGCAGACCTACAACTTCAAAGACCTCTTCCCTCCCGCTTCGATGTGCCACAGCTCTGAAAGGGAACCTGCTAGTTCACTTTAGTACAAAGACACACAGAGACATGTGCACAGACGCTCAGACACACGCATGCGTGCGCAGGCACACACGCACACACTTGAACACCTTCGATTATCAGACAGCATGTCCAACAGACATTTCCTGATTCTTTTTAAAAGGGTACAATAAAGATTTGTTTTGGTTATTCTAAAAACACACACACACAGCCTTATAGGTCTGCACAGCCAGCACACCCGCACAAACTTGCGCGTGTGCGCGTACACACACACACACACACACACACACACACACACACACACACACACACACACACACACACACACACACACACACACACACACACACACACACACACACACACACACACACACACACACACACACACACACACACACACACACACACACACACACACACACACAGAGAGTGCAATAATTCTCCACATACCAGACAGATATCCCCTCTGGGCTTTGACACACTAACGTAACACATAAATTGCAAGGTAAATCTTCTTGCGTGTTGGGTTTGAAGTCTGTGTCTGTCTGTATGTGTGTGTGTGTGTGTGTAACAGAGCAATCTTTTATCTAATCGTTTATTTCTTTTTGTCACAGACTTAATAGGCTGCTGTTGTCGGCTACTCGTGCACAGACAGAGACAAGGAATACACACACCACCAGTTTGAGGCGGCATAATATTTGGAGAAAGAAAACAATCAATCATGATCCCTCGCATGTTTACTGGTTTTCACATTTTGAAACAAAAAACTCTCTCCTCTCACTTTTCCACAAACATTCATAAAAACACAGACACGTGCATTTTGTGCTCACATCACACACACACACACACACACGCCCACCCGCGAGTGCGTGCGCGTGCACCACCTCTCTCTTCTCATGCTTCCAGTGAAAAAAGTGCTGAGCATGTAGAGAAGAGGGGAACAATGAATGAGGCAGGAGAACAGTGTCAGCTTTGGATGGAGAGCTTTATACTTCCACCCCCTTTGATTACTGTAGCCAAGCGCCCTCTAGTGGGCCTTATCTTCAACGACACCTCTCCCACTTGGTTTGTGTGCCCCCCCCTATACCCCACCAGCCGACAGCCGCAGTCACCACACGGGTTGCCACAGGGTGTGACGGAGCAGCACGGAGGGAGGCCAGATGGGGTGAGGGCAAAAGAGGTGGGTGAGGCAGCGGAGAGAGAGAGAGGGGTTGGTTGGTGGGTGGTGTTGGTGGTGGTGGTGGATGATGATGGGGCTGTGGGGGTGAGAGACATGGCTCCCTGGGCAGCCCAAGGGGTCCACCACAACCCCCCCACTCACCACCAAACTGGCCACCGAGCCCCGGAGAGAAAAAAAGCCACCCTCCCAACCACATCTTAATGAGGGCTAAAATAAACAATGTGAACACACAAACCCACCCTGAGCTGGTTGACTGCGGGCGCTGGGTGAGAGTGTGTGTGTGTGTGTGTGTGTGTGAGTGTGTGTGTGTGTGTGGGGGGGGGGGGGATCAGAGGGGACATGTTGGGTTGTTAGCTGGTGGTGTAATAGTAGGGATGATGGAAGCGTCTGATGATGCCTGCGTGCCGTGCTGCCCGAAAATAGCCGATCTACAAGCTCACAATGTGTTGCGACGCAACTGCGTTGCGAGCTCGTAGGTCGGCTGTTTTCGGGGGGCACGCAACGCCGTTGAAACAGTCACTTGGCTCCACCATTTTGTCGTTGTGGCAGACGGAAGCTCAGTGAATAATAACATCTAAATTATAATGTGTCCTCCAAAAGCATCGTCATGAACAGAAGAAAGACAGAATTAGAGAATGAATGGTCAACTTCACTTGGAACTCAATGCAATGTAGGCCTAGATTACTTTGTTTTTTTGACATGTGAGGCATTAATGACTTTCATCTTGGTACAAGAGCCATCTCCAATACATCACTGTTGCTGTGGCTCTGTCTGGCCTGGCCTGGGTCATTTCCTTTTTGTTTTCTTGCATTGTTTTGTCAATTTGTCACTACTACGCTTGATGTTCACTGTTTTTGAAAGTATTTTGAAATATGTGGAAAAACACTTTGAATATGCGAGAATACCCTGAGGTTTGAGAAATGTAATCCACTGTGTCGCCCCGCATCACTCTTTACTCACTGATGTATTGAAATTAGGTCCATTAGGGTGTAGACAGGGTCAGGTTCTGAAAGCCATGGGCCCTGGGGACACACACACACACTACAATGAAGCCCCTCCACCCACACACACACACACACACACACACACACACACACACACGCACACGCACACGCACACACTCACACTCACACACACAAAAATAAATATAAAAACTGCCACATTCAGTGTGTCTAAGTCTAGGGCCACATTTCTATACAGCACCATAGAAATGATGTAAGAAAGATTACAGTCAACAACAGCAGCCACATTTTTAAGAACATTAGGAAATGCTATTAGAATTAGCCTTCAATTCTGGGAGAGAGAGAGAGAGAGAGAGAGAGAGAGAGAGAGAGAGAGAGAGAGAGAAATAGGAGCGGTACATACATTATTTTGTTTTGATTGTATTGCTCAATGTTATATGAGATACTTAAATGGTTTCCTGTGGAAATAAGCTTAGTCTTTTCTAGGATCTCCTTTTAGTAGACCTTGTACCAGTGAACTGTACAGTCATGAAACTGTACCTTTTCCTATGCAAACTTCTAATAAAGTCTTCAATCAATCAATCAAACTTTTGCTTTGACAATGTTAATATATATGTTTTTGCCCTTTGAATTGAATTGAGACGCACACACACACACACACACACACACACACACACACACACACACACACACACACACACACACACACACACACACACACACACACAAGAATGAATAAGCCACCCTGTCTGTAACAACTCAGAAGCTTTTAGCAGCCACAACACAACCGACATACATTTGTGGATTCATATTATCAGCCAAGAGCCAAAAAACTATCACACTGATGAATATGATTCATTACCACCCAGCCTTTGGGCACCAATAGAACAGCCAACAGCAATAGTCAGAAATACACTATAAACAACGGTAGCCTATACTGTAGGGGGGATTTTCAAATGTCCTCATGTCAAAGACCCCCAAAGTGACATCCAAGCAAAACAACTCATACTTAATCTACCCTATTAGAGTAAACAGGTTCACAGTTCTATTGAAACATTGTTATAATAGTCCCCCATACATTTGTTTTGTGTTGTAGTAGGCTATAGGCTAATTTAAACGGAATTGAATTACAGCTGAGCTAACAAGCCAAGGCTACACTGACTTCTTGGCCGAGGACCCCTGGAACTCAGCCAAGGGCCTCATTGAGTGCCTCCATGACCCCTTGCGGTCCCCCAGCCACCACTTTGAAAACCACTTGCCTTTATGACAGGACAGAACAGACCAGTGCCCCCTACTGTCAGTGCTGTGGCAGTGCAGTGCCTACCTTTAGCAGTCTTCGGTGTTCGGTCCACTCTTGTCCTTCCGACACTGTTCATGGGCCACTCTTGCTTGTTGTGGATCAGTTATGTTAGCCAAGTGACACCTCACCGTCGTACTACGGACAACTAAATGATATAGTCACATTAGATAGAAATTGGGCCCCTTCTTTGGGCTACTTCCTTCACAGGTGTTACCAATGATTCTGATATAATTCCATTCTGGTCAAACAGAGCCAGGGTAATGATATTGTGCATGTTGGCTCACTCGGGGGTTCCAAATGGCCCCTTTTTGTGGGTCTGTAACTCAATAATGAGTAATGGTGGTCCTTGGAATCATAACGTTTGACAACCACTGTGCTGCTACACGTGAAGGAATTAAGGAAGAGGCCCAGTTTCTTACCAAAATGGCTGCTGTGCATACTGCATAGAGCCTACAGCCTACGTTCTATCGAGCGTTCATCCAGGCTTAGCCTAAAAAAACATTTGCCACTCGGTAATAGCTATATAGTGCCTAGATATCTGTCTGCTTAATTTAATATTACGTTCTTCTCTGTCTTTTAAACGGTGACACTGTGCTATGGTGTTCACTTCAAACGGTCTCACAGTTCCAAATAAAAAGCGATAAACTTCAACAAACATGCTTCCGACCGAAACATTTCACTAAAATCAACTGCACAGAATCTGGTGTGAGTGAGTGTCATGGAGTTTGCGTCTGCCGCCCTTTCTGCTGTCATCCTCTTAGAGCGTCCATGACGTCACATCTTCAAAATAAGGAGTAGGCCTATCCACATCAAATATTGAGCAAATCCTTTTGTAAATTGTTTGTTTGCTTTTTCCCCTCTCTTTTCAATATTCTATTTCTAATGTAGCCTAATTAGTTGCTCAGTAGGCCTGGTCTAATACGGAACTCCATATTTTCTCAGGAAATCTTAATAAACAAAAAATACCTGAGTTGTCCATTTCAGGCAATCAGTACGTTACCAATTTGTCAGCTAACATTTTAGTGTTCCAACTTCCAAGATGTTGTGTCATTCCAATTTCACTTATCATGTAGTGTAGCCAAGGCCTATCTTGTCTGAGTTATCTCTCCTTATTGGATAAAAGTGGTATCCTGGCCTAAAAATGTATTTCTGTTTTTGTAAAAAGCTAGAGGGGGAGACCTCTGTTTCTGAATCAAACAAACACAAACACTGATAACAGAATTTAGCTCATTTTAACAAATGAATATTAGACTACATATACTGCACCTGTAGGCCTACCCACCAGCCAATCTACAAGCTCACAAGTTGAGATTGTAGATCTGCTTTTCAAAAATATTTCACCATGTGAGCCAGGTTGAAAGTGGTTAATAATACACTAAGTTTCATGGCAATTTGGGCCAGATAGCTATGTTGTTTGGCACCACGAAGTGTTCCGACAGATGAGGATGGACAGACAGAGTGAGCAACCGACACAGTCCCACTGTTAAAGAGGGGATAAAAAAAAAAAAAACTCTGGTAATATTAATACATTTTCTCCAGACATTTTCTGGGGCCCCCTAACAAGCGGCCCCTGGGGTGCCGCCTATTTCTGAAAACCTGCATGCTGTATGAGAGGAGACAAGAGTCCTCTGTTGCAGCCAAAATAGACATGATAGAAGAACGACAGACTGTATGACTTTTCATACAGGCTGGCAAGAAAAGCACACCTTCATCAACGTATAGCCTATTCCATCCTCCATGTTTTCTTAAAGGACGCGTTGGATGCCAACATATTTCCTGAATAAAAGCCAACGCCGCTGAAGATGTAAAGCGCAGATAAAGTGCATGGAAAGCATTAGGGAGGCTGTGAGATTTACAGTACTGCAGTCACAGAGGAATGTCTCGAGTCCACCGCCTTCCAAGAACAACATCACACCCAGAGAATGCCCGCCTTGCCAGCCCAGAAGTTTGCTTGTAGTCTATACATGCATCCAGGGTGGGTTGCTGCTGGTTTGGCTGTATTTAAGGGGAATACCAGCCTCTGTTTTTTACCTTTGTCACTCTCTCATTCCTCAAAACAGTTTTTTTGATATCCTAACACTATATTATAATATACATGTATCCTTCCCTTTAATTTAAAACTGTCATCCATGTCATGGTATGAGGCTGATAACGCGTATGAGTGCCATACATCATATAAAAAGTTAAGTAGATACCCACTAAAAACAAACAGTGGCATTATCATATTGTAGCTTACAAGTTTAACAACTCTGAGAGAATGGTTTATTATGCATAATGTATAGGCCTACACACATACAGTACATATACACACACATATACAGTATATATTCGTATCAAATACGTCTATCGTTTCTGAGCATGTGCACGCTGTAGAATATGTGTCTGTCAATAGATTGAATGAAATACAAGGCACGCTGTGTCTGTACTGAATATCAGGTGCACATACAGTAGTCCATACGTAAAGAATGTCTTCTTGAGCATGTTGTGGGTTCAAACCCCACTTGGCGTATCACCGTGTAGCCTACTTTAGAGTGAGTGCTTGACGAGTGTAAATATTTATCCAGCTGTATAAATGGGTGTTGTAAAAAATAAAATAGCCTAAATGCAATTGGTGCTGGCTGTTCATACTGAAGACCATTTCTTGGACAGAAAAGATGCTTTTAATGGCACACATTGTTTGTGTGAAGGTCAGGTCTCACCTAGACACAGGATCTGACACAAAGCAGGCAGGCTCTATTAACTCAATGGTATAAAACTTGCACTGGCACAAAAGGCCTTGAACATAATAATAATAATAAAAATAAAGAAAAAGAAGCCAGGTACCTGCAGCTTTTAACTTGGGGGGAGAGAGGGAGGGGGGGAAGAGAAAGAGAGAGGGGAGGGGGAGAGAGAGAGAAACATGGAGTACACGACCACAGAAGAGTGTACTTCACGTCACTGTCCAGGAAAGTTGCGTGAGAAGTGGACGGTTGGTTCGCCATACATGCTCTGTTCGGCCTTGTGGACCAAATCCAGGTCATCCTCTGGTTGTTTTCGACTCTCCAAGTAGTCCATTATGGCAGTGTCAAGGGTTGATGGGGCAGGGGCAGCCGTCTTTTTTGACTTGGAGGTGGGTGTGGACGTTTGTGTGTCAGCGTGCGTCCTTTTTTGGGATTGCGAAGTCGGCACGGTCTGTGTAGACTGGACCTCGGTTCGTCATACATGCTCTGTTCGGCCTTGTGGACCAACTGGGCGATTTTGAATTTCAGGGAAGACCTGGTTTGCGCAGGCATCCCCCGCATAGAGGTAGCTACCGACTTAAAAAAAGAATCCAGGTCGTCCTCTGGCTGTTTGTGACTCTCCAAGTAATCCATTATGGCAGTGTCAAGGGTTGATGGGCCAGAGGCAGCAATCTTGTATTGAATTTGTGACTGTGACGTCGTCACGGTCTGGACCTCTTCTGTCTGTCCGTCCTCTTCTGGCATAGGCAGGTTGATGATTGTTCTATAAAGATAATTTTGTTTAGTCATGTGGTTTGTAATATTTTGCAGTTGCGACTTGCGCGTGAGAAAACTATTGAACAAACGTTCTCTCTATTAATATAATCTGTATATTACACTTATTTGTAGCAACTCATAATGTAATAACATCTCATAATGTAATAAAATCATGAGCCCATAACCGATTTTTGCATAATGTAATTATGTGTTACATTAAGAAACTTGTGTAGCCACTCATAATGTAATAACAGTTTATAATGTAAAAACGGCTCAAATTGTTATGTGATCACTATTTTATTACATTATGAGCTTTTATTACATTTAGAGTATTAAATTATGAGCCGTTGTAGCAACTCATAATGTATTAACGGCTCATAATGTAATAATTGGCTCATAATGTAATAAACTAAATGTAATAAAATCTCATAATGTAACTAGAAGCAGTGCTCTTTGAGCACAGGTCAGGTATGTTATTGTAGCCTCCTGGTGGCGCCATAATTCGGCCTATCACTGTAATCTGATGCAGCATTCATGATTTGCAAAATGTGTGTTGCAAAAGTTGACCTGCTGGTGGCACTATAACAGGCATTACATTTTTTTCCTCAGGGAATGTGCGTGCAAAATTTCACAGAAATTGCACCCTGCGTTCATGATTTGAGGCATTTTGTTCAAAATGGACCAATCCTTCAAACTTTCAAATGTTAGCCAATTAGGATGAAATATAAAATCCAGATCCGTCTTGATCCCATGACTATAGAGATACTGTGTAACGATTTGCGTGATTATTATTTTTTAACCACAAAGTAAGTAGTCAGTATAATGGTCAGTAACATGTCAGTATATTATGGTCAGTAAGTATCATGGTCATTAACAAGTCAGTATCATATCATTATTATAGTCAGTATCATGATCATTATCAAGTCAGTATCATGGTCAGTATCATTGTCAGTAACATGTCAGTATCACATCAGTATCATGGTCAGTGACATGTCACTGACATGTTTTCTTATATTATAAGTTACATTATTATTTATCACATACTCACTTCCTATGTTGGAAGTGTGGGGTTAGGAACTCCAGTAGTTTGGCGTATTTATAAGGCTTGACTTGCTTAGCAGCATCAGCAGTCTCAATGGTGGCTCTCCTCTTTCTGCTTAGTCTGTAAGCATCTTTGATGTAAACCCATTTCTTTTCCGCAGATTCACCTAGAAAAGTTTACAATTAAATTATTAACAAAGCAAAACACAGAGGGCTTATTTACAGCAAAAGATGACCTACAATATAGCTATTAATTAATAGCTATAATCCAACACCATAATGCACAACTATTACATAATTTACTAATGTGTTTCCATGATTTACAAATGTATTTGCAATCTTTTTATTTGTGACATTTGTAAATATGTTTTTCTTTAAAAAATATATATATTGTAGCCTACTTGTGTGTGCATGCCATTATTGTAAAATATTATATGTGAATCATTAATTCTGCATGTGAATTGTTGAATCTGCATTTGATCACTATTTGTAGATCCACAAATAGCATCTGTAGATCCACAAATAGGATCTGCATTGTTTCTATTTGTGGATTTGAAGATAATTGTGAGTATATCTCACCGTTGCAAAACTCAATACAACAATCAATTCAACAATTCACACGCAGAATTCATGATTTACAAATAATATTTTACGATTTATTTTACATGCCCACAACTACAACACTGTCTCTCTCTCTCTCACACACACACACACACACACACACACACACACACACACACTTTAGTAAAATAACCTAAACCAGGGGTCTTCAACTCATTTTTTTACATAAAACAATTGAAACCTAGTATCCCTTTTCTGAGGGGAACATTACCAGAAAATAGCAGATCTTGTAGATCAGCTATTTCTGGCTAACATATGGTGTAGGCTACTGTAGAAGGAAAGGGGAGCAAACCAAGTAAAAAAAAGGTCAATTTGACTAAGTATTGAAGGTGTTTTAAATGAGTCCTCGATGATTGAGTACTCAAGTCTGTGAAACTATGGTTGAAACCAATGAAACTGTATAAATATGTAGGGTGAGGGTCCCTGCTTCATCTCTCTCTGCTCTCTCTCTCAGCTATACAATATGTAGTGGGTAGGGGTCCCTGCTTCATCTCTCATCTATACAATATGTAGTGGGGGACCTGCTTCATCTCTGTCAAGGAGTTCCTTGGTCTGCCACTCTGCCGTCTGCCCTAAACATACATGTTTATGTAAGTCATATATGTATGAATTCGTGTTGAGCTTCATAGTACTAGCCTCCGTAGTGGCGTTTCCAATCAGAGAAATCATTCAAGCACAAGTACATGCACACACAGAGACGAGAAAAGCGATTGAACGTGTATTTTAATTATTTAACTGAACAGCATGGACACACAGGCACATAGACTGGGTGACTGGGTAGCCTTCCAGGCTCCAGCAAGCGTGCACAATGTGAGTCCCCGAAAAATAACAAGACAGTCACCTACCACTGATTCCGAGGCTGAGACCAATCTGATCCCAGATGTTCTTTCTCTGGTCTTTGTCGAGTTTGTGGTTCTTGTCATACAACGGCGGGTTCTTCTCCACGTGAACAATCAGCCTCTCTGCAAGCTCCCTCTCGTCCATAGAGGTAATGTTGTCTGGTTCTGTCATTGCACTGATTGCAGTTGCAAGCTCCCTCTCGTCCACAGTAATGTAAATGTCTGGTTCTGTCATTGCTCTGGTTGCTGTTGCAAATGCAATCTCCTTCTCGTCTGGTTCCGCTGTAACCTACACCGCCATTGTTGTTGTTGTTGAACTGCACCATAGAGAACTGCACGCATGCAATGCGCGCGTCTGACGTCATGACGTGATAGCGCGTAAAGCGATCCAAGGGATCCAAGCTTTAATTGCGACCGTAGGTCGCAGTTAACTATGAAAACCGGCACATCCTGTCCGTCCGAGGGTGGGTGGGTCAATGTCGTCTATAGCTGACCTGTTGTGACATCACATTGTTGTGACATCACATTGACAAGGCTGCCTGTTTTGGCAATCATATCCGCCTGTTTCCGCAAGACTTTACTGTAGCAAGACTTAACAGCAGACATACAAGCTCACGTCGCGTCGCAGATGCATTGCAACCGTTGTGAGCTTGTAGATCACACTCGGCTGCGACGCCGGAAATGCTGCTTGCCTTCTGCGCAATGCAAGATGGGATGTTGGAAAGTTGTCGATATGGAGATCCCTGATGTCATATAAATATTTATAAGCCCATATTTAGCAATGCCCATATATGGACGTGTCTTCTCATCAAACATTACTTATCGTTGGTTGTCCTAATAATCCAAACTCCAAATGGGAAATAACTGTATATGCCATTTGAGTGACATGCTCAAAATGGGTATGCCAGGTTCTATGGAAGGAATAGAATTCATGGTGACATGTTGGCTCCCTCTGTTGGCCTTGCCTTCTGCTGTCTTAAGTGGTCTACACATACTGTAACTGTAGTCAACATGTCAGCCATACATAACAACAACCTCCCTGCTTTTTAATTTGACCTCATTACATAATTACCATTACCCTGCAGGTAATGAGTGTGTGGTCTGATATCCAGCTTTGTTGTTTCAGCACCACAAACACACACACACACACACACACACACACACACACCTGTTTAAGTCTGGGTGGATTTATTTTGCCGTGGAGCTACGAGTGTAGAGACCATGTGACAATGTTCTTCAGGGGAAAGAGAGGAGAATGTTTGTGACTGAAACATGATATTTTAATGATTTGGACAGTGTCCAAAACTCTACGCCCCCGACACCTTTTTTTCTCTCCTTTGCCTGTTGCGAAACGTTGGCTACTACGATCAGATCTGCAGAGTAGACTTGTTTGTTCTGCGAAGAACATTGGGAGGACCGGGAGCAGGGCTGCAAAACATGGTCAAAACCGACTGCTGTTCTTCCTAGGGTTAACTTTGTAAGCTCTATGCTCCCTTTGCCACCACCGCCGCAATACTGGAATAAGCTTCACTCTTCGATATCTAAGTTTGTGTGGAAAGGGAAACGCCCTCGTCTTAAACTTTCTCTATTACAACGTGCTAGAGATGATGGCGGCCTTTCATTGCCCAACTTTAAATTTTATTATTGGGCCTTCACGCTCCGCCCCCTTTTAAATTGGTTTAACCCAGCAAATAAGGTTTCTTGGAGAGAGCTTGAGGAGAGTTTAGTGCAGCCTGTTGAATTGAGAGATCTTATCTATTCAAACATAACTACACATCAATGCAAAGTTCGCTTTGGACCTATCATTTCTCATTTAGTGGCAGTATGGAGAGCAGCTGAAAAGATGTGTAAGATTGATTGTAAATGGAACTTATTTTCCCCAGTGTTCAATAATCAAAGACTTTTAATCGAGGATCGCCCCATTCGCTTTCCAAGGTGGAGGGCTAAGGGGATTCGTACATTAGGGGACTTATTTGATAGAAATGGTTTACGACCTTTTCGAGATTTGTGTGACATCTTCAATCTGCCTGGAAATACCCTTTTTTTCTACTTCCAACTGAGAACGTCCATGAGGACCTATGGGGTCCCATGGCAAGCTCCCCTTAGATTGCACCCCTTCCATGAGTTTATCTGTGATGGTAACAGAACAAGAGGTTTGGTTTCCACCCTCTATGGTTTTTTATTAGACTGTAGTTATGGGCCCCTATCTGTTGATACTGTTTGGAGGAATGATGTACCAAATTTGGACCCTGACTTTTGTTGGGACACAGTGTGGTCTAACATTAGGCTATCTTCTAGAAATCCAGACCATCAACAAATTCATTTAAATTTTGTTCATCGGACTTATTTAACTCCCCGCAGACTATGTACTATGAGGATTTTGAATAATCCCAACTGCACTCTCTGCGCCTCAAATAGTATTGGTACCTTCCTTCACATGGTTTGGGAATGCCCAAATGTGTCGTCATTCTGGAATATGGTTGCCTCAAAACTTTCAACTATTTTTAGTATTAATATCATATCTTCTCCTTCTTTATTTTTATTAAATGACGTCTCACAGTTGCAACTAAACAATATACGCAAGCGCATCTTCTTTGCTGGATTAACGGCGGCGAAGAAGATGGTAGCTACGCGGTGGAAACCTCCTCATACGTTAACGTTTCGCCAGTGGGCCTTAACCTTTCTAGATATAGTATATTTAGAGCAGTCGATAGCAAGGTTACACGGAGCAAAAGAAGAAAACATTAATATGTGGTCGGACATTGCAGATAAGCTTAAGGCTATGATTCAAGAAATCACTATATAGTGGTAACAGCCTAGCACAGGCATGCACTATTGTACATTCCGTGTTGGTCCGGGGAAAGGGGGTGGGTGGGTTTTCTTTTCCTTTTCTTGTTTTGCTATTGTTTGTGTTTGTCTGTTAATTGCATTTTTCTTTTGATTAATGTTTTACTTTTTCTTGTTCTATTCATATGTATGTCTCTAATTTCATGTTATGGAAAATAAAAATAATTGATAACAAAAAAAAAAACCGACTGCTGTGTGGGCGTCTTCAGGGGGAGGAGGAGTTGGCAGAGTGGGTGGGCACCCACTCGATACATTCCTTGGTGGTGAAAACTGTGAGAGACAGAGAGAGAGCGAGAGAAGGGGGGGCGGACGGGCACACTGCAAACAAACAGGTCTTATTTTTGTTCCATTGCTTCCTCGTTCATCATAAGACAAGATAGATGTGCAACAAAAGCAGAAATACACAAGCCAGATGGCCAATAAGAGAAGAGTTTAATTTTATTCTGTCAAGACTCGTAAAAAATGAAAGAAAAAAAAGCCATGACATAATTCAGCTGTCTTTCTTTCAATGACACTCGTTTCAATGCAGTGATTTCTGGGGAGAAGAAAAAAAAGTTGCAAAAAAAATAACATCAAGAAAGAGAAAATGTTTTAAGGCCAGAAGAGATTATCCAAGCAGGCAAGAAATAGGCCTAGTTCCACGAGTTGAATGTATAAAATGTACACATTGAGCAATCACAACAAATATTTACAATTCCTTTTTAATCAAATTTGTTTCAAAACAAACGTCTGAAAAACATGGCGGTTAGGTGGGGTGGGTTTCTTTTTATCGGCACCGTTAAGAGCTACTGTATAATATCATACATTCACTCGCTCAGCTCAAGCTTCATACCGAAGACCAGAATCCGTAGATACTCTCCTCTATTCATTTTCCTCATAAATATCTTTAGTGTCACCTTTCCTGGTGTCTGACCGCACATTAGAGTCCTTCCTTCCGTCTGCTGCGGACGAGAGCTTTTTTTTTTCTTCTTTTTTTTTAATGACTACACTAGTTTACATAGCAGGGAGTCATCCTATCCACAGTGAGACCAGAATAATGTGCCCTTTTTTGGTCAGCGATGTGTAATCCAAACTGCTGCTACTTCTAGCCCCACGCAAGTGAACACTTCCCTTCAGAGAAAGAAAAGAGTCAGCTTGCATTTCTGGTAAATAGAGGCTTGCTACTCAGTGTGTTGGGTGTCTACGCAGACATATTCTGAGGCAATGTAGTGATTAAAAAAGGATTCTTTTTTTTACATATCTACAACCACAAATGGTTCTGTAAGCTACATGCGGTTGAAGATTTCATAAATCTCAGGTTCCCTTTTTCCTGAGTAAAAAAAAAAGAAAATACATACATGTATGCAGCTGGTACAGTTTAATTTCTACACAGCCCTACGGTGCTAAAGTAGAACAGTGGTTCTCAACCGTGACCGCCCCAAAATAATCATATTTGAACTGGGGATCCCCCCCCACCCTGACAAGCACTTGGAATGTAGGAGTCGAGGCATTTCAATTTTGGTTCCACAGATAAATATTTAGATC
This sequence comes from Nannobrachium achirus, assembly GCF_963921795.1. NCBI lineage: Eukaryota > Metazoa > Chordata > Actinopteri > Myctophiformes > Myctophidae > Nannobrachium > Nannobrachium achirus. The sequence goes on along the minus strand of NC_137827.1, from coordinate 15,484,280 downwards.
GGCCATTTTCAAATTTGGTTCCTCCTCCTTAAATTACTTTTGATGCAGTAATGGTCTCTTTCTTTTTGACGCGTTAAAAATGTAAGTCCTTAAAATGGTCGTTTCACTGTCATCTTGGGACCCCCCCCCAAAATTATGTGGGGACCCCCCTGGGGGTTCCGACCCACAGGTTGAGATCCACTGAACTAGAACACTCTTGCTCGTATAAGGAGAAATAAGAGCATGGATACCAGGTAGCACGTTACCTGTAGTTACAGTTATTCTGATTTATTGGAGCAACGCTACAGTAGTAGAATAAATGCATCTTTCGCGTGATATGTCAACCGGTCCTGGTTCGGGCCTCAGCATCTAACTGACAAACCTTTCAAATACACACCAACCAAGAGAAATAACAACACTGAAGCTTTTCAACACTGTTTTTTACGCTGCTTCGTTAGCCAAAGACAGACAGACAAGACAAGACAGACAAGAGAGAGAGAGAAAACATAATAACCGTCCTCCCTCAGTGTTCATTTCCATAGCAAGCCAAGAAAGAGCTAAAATCTATATTCTTTAGAGACAACAGAAAATAAACAACGGTGTATGACCATTCACCGGTGGACTGAAGGTCAACTTAAAGGTCACTTCGTGCTCGGGGGAGCAAGTCGACTGGTGATCCCAACACTGATAAGCCCAGATACACATGCAGGCTTCGGTAGTGTCTGACTGTCCTGTTCCTTCACGGCCTCACCAGCTCACCTTTAGCAGACGTGCAAGACGGGAAAAAAAAGAAAGAAGACTAACCACATTCAATCTGGCGTCCCTATTTCGGGCATGTCATTATAGAGGTGAACAAATAAAAAAAGGAGCGAAAATAGACGACCTACGATCTCACACCACGTCGCGTTGTGAGATTGTAGATCGGCCATTTCCGTGCGACGCCGCCGTATGACGAAGTATAAAATAACGGGGATTAAGTGGTTAACCACTGAACATAGAACATCGGAGACGTTTTCCGTCTCAACTACAGACCTTGAAAAAGAAAAAAAAGAAGGAAAAGAAAAAACGCGGAGAAACGAACAAACAGAAAACAGGTTCATGCACTGCGGTTCGCTCTAGATGAGGAGGCGAAGGAGAGGAATCCATAGTTTTTGTTTTATTTCTCGTGAATGAACGGACCAATCCTTGAGCAGCGGGCAGGGCATCGAGGATGGGAGGTGTGGGGGAGGGGGGCGGAGACGGAGGAGTAGCGTGGTACGAGCAGGAGCTTATTTGATCAGCCTCTTGGCTACGTCTGCGTAGGCGAACTCGATCTCCTTGTCGCTGGGGCAGGTGTTGGTGAACTCCTCGCGAGTGTAGGCGTTGTTCAAGTACTTCCACACCGCCGTCATCTCCTTGGGGATGTCGAAGCCTCTGTACTTCTTGGCCACGACCTGGAGAAACGGGTTAGTGATGGGAATTAAGGCCAAACCGCACCAATGCAACTAGTCGCAACTTGGTTTTAAGGTCAACCGCACCAATGCAACTACTTGGGGATAACTGCCTTTTGGTATAAGTAGTAAAAACACTTTTTACAATAACTACAAGAACATTTCACGTTCTTTGTTTTTACGCAGTGGCTCTGCAGGAAGCTAGCCATCTACAGTGTTGCCAGATGGATGCCAGATTTTAAATTATCGTACCAGAGGCTTAAAATTATCTTATCCAAAAATGATAAATCACAGGTATAAATATGCTATTTCAATAAGCTGATGAAATTGGATTTGGTACACTATAAAATGAAAGCTGAAGAATTAAATGGGATCGATGTCTCTCCTGATTGGATGACATTGCAACTCCAGAAGATAAAACATTGTCTGATGAAGACATGAAATGTCGAAACGTTGCGGCAGTTATAAAGTAGGTTTTTGGAGCTTCAAACAGTGAAATCCAAGCCTCTCACCTTGACTATATGCAGCTTGGGCAGCAGGTTGCAGTCAGCCAGGGTCATGTCGTCTCCGTCCAGGAACCTGCGACTGGACACCTTCACGTCGTCCATGCTGTTGTGGTCGATCTCGTCGGGGAGCGGCGAGCGCAGGTACTCATCCAGCTTCTGTAGTGTCTTCAGGAGCCCACGGTCCAGAACTACACAGGCACGCGCGCGCACACACACACACACACACACACACACACACACACACACACACACACACACACACACACACACACACACACACACACACACACACACACACACACACACACACACACACACACACACACACACACACACACACAACTGCTTAAGAACAAGTGCAAAACAGCTCATCTTTCTGTGAGCCTGTGAAGAGATTTGTTTTGATGCCCATTCTATTTACATGATCATAAGCAAGTGTACCGTCAGTATTTGTTCTGTAAAAAGATAATATTTTTAGAATGTTCAGAATGTCTGCCCTTTCGGAATGGGTTGATTGGATTGCTTGGAACCCGGAAACGGCAGCTGCTTGCAGCATTGTAGAGAAGAGCTTTTAATAAACTTCACACTGTACTTCCTTGTGTCCTCATTCCACAGCAATACACCTGCCAAGTGTGAAGTGGATTGCCCTTGAGTGGCTCTCAAGAAATGCGAAGGAAAGATAAACAGATACAGAGATTCCTTGCATTCATTGATAGAGCCAGAGGTTGACGCACTGGTCGGCACGCCCCATTGAGGCTTTTCTTTAGGCCTCTTTCTAACCACTGCACAGCTGCAGTGGTCATATTACATATTAGTGATCACCCACCAGAGGGCAGCATTTCATTGAGAAAGGCAACAGTACATAAAAGCTTATGTGCCACATTTTACAATAGGCTACAGCAGAATACCTAGGTCTATTATTAACCAAGTAGTATCTTTATCATCTAGGCATGAGATTCAGGCATAAAACTCTATTGACATAGCCCTGCTGGCATTCAGCAACCAAACACAGTGGGTCAATATTTCCCCAGGGTGGAGACAGAAGAGCAGCCATCCAAAAACTAAGACACCACAAGATATCACAAGGCAAGTGTCATACCATACCTCAGGTTTTCCATGAAAACCATGCTTAATATTTAATATATGATACAGTACAGTTCCTCATATCTTTGGATAATATTTGGACTGATACATACAATCGCTGAGAGTGTATTCCATTCACAGCCGTATTCTATGAAATCATTTTCCTATGATATAAAACAGTTTTTATGTCCGTTTAATCTACTGCAGCCTTTCTTTGGGGTTGATTAAACAAATAAGGGAGATTATGGAGACTGATTGGATTCTTGCCCAGTTTAAGGGTGACTTCATATTTTACTATGAATCCATCCAAATGGCCCGGGCCGCCCGTGTGGTGGTCCGGGCACCCTAGGCTGCAATGCCAGCCTGACAGCGTGTCACAACCCATCTCTCTCCCCATTTCCTGTCAGTCTACTGTCCTATCAATAAAGGACAATCCATCTAAATGAGATGCTTTATTGACAAGATTCAGTCCAGGTGAAATGGTCTGAGGAGACCAGGGTGACAGATTAAGTCACGGGGACAGAAGAACAAAAAGCTCTGTGTTCCTGTGTGAGACCACACTCCCAAAGCAAAAGAGTGAGAGAGAGAGAGAGGAGAGAGAGGTGTTAGAAGGAGTATCAACTCACCTTCATTGGTATCTGGTTTTGAGTTCTTGATGAAGGCTGAAAACTTAGCGAAGATGTCCATACCAGCTGTGTTTGACTCTGGATGCCTGGCGCTGAGCTTAGCAAACCTACCACACACACACACACACACACACACACACACACACACACACACACACACACAAACACACACACAGTAAGTTACCCAACTGGTCTGAACAAAGTTCTAACAAAGCACACCTTGCTCGTGAGGATGGCGTGTTTGTTCACAGTGGTCCGCACTCACTTGGGTGGGCTGAGGATGTCCTCGAGGAACTCCTCGATCTTGTTGACGTCGGTCTTGACCTCGCCGTTGAAGGTGATGAAGGGTGGGTGTGTGCCCGGGGCCAGGTTCTGGAGGTCTGCAGGTTTCCTAGGATCAGAGCACATGGAGAGAACGTTGCACATCATGTTGAGACTGAATGGGCAACAACTACAACGCAATTTATTTCAGATGCATGTTTGTTGATTGCATTGACTCTTGTGCCTCAGTCAGTCCCCAAACGGAGGTTGGTGTTTCTGAAAGGACTGGAGCCAGACCCATGCCAGATCATATGTTTGGGTCCGATGCCAATCCTGCCCTATACCACAGATTACCAATGTTTTTTTGATCAATACTTTGTCCAAAAGTGTAAAACTTTCTAATCAGTTTGAAGATTTGATTAAACAAACAAATAACCACAAATGTGTTTTTCTTAGGTAAAAAAATAAACTCAAACTAAACTTTATTTTATCGCGACTTATTACGAGCTTGTAGACCGGCTATTTTGGAGAAACTTTGAAAACATTTGCCTGTGACGACATGTCAAATAATGGCCTGAAACAAACAACCATATCAGACTGGCCGATATGTATTGGTCTGGCTCTAAAATGGACACAAATATATATACAAAAGACCTCAACACACTGGACTGGAGCTTTCGATTTGCTTCAAGGTTTCAATAAGTTGCATACAATCATAGAAAGCTCTTTAGTGATTGTTTGCTGTGGACTGTGGTAGGAGATGTCAATCCATCCATGTCATTCTGGGGATCGAGTGACATCTTTATAAAAAGCACATTTACAAACATTAAAAAGGCAACGTAGACTAACTTTCCTGGGTCAATACAGATGATTACAATAGCCTGCTGCAGCTGCACCATACTCGACCGTTCTAGAATCTAGACCATTTCACTCACCCCAACACAGACACAAACTGCATGTATGTTTGTGCACATTCCTATCTCTGTGCAGTTCTCAGCGCTAGCACGCTGTGTTCTAGATATCTCGAGAGGTCAGATATGATGTACGTACGTACGCACGTACGTACACACGCACACAGTAATGAGCATGTGTTGAATGACTGGTGTGAACACAACACAGCCCCAGTAATACCAACAAAAACCTCAAACTAAACAGCTCTGTCATAAATCAACATAAAGCAAACCATCCCCTTGCATTTACACTACACTATGTCACAGCAGTAAGTAAGTAGCCGATCTACAAGCTCAAAAAACACATTTCTGTGACGCTGTAGTGTGATCAAGTAAGGCATTAGGGGAAAAAAAGTTAAAATATGGTTTCTCTGCCCGACAACAACTACTGTATATTAGAGATGTTACCGATCAATCGGCAATGGATCGGATCGGGCCGATCAAAGCATGATCGGCGATAATCGGTGGTTTAGATCAAAAGGTAAATTCACCGATCCGATCCGATCGGTGCATCTGATCAACCAGCCGTTCAGTATGCCCACTTGAGGCCATTTTGGGGTATTGATTTCCACAGTGCTGAAGGAATAATTAGTTACTGCTATGATAATAAATACATAGTAATGCTGGTAAATAACTATAAGGCAAATATATAAATGAGTTCATGAGTGAATGAATGAAATAAAGTTAAAACATTAACATTTAGAAAATATAAATAATAACTTGATCGGATCGGTGATTGATCGGGATCGGGTGATCAAACTTTTGTGATCGGTGCTCGGTTCCAAAAAACCTGATCGGACCATCCCTACTGTATATAGTAACATACGTGTTTCAGAAAGAAAGATGTTTAGAAGACATTTGTAAAATAATGGGTTAATTAACAGGGGGCTGCAGCCAGAGGCTATGGCTATTTGGGTGTCCATGGCAAGCAAAGGTTTCGGAACCCCTGCAGTAAACTAGAACACCCTCACTGATCCCACATGGAGCCCATGTAACCGTGCACCATGACCGCACACACGCACACACACACACACACACACACACACACACACACACACACACACACACACACACACACACACACACACACACACACACACACACACACACACACACACACACACACACACACACACACACACACACACACACACACACACACACACACACACACACACACACCTTATCAGGGTTTTGGACAAGCTGTCCCAGGGGCGGCAACACAACAGGAAACCATTTCAATTCTTGGGCAAGCAAAAAAGGAAGTGGCACCCTCGCTAAGAGGAGGAGGGGGTTTGGTTTGGTGTTCTCCACCAAGACACTGGTTCTTAATGTTGGCTCTGGAGACCACCAGGGGGTAGAAGTGGACCCTTAACCCTGAGACCTTTACAGTTTAGATCAGTGGTTCTCAACCTATTCATGCTGTGACACCCAAAATAATCACATTTTAACTGGGGACCCCCTCACCCTGACGAACACTGTGAAAATAGCAGATCTACATGCTCACAACGCCTCGCGTTGTCAGCATGTAGAATGTAGATCTGCTATTCACTATGTCTGCCTCTAATATTTGACAATTTGGCCAATGTTTAATTTGTCATTTTAGAGGTATTAAAAAGTCCTTAAATTGTCACTTTAGAAATGTGCATAAACCCTCTATACACTTAAACCTTATGTTGGTTTGTTTACTGTTGAGCGAGAAAACAATGTTGCACATTAAGTTATTCATCTGGGGACCCCCCAAAATAATTTTTGGGGGGTCCGACCCACAGGTTGAGAACCACTGGTTTAGATTGGGGCAAAAGATCACAAAACAAAGTTCCATTTGTACGGCACCATGTCAGAGTTCCAGACCCTTAAGGGTCCATTTGGACCTTGGTAGGCCCTGGTGTCCTGCACCAGACATTAATCAACAGCAGTGTAAGAGAATTCCCTGGAGATTATCAGGCTTTTATCACAGCAACATTATACTGCCTTGGAGGCCGAGAGAGAACGGCACTTTTTTTTGTTTTGTTTAGGGAAAGAACACAGAAACCATTTCCACTCCATGCAGGCAGTAACTCTTTGCATGGCCAATAAAGACGAGACAACGTTTCTCACATTCATATTCACATGCTGCACGCAGTAAAAAGAAATATATAGAGTCATAAAAAGGGACAAACAAACTGCTTCTTGTGCAGAACGGCTTGTGCACAGCACAGTCAAGGTCGGTCACACGTATGCTACTATATGCGGCGTGGAAAATGTGAAGCGCGTTATCAATGGTCTCCTTGGAACAAAAAAATGCCAGCCAGAGCAACGAGCGGTGCGGTCGCACCGGCGGAACAAAGGCTTGTTTGAGGAGTGGAGAGAGAGAGGAAAACAGACACTGCTAAGTGGGCGGATATCCTCCAATGCCTTTTGCAGCGGGACCAGGGCAGCCTGTGTTTTAGATTAGATACCCTCAGCGAGAGCACGGACGCACACAATATAGAAAACCGTGTGTGAACAAACAGGTGCTCATTCAATAGTTGGTAACAAGAGCCATGAAGAATTATAAGTGCATTATAGTGCATTACAATTGACAATGTACTAGGCATTTAGCAGACCCTCTTAATCCAGAGCGATTTACAATAAGCAAAGGACAGTACAAGGTCATACATCAAATGCATAGAAATAGTCATCTAAAAACACAGTCTAACAGCAGAATAAATCATAATAAAAAATAATCTACTAAAAGAAGAAAAAAAAAAGAAAAAGGAAAAAGATAATCTGTACACTGAAGCTATACATCAGATGCATAGAAATAGTAATCTAAAATCACAGTCTAACAGCAGAATAAATCTTAAGAAAATAATATTCTATTAAAAAAAAGAACAAATAAGAAAAAAGATAATGTGTACACTGAAGCTATACACACTATGGCATTAAGGGTCTTCAACAGGGGGTCTGGGACCCCTAGGGGGTCCTCAGAGTTACTACAGGGGGTCCTCCAAATCTTTGAGTCATAGAGTATTTTTTTTTACTTGAACCCTAGCGTCCATATTCTGAGAACTTTAGCCAAAAATAGCCGATCTACAAGCTCACAACGCCTCGCAGAAAGAGTACAGAGTACAGAGTGGAGTGAAATGTATTAAGTATTGACGGTTCAAGTGGTTAAATATCTGAAAACACACATTGACATGAATCCAAAATACACTGATGATTGTGCTGTCAAACGATGAAACTATATGGAATCTACAGTATGAACAGGTTGTGGGGGTCCCTTCTTCATCTCTCTCAACTAAGGGGTCCTTGGCCTGAAAACGTTGAAGACCCCTGCACTATAGGATGCCAAGTCTGTACATGAGCCTGTATGATCATCGAGGCTAGGACAGGTTCTATGGTAATTGCTATGGGCTAAGGTGGAAATTTACCACTGCACATTATAGACCCCGACCTTTAAGTAGAAGTGTTACCTGGTAGTTATTGGATTGTTAAGTCTGACGTCATGTTGTAGTCTGGTGCCTAGACGGCACCAGCTCCGTCCACAACCATTCAAAACAACAAGGTTCGAACATGTGAATCTCTTTACATTAACCTCATTTTTCAGAAAGGAACCATTGAGAGTTAAAAAGGGTCTTAATGCTTTAAACTCGAATAGAGTTATTCATGTAATTGTTCTCCCACAGGGCATAATAAAGGATAGTTCTGGTCTATAGCGTTAGGAGTTCTCCCTAACGCTATGTCACTGATGAGCTCTTGCGCTCGCATTACAGTCGGTGCGCCCACTCTTCTGTAGTAAAAATAAAAGATACAGTTTTGCTACTCACCAAAACAAAGAAGGATTTAGGGAGTTGAAAGCCTACTTTCCTTTGTGGCAACACTCTGAGCCCCCCACCTCACGTCTAAAATACACCTTTTAGTGGGAGAAGAGAATATTTCACCAGAAGGCAAAATCTGGTCAATGGACATTTCTATTGACAAGATCTGTAGAGGGCGGTCTGGAGCAACTAAAACCTCCAGTGAAATAGTTTCTTCTCTGGCCAAAAAGTGTATTTTAGACGTGAGGTGGGGGCTCAGAGTCTTGCCACTAAGGAAAGTAGACTTCCAACATCCTAACGCCGTCTTTGTTTTGGTGAGTAACAATATCATATATATATATTTTTTACTACAGACGAGGGTGCGCAGCCTTTCCTGCCTCGCAAGGTCTCATCGGTGACATAGCGTCAAGGAGGAGGCTGCCTGTCTCTTCCCAGTTCCTACTGCCCACAGTGCCCAGTCTAGAGGGCTCCGAGGAGGGGAGAGAGAGAGACGCGTTTTCGCCATTTCAATATAAGCATAAACAAACATATTCACATGAACAATGTTTTTGTAACAAGCAGATTTGTGTGGAAATATAATTTTTATATACACAACGTCATATACAGGACGTACAGGATGTCTACAGAAAAGCTGTGATGGAGTTCTAACTGCTTGTTTATTTAGATTTGTTTTCTAAAGCGACTTTTGGTACCATTGGCCGCGCTGGGGACGGACCTCCATTCAGAAACACCCCCACTTACAAACATCCCCATTCAGAAACACCCCCTCTCTTTTTCCCAGCAACAACTCCCCGACAATAGCAGATCTACAAGCTCACAACTTGTAGATCTGATATTTTCGGCTAATGTTCCCCATCACGCAAAGATTTGGCGGACCTCCTGTAGTAACTCTGAGGACCCCGGACCCTGTGTTTTAGGCCCTCCAACCTGTTCTGAAGATGCCTTTAACCCATTTGGCCTGAACACATTATGACGCAATATTTTATGCTTTAAATATTAAAAAATAGCAGATATACAAGCTCACAGCACGGCACCGAGTGCCGCGCTGCAAGCTTGTAGATCTGCTATTTTTGAAAAGTCGCGAAAATTTGAATTTTGACCCGATTCTATAAGTGTCTTTTGAATCCTTCTAAGGTTTTTGAAAAAAAAAACTATGTTTCTATGTCAGCAATCTGGCCAGCCATCGTCAAAGAAAAGGTCCTTTTCACCTCAGTTAGTCTGTTCTTGAGAGACTACTGTGTCAGTGGCTCTACTTTTTCACGTGAAGGACCCCAAAAATTATATTTATTTGGCCACGGATCCGCATCTCAAAATATTTAGTTCCAGGGACCACGCAGAAGCGAAATTTGAGTTACAAACGTTCGTTTGAAAATACATATATTCAAAGATTTGCACACATTTTCACGACTTTTTCCAAAAATAGCAGATCTACAAGCTCGCAGCGCGGCTGTGAGCTTGTATATCTGCTATTTTTCACTGGTTAAAGCGTTCAATAATTCTAGGCCTGAATGGGTCAATGATGCGTTTCTCCAGCCAGCAGTTGGTGCCGTCGTAGATGATGAATTCAATGGACGACGCCACGAGCCACGCGGCAACAGCTCTTTCTTACGCGGCAACAGACCTGCACGTCTAAAATACAGATCCGGAGTCACAGGCTCTGAGTCAAACATTTAAATAAAACCTAGAATAAAAAACACCCATGGAAACACAGAGTCCAACCTGTTACATGTCTGAAAATAATCAGCCGTTCGCCGGGCCTGGCCCGAGACGTGGAAAAATAATCAGGAAGCATTTACATGACTCATTCACTCAGACTGAGACAGAACGAGCAATGGGTTAGAGAGCTGCTGGTAGCCTGCTACAGCTTAAAACCATTTAGACGTGAAAAAAAAGTCTTCTAGATCCTAACAGTTTTCCGAAAAACCTATGTTTCTCGGTCAGTGGTTCTGAAACTTTTTCATGTCAAGGACCCCCTAGAATTATATGTATTTGACCACGGACGCCCATCTGATTACCGGTAGTTCCAGGGACCAAGAGAAAGAAGAAGGATTTGCTTTACAAATGTCTGCTTTAAAAAATAGATTTTCAAAGATTTGCACACGTTTCTCAAGATTTTTCAAAAATAGCAGATCTACAAGCGCACAGCGCGGCACTCGGTGTCGCGCGGTGAGCTTGTATATCTGCTATTTTTTAATAGTTAAAGCATGAGATAACGGTTGAAGTGGTGACACAGATATGCGTACCCGGTCTATACTAAATGGGTTAAGAACCTTCTCATCTGGGAGGAGAAAATACTGGGAAGTTGAAGATTGCAGACGATCCCCCGCCTTTTTTTTTAATCCTGCCTTTGATTCGTGGTGACCTCGGCGGTGAAAAATAACATGTTACCCCCCAAAATCTGAGGCAGGAAGTGGAGCTGGGGAAGAACAACCTTAAATAGCCTTCCCCGGAGTCCCTGCGCCCGTGTTTATTTTTCCTCTGGTTTTTCTACGGCTTGGGAAAGGGAAAGGGTCATGGGAAAAGCAAATAAGCAGTCGGGGAGGCGGCCGAACGTGCCGTAGGCGAGGCCGGATCAAAGGCGCACGCCGCCGCGTCGCCAGCGGAAGGTCTCCGTTGGAAAACGCCCCGGGAAGGTTCCTCCCGCCGCCGGGAGGCAACGAGAAGAGAAGAGGAGGGAAACGGTATAGAGAGAGGACGGGAGGAAGAGGAGGACTCGCAGGGACGTGGAGAGAATGTTGAAGAGGCAGAGGCTGACATTTCTGAAAAAGGGCCTTTTGGTGAAAGCAGTGAAAAATAGCCGACCTCCAAGCTCACAATGCGCGTTGTGAGCTTGGAGGTCGGCCATTTTTCGCTGCTTGATACCACACTGAACTGAGCATAATGAAGTCAATATTGGAGATGTGGCGTAACGGCATGGATTTCTAAAACCGAGAGGGCAATTCTTTCAACATAAGATGCTGCATTCAAGTTCAGGAGAGTTTGAATGCCGCCTTCAGGTATAGCACAGAAGGGGGGGGGGGGGGGGGGCATTTAAATTTCTTTCGCCAAAGTAAAAACAGATTTTTTTATGGTCTGGAGAGGCCACTTTTTACAGGCGGATAAAAGGGCAGGGGCTCAGGCCCCCCCTTTAATGTCTATAGCCCTTTTTCCACTGACATGGCCCAACACCACACCACTCCACACCGCCCACTTGTGCCAGGTTTTCCACTACAAGGACCTGGGTAGTCTTGGAGGATTTCCCTTGATAGCTGGGCTTTTGGTAACCTCCTCCATCTTTGCCTCTAATTACGCATACTTGTGCAACTTCCTGCTACTCATATTCTGAGCTGGGCTGACTTCCGGCCAGAAGTTGTTCTCGCCCCCCTAGTGGCGAAAAAAAGAACTTCTGGGAACTCAGATTAGGACGTGGGTAGAGTGGTGTGAAAGTGGTACTAAAAATTGTACTAAAACAAGGCCAAACACTTCATAATGATTCACTTCTCATTTAGTCGACCAGGATATAGTTGTAATACATGATAATAGATTCTATTGTGTTATAACCACTATTATAATCTATTATAGTGTATTATAATTATCATAGTAATACATAATATAATAGTTTATAGTGTACCATAGTCACAGTTATAATCCATTATAGTGTATTATAATTAGGACAGTTGTAATACATATTTATATTGAATTATAATCACAGTTAAAAGGGTCAATTTGTTTCTTACCGATAGAGGTTACTTTTGTGTAAAGGAAAATGTAGATTATTTTATGTTGTGTTGTGTGGTGCGGTGTGGTGTAGTGTAGTGTCGTGTGGTGCTAAAGCTGCAGTCGAAAAGGGGCTTTTGTGTCGACGTGCCTGAGGAGGAGTAAGAAGAGGAGGGAGGGGCTAAGAGAGACCCCCCCCCCCCCCCCCCCCATGAAGGCAGTGGCGTCAGTTCGGCAAAAGCTCGGTATTGGCAAAGATGGGAGTCCTCATGGATAAGAGGCATTACATTTTGTATAACACGGTCTAATGTGAAAATAGCAGATCTACATGCTCACAACGCCTCGCAGCGTAGATCGGCTATTTTCACAATGTCTGAAAAAAAAAAAAAAAAAACTTTTGTCAGTTTTTTTACACAGGTTTCTACGGTTTCTCTGGCTGGATATGGCAGCCTGGAATGGTTTTTCAAGTGCAGCTAAACTTAGCATGTTAGTAAACGTGCCACAATTAACAATAATGAATTGCACCTGTGCAGCTGACCTGCGGAACCTGGGAATATACCATTTTGTCAAGATGGGGAGAATACAAGTGTGGAGAATATAATTATAATACATTGTTAAAGTGACCATTTTGTAAAATGTTGCATTTGTAGTTATTTTACTGTAATTTAACAACATGATAACCAGCACAGATAGACAAAGAGACATTCATGGATTTATATTTAAAAGTAACTTTTATTCTCCCCCCTGGACCCAGGGTATGGCAGCTGCATACCCCTGCCATACCCAATTGACGCCCCTGCATGAAGGGTTCCTGCTGACTCACCTCTTAAGATCCACTGTGGTGACGTTGAACACAACCCCCTTCAACCACAGGATCATGAAGAGCCTCTGGGAGAATGGACAGTTTCCAATACTCTCACCATCGCTCCCCGCCTGACAGAGACAAAGAGAGAGAGACAAGATGAGATATCTAGAACAGGGTTCTTCATCGTTTTCAGGCCAAGGACCCCGCCTTAGTAGAGAGAGAGAGAGATGAAGCATGGACCCCCACAACCTGTTCATAGATTCCATATGGTTTTATAAACCTGACAGCACAATCATCAGTGTAATTTGGATTCATGTTAATTTGTGTTTTCAGATATTTAACCACTTGAACCGTCAATACTTGATAAACTTCATTCTGTACTGTAGTCTGCTCTGTTTCCACCTCTACACCAAACATAATAAAAAAAATAAAAAAAATTACATTATATCGCACAAAGATTTGGCGGCCCCCCTGTAGTAACTCTGAGGACCCCCTTGGGGTCCCGGACCCCCTGTTGAAGACCCCTGATCTAGAATATAGCAGCGTGAACGACTACACAGAAGATAGTAGACAGGTGCCATCTCTTTCCGTCTTGTGGAATGACTACAACGGTCCACAATGAAAACTAAACAGATTAGGATCCAAGAGCTATGGCACACAAAGAGCTGGATGTAAAATAAAGACCTCTCAACGAGCCTGGTGCACACTGATCCCAATCGGGTCACGGTTTTTAGCCTTAAATGGAAGCGGTCCCGAATCCCCATGCACCGATACAGATCACATCTCCTCTGCAACCACCTTACGGCCTCAGGGCTGGTCCACTGCACTGCACTCACCCAGAGAGAGGCCATGAAGACACTGATGCTTTCACTCTCACTCTCTCACACACACACACACACACACACAGCTGCAGTGGTGTAAAAGGTACTCACACATTTTACTTAAGTAAAAGTATCAATACTGTAATATAGAATTACTCTGTTACCAGTAAAAGCCCGGAATTCAAAATGTACTTGAGTATAAGTATGAAAGTGTTGGCATCAAAATGTACTTAAAGTACCAAAAGTAAAAGTACAAAAATGTTTGAAAATAGCCAATCTACAAGCTTGTAGATTGGCTATTTTCAAATAGCCTAGGTATAAAATAGGGCTAAAGTGGTTAATGTATGTTTTGTAATATTGTAATTTATATCTGCAAAGAAACTAATAACTAAAGTTTCCAATTAAATGTAGTGGAGTAAAAGTACAATATTTTGATTCAAAATGTAGTGGAGTAGACGTATTGACACTCGGAAATACTCAAGTAAAGTACAAATACCTCAACTTGTACTTAAGCAAAAGTGCTTAGTTACTTTACACCACTGCACAGCTGAAAAGTACCAGATCTACAAACTCACAACATGCTGCAGTGCAATGTGTTGCGTCGTAGATGGGTCATTTATTTGGTGTGTGACACAACTAAGCATAAAATAGGAAATCTCTCACGCCGACCCCTCTAAAGCCATCCTCTAAATCAGTGTTTCTCAACCTTTTTTCTGCATGGGCACACTTTTCATGTCCCAAGAACCCATGGGCACACCAACATAATACGGGGGTGTAAATATCGTCACTGTCGGGAAGAAACCTTGTATCTCCAAGTTTCACATTTGTACGTTTCTTCACAAAGTAAAGCCCTGCTTCATCATACAAGGCTGTCGCACAACAGTAGTGAAAACAGCCGATCTACAAGCACACAATGCCTCGCACCGTGAGGCGTTGTGCGCTTGTAGATCGTCTATTTTCACTAGTTTAAATCATTTTTAAAATGATAAATACAATACTGGCTTTCAAGCAGTTTCAAGGGGCACACTTGACCCTTCTCAGGGGCACACCAAAGGTCCCCAGGCACAGTGGTTGAGAAACACTGCTCTAAATGCCCAGTCCTGACCTGAATCGTTTCCTAGCCTAGCTCTAAATTAAATGTTTTTAACCAACAATTTCTCATGTGAGAATTTGGTTCACCCAATGTCTCAAATTCTACTCTACAAGTGGGGACATTTGGACCCTTGCAAGTATCGTAATACAAGTACACGCACGCACGCACGCACGCGCGCGCGCACGCATACAAGTACACGCACGCACGCGCACACACACACGCACACGCACACACACACACACACACACACACACACACACACACACACACACACACACACACACACACACACACACACACAATACAGTAAGAAGCATAGAGAGAGAGAACTGAGCCCCTTGTCTCAAATGCTTCAGCACACTTCCCCTGCTGCCTCCATTAATCCTACTCCACTAATGTCTCAGTGTAAGAGGAACCGTCCACTGTGATTAAGGACAGGACATCTTCTTGTTCCCCAATTTGCAAGGCTCACACACACACACACACACACACACACACACACACACACACACATACACACACACTATACCACTAAGACTCCCTAATCGGGAGATAAGCGACCGTCGCTTGCATACACAAATTGGCCTGTAAGTGGCAATAAAAGCAACCTCATGGTGGCGCTAGATGAGGGGCATGAGAGACATCAGGGGCGGAGGTTGTGGTTTGCCAGCCAAGGAGTGTGTGTGCAAAGTTTGGCATGGATAGGGACAACGGTGCCGGAGATAAGAGTCTGCAAAAAGCAGCCTCATGGTGGCGCTAGAACAGGGGCATGTGAGAAATCAGGGGCGGAGGTTGTGGTTTGCCAGCCAAGGAGTGTGTGTCACTGTGCAACGTTTGGCATGGAGAGGGGCAACAGTGCCGGAGATAAGAGTAGGGCCAAAAGTGTGACGTGGCGTGACGGACAGACAGACGGACGGACGGAGGGACAGACTGACTGACGGACAGCCGGTGGAGGTTTTCATAGTAACTGCGACCTGACGGTTGCAACTATACTTGTGAGTATAGCAATGTTTTAGATATGGCTAGTGTGTAGCCCTAAACTTAACCCGAAGCTTCAAACTAACCCTACAAGCCCAACTCCTAACCTAACCGTGATCCCACTCCCACGGCTGAATCTTTTCCTAATGGTAATCGTATCTCTAAAGATCTTTGTTAACCACGAAGATCACATTTCTCCAGAAAAATGGTTCACATGGTTGATTTATAAAATTATAGCACACTTGTGGGGTGACGACAGGCCCTCTTTTTAGTGGTTAACATTTGGAACATAACTCTCACACAATATTCCAACTACAGTAAACACAGCATAAAGAAATGACAGCGCAAATGTCCCAAGTGGCGGCCTGCGCTCTCTCTCCATGTTTAAGCACACACGCACGCACGCACGCACGCACGCACACACACACTAAGGGGGGGGGGGGGGGGGTCTAGAGAAGGGTATTGCTAAAACTTTCCTTGGCAAACACACCAACTCTCAGAGATCTCCCTGTCTGGTACCAGATTGAACTCTATCTCTCTGTCCTGCAAATGCCCTGCTACCGCCTAACAGCCAGCTGCTAGAACCACTTTCATACAGATTTTTCACACGCCATTATATAGGCAAACATTTTGAGCAATTTCAAAGAAAAGGAAAACAAAAGTGTAATTATAAAAACAAACTGCAAAAGTAGCAAAGTGAGCCTCTGCTGCCATTTTCTCCATTTGTCGTACGACAAGTAGGTAGGTCTTAAAGGAGTAGTTCACCCCCAAAATGACTTTTTTTCTATCGATGACTCACCGCATGTCGACCCCCCACGGGGTTAAATAATATTTGTTTGTTTTTGTCCCATTCCTAAGCCGATAATTTGATTATAATACATTTACCCAATTTCACCCAATGGGGTAAAACTCCCCAATGGGAGTACATTTATTATAAATCAAATTATTAGCTTAGAAATGGGACAAAAACAAAAAGACATTATTGAACTCAAGTCTCCATGGGATGGGGGAGTAGATGGGGGAGTAATCGACAGAAAAGACGGCATTTTGGGGGAGAAATATTCCTTTAAGTCAGGGCTGTCCAAAGTGCGGCCCCGGGGCCAAATGCGGCCCGGTGACAAATGTAATGCGGCCCTTCATTCCTAAATTGTATTATAAATGGCCCACCAGCACAGTCAAACAAGAATATTTTCCCAAAGTATACTATAATTTGTCAGGAGTCCTTGCTCCCTGTTGTCTCATTCTGAAGGGGTCAAATAAAGGTTATGTTATTGTATTTTTACCTTGCACATCTGGTTACATTTGGTAATGTGAAATAAGCCAGAGTTATTTATGTTTTGTTCAGAGCAGACACCTGCATGACAAAAGACTATTGATATTAAATATTGATGATGATAGTTAAATAAAATCGTTTAAATGTGATGCATGTGGGGCGCCTGGTGGCCTAGTGGACCAGGCGCATACCATATAGGCATTGCCATTTCGGCATCAATGCCTGTCGGCGTCGCCGGTTCGATTCCCGAACCGGGCGTCCTTTGCCGCATGTCACTCCCTGTCTCTCCCCCATTATCTGTCAGTCTACTGTCCTATCCAATAAAGGCAAAAAGCCCAAAAACAAATCTTTAACAAAAAAAAAGTGATGCATGCAGTATATGTGATTTTGTTATGGCCCGACCGAAAATACATTGTCAGGATATAGAGTCGGCCCTTGGGTGTTTTAACATTTTCCAATGTGGCCCCCTTTGAAAAAAGTTTGGACACCCCTGCTTTAAGTGGTTAATGAACACTTCACAGCTTTGGCCTTTAAGTCACGAAGCGTGTATGTGAGTGCGTGTGTGCACAAGAGTCTACATGAATACGACATAAGAGGGCAAATATGGTTTGTATTTGTCATCAGAAGGAAGAACAACCATTTGATTTGATTAACGGACCCCAGTGCAGTATCTTAATGAAATCTATGGCGATGACTGACATAGGGCCGCGTCGCCTCCAAGAAAGCAATTTCATTTCCATTAAACTGCGTCAGGGCCATTTCGGCATGAGTCATGCGATTGCAATCGCACAAAAACACAGTCCAGATCTCTCCAGGTCATTCATGGTGTGTGGTTACTAAAATATAACCCTGACTATGTTCATTTGGCAGCTTTCACTCTTCAAGACTTGAAACCACAAGCATTCGCAAAGTATGAACCGATTCATTTCAAATGTTTGCTGTAAAAAAATTAACATTTAATATATCCTTTAACCAGTTAGGCCTCGTAGATCTGCTATTTTTTAAAAATCGTGCCAACATTTGTCAGTCAAATATTTGCTTCTGGGTGGTCCCTGGAACAACATATTTTGAGATGGGGGTCCGCAGCCAAATACATGTAATTTTGGGGGTCCTCGTCACGAAAAAGTTTGAGAACCACTGATTTAGAAGAAGGGTTTATAGAAGACATTTATAGAATCGGGTAAAAAATATTCAAAAGCTTGCTTGTATATATATATATCTACTATTTTTGAATAGCCAACGCTACACAGATGCTTTCCCAGTCTAAATGGGTTGTTCCCATTCCGTCCCCAGTCGTAATGTGTTGAATTTCTCAACAGGGAAGTTACTGCAGGCCACAGCTGTGGTTATATGGAATAAGGAATGTTGGGTATTCAGGTATTCACAGGACAGGCATGGAGGAATGGAATGCATCTCTTCATTCAGTCCATTTACTGCAGCCAAACCTCCGTATGAAAGATAGAGTTGCTTTCCCTTTTGTCTGCCTCTTTCAATGTAACACATCCTTCAGGCTCTATTCATCGCATTTATCTTCTTGACGTGGCATGGAATGCCCTCAACCCCTTCTCTATCCTCTAAAGCTATATACGTTTTTTTTTTAAGCTTACAAAGACTAGCTATTTTCCCTATTCTTTTACATTTTTGAAATATTTAGAAAATGTACACCTAAAATTAAATAGGGCAGCCAGGTTCCAACGTGATTAATAGGAAAACGTGTTCTTGTGTAAACAAAACATTCTAATGTAAAAGTTATGCATGTTGATCATTGTGTTAAAATGTTTAATGTGCTGTGCTGGGGATGAACTTGTGCCAAGTTAGCAGCAGGTTTAAGACATCCTGACATAACCCCAGTGTTGATGAAGAGTTCAATCCAGATCTATCAGTTCGCCTAGTCTATTCTACCAGAACATCATGTGTGTCACTGACATTTAATGCTTTTCCACTGCATGGAAACCTGTCACTTTTGGTTTTCCATTAGGCGGTGCTTTTTTGGTACTGTATCACCTCCATCAAGGTAACAAGCGAGCTGAGGCGATACCCAACGGTGATGTGAAAAAGAAAAAAAAAAAAAAAACACTAGTGAGTGCTGACAACCGATTGTCATGATGTAATGAGTAACAATACTAGTGATTATTCACTCAGGACCCCAATATAAACAAGCCATAGTGCTTTCTTGGGTTTAAATCCTATTAGTAGACCTTGTACTGTGCTGTGCTTTTCCTATGAAAACTTCTAAGTATTCAATCAATCAATCAATCAATCTCTGACCACACTCCCTCAGTACTGAATACTGTTAACAAATGTTCAAATGTTATGTTGTAAATGTGATGAGAACTGCATGGCCCATTTCTCACCAAAAGTGTTTCTAACCTAAAATGTTAACTGTTTTTGTAGGACAGTACAGGTGAAATAGAGATTCTGTAGTAATCTGTACAGACAGCAATTTAGCTTTATAGCATCGTTTACCACTCTCCTACACAGACGGTTGGACGTTGCCAACAGTGAAGTCCAATAGAGTCCAAACATAGCGACAAGTCCGGCAATACAGTAGTTAGTCGAGTCGGTTCTATGCAGTGGGAAAGCAGCTATCGCGCCTCAATGGGCTGAATGGTGGCCTTCAGCCCCAGTTGATGCCATCCTCCGTGGGTGGGATGGCTCGGCTGGATGTGTCTGCTGCTTTTCTCACAATTCAATAACTGAGAGGCTTTGGGATTAGATCACCGCCTTTGTGCAACAGATGAATATGCCCCTTTTTTCACCTCGCCTTATTCGATTCCTCTGCTAAAAAGAAATGTTTGCCCGGCAAATCTTTGGGGCCACAGCAGGTTTGCGGCTCGCACTGAGCAAGCAATGCGTTTATGTCTAAATTAAAAGACAAAAATAACATCAATGGGCTGATTACTCCATTTCTCTCCCCACGGCGCTACACCTACAGATCAATCAATTCAGGTGGGTTATTATTATGGACCGGCACTGTGGTACGTTGGCGGTCACCATGGCAATAGCCAGACACACATGACATGGAGTGGAGCACACAATGAGAGGATTACCAACTCAAAGGTCCGAGGCCGAGGATAAGACAGACGCCGGCAGCAACACAACCGACACAAGACAATCTCTCTCCTAAAGGATGTTTACAACAGTGGTTTTCAAACTTTTTCCATGTCAAGGTCCATGAATTATTCTGCATTTGAGCCACGGACCACGATCTGATGAGATTAGCCCCTCAGGCTCAAAGCTTTTTGATATCTTTGGATAAGGTTTTGTCCACAATTCCATGCTGTATTGATGCATTAGGAGAGAACAGGCAAATAACAATTCCTCTACATTCAGACTGGTTCCAGCCCATAGACCCCGCCCACACTCACAGCGGACTGTTTCTCTGGTCTGGAGTTGAAACGATTACATTTCAGGAAGTTCACACACCAGGCAGGCAGGCACGCGCGCACACACACACACACACACACACACACACGCACGTGCGCATGCAGATTTCACCAAGCTGTTAATGTTGATTACATGTTTCTGGTCACAGTTCTGTGTGGAAGCAGTCACTGGCACAGACAGACACACATAAGACACACACACGCGCGCGCACGCGCGCGCCATGAAAGTGCATCGCAATCACTGTGCGTCGCGCACACTCGCACAAAAGTCCCTCCCACCAGAAATAGTTCAGACGGGGCACAATGTCAGACTCAAGCGCCAGCTGAGACTGAAATCAGGCTACTACATTCTCTAATTGTGTAGACTTCTTTTAAATTAAGTAATGCATATTAGGGATGAGGCCGAATATTCAGCACCGAAAATTTTCGTCCGAAAATGGCTAAAAATGCATTTTCGGTTTTCGGACGTATTGTTTTTAAAACCGAATAGTATAGCACCGAATAGCGTGAAGAACAGGGGTCCAGTATAATCTCTCAAAAAGCAGCATCAGCATGCCACAGTAGTTCTGTTGGTGTGGCCAACAGCGTTAGCTAGAATCTAGATTGTTGACACTTGTAAACAAAGGGAACGGAGGGCTGCTGTTCCTCGGACGCGCCTCCATAGTCCATGTTAAAATAATTTACCGCATCGCGGTAAAAGAAAAACATTAGCGATTAGCGAATAGCGATTTTCTGCAAAGTAGACTTCCCAAGCAATATGGAGACGTTTTAATTTTAGAAATCCCTTCATAATTGACTACGCAATCTAATAATGTCCTTAAATCCTTGTGCATTGATTGAAAGCTGGAAAGTGAAAGTGATTTCTGTGCAACTGTGGCTCCCCCTCCGTCCCCTGCATGTGTGTGAAACTTTTGGTGTGTGTCTTAGGGTGCTTTTTGAGCGGTGGTCACACCGTCTCCATAGCGTGGCCGTGTGTGTATCCGTGTGTGTGTGTCTGTCTGTCTGTCTGTATGTAGCCTCTGGTGTATGTAGCCTGAGTACCGTGTGTGACCAGAGAGGTGCTGTTGAGTCTAGTCTGCCCTGAGCATCAACTGCAATAGCAGTGTTGGCCTGAGTGAGCAAGTATGGCTCACACTCTCACACACACGGGTGCAACACGCGCACGCACACACCTGGGTGAGCAACGCACGCGCGCGCACGCACACACACACACACACACACACACACACACACACACACACACACACACACACACACACACACACACACACACACACACACACACACACACACACACACACACACACACACACACACACACACACACACACACACACACACACACACACAGCTCACATTTTTTGCCATGATGAAACTTAAGCAAGGCAGCGACATACAGTACTTTCTTCCTTGACAATAATGAGAGGCAGACAATACCATTACTGACATTTTGCTGAATATAAAAACGTTTTATATTGCTAATAAACAAAGTAAAATGGAATCTTTTGGAAACTTAATGGGTCTGTAACTCAGTGAATAAATGGAACCAAATGGACCTGTTCCATTCGTACTCTAGTATTTTAACATTTAATATAAATTGGGGTCCCAGTGATATAAATATAATTAAATGGGTGTCTGTAGCCTAGTGTATTTAGAAATCCTAGTTCTAAGTTCAAACATTAGCCAAATTGTAAAATAAATATAAGAAATAGAAATCTGGAATAACATGTGGGTCCCTGGCTGGCACACAATATTTTGAGAAGGGAGTCTGTGACTAAATTGGCCTATATAATAATGGTTTTGACATAATCACGTTTGCCATAATAAGGTAGCTTTACAGCAAATGTACTGTAATGACAGCAATGATACAAAAATGGCAATAAAAATACATTATGCGCATAATATATATTAATAATATTCGGCTATTCGGTATTCGGTTTTCGGCCGAGTGTTTCCATTATTCGGTATTCGGTTTCGGCCAAGAATTTTCTATTCGGCACATCCCTATTGCATATGTGATATGTTTAACAAAAATTCTACTCTTGAGAGTAACATTTTACACTCAAGAGTTACAGATTAATAAGGGTCCATTTGGTTACCAACTCTCCATCATTTAGCTGGGAACCACATGGAAACCCCTCAAGGACCACCGGTGGTCCACAAATCTGTGAGGATCTGGTCAGGTCTGACAGTACTCCGCAGTTTGGAGACTTGGTGTTCGATTCTTCCACGTTGCATCCAGCTTAGCCGGAGACAACAATGAACACACACAGTTGGCTGTGTTTGCGAGTGGGAAGCCGGGTGGAGAGAGCGATCTCTGTCACCTTACTAGCGACTCCTACAGGTGGGTCGGGTACGCTTGGTTCAGCAGGGAGCGGAACTGGGAGGGATAGCGTGTTCCGCTGAAAGCCCTTACTTGAAAAGCAGCAGCTGATGACGTCATGTATATGAGCGGTGTGTACGTCCTCCTCAGACCAACAAGTAGAGGTTGTCAGTGACAGGAACTATATGTGCGACTATACTGAATTTAAAAGACGAACCACCTAAGAACTAGAATATATTCTTCGCCGTGCGTCGAATAGCAAAAGTAGCTGACATGTATATCTGCTATTTTAAATGTTTCTGAATTGTTGGAGAATTTCTGCCCACAACGGCATGCCCAAAAATAGGCACGCCAGCCAGGTTGAAAGTGGTCAAACACCAAGTGATAGGAGGGAAAGAAAGAAAGCACTGCCGTACAGCTGATAAAGATTCTCTCCCTCTCTCTGACTTTGTTTGTTTCTTGTGTCCTCAGAGCACAGGGCAGCGCTCCTACGCTGCGCTGCAGCAGAGCAGACCAGACCGCAGCTTGTCTGATAGTAGAGAATATACTGTACTGCAGAGAGAGAGAGAGAGAGAGAGAGCAGTGCTCCTGCTTGATACTCCCAGAGACACCGTGGGGGGAAGTTGCAGAGAATGTTAGAGGCAGGGGCTGACATTTCTAAGAGGGCCTTTTTGTGAAAATATTGAAAATAGAAGACCTCCAAGCTCGCGACGCGTTGTGAGCTTGGAGGTCGGCTATTTTCGGTACCTGATACCACACTGAACTAAGCATATAGTGAATACTGGAGACGTGGCGTACGGCATGGATTTCTACAGTACACATGCAGAGGGGGCAATTGTTTCAACATAAGATGCTGCATTCAAGTTCAGGAGAGTTTGGACAAGGCGATTATCTTGAACACTGCCTTCAGGTATGGTATGGAAATTGGGCATTTTAATTTCTTTCACCATCGTGAAAACTGCATTCATGGTCTGGAGAGGGCAGGTTTTACAGACGGGTAAAAGGGCTATGATGGCTATGTGTGCACGTGCCTGAGAGATAGATAGAGAGAGAGAGAGAGAGAGAGAGAGAGAGAGAGAGAAAGATGGGATGGGATGATAGGCAGGTTGGAGAAGCAGGCATGACTGATGAGTCGACATATAGAATTCTAAAAATAGATCCCTGAGGTGTGAGGAGGAGGAAGAGAAATGTGGAGTGAGACGGCTGGAAGGAAGAGAGAAAGAAAGAAAGAAAGAAAGCAGATGATAAAACCTGGCTAGCCCAGTGCAGAGTGTTATTAACAAGCTGCAGAAGCAATCTGACCCACAGCCTCCCACCCCCCTCGCCCCCCCATCCCATCCCATCCCGGGCCCCTCGCTAGAGCCCCTCCGCAGAGAGGGGGAGAGGGCTGGGGAGGAGGAGGGAGGAGAAACTATTCCAGAAATGTCCCGTTCCTCCTGCAGAGGAGCGCTTTGTTTAGTTTAAGTGATGATGACGCGGGTGGGGGAGCCATGTTTTGGTACACCATCTATCTAGTAACATATATTATAAAACTCTCCTGGACTACCAGAGATGGAAGAAGTACTCAGATTCTTTACTTAGGTTAAAGCACCATGCACTACTGTAGAAATAGTCTCTAGACTCTGTTGCACGTTCAGTATTCAAATGTTTACTAAGAAGTTCAAAAGTATTGGCAATTTGGCATCAGAATATAGTTAAGGTACCAAAAGTAAAAGTAGGCTAGTAAGTAAAGTTTTCAAATAATATAGTAAAATATTTGCCTTTGAGGTGTAAGTGGAGTAAAGTAAATGTATTGTTACTTCTACTACTACAACATTTTACTTAAATACAGTACATCTGCTCTCTCAGTGTGTGTGTGTGTGTGTGTGTGTGTGTGTGTGTGTGTGTGTGTGTGTGTGTGTGTGTGTGTGTGTGTGTGTGTGTGTGTGTGTGTGTGTGTGTGTGTGTGTGCGCGTGCGTGCCAAGAATCGTCTTTAAAACGAATAAAAATAAGAAATTATGGTGTTACAATATAGGAGTTCTATACATTACATACATTGTATAATTCTATGTTTTTGGAGGGTCTTTTAGGTCTCCTGTCAGGCTCTCACTAAATGAAATGACATTTCTCATTTCAAAATAAGATTCACATTTACCACAGAACAAAATAAAATGTATGTTTTCATTGGGGCAATTCTGTATTTTAAATGGCGGCTGGCAAACCTGACCTCCAACACTGTGTGCTCTTATAAAAACCTCTAAGGCCTCGTGAGTCAAGTGTCATTATATTCCACTGCTACGCAGCACTGAGAGGGAGCTGCCTCCTTCAGCGGAACACACTGTACATTCACAACACAGAGCTCTTTTTGTTTGTGGAGGACAGTTTGGATCGCGTCACTGCTTGAAAAAAAAAAAAAAAAAAAAAAAACACCAACCCACCCCAATAAAACACCCAAAGTGAGGTAAGACATTTATTTTGGGACAGCAGCACCTTATAAGGTTGGGAAATCAGTTGAAGTGGACGTTTATGAATATGTTCTCCCATAAATACATGAACGGTGATTTAGTGGTCGTGTTGCAGTTACAACGCCAGTAGGCCAGTAGGAACGGTTAGCCGTTAGCGGCTGTGCTGTGAAAACTACAGTCCTAAGAGCTTGCAGAGTGTTGCATCATCTATCCACAGAACGGCTGCGACGTCTCACCCTTATGGGAAAACGTTCACCAACAGCTGACTGCTGATACACTGACTAGTCTCCGGAACATGAATCAATAAACACACACAGCTGCGAGCGGTGGAGAGTGTGAGTCACCCCCCAAAGTCAAGGGAGGTTATCAGGGGCTCACTGTCCAGGACAGGACGGCCCCACGGCCCCCACCACCAGCGAACAATGGAACCTCAGACAGCTAGTGGTCCACTCATCTCCTGAGCATGAACACACACACTCCACTGGTGGTGAGGTCATGGACCGTCATGCCTCATATCACTTCCACTCTAACTTGGCTTACATTCAGAGGGAGAGAGAGAGAGAGAGTGTGTGTGTGTGTGTGCAGGGCTGTCATAATTATGACATAATCGTCTAATCGTGATTATTTGACATAATCGCGATTATCGTCAAAATCGTTTCCATGTTGAAAAATGTTCATATATTTAATATTAAGAAAAAAAAAAAGTGGTGAGCTTGTGAGCTTGTAGATCGGCTATTTCCACTATCAATGTTCTTTTTTAAGAATAAAGTTGTCAAATATGTCAGTAATTTCTTTGTATAGGTTAGTGTCATATTATCTACCATGTGCAACTTCAAAGCCTACAAGCCAAACAGAAATGTAATTGTCAACGACAAAAACACAATTAAATCGTTAATCGCAATTATTTGAGTGACAATTAGTCGTCATGTAAAGTGTCATAATCGTGACAGCCCTATGTGTGTGTGTGTGTGTGTGTGTGTGTGTGTGTGTGTGTGTGTGTGTGTGTGTGTGTGTGTGTGTGTGTGTGTGTGTGTGTGTGTGTGCGCTCGCGCGCTGGTGTATCGACTAGTCCAGTGCACGCCAGCCAGCGCTGATTGCACTCGGTCTTGGCTAATGAGTCTAGGCGATGACACCTCAGTGTTCTCGCAGCAGAGTCGGATCCATGTGTGGATTTTAATAAGGCACAAAGGTGCAATCGTTGGACCTGGCCCGGGCCCTGTAACGTTTTATGAGCAGGCAAATAAAACGTCTGCCGCTCCCCAACCCACTGTGTTGTACCTCTTATTTCGGAACTGTGTACTGATGTTTCAAGACACACTTGCATCCCTACAGTAGCTCTCATAATAACTGAAACCACCACCCTTTGACTCCCACACAATGCAGGAGATCAAAGTTACAGTGTCTAGCTAGCTAGCTAAGATATAATAAGATATTGTTTAGGCAGGCCACAGTTCTCCAAGCCTCTGTTCATGAACTAATTTTAGTACCATGACAAGGCTTGAGCCCCCCACCCCACCCCACACGCTGCACATTCTCAATTGGGTGGGCTGCTCTGAAAGTTCAGGCCACACTTTGACCGAATAAGGCTCTAGCAGCGAGCTAACGGTTCTTCCTCTCGCTCGGGGACACTGAAGGAATGTCGTCCGGGAGGAGGTGGCCATGGAGTCGTCATGTTAACTAACACGCCTCTCTCTCTGTTTGCTGGACAAGCAGCGTGCAGACAGGGAGGGCAAGGCTGGGTGTGGGGCCAAGACCGTGGGTTAGATACCCAAGGCTGGCTGCTTCCTCTGGGAAGTCAGCTAGTGCTAGACTGGATTCAATGGGCTTCTTTTTTTTAACAAATTCAAATAAACGCTTTCGTGATCATGCAAATATTTCTAATATGTAGGGCTGTCACGATAATGACATTTTACATGACGATTGTCACTCAAATAATTGCGATTAACGATTTAATTGTGTTTTTGTTGTTGACAATTACATTTCTGTTTGGCTTGTAGGCTTTTAAGTTGCACATGACAGATATGACACATATGACACAACCTAAATATAAAAAAGAAATGTCTGACACAACTTTACACTTAAAAAAGAACATTGATGGTGGAAATAGCCGATCTACAAGCTCACAATGCGTCGCGATTAGACGATTATTATGTAATAATTGTGACAGGCCTACTAATATGTGCCATTTAAGGCTTAAAAAAATAATTCTTGTTTTGTTCCATATCATTATGAAAGGAACATTTTTTGACTGCTGGGTAGTAAACATTAAAAGGACCACATCGGTGGTCTGGCAAGTTCAATCCACTGACAGTGACTCCAGTTATAAACGACATTACTGACATTTTCCGAAGTTTACTGTGGGTTGTTCTGATGAAGCCATTGGATTGGATTATTTTCATTTTAACACTGTATGAAAGAGATCCTCCACACTACATAGATTGATTTACAAACAAAATACAAAGGCACGTGATATCTTAACCATGCAAAGTTTTAAGTTCCAAGTCATCTTAACTTGTCATTTATCATCATTTTGTGTGTTGTTGTTTTTTGAGCGGTGGTTACACCGTCTCCTATACGTGGCCGTGTGTGTATGCGTGTCTGTCTGTCTGTCTGTTTGTCTGTCTGTCTGTAGCCTGCAGTACCTTTTCTGACCACACATGTTAAGGGAGGGGCGCTGTTGTTCAGGCCAGGCCAGGCACACTCACAC
Source organism: Nannobrachium achirus (assembly GCF_963921795.1). Taxonomy (NCBI): domain Eukaryota; kingdom Metazoa; phylum Chordata; class Actinopteri; order Myctophiformes; family Myctophidae; genus Nannobrachium; species Nannobrachium achirus. Next base: position 15,456,136 of record NC_137827.1, on the reverse strand, counting down.
ACACACACGCACACACGCACGCACGCACGCACGCACACACACACACGCGCGCGCCGCCTCCACCGCTCAGTTCAAGTGTGATTTTTACTTGTACATATAAGAATTTAGGTGAGAGGTGGTAGGGGGTTGGGATGGTGAGTGGGATGGGTGGGGTCTTTCAGTCTGACCACCGTCAGAGACAAAAATGTTGAGGAGTCAGGAGTCAGACCCAGCCCGGAATGGCAGAAACGCATCACATCCCTGGTGTGGCCGTGACTCAGGCTGACGTCGCGCAGTGGAAACCTCATGGCTTCCAGGCAGACACAAGCCTCCACTGTGCTGGAGCGCTCTGCTTCAGCATGGAGCGCTACTGGATAAACATACTACAGCCATGACATAATACTGCTAAGTTAGAGAATGGCTGCCATGGAGAAAAACACAATGGCCCGAGATAAAACACAGAAGGTTTGTGTGGGGAGAAGGTTTGGAGATGATAAGTGACGGAGATCCAGTGTTGTGGAAAAAAGAAACGGACGTTGCTGAACCAACCTGCTACAGTGAGTCAGTCTGATGTTTCAACCAACAGCAGCACCAACACAACACAACCATCACACAGACCTCAGGCTGGTGGGTGACTAAAGGCAGACATGTGCATTCAGCCTTTTATCATGTGCGAGCGTGCACGGTGCACACACACACAATTTTGTCTCCTTCTTTTGTTCACATCCTTACCGAGACCATTCTGAAGAATAGAAGTACAGAACATACTTTTCATTGCCCTGTGGAAAGCGGTCATCTGACAAAAGAAAGTCTCTTTAAAGCCTCCCAGCACAAATCAAAGTCTCTAACAGAACAATGAAGAAGTTGAATCAAACAGAAATTGAACTTTGTCCAAAGGAGGACTCAGATGTTGTCAACAGCTGTGAGCAACAGTGACCGACCGTTGTCATGATGATGAGTCCTTTTGGCAGGTCCACATGGCAGCAAAACCTGCCCCACAGCCACACAAACAAACACGTGTCCCATCGCTCATTGTGAGCTGACAATTTGGTTGGACTGGACACATGCCAGAGCTGTGCCCCCTTGACCTGCAGCAGGCTTCCCTTCAAAAGCTACTCTGGTCTGGGGGGGACGGGGGACGGGACTGGGATGGTGGGCTGACTGCCCTGCTACATACAAATGAGCCTTCTGCAGCTAACTAACTGGAAGGAAATGGTGCCAAACACTTGAGCAACAGCTCGTGCACAAACACATTTGTTTTGACCGTTCTCTCAGCTTTAAAAGGCTGAGAGTGACATTACAAGGACCTCCCCGTTGCGGCGTCGTAGTCTAAAGTCAGTGGTGGGTTGGCTGAGTTCACTGGTTGCAACAAGAGCTGCATGCAACTAATGATTATTTTCATTGCTGAATAATATAAATTGACAGTACAGGTAATTAAAGTACAATAGGATAGTCAAGGCTCATTTCAAATGACCTGAACCTAAACAATCAATTAGAAGCTGCTTATCACCCAGCAGATAAAAACAAACTTTTCATGTAATAATATCTGTACGTATTAACACAAATTATCAATAAATTATCTCCGCCAGGCCAAAGGCCGGGGAAGCAGGTTATTTTTTTACTCCTGTCTGTGTCTCTGTGAGTGAGTGTGTGTGTGTGTGTGTGTGTGTGTGTGTGTGTGTGTGTGTGTGTGTGTGTGTGTGTGTGTGTGTGTGTGTGTGTGTGTGTGTGTGTGTGTTTGCAGCTAAACCACTGGGGGCGGAGGCAGTGGCTCAGGAGGTAGAGCGGCCGCTTGGGAACCCGGAAGGTTCCCAGTTCGATCCCGGGCTCCCCCAGAGTTAGTGTTGAAGTGTTCTTGTCTGAGCAAGACACTGAACTCCCAATTTCTCCCGATGAGCAGGTTGATGCCTTGCATAGTTTTGTTTCCTCCGCTGTCGGTGTATGGATGTGTGTGAATGTAAAGCACATTTTAAAGCGTCTTGGATAAAATGCTAGATAAATGCACAATTTACTGGACCTATCAGCTGCCTCCAAACTGTTTGTGCAACAACATGCATGCTTTTTGATAGGTAGACCATGCACCTAAGCAGTAAAAAATACTTTTCTAAAACGTAGAAATGCTATCTAGCTTCATGTGTGGTCATCGAAGGAAGGGGAGTGTTAAAGTAGTGCTACGGGTTTAGGTGGAGTCTGAAGAGGTGAGTCCCCAGTCGGGGTCCACCCTATGTTCCCCAGGTTCTATGTTCCCCAGGTTCTATGTTCCCCACATCTCCCCCAAAAAGGTTCTATGTTCCCCAGGTTCTATGTTCCCCACCCACACTCCCCACAAAAAGGTTCTATGTTCCCCTCTCAACCAAAAAAAGGATCTACTGTATCTTCCCCACCAAAAAAAAGGTATATGTTCCCAACTCAAATGCAGGAAATGGTGGGACATCTGGGCACTAAGAACATGTGGACAATCCTAATTTAGGTGCCCAGTTGCCCCTAAGTGCCCACTCATCTATGTGCCCACTCGTCCAAATGCCCAGTCATAACAAAAGTATGGTGTCCAGATGTCCCTAGTGCCCCCTGTCCCACTAGTATCCGTAATTTCTCCCCATTATTGGGTGTTTTGAGTTGTTATTAATAATTAGAAATGAATGTTTCCTGCATTTTTGGATGAGTGGGGAACATAGAACCTTTTTTTGAGGGGGTAAGTGGGGAACATAGAACCTGGGGAACATAGGACCTTTTTTGGTTAAGCGGGGAACATAGAACCTTTTTTGGGGGGGTAAATGGGGAACATAGAACCTGGGGAACATAGAACCTGGGGAACATAGGTACGGTCCCCTTCAGTCCACGGCGGACAGGGAGTTTATTCCACAGTTTGGGGGCCAGGAGGGCAAATTGTCTAGGACGAGTGGATTTTTGTCCTGGGGTTTTAAGCGAGGGTTCTGTCAGCATCCCTGTGTTGGCTGATCTGAGTGAACGGGTAGGGTTGTAGGGGTATGGAGGAGCCATACCTTTTGGCTGGGATTGACACATCATCCCAGCCAATGTCACATTATACAGCTCTGGATAGGCCACCAGACTTGGCGGACTTCTGCACTCCACAGAGCACCCCTTTCTAGTTGATATTTCAATGGATCATTGTAGTTTTTAAAAGCCTATGACAGATATATGGGTCACTTCAGGTTGAATGTGTGCAATCACTGACAGAGCGATGAGTCAGGCAGTTCCTGCCACCCTATCCCCTATGTGCAGACAGTCCAGTATGGGTTATCCACACTTACGCTAGCCGTCTCCCCGCAGCTCGCGTAGCTCATTTTACTACAGTACCTGTATGAAGAACGCAGCGGCACGTGAAACATAAGCAGAGAGGATCGTGTTGTGACTGATTGAGTTACACACATTTCTGGGGCTGCAGGTCTCGTCATGGTGGAGGTGATGTAACAGAGAGCTACAGTAGAAGCTCAAAGGCTTGTTTTCTCTGCTATTAGTTACTTTGTAACCAATAGGAGTATAATCTCCATTATGCTCCTATTAGTTACTAAGTAAAAACACGCAACTCCCCGAACATGCAATCTTCTCCATGTCAGCCCCAGAACACAACGCACGTGTCCATCCAAGCTCAATCCGTGTTTTCCTGCATTAACCTTTTAAACCCTCTAGACTCTGTAAACTGGACCCGACTTGGCATTGTACACCAAATCTCTTCGCCCCAAAAACAGCAGATCTAGAAGTTCACATCACAACACGCCACGTTAAGCTGTTAGCTTTTAGATCTGCTATTTCCAGTTGATGTGTTCCACCCAGAATAGGGATGCTGCTAGCGCTCAAAGTGCTTAAGACTCATTTCCTGTTCCTGCATGGCATGCATAGGAGAAATAGCTCATTAACCCTGGGCTTCCCCGTGGGCCAGCTTTTAACAGGACAACTCCCCTTAAAGAGACCCATCCATCAGGCCTTTTCCTCAAGACAGCATACCGTTGCCACGTATGCATAACATGGTGCTTTTAATACAAGACAAGTTAAAGCAATTACGTGTGTGGAAATGAATATGAAATGAGCTGGGGCGCCCGCTAGCCTACTGGTCCAGGCGCGTACCACTTAGGCATTACCACATAGGCATGGATGCCTGGCAGGGTCGCCGGTTCGATTCCCGATCCGGACGACCTTTGCCCTGTGCTACTTCCCATCTCTCCCCCCATTTCCTGTCAGTCTACTGTCCTATCAATAAAGGCATAAAAGCCCAAAAACAAATCTTTAAAAAGAATATGAAATGAGCCTTCTAAAACTTTAAGCCCTACTATATACTAGCAATAGGCACGACTTATTGTGAGCTTGTAGATCATTTTTTTTACATTTTCACCTACGTATAATGACAGTGAAAATAGGGAGGTCTGTTTTAAAGTGATTAAATCTGTGATCAATAACTTTCATGTCCTATCTGGGATTTGAATCCCAAGTACAGTATTTTCCGGACTATAAGGCGCACTTAAAAGCCTTTAATTTTCTCAAAAAACTACAGTGCGCCTTATAGTCCAGTGCGCCTTATATATGGATCATTCATTGACATTGACATTCCCTTTAGCACAGCTCCATATGTTGGATGCATAACGCAACGGTAGCGTCTATTATGTGCGCCTTATAGTCAGGTGCGCCTTATATATGAAAACAGTTTGAAAATAGACCATTCATTGACAGTGCGCCTTATAGTCAGGTGCGCCTTATAGTCCAGAAAATACTGTAAGTGCTAAAACAAGACTGTTATTGTCCCCGTCATTCCATCCGTCCATCCGTCCGTCTGTCCGTCCGTCTGTCCGTCCATCCACCTTCATAGTCATGTGATCAAGATGGATCTGTCAGATTTTTCATATTCCATCCTAATTGGCTAAGATAAGTTTGCAGGAGGGGCCCATTTTGATGTGCCCCAAATGTTTCACATGATCTGCCAGTTAAAGCGACCACCAGCGACATCACCGGCATGTGATCGCTTTTCTTGTAAAATAATGTTTTATAAGTCACGGATTACAGCTTTAAATCCCTAAATCGGTTTGGTAGGCTGCTACATTGTCAGATTAGTTGGGGTCTTGCCAAGAGGCCCAGTCCAAACAGTCTGTTATAATGGATGTAGGTAGCAAGAGGCTATGTGTTGCAAAGGGTCCACAGAGCACAGCAACATAATCGTACCATCTTAGCAAGTCATTAATCTTTGTTCCCAGCCTAACGCACAATGCTGACTGCAGCAGTGCTAGTGAAAAATAAACTGCTGTATTGATTGAAGGACAGGCAGCTCTCAGTTGCTTACAGTAGATTTTCACCCAAGGGGAAAAGTAAAACCTTATTCAAAAAGAAATATGCAAACAAGAGGCAAATTCAGTCTGACATGCAGTCGGAGAAAGGTCCCGCTCGTTTTCAGGAAATAAGTTAATACTTGGGCTAGATGCCATGTCTGCACCAAACAATAGCTTGGCTTCAGTTAACCTCTGGGTTGCCTGGTGGCTCTGCCAGTTAGTACACACACAGAACACATGAGATGCCAGCACGACCCGAGTTCAAATCCCACTCCTGTCATGTCTTGCATTCTCTCTGACCTTCTTCCTTTTTGTCTATACTTGATATTATCTAATAACGAAGCAAGAAATTCCCCAAAACATTAATCTCAGATAAACTATAAAAGCCAACAAATTAAAATGTAAGTGTGACTTCTTTATTAAATGAAAGTTATTAAATACCAAATGACATGCAATTTCAGTTAAATACTATAGTCCATGAACTGTAATTACAGCCAATGGATCATTGTGTTACCATAAACAAAAGTAACACACTGACCTCACCTCACATGGAGCACATCACATCATCATATGACGTGACCACAAGCCTCACTTTCTAAGCTCTTAGAGCAGAAACGATCGTCCAGACCAGACATGCCCCAGATTCTAACTGGACACTTTCTTCCTTCCTTCCTTTCAGAGGGAGAGAAAGACGTCTAGTGACTCAGGTCGATGTCCTCTGGGTCAATGCAGCAAAGCGAGCCTGCTTGCTGGTATGTTACTGGGATCCATCTCCATAGTAACCATTAGATTGTGTCAGGAGACGGGCACAAACACAGACAGGCTCCCCTCCAATCCCTCCAGGGTCTCTGGCTCAACAGTTACCCAACAACATGTCTACTGGCCCTGGAGGTGGAGGAGGCCTCGAAAGCCAGTGAGATGACCTTGGCCTGCTGTCAGGCTGGAGATTGATTGATTGATTGAAAACCTTATTTGAATTTTGCATAGGAAAAGGTAGTTTTATGTTCACTGGTACAAGGTCAACTAAAAGTACGACACCTAAAAAAAGGGGAAATAAATAACTTTGTAGTTTGGACTTGGGGTCCTTTTTAACTCATATAACATTGAATGACAGACAACTAAAACAGTACTGTGCAGAAAATATAAGAAAAACTGTTGTAAAACATAACATGCAAAAATAAATGGTATTTACAATAGAGAGGTCAGGGGGAGGTATGGTTAGGTAGGCTAAGTTTTCTGTTCCCAGTTTCAAGTAGCGGTTTTAAAGGAAGATAGGGATTTACTCCTTTAAGGCCTTCAGTAGGGAACGAATTTGACCCTTTGTTTGAGCCAAGAGATGTGAACCAGAGATTTTAAAAAAGCTCTCATCTCATCTACATCCTGTGCAGTGCCATGGTCACCGCTGGGGACTTTTATTCTGTCTGCTGTGACTGAATTAATCAGGGTCAAGCTGTGACAAACTGGACTGGAAATAAGACTGCATGAGTCCTGATTGTATCAAGAGAAAAGGAAAATGAAGGATGGTATGTTAACAACTTACTTAAACCTTACCCCCTATTCACTGACCGGTGTCCCCCAGGGGTCTATACTCGGCCCCCTCCTTTGCTGCTACACCAAATCTTTCCCCCAGAATAGGGACGCTCGGATTTGTGTGGTTAAGTACAACTTCTGAAGGACGGCGTCTAAATAAGACTTGTTTAGTTATCCAACACACATCCAACAGCGGCTAATCGGAGTAATCTACATCCGTTAGGGGCTCTGAAGTGAGAGGAAATGCCTTGTTGGAATCTTAACAGCTTTCAGGAAAGACACTCAATGGTTTTTGATTCAATAAGCAAGCAAAAACTGAGTTTATCAAGTTAGTTAAGGCCGGAATCAATAACGGTACTGTAGAGAATGTGGGTGGACCTCGTTTAGCTCATGTAAACTAGAGGAAGGAGAATTGGTGTGATAATAAATCCAATAATGAGTAAACCTAGACGCCCTGTGTCTACAGCTGAGCACAGAGAGGGCCGGGGGTCACAATGAAAAGTGATCAGGTGACATAATGTCAATCATTCTACAAGATCACATACTCTTACACTTTCTCCTCTCCCATGGCTAACTTAGGAGGTGAGGAAGAACCACATTTGCCTCAATGCTTGAGGTGACTAAATAATCAAAATGCATTACAAAACATAAAAACATAAAACATAAAAAAAAGAAATAGGCCTACTGCAATTTCCAAATCGCAGAGGCTGGAATTAATTGAGAGAGAGTGGGGTCCAAAATGGACTTCCAAACAAGTTATGTTAGTGCTTTGGATAATAAATTGGTCAATGAATCAAGTCACACCATTCTGGAGCTAAGCGCTGCAGTACTTCTTTGAAAACCCAGTTTTGTTCTTACAATTATTATTCTTTGTCAATATTGTTCAGCCATACCCATAGCATACATGACTGTGTATCTCTGCTGTCAAGACAACATGTACCATTATTTATTTATTACATATGTAAAAGTACCACATTATGTAAAACATATAAAAATAAAGAAAAAATAAGCGAGTAGGGACAATATCTAACCAGCTGATTTGCAGGGAGGGGGGGCAAGGGTTGGAACTTGGAGCAATAAAACCTGACAACAACAAGCTTAACCTCCACAATCTCAAGGATGAGGACAATCAAACTGTGTTTCCATAGAGATGTGACAGCTCAGCAGGTTAGTGTAAACAAGGTGGGTGGTTTTAAAGCTGTCAGACAACCCAATGCCTCCATAGTAGTCTGCGAACATCAGCTACTTTACTAGTCAACCTTCACCTTTCAAATAATACAGAGAGACAAAACTCAGGTGTGTTGAGACACATTGAAGGCAGCTTCAATACATAGCATGGCCCTGACAAATCATGTACAGTATGTTGTGAGGCAGGGCACACGGCGTGTTGTTATCAGCTGTTTCCCAGAGGCCGCGGTTACACAGCAGAGTGCCTATGGCAACCTGCGTGCCTGCCATTGTCTCCTGTAACGGTGTTTAACGCGGCACAGTGGGAACAATGACAGACAACCTGGGACATCAATAATGGATGCAGTCGTGTCAGCCGCTTCTGCACGGCACCAAGCGGCGCAGGGGAGATAGCAGCTTTAGACAGACGTACATTTGGTGCACAATAGAAGCTCTGTACACAGGGCAAGCAGCGCCGCTCGGGCTGAGCACACATGATGCTGCCATGCTGGGGGCGAAGGGAGGGGGCAGCAGGGACAATGACGTTGACCACATGTGTGATGATCCTTACAGCAAGGGTCTTCAGCAGGGGGTCCGGGACCTAGCTTACTACGCTGCGAGGCGTTGTGAGCTTGTAGATCGGCTATTTTAGGGAAAGCGGTTTGGTGTAAAGGGGGAAAAGAGCAGACTAAAGTACAGCGTGAAAGCTCAAGTTAATTAAGTATTGACGGCTCAAGTGGTTAAATATCTGAAAACACAAATTGACATGAATCCAAAATGCACTGATGATTGTGCTGTCAAACAATGAAACTATATGGAATCTATGAACAGGTTGTGGGGGTCGCTGCTTCATCTCTCTCTCAACTAAGGGGCCCTTGGCCTGAAAACGTTGAAGACCCCTGCCATACAGGCACCAGGGGTGGTGTGAAGAAGAGGCCATTGAAGAGGAGGCTACCCTCACCCCGTACCATCTGTTGTGCCTCAATCAGGACAGTCAGCTGGTCAGGGGCCAAACTGGCCAGTCTTCTTATCAAAGTTTCACACACAAGAGACACAGCAGGGTCTGACCGCTCAAGAGCCAAATAGGAGCAATAAAAATAAAAGTGTCTCAATGGCCAACGAATGGAATGACAGGAATTCTCTAAAGTGTCGCAAACAATAACAAGGATAAAAGGCCAGGCCTCACCACGCATATTTTCAAAGACGCTGTGATAAAACTCAAGGTTTGCACTAGTCTTTTATGGTCCCAGCCGACAAGGTGTGAGAATAAGCACATGACCAAATGGGACAAAAATGCCATGATTCATCTGGCTGTAAATTATTTGTTAATCGTCCTAATACAAGCAAATTTTGACACACTTTTTGGGGTACAGCCATGTAATAATTATGGTCCCGATCCCCATTGTAAGCTGATCTACAACTCCACTGAAGCTCAAAAGGTTGGCTGCAGAACCAATGCCCCCCGCCCCCTCTGCCAACATTTAATTGAATTCAGGCCACCATAAACCCCCTCCCACCCCCCCTCTTCTAGTGGGGTCCCACCCTCCTCTCCCTGTGTTCTTTCTTCTACCATTTTCCCGCCCTGCAAAGCAGCAACAGGCTGCAGAGAGAAAAACATCCTCATCACTCCCATGAGTTCTGTTCTGTGGCAGGACAGGACAGCATCACCTGGGTTATGTTAAGATGCTCTCACATGATCACTGGACCACAGCAATAAGATCTCCTTGTGTCAATTGTGTCATCATCATCATCATCATCATCACCTCAGGTTTATCATGATAAAACCACACACACAAGGATTTTTGGGGAGGTTGGTGACTACCAGAGATCTAAAAAAATTAATATCTACAAGTGCCGCCTTATACACAATTAAGAATGAATAACTCAGAAAAGGACAAAGTAACATGTGTCTCATCATCACACTTCCCTGTGATGTTAAAATACAATATCCAGGCAGCTATCTGACACTGTGGTAGGCTGCTATGCTATGTCAACAAGGTGATCAACACACAAACATGAGTCAACAAGGTGATCGAACAATAAAACACGAGTCAACGAGGTGATCTAAATAAAGGCCGAACACTAAAACGATCCACGATTTGCCTTTCTGTTGAATCATTGGACCTTCCCATCAGGGCGGACCTCCAGCGTGGGTCGGTCCACGTTATAGACAGTAGCCTATGCGTGGACTGGACTGGACGAGCCGTTATTTGATTCACCACTGGCATGATGATGATTATCATAACCACAGACAGATCAAATACATCAAATATTACCGGTTGCCATTGGCAACGCTGTAACCACAAACAATTGTAAAAACCGAAACCGTTATTTATTATGGCAATTATTACGACGAGGGAGAAGTGCATCCGCCCTGATAGTGACACTGCAGAGGGTCCACATGGCCATCAGTCCTCCTGAAGGTTACACATCTCAAGGAAATCTAATTATGAAAAAGTAATTCGGTTCATGTAAGGTGAATTATAGGCTACAAGGACCGCAAATGTAATTAAAAGTAAAGTCAACTATTACATAAAAGCAACCATATAAACGACCTCGTGTGTAGCCTATGATATATTGTTGTTTGTCTCCTCCTGTTTGAGATGCCAACGACACATTCGCCTCCATTTGATCGAATAAAAAATAATAATAAAATAAAATAAAAATCCTGTAAACTGAAAATCAAAAGTTGTCCGTGCGACTTCTTACCTTCACAAAAAGCTCGATAACGGGTTCGTTGTCCGCCTGTATTCCGTTCTGTGGCACCGACAGAGACATTCTGGATGTTAGGCTACTTTCTTTAAAGTTTTTGCCAGCAGAATCAGTCTTTTCTTTCTCTTTTTGCTACCACGCCCGACTTGGTATGGTCCTTGTCTCTCTCTCTCTCTCTCTCCACCGTTTTCTTTTCCAGGAACGAACCAGCTGCAAACTCGCCCCGCGATTCCCACACAAGATGAAAACGGAGAAGGAAAACTAAACAATCGAAAGCAGGCTGCAAATACTCTGTGTACCTCAGATCAGAAATACAATCGGCTTGAGGGTTGTTCCACAATAAGCTACAGAATCATTGTTCAACCAAAGCTTTAGGAGATGAGAGGAGCAAAGGGGGGGAAGAAGCAACGGGAATATTTAAGGCTGTGATGTCATCCGCAGAGCAAACACTAAAATGTGGGCAGGGTTTGAGGAGGAGAGCTGGAAAAGCATACGGTGGAGGATGCCTGGAGCTAGAGGCTGGAGTATGACGGTGTCGCGCATGCCGACAAAACAGCACCGTTGTCTTTTGATGGAGTGTATGATCATCAGCGGTTCTCAAACTTTGAAATGTGAAAGTCTCCCCTTAACTCTGACAGTGTGCAGGGTGCATTTGGTTCCCCACTGTCAGTTACAGACTTGTATGGGTCAATGTAGACCCCCCCCCTAAAGCGATGGTTCTCAACTTGTGGGTCTGGACCCCCAGAGGGGTTCCCAAATTATTTTGGGGGGTCCTCAGATGTTTAGCTAAATATTAACATTGTTTTCCTACTCGACAGCAAACAGACCAACATACAGTATAAATGTAGGCCTATGTACATTTCTAAAGTGACAATTTAATTACTTTAAAGACCTTTTCAGTACCTCTGGTCAAACATTGGTCAAATTGTCAAATATTATAGGCAGCAATTGTGAAAATAGCAGATCTACATGCTCACAACTCGGCTATTTTCACAATGAAATAGATCGAGTCAAACTAAATGCAATCTGGCAAGCCATCGTCAAAGAAAGGGGAACGCCCACTCGGTCTGTACCTCTTCCTTTGATGGCGTAGCCATTATGACTCTTGTCTCGAGAGAATGAACTAAATGTAATGCCAACTTATGCAGGGTGGGGAGTCTCCAGTTCAAATGTTGGGGGTTGCGGCCTGAAAAGGTTGAGAACGACTGCCCTAAAGGAACCCACTTTGAGAACCACTGGTGTAGATTAAACCCGGGGCTGTGCAGCATGCCATGCTGGAACTAGAAGAGAATCTGGCTTAATTCAGTGGTTCTCGGTCCGGGAAGCCCCAGGGGTTTCATTACAATACCAAGTACCCCAATGGAAACAAGTCCACAAGGACTGTTTTGGTGTTATCCTTTTAAAGAAAGTGTTTTGACTGCAGGCTACTTGTGCTGTTTTTCATTCGGTCAATGCCCAAGGAAGGTCTTACGACCGTATAGGGTCCCCAGCAAAACCAACAGTTTAATTTCCTGGTAAAAAATGTTGGCCTACCCAATAAGAGAATGTATAAGAATGGCTAGATATTAGTTTTCACCACTTACAAGTTATAGAACTATGTACCAGATCTGGCAAAAATCTTTTAAAATGGAGGTGTGTAGTGTAAATACTTTATCAATTTGGGGGTCCTTCGCGTGTGTTGTTATAACACTCATGACATGGACACAGATCTTAACTTATTTATACACCTTATTTTCTTATATTCCCCTTTGGTTCAGTCTCAATGTAATTCCGTTTCAGGTTAAATCTCAACTCGAAACCTTGTGGAGCTTTATATCAGCTAAAAAAAAACTATACCGGTAAACCCTATTCATGAAAGAAAAATCACAGATCCTATAAAAAAAAATCTTTTAATCTTGAAAGGATGACAAGAGCCAGGAGTATTAAATACGATTCAAATAGCACTCCGACAAACGATTGGCTTAATACAACAGCGTTTTCTTGACGTAAAATTGCATATCAACCCATTTGGAGAAAAGAAAAGAAATTTGTGTTCTCAGGATTAGGTCAAATTATTTTAGTTCAAAAACAAAAAGACTGCTTCACAGCCAGAAATAACAGCAAGGTTAAACAGCGCCAAACACCTCTATTACGATACAATATGGATCAAGACATCCGGTTACCTTTTTTTCCTTTAACAGCACACACAGAAACGAAGAACCGTACTGTATCCACTGATAAAGTACAATGGTAACAGGATGCTACTGTATGTTAAGCTCCTGTCTACGCTCCGGTTAGGACAGTGGTTCATGCACATCAGACAATCACTGTACATGCTATCAATCTCCCATGAAATCTACTGCAACTTGTGTTAGAAGATGTGAAGTCTCGCCCGAAAACACAAATCTTGACGTTGAAACTGTTTCGCCTTCCTCAAATTATCTCATATGCAGGGACAACACAAGCTTCTTTACATTTTACATGATACAGTGTAATATTACACATTGGGCAAAAAAAAAGAAAGAAAACAAAACACAAATCAAGCTCTTGATAAAACCCACCCATCGGGACATAGTACCAAACCCTTACAAAGAAATAAAAAGAACAAGGAACCAAACACTTTGTACATTCTAAAGCTGAACCATGTCGACGACAAACTTAAAAGGAGAGAAAGGAAGATTGTGGAACAGGAGTGAAGGAAGGTTGTCACGTGACATCACCCCCTCCCTCCTCCCCCCCTGGTTTTTCATGACATCTGTGACGGGGACAGCTGTGCCTTCCTCATGGATCGCAGTGCTTTCTCTCGTAGGTGTTTCTCCAAGTCATCGAGGCTGTCATCTACTTCACTGTCTGATTCCTTAAAGAAAGGGGGCTTAAATTAGACATGATTCGGTGTGGCCAGCGGGATCGGGATACACAAAATAGAAAGCTGTATGACAAACCACATGATATGAACCCCAGTGGCATCCCTATCCCCTCTGGGCATGTCAGAACAGGCCAACATTAGTAGAAAATTACAGAAGCGCAAGCTCACGCATTGCAATGTTGAGCTTGTAAAATGTCACCACAAGATTGTGTTGAGGGGGAATAATTGAGGGACACCGGCCAACAAAGTATATTGCGTTTACATGGTTTATACCTAAGCCCTCTATATACTTTGTTCTATGAATAGAAATCTAAAAGCTACCTTCCAGGATGCCATCAATTTTCATTATTTTATATGAATATCAACTTGCAGACTTAAAACTTGCTTGAGATGTTTTTCATTTTATTTGGAAAAAGCAGTTGACAATATTTTTTCACATTCTATATACCAAAATATTCTTCATTGGGGACAAGATTTAGGATTAATTCGATAGGTAGTCCAATGTTCTCAACCTTCTAATTTATATTATCCACAGAAAAACAAAAAAAAATGTTACCTAAGCAGTTGGAATGTCTACTCTATCCCATGACAGAGCCTTTAGGCCGAGGTGCTAAGCCCAAACCATCTCTTGGTCCAAGTAGGAATGGTGCACTGTAGTACCATCTTACTGACCAGAGAAACTACTTCCATAATCAGAAGTTAGTCTTTGTAATGCTACCAAATTCACAACATACTTTTGTCACTTTTGTTTGCCTACCGTTTCTTACTGGATGAAAACAAAATAACATGTAGATGTGATAAAGGATCTTTGAAAAAAGAAAAAAAAGAAAGAAAAGAAAGGGTGATATAAAGTTCACCATGTTGAATTACCCTTTTCAAGCTAGTCTCACATAGCCTGACTGAATTCAATGTAGCTGTTAAACGAACCGCTACATTGAATGACCAAAACAAACCTAGGCCTACTGCTTGGATCATATCACAGTCCCAAAACGATTCTAATTTCCCGCCCTTAAGATTTTGCATTGGATCTGGTTATTTCTGGAATATCGTCATTGTTTTTATCCAATTTTAGCAAAGATATTGAATAGATATCACCAGACATCTTAGTAAGCAAAGATCTCATATGGCAATGCAAGACTAATATCAAGCAGCCTTCAACTCTTGTAAATTGATTTTCATATTATACTGAAATAAAGGATAAAAACAAATCTTTAAAGAGGTGGTGCCATGATTCCCCCCCCCCCCCTCTAAAACATGATTATCAGGTATTATTATACTAGGAAGAGTTTTTCCAAAAAAGTATACAGAAAGCGTTAAAATTGGGTTTTTGTGTGGCCACACCCCCAGTTCATTAAGTATGCATGGATGTCATGGTGGGTGGAGACCCAGCTGAAGTTAGCCACACCCCACAGTGTTGGGTGAATGGTAATTAGGGGAGGAGTTGATTCTATGATGTAAAAGTATCTGTGTTTTTTAACTGACACTTTTGACCACAAGGTGGCAGCCTCCAAGAGAAAACAAACAAATACCAAGAGAATACATAATTGCTCATAAAAAACACACCAGGGGGTCCAATGATGTACTTTCAACCTCCTAGACACATGAAAAACAGAAAAAGTACAAAACTATGGCTCCACCTCTTTAAGACTATGGTATGTGTTGGAAATGCAAGGATGAGCATGTGCGGTTAGGTCATCGATGGAATAGGCTGCACCTTTTTCGACTCTGCGTCCTCGTTCGCTCCCTGGTTCTCTGGAGCGTCCCCGGGTCCCACGCTACCGGCCTTCTCCTTCTTATGCTTCTTGTGTTTCTTGTGTTTCTTATCTTTCTTGTGTTTCTTTTCCTTCTTTTTCTTCTTCTTCTTTCCTCCGGCCTCAGCATCTGAATTCTGTAATGGCAGATATTTTATGTCATAATAGCATTATTAGCTGTGCTGCAAGCAACGAACAAGAACAAGAAAATCCCACACAAACTGGGCCAACAAGACAGGGATAACTGGTTGTTGCGTCCCACAATGCCCAAATCCCCCTCCAGTATTTGTAGCATTTCTCAGCTGTTTCATATTTTCCAGAGTCAACCTGTAGCGCAGGGGTGGGCAACTTTGATGGTGTGGGCCACTATATTTCCATCATCACTCCAGAGGGCCACATTGCATATTGTTGCGTCCTACTTTGTCATTCTAGTATCTCATACAAAAGAAGCAAAAATAGCAGATCTACAAGCTCAAAACGCATCGCAGAGCTTGTAGATCGGCTATTTTTGCTTCTTTTGAATTGGAATCCTGAATAAGTTTTCGTTATTTTTTTAAATTGGAATCCTGAAATGTAACATTGATTTAATTTCAAACGCATTTAGTTATCTACTCATGTTAACTTTTAAACTTAAATACAAATACATTGTACATAAAAAAATACATACTAGTCATTAAGCTGACGGAATTCAAGCAGGTCATGTTTGGAATTGTAACAGCTGAAATCAATAACATATCAGTATTCCGGTATTAACCTGTGGGCCGCATTAAGTGAAGGTGGGGGCCGCATGTGGCCCCCGGGCCGCCAGTTGCCCATGTATGCTGTAGCGCAACACATCCAATCCAGTGCCACTGTAGATCATTTTTGACAAATAAGTGCATTTGGAGTGCGAAAATGTATCCCTGCGCATCTCGTCATCCGAAGAGATGGCCTTGCTGTGACTGGCTACTAGTGGCTAGCTCACCGTTTTGGGTTTGAATGATTTCATAGTTGAAGGTGAAGAGTAACCTAAAACTTCCAACACTACAGGGCTTTTAACTTTCCTCAGAAATTACATTTGAATATTGGTCTTAGAAACTTTGAATGTATTCAAATATTATTAACACAATAGGTGCCTCCCTAAGCCGAACTCGTCCACAGACGAGTTAAGGGTTACCATGGTAACACTTCTCCATTGACTCCTATTCTATTCTGTAACATAAAAACGTTTGTATCTCTGAATAAGGTGCAAATAACACAGAAAAGGCAGAGAGACGCTCTTTTTCACGGCTACACTATGCCGTGATGGTCGGCCCCGGTTGGGATTTTAGTTTCGCGACCGTTTATAAACAAACTGATCTCCTTCCTAGAATCGTCAGATTACACAACATGCACACGCACGTGGCTTCCGGGGGTCTTCAAAATAAAGCGTAAGTGAATGGTGCATTTATCTTCTAATCTAACTTTTAAATCACGTTCATGTTTAAAACGCGACCTTCTCTACCGGCCGTTACAAAAGCACTGATGTCCGCGATTGTAATTTTTCTGTCCTGAGTGAAAGAAAATATCTGGACATACTCGGATTAGATTTACTGATTACTTTTTCCATGGAGCTGCAGAAAGAGGTTAAATGGTGGGATTCCATGGCAACTGCCGATTAAATCTTGAATAAATCCTGGGCACCCGATGTGTTAATATGTTTATTTGATAGGGACAATACAAAAAACAATTCGTGGGCACAAAGTAAAACTGGGTGGAAGGGGGCTTTAAGTAAGTTCCAAACATGAACACAATACCTTGCTTGGGCTTCTGGAGCCACTGCTGGCCTTCTTGGCCGGGGGTGGAGAACCGCTGGCTGAGCGAGCAGGCGAGGCGGAGGCAGAGCGTTTCTGTGCAGCTGGAGGTGCAGGGGAAACAGACCTGGACCTGGACAATGCTCTCCTCATAGGCTGGGGGCTCGGAGATACTCTGGGGAAGAGAAGGAAGAGTTGATAAACATGTCATTTTTTTAAAAGAATGAGTTGTTGATAAAAAAAGGAATGGAAAAAATGGAACTAATTCCTTTTAGAAGCCCAGTGTAAATATTCAGCCCTACCACCTACCTCTGCTTGCGTGGCTCAGGTGTCCGGGAAACCCTGCGTATGGGTCTGCTCCCGTGGGAAGGAGACTGCTGTCTCCTCTGGTTGGATGGAGAGGAACCGCTGTTCTCAAAGCGACCTTTGGGACTGACGGAGCCCCGGGCGTTGCGACCACCACGGTTGGCGGGGGACGGGGAGAGGCGGTTGGCGGCCGCCATGGGGGATCGCGTGTCCCTGCCCGGCCGGTTAGAAGGCAACATGGGGCTCCTCCTGTGCCGGGGAGGAGAGGCCGAAGAGGGAGGCGTGCGTCTCTTCGGAGGGGGAGAACCTCTGCTCCGCTTGGGGGACCTAGAGGGACGTCGCTTGGCCGGCGGAGAGCCGCCGCGCTGCTTGGTGGGCGAGCTGGACAGCTTCCTCTTCTGAGGAGGCAGAGGGGAGGGGCTGTAGCGACGCTGGATGGGGGGAGAATACCGCCTGGGGGACGGAGAGCGTCTACGGGCAGGTGGCGACGGAGACCTGGGGAGGAGGACACAAGGACACTCTGACTCAGAACTGAAATATATGGATGGACAACGTTGAAATGACAGCACTCGTCTGGAGGTTAATCCAGTTAAGCCTAGAATTATTGAATGCTTTAACTATTGAAAAATAGCAGATATACAAGCTCACAGCATTGAGTGCCGCGCTGCGAGCTTGTAGATCTGCTATTTTTGAAAAATCATGAAAATGTGTGCAAATCTCAAATAAAGTGAACATTTTGCTTCTGGGGGGGCTCCCTGATACAAAATATTTTGAGACGGGGGTCGGCGGCCAAATGCTAGCGGGTCCTTGACATAGAAACATGTGTTTCCCCCCCCCCCCAAAAAAAAACATTGAAGGATTTAGAAGACACTTATAGAATCAGGGTTGAAATCGGGTCAAAATTCAAATGTTCAAGATTTTTCAAAAATGGCAGATGATATCTACAAACTCGCAGCACTCGGTGCCGCGCTGTGAGCTTGTAGATCTGCTATTTTTAATAGTTAAAGCTAACATGAACCGGTCCGTACCTGCGTCTAGCTGGAGAGGGGGACCTACGGCGGCGTGGGGGGGAGGGGGAACGGCGGCGGCGTCCTCCCGGTGAGGGAGAGCGTCTCTTCCTGCAGAGAGAGACAGAGGGGGAGCAAACACACAAGACACAACGCATTATTAGATGTGTTTGTCTTTGACTTATGTTCAGCCAAGCGGTTTTAAGAGAGGCATGCTGCGTGTGTGTGTGTGTGTGTGTGTGTGTGTGTGTGTGTGTGTGTGTGCACACGCGTTTCTGACCGTGGAGAGGCGTCTCGGTGTCGCCTCCGTGGTGAGGCAGAGTGGCTCCGCCTCCTTCGAACGTCGCCGTTCCTGGCTCCTCCTGGCCCTCCTGCAGGCCTCTTCGGTGCCTCGTCTTCCGATGAGGAGGAAGAGCCTGTATCTGAAACCAGATCAGAGGTCATTCCGCTGCCAAGTGGATACTTACAGCACAGAAACACACTAACATCAAGGTGTCAAAGGTCAGGGAGATGATGGGTTCAAGATGACACAGACAACTAGGACTCAAGAGGCAGGAGAGGCACATGTTTAAAGTCACTTTTGAAAACCTACCTCTATGCTAAGTGTTTTTCTTAACCGTTCTTGTTTTAAAGTCATTTTCTGATTTCGCTCTGTTCTCTTTTTTCAACATTGCTCAGTCTGTACAGAACTTTTTAACTTTGGTTTTGAAAAGTAATGAATTGCATTTTTAAAGTAAAATGAATTAATTATCGATTATTATCAATTATCATTGACATGGGAGGCAGAGAAAGAGGGAGATGGAGACATAAGAGATATGGGATAGAGAGAGGGAGAGAGAGGATAGAAGAGAAACTAGAGGAGAGACTAGAATAGACTACACAGATCAAAATGTTTCTAACCTGAAGATGACTGACGGTTCGTTTTGCGGTAGGTGCGTCGCTGCTGCACAGAATCTGCTGTTGCCTCGCCCTCTTTCTCATTTTTATCCTCCTCTGAAATGTAAAGTACCAGTCTCCGGTCAGTGCACAGGAAACCAAACCACATGGAAATACACTACACTATCAAATTTACATATACAAAAGGTTACAAAGAAAACAGGCCAACTAGTTTTGATCTTGAACATTTGATTATTGTATCTTGTTTCTTCTTACTCAGCCGGCACTGAAATTAACGATAACTACTACACAAACTGAAGCAAAAGAAAGCAGATCAGCTCACTTGCTGTCTGTCTCTGACGCGTCAATTGTTTCTGAAACATTAAGTTGTATAATTTTTGTGTAACAACTTATTGCATCGTGGAGGACTGGCCAAGTTTCAGTAGTACAAAAAGTGTGTGTGTGTGTGTGTGTGTGTGTGTGTGTGTGTGTGTGTGTGTCAAACATCCTGAAGAGATTCATTGTTAACTCATGGAAAAAAACAAAATAAGATCTCACGACTGAAAAAACCTTTGTTAGGCCAGACATGTAACTGTAAGCTTGTAGATGGCCTATTTTCGGTGCATAGCATGCTTCCATAGAAGACATGCTGACTCCTATGGAATCCAAAAGACTGAAATCAGTCGTGACCACTGAGAACTTTAATCCATGTCAACTGTTCTCGAAGCACACACAGCCTGATGCTCACCTGACTCAGACGCATCAGATAGCCTGGGTTTTACTTGAACAGTTGGCGAATCGTTCCTCCCTCTTTGTTTCTGCATTGGGCCTGAAAGAAGAAAAGAGTCAACGCAACCTTTAAAATGATAACAGAAATAACACACGTCTCGTATACAAGTTTAATCTGACGTCCATATACATCTTTGAGCCAAGGAACACTGGCCCTCATTTATCAATGACACCAAAAATGTTATCTGCACCAAGTTGATAAATGAGGGCCACTGTGTTTCTACATAGGCTAGCGCTAGATCCAATCATTTTTAGATACAGAAGAATACCAATCAAGTTTTTGTACTGAAAACAAAATCAGTCTTCTTTTAACCCATTTAGAACAGGTACACATTATTGTGTATCATTATTTTATGCTTTAACTATTGAAAAATAGCAGATATACAAGCTCACAGCGCGGCACCGAGTGCCGCGCTGAGAGCTTGTAGATCTGCAATTTTTTTTAAGTCGTGAAAATTAGAATTTTTAACCGATTCTATAAGTGTCTTTTGAATCCTTCTAAGATTTTTTGAAAAACCTATGTTTCTATGTCAGCAATCTGGCCAGCCATCATTAGTCTGTTCTTGAGAGACTACTATGTCAGCGCTGCTGTTCTAGAATGTGCACATTTTCAGTCTGGCAATTAAAATATCAGGGGAACTGAGATAATGAATGTCCTAATTGTCAGGTCACAGAGTTGTGGACATGACACCACAGCTCACTTGTACTAAATCTGCTCACTTGTACTAAATCTCTAGATTTTTTAACCTAAATTTAACCAAGCTAGATTGTTCCCAGCATGATGTACTGTACATCAGGGATCAGCATGTACGTTTGGCCTCTGGCCTAAGACTTTAGAAGACAGCCATGCTTGTGTCATCATTTTGTGCCGGCCATATCCTTGAATGTTGCACTTAAAAAGGACATTTAGTTCATTTATTTCCTGAGACAAATGCTCATTCTACAGTTTTAAAAGCATGTGAAACACCTGCCTGTCATTAACTCTCACCATGGATATAAGGATGTGGCCCACGGGCTGCCTGTTGCCTACCACTGAGACGACTTTTCTTTTCTTTCTTTTTTCTTTTTAAGATTTGTTTTGGGACTTTTATGTCTTTATTGGACAGGACAGTAGACTGGCAGGAAAAGGGGGGAGAGATGGGGAATGACACGCGGCAAAGGTCGTCCGGATCAGGAATCGAACCGGCGACGCCGCCAGGCATCCATGCCTATGTGGCAATGCCTAAGTGGTATGCGCCTGGACCAGTAGGCCAGCGGGCGCCCCGAGACGACTATTTTCACTGGAAGCAGCTGATGGTGTAATGCAAGACAGGCACTGAGATCCGACGACTCCATTCATTTCAACTGACAAGGTAATTGAAACTAATCTAGATACACATACACAGACTCCTATCCCACATGCATTACATCATAGTGCAGTGTCTGGAGCATTTATGGTATTCAGTGCCTTGCTTAAGGGCACACTTTGAGACCAGTTCATATCTGGACGCCTCCTTCGGCTCTGGAGCATAGCATCGAGCAGATTCAGCATCGCTTCCACGTATCTAGCTTTTTATATCCATGCTAGGTATCTAGCTTCTTATATCCATGTCTCAAACACTCATTCCTACCTGTCTATCCCAGGAACTGAACCAACAGCCTTTGAGTCTCTCTGTCTGCCATGGTCTATGTTAAGGCCAATCGACCACCTCTAGGGATGAGTGTGATGCTGAGAGCCCATCATGAGGTAAAGTACAGCGTTTACCAATGAGGTCAAGAAGTAATGAGGTTGGCGATAGGGCCTCTCTGTGGTGAGTTTGCATGTTCTCCCCGTGTCTCCTTGGGCATAGGCCCTCACAAAAAAACATGCAGTAGTCCTGGTTTCTATACTACCTCCCCCTAGCCAGCCGGGTGCTCCCCAATGTCCCCTGGCACGGCAGGGGGAGAGCGGAAACCAAGACTACAGGCTAGGTAGTCACCGGTGAGAAAAATGGGTTGCAAAAACCGTGGGATAAAAAATATTAAAAAAAAACAAAAAACAAGTAATGAGTTTCTAACCACATAAACTATAGCATCCCTATTCTGCAGCGAACATTGGCAGAAATAGACGATCTACAACAACGCTACTCAACCCGCGGCCCGCGGGCCGCATGCGGCCCTTTCCGCATGTCTGTGCGGCCCGTCATGATCATACAAATACATTTTTTTTAAATTTTCTAAGCCTGTCAAAGGCGGTGATGTTTGAGCCTCAGTGCACTCCGTAGTCAGGAAGCGAATGCAGTCAACACACAGAGCGCAGCCATAGCGCAGCACTGACAGCAGTGCGAGATGCAACTCCACTAGAGCTGGTACAACGAGACAGTCAGACAGACAAATTTGCGGAGATTTTGCAGCAGACAACCGCAGTCGGGCTACTGAAGGCTGGGCGCATGGCAGTCGTGCGATATGAACGGTCGCGACTGTCATGTTTCAGGCTAATGAAGAGGGGACTGCCCGTAGGCACGTTACGCGGCAGGGGGAGAGCGGAAACCAAGACTACAGGCTAGGTAGTCACCGGTGAGAAAAATGGGTTGCAAAAACCGTGGGATAAAAAATATTTAAAAAACCAAAAAACAAGTAATGAGTTTCTAACCACATAAACTATAGCATCCCTATTCTGCAGCGAACATTGGCAGAAATAGACGATCTACAACAGCGCTACTCAACCCGCGGGCCGCATGCGGCCCTTTCCGCATGTCTGTGCGGCCCGTCATGATCATACAAATAAAAAATTATTTAATTTTCTAAGCCTGTCAAAGGCGGTGATGTTTGAGCCTCAGTGCACTCCGTAGTCAGGAAGCGAATGCAGTCAACACACAGAGCGCAGCCATAGCGCAGCACTGACAGCAGTGCGAGATGCAACTCCACTAGAGCTGGTACAACGAGACAGTCAGACAGACAAATTTGCGGAGATTTTGCAGCAGACAACCGCAGTCGGGCTACTGAAGGCTGGGCGCATGGCAGTCGTGCGATATGAACGGTCGCGACTGTCATGTTTCAGGCTAATGAAGAGGGGACTGCCCGTAGGCACGTTACGCGTAGCCCTCGTCTCTGCGGCTCCGCCGTCATTGAAAAAAAAGTCAGCACCGCATTCCAACAGATAGCATCAGCCAGGGAACTATTCTACCACAAATCTCCTCCAACGAGATGTTGTGTTTTACAAAGCTCAAAGCATCAAACTGTTTTATAAGTACAGTGCAACTGAGGCAGAGTTGAACTGAGCTTGAGTTATTTTTCCATATAACAACTCTCTTCACCAAAAATAGCCGATCTACAAGCAACACATCTTGTGGTGAGCTTGTAGATCGGCTATTTCTGGTGAATGTCCTTGTCCCCCAAGAATAGGGATACTGGGGTTTGAGTGATTGAATAATAAGTATAAACGTCTATTTACAGGTCTGGATCAATAACAGCCTGTCAGGTCATGGCTACAGCTTCAAGTCAAATTATGTAATTTTACCAAAACCCCTAAGAGACTTTTTGTCTTGTTTGAAAAACAAGATTTGTATTTTATTTTATAATTTATTTTATTTGTTACAAGAAGAAAGACTTAGTTTAATTTCTAGGATATTATTTGAGTCATTGATTTGAATTGTTGCACTTTGACTGTTACTATCTGTTCAATTCAATTCAAAGGAGCTTCATTGGCATGAGAAAACATACCTTTACATTGCCAAAGTTCACAAGCATTGCATACCCAGACACTGTTGTGGATATTAGTCTGTCCTTCTCAGTGTTATTTAAGGGGCGGTTACAAAAAGATTGAACCAGATCTGTTCATTTTCACTTCACATTTTGTAAATAAAGCCTAATTTGATAAAATTTGATAATTTCATCATTCCATTTATGACAATCTTTTGGTTCAATGAGGTTTGGCCTGGCTTTAATATATATAGATGGAAATGTGGCTGTTTTCTGTGTGTTTCCTTAATTATTAGACTTGTCATGAAGTGTGTTACAAAATCATTGTAAACGTTCAAAATACAACATCAGTCATTTTTAGCTTGCGGCCCCTTTGGACTTTTGGCATTTTGCTGAGTGGCCCCTGAGCCATCTAAAGTTGAGTAGCCCTGATCTACAAGCTCTCACGACATGCAAGCTTGTAGATCTATTTTAAGCGAAAGGATTTGGTATAGATGGGGTGAACATCTGGCAAAAACAGCATATCTGTAAAATAGAGATGTGTCGTGAGCTTGTAGATGGTTTTGTTGTGGGCCAAAAAGTAGATGGGGTTTAAGTGGACAGTGGAAAATAAAGGGGCCCACGTACCAGATGGCCTGGATGGGGAGGCAGAGCCACGCGCCTTCCTGGCCCGTGGGCTGACTGAGCGCCTGCCCTTCCCCACCGGGCTGACAGACCTGTCGGGCTGACGTGCCGGTTTCCTGGGTGGCGTCACTGATGTTCTCTTCACGGCCTTCTTGGGTGAGCTGGATGAGCTGCTGCCCGTGGACGAGGCAGAGCGAGAGCGCCTCCTGGAGGTCACAAAGAGCATTTAAGTAACCAAAGACATAACCTGACAAACAAGACTCTTGCAAGGACCTCTTCATATAAACGGTCCTTCACTAATAAGATTTCTTGACTCAGTGGTGGGCTGTGGACAGTTGAGTTCACCCATGTGAACCGTGAACACACCCACCTGCGAACAGGGGAGCGTCTGTGTCTGTGTCTAGAGCCTGGAGGGCCACGCCTTGGAGGGCTCCTACGGCGAGGGGACATTCTCCTCCTGGGGCTTGGTCTTCTGCGCGGGGAGTAAGATCTGGATGCGGGAGACAGGAAATGATTAGGCCACAAAATTAGGAGACTGACCTAAACCACAGGTTACCAACGTTTTGTCTGAAATTGCACATTTTTCAAGTTTCTACTTGTGAACATTTAACTTAAAGTTGTACCATGTAACTTTTTTTATAAAACAAATCTTAAAATTGTCCTAACTGTTAAATCGCTAAAGTTTTAGAACACCCACTCCGTGAATTTCAGCCTGTAAAGCCTTCTCTATATATGTAAACTGCGATCCTTGCCGGGGACCGGATCTCGCGCCAAAATTGCGTCATCACACTACCGGCCAATCACAGCGAGGGTTATACAACTGCCGGCCAATCACAGCGCATCTTGAAGTGGGGTCGCTATGGCAGCCATATTTGTTGTCGCCCGTTTGTACCATCCCTTCTCTAGGTAATTTCGCCTACCAGGCAGGGTGAAGGAGTCCTATCTCTGGAATTACTGAACGCACAGGAACAAGGGACCCCTCAAAAGATAGATCTCAGCGAGGTGGAGGCAGACGCGGGGGTCTGAAGGTACGAAAAACGGCCGAAAGACGCGGACGCGACCGCGGTTTGCTATAGGGCTAATGACCACTAGTTGGGCATCTTACACAGTATAGCTTTAAAAAAAAAAGAAAAAAGAAAAGTCAAATAACTTTTGATAGCCAAAAAAAAAATATTCAGAAAAACAAACTAAATTAAGGTCACGTGTCAGATCTGCTGTTTTTGAAAAGTACTTTCACCTATAAGACAATAGGCGAATACCGGCTACCAGTCCGCACAACAGCTGATGCTCCACAGTGTTTATTAGGTTTAAAACACTTGACTATTCTTGTTAATCCTATGTCGACCTGAGCCCAACACCAGCACTTGGAAAGGATGTGCGCAAACTGCGCATCACCCTTGTTCTTTTATCTAGAACACACACACACACACACACACACACACACACACACACACACACACACACACACACACACACACACACACACACACACACACACACACACACACACACACACACACACACACACACACACACACACACACACACACACACACACACAAATCCCAGGAAAAGGACAGCCATACCTGGAACGAGAGCGTCTTCTGCGGGTGCGGGAGTGGGATCGTGAACGGGAGCGATGGCGAGGCCGATCCCGCTTGCCGTCCTTCTCGCGGGACTTGGGTCGCTCTTCCTTCTTAATAACAGGCTTTTCTACAGAGGGCTCTTTGACCTCCGTCACAGAGTCTGCCTTCACCACCTCCACAACCACATCACTGCTGGAGACCACAAGGAGCACCCGGTTATACATAAAACAACATATTGAAGTAACACTTAAACTAAACAGCCACTTTCTGATATTTAACCTGAATCATCATGATGAATTCCATCTAAAAACCAGCTGACAAAAAAAGCACATCTACGAGCTCACAGCATAATGTGTTGTGAGCTTAAAGATCTGCTACTTTCGGCAAATGTTTTCCCGCAGAATACGGACACTAGGGTTCAGGTGGTTAAGAGTGCCAGAGGAGGTAATTTGTGCCAACCTGGTGGAGGAGGCTTCTTGGACGACCGGCTCAGGTACGATGATTTCTGAAGATGTGTCAGGCTGAGGTTCAGGCTGAGGCTGCGGCTCCTCTGGCTTTGGGGGGAGCTGCATCAACGCAGGTGGGGGTGAGCTGGATCGGGGACTGGGGCTGGGTTTGGGTCGCTGGGGGGAGCGCGAGGGACTGTGCTTCCGGTCTCGCTTCACTGGCGACCGTCGACGTGGCGACGGTGTCCGGGACTTACGCCTAAGCAGGAATGACGCAAGACCCAGATATAGAATTATGGTGTTTTGTATGATATAAATATTATAGCATCCTTTGTGTGAAACCAATCCTCACCTCCTGGGGCTCTTGGACTGAGCCCTCTCTCTACTTTCGTCCTTCTTTAGATCAATCTTCTTCAGTGAAGCAAGCTTCTCCTGTTCAATCTGCCAAAGGTAAGGTTAACATAAAGACCAATGTTATATATACATTACAATTAAAGGAGCTATAGTAAACTTTTTCTTGAAAAACGGATGCGAAAATAAAAATAATGTTTCGAAAATATTTTATACAAAAATGACCACAAAAAGCGTAAAATAATGATAAAATAATCATTTTGGCCATTGTCAGACCGACACTTTGTTTACATTCTAGTCTATAGACTAGGATGTAAACAAAGTGTCGGCCCTACAATGAAAAAGTTGACTATAGCTCCTTTAACTTTTTCTGCCATTTAGATTTTATGACCACAATTGTATTTGATGCTGTGAAAATAGTTGCTGCTAAATGGTTGTGTACAAAGCATTTGAAACACCCATGTCACTTTCATTTGCACGCCTAGTCCATGCCAATTTGAGACCACAGCACACTTTGCGGCCACTTTAGTTAAACTTTTCTCAACTTTGCTGCAATGCATTCTGCTGACTCAACCCAGCGGCGGTCGCTCATCGCCATAAACAACACATGGAACATCGATGCTTTCTCGGAATGCACAAGTGGAATACAACTGTACGCTGCTGGCTGTGTATTTGTCATAAGAGCAGGGTTTCCTGCAGGAAAAAGTCTTGACCAGGGGGGGATTTCATGGCGCACGCGCTCGAAATTTTTTGATAATTAATTAATTAATTCGAGTAATTAATTCACTTAATTTTTTATATTAATTCTTATTTTTGCCCTATAAAAAACACTTGAATGTGCCCATGATGACGGAAAACACAACTACATGCTATCATTCACATTTATTCAACATTGAATAACTACGTTTTTCACAGGACAGTGTAACTTGTTTTTTTCCCCCAGGTTAATCAACCAGCACTCGTGCCATATAAATAGAAGTCTACAGCACAGTAAAAAAAAAGAAACATTGGTGTAAAGTAACTAAGTAGATTTACTTAAGTACTGTACTTATACTGTACAAAGGAGATTTTCAGGTATTTGCACTTTACTTGAGTATTTCCTGCATTCAGGAGATACCAGCCCTTATGTTTTCTTCAAATGTAAACAAACATGGCTGCCATGTTTGAAAGATAGGGTTGGTATGGGGGTTAAACATGCAATTTCGCGATTGCGATCATGCCTAGTACATTGTTGGAGGTCCCAAAAGTTTTTTTGAGGAAAAAAAAAATTTTTTTGAAAAAAAAAAAAAAAAAAAAATTTTTTTTTTTTTTTTTTTTTTTTTAATACCCTTGGGGGGGCGGGGGGGTTTTCAGGCCGGGCGGGGCGCCTGGCCTGTAAAGTGCTGCAGGAAACCCTGAAGAGCATGGCGATCCTCACCTGTCTCTGCTTGATCTCTTCTTTCTTCTGCTCCAGGAAAGCAGAAGGGATGCCGGCGATGTTGTCTTGGGCACTGAGCAGTAGGGGCCACAGGTCCCTCATAAACTCCCGAGCGTTCTTCCCATTGAGGAATCCGGTGAGGTTGATCTGCATCATCTTGCTATCCGGATGCTGCAACACACACACGAAGGGGGAAAAGCAAAGACCATATGGCCATTGAAATGTGGAACGGAAAGGCAATCGAGTGGGCAGCATCCCATTAAGTGGACTGCCTACCCCATAGACCCCACTAAACTTCCCTTCTAAGCCATATATTAGCCATACTCAAAAGTTGAGAAGGTAAAAACTCAATGGCATTTTAAATACCCTGGGTCCAAATTAAGGACCGAATCATAAAAATATCAAATGAGTGTTCTGTATAATCCTACACACTCTCCTGAAACTGAGAATGGCAGTTAGCAGGAGGGTAGCCATGTCTTTAATAAATAAAAATGATCCCACTGCATGCAATACTGCTGTTGTGCCTCCCATACAATGTAAGTGATACCCCCCCTTATTATTCTATACAAATTGTACCCCCCCCCCCCCCCCAACTTAGATACTTATTAATTAATGTATACTTTGTCGTACGACAATGTCACTTGCCAATGTCAACAGCCAATGCGTATTTACTGCAAGTGACAGTCGTATGACGATGTATGTACGAATATATAAAAATAAACAAAGCTATATCAGGATTTATAGTCCTGTGTCACTTTCTGTCAACTTGCTCTCAAGCCTCTCCACCACAGTGAGTCTACTCCTCAGGACATAAAACATGAAGCCACAGTACAGAGTGCGTTAAAACCCAACACAGCAAGTACAGTCCCCGGGGGTCTTCAGTGAGATCAGCGTGGGACCAGCGGGCAGGGAGCTCCCCTTGGCTTGCTTCCGCCTCCCTACTGCTTGAGACTCAACCACCTTGAGCTTAATGTTATATCATTTATCTAAATTGTAAGAGACGAACAAGCAATAATGAGTGCACAGTACAAAGAAAAGGGGGTTTATTTTCAACAACTGTCACAAAGAATGATTCTGAGATACCAATTAAGTATTATACTTTTACCAATATGCTACAGTGCCCTTTAATCTTAGCCTTTAACTCCCTCCCCATTAGCCCGAAACAATATAGCAAGCATAACTGAATCAAATGTTTCTTTACTTTAATATGCTTGGCCTTCATCTCCTCTAGCTGAATGAAGATCACAGGTTATACAGTATACACCAAGATTTCCAAACAAATATACCATGGATGAAAAAACAAAGGCTTCTCATTCAATTCTGAGCAATTCTTCCATTTATAGTTTTCAATTATCCTAATACAGCATGGATAACGGCAATTATTCCTAACTGTGTGAAACCCCAAGTTATGTGAAACTTTAACCACATGAACCCTTGCATCCCTATTGGGTGAACATCTGGCGAGAATAGCAGACCTACAAGCTCACAATACACTGCAGCGCAATGTGAGATTGTAGATCGGTTATGTTCTGCAAAGGAACTTTTAGCCTACCTAGTATAGGGCCCCCGGTCAACCAAATACAGGGTTGAAGTGGTTAAAGTGGGGAATCAAACATTGCAATAGGACAACAAGACTGCTCTAAATGCACGTTTATCTTACTAGATCTCTGACAAGGACTGTACAACATGACACATGCATACTGCAGTCCTCACAGAGCATACAGAACATAAATGTACAGTATATAGGGGCTTAACATGAAAGCTTCAATAAAAAAAGCTGGCTTTTGTTGAAATCCAAAGCACAACTGCCACTGACAGGTCAAGCGGTATATGCATTAACTTAACATCTGGCTATACTATAATGCTACTATCTGTTTCCCCTGCAATTCCAGTTAGGGCTGAGGGGATTTTAGAAGTAAAGTTGCAATGCAAATTTCTATTAAGAAAATGATATGGCATTGTTTCAAATGTCTATCACTGTCATGATGTTATTAATCCCTCCACATAACTCACCTCAAACCACACACTGCATCATGAAGGGAGAGTTGGGCTCAGTGACTTTGGGCTCAGGAGAGAGCTAATTAGGTGTTGGTGCTATACTTCTGATGCAAGGTATAACATCCATATTGGTTCAGGCCTTTTAAATCATAAATCACATCATCATTAGAAGACTGCTGAACAAAGGCACTTTGTCACATCACAGCAACAACAAGGTTATGTCATTATAAATCCGTTTTACGCTTATACTGCTGTTTTCACTTCCCCCCCACCCCCCTCATTTAATTTAGAAATCTAACTTAACTAAAGTGTCATTTATTTTCTTACAGCCTTTCATGTCCCTCTTACTCTTTAGGCAATACCCTGCAATAATACTTTGTTTTGTGAAAACAAAACCAGTTATTTTGTCAATGACATTACCTTCTCCTCCAGCTGGTTAAATACGAACTCTATGACGACGTCATCCTCGAACCCCAGGATCTCTGTCACTCGCTGAGTGATCCAAGGTTTGATGACCTCCAGGTTCACTTTGGTCATGTCCACCTACAGAAAAGGTCCACAAAAAAGCAAAGGTTAACTCAAATTACACAACTTCAAACGTAGGGTTGTTAGGGCTGTCACGATATGACATTTTCCATGACGATTAATTGTCACTCAAATAATTGGCGATTAACGATTTAATTGTGTTTTTGTCGTTGATAATAAAATTTCTGTTTGGCTTTTAGGCTTTGAAGTTGTACATGGTAGATATGACACATAACCTAAATATACAAAGAAATTACTGACATATTTGACAACTTACTACTTAAAAAATTACTTTGATAGTGGAAATAGCCGATCTACAAGCTCACAAAGCGCCGCGATGCGACGCGTTGTGAGCTTGTAGATCTGCTATTTCCACTATTTCTGATATTTTCAACATTCACGATTATGATGATTATGACAAAATAATCGCGATAATGTCAAATAATCATGATTAAACGATTATGTAATAATTGTGACAGCCCTAAGGGTTGTCAAAATTGTGTTCATGCTTTTCACAAGAACTTCACATTCTAATAGATACTGTTGAATGCATCTACAGACCTACCAACTAGATTTTTTTTATAGAACACAACAACTACACAATTGTTGACTATTAGTACAAGCATTTGATGGAAAGGATAATCACTCAGAACCAGATCTATCTGCATTTGCCTGGTGGTTAAACATAGTAGCAGAACTGTACCTTCTTGTCCAGACATTCTGCAAATTTCAGCTGCTTCAGTAACTTCTTGTGTTTGTTGCTGAAGCGGTTGTCTTGTTCCGCACTGGTACCCTTTAAATTAAAACAACAACAGACCTTTGCATTATTACTTTGACATACAATTAGTACACTAGGACACTTCATATTAGGGCCTATGATGAGTGTAATCACAGGATTGCTCTACTGAAGATTCCCCCCAATACAACATCAAACTAGATTAAGTCTTAGCTTAGCCGTTTAGGTGATGATTCATTAGCTCATCATCGCCTCTTGTTAACTATTGATATCTTCTGGAATATGTTAGGCCAGCAAACCGAGACTTTAGATCAAGACATAGTAACCAACCAATGACCCCCAGTCCCAGGCAGGAGGTGAGCTGACCTGAGTAGTATCTGCACTCAATACCCCCAAATCTCTGTTCAATCAATGTTTACAGAGCCTACAAGGCTGTTCCCCACATTCCAGTTTGTATTAACATAAATACGAGAAAACAAAATCCTGAACCATGAAGATGGGTCATAGTAGGGCTTCACTCTCTCTCCACCCATATGGATTAGACAGATATAAAAGTATGTACTAAATGTCCCAGTCTTAAAGGGGTCCCTGGCAGATAGCCGTTTGCAATGCATAGTTAAAGCACAGGACAGTACAGTTCAGATACACGGTCTACTAATAGTAATAGAATGTAAACCTAAAGAATGCACAATGGCTTGTATACAATACATTGGGGCCCTTTTGTACTCAATTCATAGGGAGACACATTGGGGTCTGCAGCCTAATACATAAAGTTGGGGGTCCTTGATATGAACATGTATGAGAACCAACAAACTGATTAACTCAACCTGTAACTTTTCAGCTAATTAAATAAATACAAAAACAACTAACATACGTCATGCCACATTTTCGGTAGTTTAAAAGTTTTCCTTTTTTTGTAAGAGGGATACATGGTCGTGAATCCACACATTAACGCGTGAACCCAATATCAGGCCTTCTTTGGACTCGAGCCACACATCATTTATATCTGTAAAGTAACCAGTAAATAAAGTTTCCAAATCATTCTAGTGGAGTTAAAGAAGTACAATATTCGCCTGAGATGTAGTGGAGTAGAAGGAAAAATATAGAAACATCCATTAAAGTACAAATAACTCAAAATTGTACTTAAGTAAATGTACTTAGTTACTTTACACCACTGCTGCCTGCTAGCAAGTAGCCAGGGCGAGGTGTACAACATGAGCCATTTACCACTTTTTATTAACAGATCAACAATGTTCACAACGTCTTGAAAACACAATCTACACGCTCACAACGCGTCGTATGGAGGTTGGTTGCAGATTTTTGAAACATTTTCTGAACATGGCTAAAGTGGGGGTAACTCAGCACACGGCCGCCATGTTTATTAGCTTAATGCTACAAGTTAGCTAAACGGGCCCCGGTCTATTTCCTGGTATGTTAACGGCACTTCCATCCCGATTCTTACCAAACATCCCCAATCATTAAATAAATACCCGAACTTATCCAAACGTTAGCCAATATCCACCGTGCGCTCGCACCGCATAACTAATCAACTGGAACAGCACGTTCCCTGGCATCTTTGCATGCACAGATTACACTCGAATCAATGGCGTCGCGTATTAAACCACACAAGGTCTGCGTGCTGCTGCTAAATTTTACAACCGACACGTCTCAAATGCAACGGGTGACACATTATGTAATTTACAAACAAATTAAAGTGCTTACGCGGAAGAATCCCGCGTCCATTGTGGTAGAAGATGAATATTACGGATGATATTGAAGACAGACTTGTGTGTGTATGTGTGGTTGACTTGGTATGGTAGTTCAGTTCAGTGACTCGAGGCTCCGGCTAACATGGAGTGGATCTCTCGCGTGGGTATGGCTACTGCTGCCGGCGATAGTGGAATCCGTAGGCGACGGGGTTGAATAAATTAGAAGGCGCGGCTTGTGATTGGCTGGAGCGGAGGTCGGGAGCGCTCGGCTGTGTGCACTTGGACCGCGCGGGTAAATATTAACCTGGTGATAGGCTAACCTGCCGACGCTGGTGAATGTTAACCTCTATGCCTATTGCCTAAACCTAACCCAAACCCTAACCTGACCCTAACCCTAACCTCAGTAACCCTGACGCTGGTGAGTAGATAACCTGCCGAGTCCGACGCTGGTGAACGGAAAACAAGCGCTCCTTTCCCCACCGTCTCCTACGGATTCCATAATAGCCTACCGCCGCCCTACCGGTCCGCTACGCGAGATTATGATACTCGTCTCTTTCTCCGTACCGTTAGATCAGTGTTTCTCAAACTTTGACATTTTTCAAGGTTCTCCCCTTAACTCTGACAGTGTACAAATGGAATTTGGTTCCATTTGTACATAAAGGAACCTAAAGAGTCCCTGAAATCCACTTTGAGAACCACTGCGTTAGAAGAACACTGTTTTCTAAAGTGTGGGTCGTGGTCGTGACGGATACATTTTTATGGCTACCTTAAACGTTTGTCTCCTACATTTTAGGTTTTAATTATTATTATTTCAAAATAAAAAACAGAAAAAATGCTGCTACTTTATAATATAACATGTATATATCAATGCAATGTGACATATCTGTTTACACAATGCTGTACTGTACCCCAAACTGTATTCATATTGATTGATTGATTGATTGATTGATTGATTGATTGATTTACTGACAACAAGCATATGTACAAAACAAAGAAGCACATTTGAGTCAAAAGGATGTAACAAGAAATCCCAGAGGCTTATTTCCATTGTTGTCCCATAAATACAGTGGAAAAATAAAAAACGATAAAGTACATACAATTTAGAAATGCAGTTCCATGTAGTATTTAAATAACTCTTCAGAGAGGACTTAAAACTAGAATAGATCCAATCAATTTTGTGACTGTCTGCAAACTATTCCATGTCATAGCTGCAGAATACAAAAAATATAGGCCTTCTTTCCCCATTTTCAACAGTTTTTATTATATTTTGACACTTGCTTTGGCAATGTAAACCGATGAAACACATGTTTTTTTTATGCCAATAAAGCTCCTTTGAATTGAATCAAATTGAATCAATTATAGTTCATGGGTTCTGTGTGTATATCGCCAATTTGGCTACCCTGATTGGCCAACCTAACCCTGGCTGCCTTCAGGGATTGGCCAAGCTTCACGTGATGTTTGTGCTCCTACCAATATAAATGGTAAAAACACAATAGTGTCTTACCATTAACAATCATTAAAACCTGAGAAGCATCTGTGTCGTTTTAGATTTTTGCGTTGGCTACTCAAAAATAGCAGATATACAAGCTCACAGTGCGTCACTTCGTGTCGTGCTGCAAGCTTGTACATCTGCTATTTTCTAACATTTTTGAAAAATCTTGAAAGCGTGATAACTACTGATTTTAGAAGGAATTTTGTATAGAATCGGCCTCGGGTGTTAATGGGTACAACAGTAGTCGTTGTGAAATGCTGCGCTGGACATTGAATTTGAAAGGAGTGCCAAAGAAGAACTTTCATGCCGCAGTGGCGGTGGGACATAAGGTGTACTCCTTTGGCGGCTACTGTGCGTACAACAGGGATCACATGGGCGTGCATGTCTTCAACACAGTGTCTTTGCGATGGGTTTCAGTGCCCCGAGTGACGCCTGGAAGAGAACATCCCCTCGAGGTTCCCTCCATGCTCTACAGCCACACTGCCGTGCCCATAGAACATATCGTCTACATCTGGGGGGGCTTTACTAACACGGGGAGGTACTGCAATGGGCTCTATGCCTTTGATATTGACACCCACGCTTGGTTCAAGCCCAGGGTTTACGGAACTCCTCCGGGGTCGAGGTATAACCACTCGGCCTGTGTTCTGCGGAAGGTCATGTATATCTACGGTGGATACAGCCAGCTGACCGGACGCACGAATGCTGTTCATAAGTTGGACACCAGCGCAATGGTCTGGTCGCTAATTGACACTAGAGGCACTCCTGCGCCTGCTTCAGAACGTCACTTTTCCACCATCATCGGCACAAAGATGTTTGTGTTTGGGGGCTACAATAACAACTATGAGAACTACAACAACGTCAGAGTGTTTGACACAGAGACCGACTGCTGGCTGAGCATGCCTTCTGCACTGCTTTTTCCAGAGGTACGAGGGGATAATCCTGCCTTCGCTTATGATGGAGAGCTGTACGTATTTGGTGCCAAAAACCTTGACTTGAACGATCTGTGGAAATTCAATCCAGAGACCTTCTCCTGGAAGAAGATTGAGCCCAAGGGCAAAGGCCCATGTTGGATGTCTAGGATGTGCTGTTGCACTGTGGGAGATCATATCATCATCTTTGGAGTATACACACCTGATGACCTGTACATCTTAGACTTAAGTCCTAGCATGAAGACGTTATGCAAGCTGGCAGTTATTCAATACGGTCTGGAGCAGTCTGGACTCCCACACACCATCAGGTGGGAATTGACAGCCATGACCACCAACAGAAAGAGAAAAGAATATTGAGAATGCTCGCTACTATAGCGAACCCAACCCACACAAAACAACAAAACAGCAAGCCCACATATAGGAACAAGTTCCAGGCAGTGGAACAGAAGGAATGGATAAAACAAGAGAGCGCCACACTTAAAGTGCCCCTTCATTCAGAGAGAAAGCAAAGAACCGGAATGTGCTCAATGATACCCACCAGGACCTAGGCAGCATCATAGAGAGAACTCAACTACCAACTGAACTGTGCCAGGGCAGACATGGCTGAAAAGGGTAAGATATGCAAGAATAGGAACTTCTATGCCCAGTTGATCTCCATCAGGAATGAATGTAGAAACAAAGTGATGCTTTGGGCAAAGAAATGGAGAGTAAGGAAGAGGACTTCAGGAAACAATGTTTGTAAAGTAGAACTATGAGAGAGGAACACATTTTTTTCTTCTGCTCTATCATATTTGTGTAAATATTAAAGCAAGCAGTAAAGTCATAGTTGCCAGTTGCAAGAATGTTTGCTTGAATAGGGATCACTAGGTTGAAAGTGGTTAAGTGCCATATTACATTGACATAGCTTATGATGCAATGAATATGTATTGATTGATTTGATATTGATTTATTGTGACATGTTTGTTTATTCTTATTGTTTTCTTATTTCAATTTAATTTGTTTTAGATACTGGTAACTCGTGTAGTGTGGTCTAGGATGATGGCGGGCCATGCCCTATGTTACTATGTTGATTGTCCTGTGTTGTTGGATTGTTTCATTCATTATCATTGTTTAAGTGTAGTGCTTGAGGGCCCCATATTGAAAACAAGACAATTCAGCATCTCAAAAGGCTTATCCTCTAAAACATTTTTTTAAATAAACCTAGCAAGCAGTAAGTAAAAATAATGACACAGTATTGGGCAAGGGTGATATTTATTTCAAAGTACACTGCAATGTCTTTTTACGAACATGTTTCAAATTAATCTGCAATTAAAAATAAGGCTTCACTTTCATTGGTAGCTACTTTTGTAACCAAAATCACACAACTGATAAAGAAATAAAGTCATCCTTTGCTCATGTTAAAAATCGGCAAAGTTGCCTGTGAACTGAAACTGACATTAATAGACATCTCAAAATATTATGAAATATATTCCCTGCAAGCGTTTAATAATATCCAAGTTTCGGAGAGAATACGTTCATTTCGTTAAGGCACTGAGCACTAAATGACCTCCTTTGAAACACATTTAACATCACAAAAAATTATGATCAGAAGCATTAGAGCTTGAATATTGTGTGAATATAGCCATACTGTATAATGGTAATGAACACTTCACACTAACTGAGGGTAAAGAATGTAAGTGAAATCCTTCTTTTAATTTCGGGGCGAGACATTCATTTCTTAGACAAAGTTTAGCAGATGGGTTATTGGTTTTGTCGAGGTATTGTGTTGGCTCACTCAATTGTATTTATTAACAAGTCGTGATACCCTTCTGTTCTGATGAGCAGGTGACAGCTTCCTGTTCTCAATTCTTACCGGGCGGAAATACAGACTCTCAGTAGTGTTCAAAGATCGTGGAAAACATAGTCAGGCTTGAGAGCCATGGCCAGTTCCCCCCATGTGTACTGCCATTCCTGTTGCTGCCAACCTCCAAATCTGACCTGAGCTGGGTGTTGACTTTCATGTGCCTCCACAGAGGATGTTCACTGAGAAATGTGTTTCACGCTATTGTCGGCCAAACCGGAGACACCCACTGCTGGGAACTGAACCCATGGGTCCATGCAGTGGTGAGCGATCGTTTCACCTTTGCGACGCCAGAAGTAACTTCAACATTGAATTGAAGCATGTGTAGGACAGGACTGATGTACAGTATGATTACTCCATACTTTTGACTTTTCTGACAGATGTATTACTTAACATTACGTGATGACACCTTTAACAAAATATTTCATAGAGAAAGGTATAAAAGTGAAATCATTGCTCTATATCCTTTGAGGTAACGGCCCCATTTGTCGAATTACTTTAAAGAGAAATGTAATAACAATTAAAGCAACAGAAAATAGTGATAGAAACAAGAAAAGAGAATGTTTGACAGTGTGTTCATGAATCTTACTTAGCAGGCAGCCTTTCAGTGTCCCACTGTATGTTGGGAGGCTCTGGCTAGTCTTGTGTAGCCATCAGTGATCTCCATCTACTGATGCCTTTGTGGATCTAAATCCATTGAATGGGCTTAAACACTGCAGATAAACTGCAGTGACAAGCCTACGCCTACTGCTTTGAAAATCAATCCTGATGCCATCCCATATGAAGGACTGCGCTAAAGTCTTTGCATTGGTTCTGTGAAGCTGTTATTTAAAACAAAATCGAATGATTTCCTGAATTTTTTTGGCCCATTCACTGAATTTAGATGTCACCAGGCAGATATCTCTGACCGGCTGGCTACGTGACAATATGCTCTTGGCTGACATTGTGTAATTGAGAAACAGTCTTTGGTTCACTGATTGGCCAAAGGAAGATCCATCCTGTACTATGTGTAAAAGCAAGCTGAAGTAGATGTGTATGCTAGATCAGTGGTTCTCAGCGGGCCCTTGAGGTGGTTCCAGTGGGTCCCCAGTTAAATGATTGTAAGTTAGCAACCAAATGGATCCTTAGGGGTCCGGAAGTGCACAAATGGAATGAAAAGTACTCTTACAGGTCCATTCGGTCCCATTTATACCCTTTCCAAGTTAAATTAATTCAGAGATTTTACTGTGTAGATTGGGAGCCCAGAGATAAAACGTATCAAATTGGGCTCTGTGGCTTAATGCACATGAACCTGGGGTTCTTGAAATCAAAAAGGTTGAGAATCCCTGCTAGATGATTGATTGGTCTCTGTGAAGTGGTCTTTGTTAGCTGACTGGCAGTCTTTCATTGGGCGGCTTGTCTCGGATGGATTTGAGCATGTCGGTGACCAGTTCTTCAAGGCTGTACTTTGGTGCCCAGTACCAGTCTCTCCTGGCATTGGAGTCATCAAATCTCACTGGCCAACTGTCCGCTGCAAAATACCAGGCGAGGTTTTAGGAAACTTCCACAGTGTCAAACTTATGAAACAATGGCTTAATAGAGAGATAATAGAGAGATAAAATATTAAATAACGGATGAACAAAAACATCATGGAGCGTTTTGCCTATTTTCAACTTATAATAAAGACACACTTTAATGCACTTTACTACAGTATATAAAAGGCTCTGTGCATAACTGTAGTCCCAGGCAAGTTTGCAATCTAAAACATTTTAATGCGTGGATTGATTTTAGAAGTCCAGCTTAAAATAGTCCCTGGAGAAAAGAAAATGTAAATGTCCATGACTTATTAGCCACACAGTTTTGTTAAGCTAAATGTAGGGCAAAAGAATTAATGCAATTAAGTAATTCATGGCAAAATGTTTTAGTAATATCGTTTATGTATGATATACTGTATGACCGAAGCTGTGCAGTATGTATAATAATTATGTGTGTTAATAATAATTATGTGGTCCTTTTCATAAAGTTGTGCTTATTTTATCTAGATTGCATGCATGACTTTCTACATTTTATATTATATTTATTATTTAATTTTTTGAGGGAAGTCCAAGCATTTAACTACTTAAACCCAAGCATTCCTATTCTGGGGCAAACATCCAGCAAATATAGCAGATCTATTCTCATGTTGAGTAGGTTTGTGAGCTTGTAGATCAGCTATTTTTGACAAAGATAATGTAGCGGTTATTACCAGCAATTACCAGCTCCATTTAACTTTATATCATTGAGTATTTGACAAATAAAAACTTTAAACAGCGTCACAACCACACACACACACACATGCATTCAAGACATACCAATGGTCTGGCGAACCGAGTCAGGATTGTAGGTGACTTTGAGGTGAGGCAAATGCTTCCGGATTTCTTCTGCCACCTCTTCTGGTGTGAAGCTCATGGCGGCGATGTTGTAGGTACGCAGGGACAGCTGGCACTCTGGAGCCATCATGAACTCCACTGTGGCACGATGGCAGTCGGAGATATGCATCATAGGAAGCCGGGTGTCTGGACGCAGGTAGCACTCGTGGTGACCTGTGCTGAGGGCATCGTGGAAGATCTGAACCGCATAGTCTGAGAAAAGGGAGACGGGAAGTATTTAGTTCTTCATCTCTGGAGGACTTGTAAGCTTTGCATGATTATTTTAAATGTGCTGTAAGTGATATTATTATTATTATTATTTTTTTTAAAGTTCATATTTATTAAACGTTTTAACGCTATATATTGTGGTAGTACACATCACTGTGTCTGCAGTAACAGGGTGTCCAGCTCTTTCATTAAGAACGAGAAATTAGCCTACAGTTTCAGGCAGGTCACCAATTTCATCCAAACAGGAAGGAGAACAAATTTATCAGCTTTAATTGTATAGTGTTCCAGTTCCAATTCTGTTTTATTTCCAATTTCACTTGTTTATCTTGTATATCCTGAATGAGTTCTCTATCCTGATTGGATGAACTTGATATCCCAACCTGAAGATGTATTTTATATTTACTAAAGACCTAGGAGAGAGAGGGAGACCCCTGTTACTGAACAAACACAACATATATATCACTACTTATTTTATGAAATAATATACCAACTTTAGAGTGAGGTAATACCTGTTGTTCCACCCCCAGGTTGTGAGTTGGCTGAGATAACTCCTGGGTAGCGAAGGCAGCGGAAATCCAGGCCATATTTATGATGGAGATACTAACAGGTAAAGAATCAGACGTGAGTGCACACAACGCGCAGGAGCTTGAGAATCAGAAGAGCTCACAACTGCGAGCATTTAAGCGACTCTGTATTTGCATGTATGCACGTGAAGCAGACATAGCCTCACCTCCCCCATTAGTTCACCGTGCACTTTGGAGACCCCATAGATGGTGCGAGGCCTCTGGACACAGAGGTCAGGAGCGGGGTCACGGGGAGACGAGGGTCCGAAGGCTCCAATGGTGCTTGGGACAAAGATACGCAGGCAGTTCTCCAGCGCCAAGTCCAGCACATTGTGAAGCCCTGACGGGAGAGCGAGACATTTATAGCGAGATTTATAATAGAATGTTCCATAAAAAAGGCCAATACATGCTGTATGGGTGCAATATTCGAGAGGACCTGTGATGTTGATCTTGCGAGCCAGTGCCACGTTGGCCTCCCC
Organism: Nannobrachium achirus; assembly: GCF_963921795.1. Classification (NCBI taxonomy): domain Eukaryota; kingdom Metazoa; phylum Chordata; class Actinopteri; order Myctophiformes; family Myctophidae; genus Nannobrachium; species Nannobrachium achirus. The sequence continues at coordinate 15,415,156 of NC_137827.1, read as the reverse complement.
TACAGCGCTGAGAAGGGCACTGTAGTGGACCAGCCAGGTAATTTGATTATTCACTACCAGCTCTCTGAGATGTTTGTAATCTAGAACGTCAGCATACACAAATGGACCTGTGGGAAAAGAGACATTAGCGTATACTGTATGTATGTGTTTTTACCCACTCAAACAATAGCATCTTTATTCTGGCCATGTCATAATAGGCAAACAATCTTTGGGCAAAAATAAGGGTAACATTTGGCAAATGATAGCAGATCTACAAGCTCACAATGTGTTTGTGGGTTTGTAGATAATGCTATGCAAAGAGATTTGGTGTAGAGAGAAAAAAGGAGGGTACCAAGTTTAATTTTCAGATTGCAAACTGCGTATTGAATACCCCAGAACACTTCATATAAAAAACAACCAAACAAATAAACAAACAAACAAAGAACGGAAATCAGTTCAATGTCAAATTGATTTTCTCATACCACTGCTGTACACATTGGGTGGAGGCTTCTTGATATCGGACAGGATTACATTTTCTTTTCCAAACTGTTCCCTAAAGAATTGAGATTTGAGAATTAAAAAAATAATCAAGTAATCAAAAGCATTGTAGACAGAGCTGTGTTCTACCTGTAACGCACGTATACGGCGCCTAAAATATGAATAGCGTCTGGTCTGCCCTCGTGAACCTTTCAAAGTAGCGTATTTGATAGGCATTATGCACTGGCGTATGCCCTGGGCACACGGATAGCCATGGATCATAGATTATAGTATGCCCTCAAAAAAAGTCTAGAACACACCACTGATTGTAGAATGTTTTAGGAAATTGAAAATATCTCACCTCAGCATCTGTGCAAGTCCCACACCTAACTGTCCAAGGCCACCTTTATCCAGAAAAATAAGTGTGTATGTTAAATTATTTTGTAAATAATAATATATACAGTATTTATGTTGTCTATATAGGTAAAAACACATAGCATAGACCTAAATGTTAAGCCAGTGGTTCTCAACCCCTAGGGGGGTCCCCAAATTATTTTGGGGGATCCCCAGATGATTAACTTAATGTGCAACATTGTTTTCTCACTCAGCAGTAAACAAACCAACATAATGTTTAAGTGTATAGAGGGTATCTGCACATTTCTAACGTGACAAAAGGACTTTTTAATACCTCTAAAATGACAAATTAAACATTGGCCTAGTTGTCAAATATTAGATGCCGAAATTAGAACCATGTTATACAAAATGTAATGCCTCAACTCTGGATCCCCATGTTAAAATATGATTATTTAGGGTGTCGCGGCCTGAAAAGGTTGAGAACCACTGTGTTAAACTATCCACATAAACTAGCTATATTTCAACTGGACAGTAACCTTTTTTTTAACCGCAGCTTTAGTCACAGACAAAACGTGACTGCATGCTATTATTCACCCATGAGTCAGTTGCCTGCATCCTTTATGGCATCAGCTCTGTCTGAGCGCAGCCTATTGTTAGGGGTGAGAATGGGATTCCTGCCACCAATGAAAACAACCCCAAGAGAAAAATTAAATAAAAAAAACGCCATGTGGAACTATCCATGTGTTGTGGCTCATGCCACTTACAAATTCATGGCAAACGGGTTTCTGCTAAGAGGCTACAATACTACATTAGGCCAGTGGTTCTCAACCTTTTCAGGCTGTGACAAAAAAAAAAAAAAAAACATATTTTAAATTGGGACCCCACCCTGACAAGGAGGAACTCACCCTGACAAGCGCTTGGAATGTAGGAGTTGACTCGGTTCGTTCCACACAAAATAGCCTACAAGTTGTGAGCTTGTACAATTCACAATGTGTGCCTCCTTACATTATTTAACAATTCAGTCAACTTTTACCAGTTTGTAATAGTAGCCTATAGTTTGTTGGTTATTTTGATGCAGTATGCCTAATGATCTTTTTTTTAGGTATTTAAATGGTCTTAAAAGTCCTTAAATTGCCACTTCACAATTTGAGAACCACTGCATTATAGGCTACCTGTTATGAGGACGCGGGGTTGGGAGTGGTCCCTGGGGGGACCGGCCGGACAACCCGGACTGTCCCACCTGCTGCTGTGCTTGGATGAGCCGCTGAAAGCCCGCACCCTGCTGCCACAGCCACGGCACAACGGAGCCAGCAGAGCACTCACACACACCCGCATAGTCGACGGCATGGTGAGCAGCCGCCCCTGAAAAGCGAATCTGAACATAATTGACATAATCCCTGCCTTTTAGATGTTTTGATTGCTTTCTCAGTTAATGATAATAACAAACCCCAACTTATATTTGTCTATTGTTAACAGGTGCTCCACTTCCCATTAAAATAACACCAGCTGTAGCCTAGATATTATTTGGCTACTTTACAAAGTTTCGAAAGTTGTAAATAGAGAAAAATATTACCTGTGTATTGACACAAATCTATTAGAATGTGTTAAACAGCTGAAACGGTCATCACCACTTGTTGGACCGAGGCGAATGCGTGTCACTTGACAAATGCAATACCGGCCCGCTAAAGTTAATGAAATCGAGCGGATAAAACGGCATTTCATCGCATTTAACGGTTAGAATTAGGAGATTGCCTTGCGATTGGTCGTCGTTTGGGCGCACCGAAAGGCCATTGGGCAAATACGCAGCTGTAGAAAGGCATGCTGGGGGTTGTGGTTCTTGGCCTGTGTGTGTGCCAACACTTGTCTCAGTCTGGACTGAAACCAGGACTACACTTCCCAGATTCCAAAGCTCCATATAATGTGCAAACATGCTGACTTGCTGCCCATGGGGATTTGTATTGTGTGAATTGTATTTAGCTGAGCTTAACAAGACCATAACAGGTCTGAGAGCTGTGCTAGTTCTGGCCTTGTATAAGCTACTACTGTACTGATACTAATATGATGGAAAACAAACTAGCTGTTTACACACATTTGGGGGGGGGGGGGGGGGGGGGGTGGACATCCAAAGCTCTTAAAATACTATAATAATCACATTAGGATATAGACAAACTGACATGTTGTAAAAATGAAATTAAAATAAAGATATAGAAGAAACAACACCAACACATGTCTTTAAACATACATTTTATGTAGTCATAAAAAAGACAGCAGGACAAATACACAGTAAACTTATCAAGAAACAAGTTTGGAAGCTTTGCACATTGGTAGCGCTCGGTTCCACCACAAAAAAAAGGCCATGGCCTTTATGGAAGCCTCTATTGTCAGTCTCCATGCAGGCAGCAGGTGTTGCGTCCTCAACAGTCTGTGTTATATCACACAATGTGATGTTTGTTCTTATGGGTCCGTTGTATTGTTTATATGGTCCCATCAGCTTGCTGTTAACTTGCTCCACTCAATGACCATGTTCCTAATCTCCTGTTGGGTCTCTTCCAGTTGGCGAGCGTGTTGTGTCCACCTCAGGAAAAAACCTGACAGCATAATAAGAAACAATATTTCTCGTTATAATGTTTAGACTGATGATTCTTGGTTTACCAGTGATCCTAGATCACTACACATTACCTTGTGCTTATTGTAAATCGCTCTGGATTAAGAGTGTCTGCTAAATTGTAAATAAACAATAGAGGCATACAAAACTAGAAGCAAAGGAATCTCATTCTCCCACCCAAGACTTTTGGGGCGCTTTACTGGACTATAAACAGAGTATTATATCATAGTAATTTACAAAGATTTCAACATTTCCCGTTCTGCTCAGAAATATAGGAAATCATTACGGTGGTGGACCTCAAGAAGAGTGTGTTCCAACAGAATTCTCTGAGGTGGTTGAGTGCTAGATTGGCTGGGCTGGAGGAAGGGAAGTGCTCGTTTTGTATCACTCTCAGTCTCAACTGAGTAAATAATCGTTTTACGTGCATGCCATGCCTTTTTACATCACTTGAACACAGGCACGCCAAAGAGTGTCTGACAGTTGGCAAGCCATCATGGATGGAATATGTTAGCACTTGTTCCGAAATTGCACGTATGCAGTACATTGTGTGACACCTAGCGAACACTGAAGGAAAGGAAGGGAAGTTTGCACACTGTGGCTCCCAGTTGAACGCTTATTAAAGTTTCAGACAACGTTTTGACCGCTGTGGGTCGTCATCAGGTCTCAGAGACTTTCTACTGGGAGCTACAGTGTTCCCTTCCCTTCCTCCAATGTGCGTATCATTGTTCAGCACCCGAAGAGATTTTTGTTGGGATGTGCGTGCTTCCCTTTGGACCATTTGGTTCATTACCAAATGAACACTCCCTCGTCGCAACATGACCAGATTCCCATCATGATCAGATTTCTCCTCCCTCAAAATGTTTGGGGAAAAAAGTGATTTACTGAAAAGTTGTAAGCCAAGATGGCCATCAGGAAATAAACCCATATACCCACTGACATAAAGTGTCAGTGCCACATACCTGTTAAAGTCATATATAACTATAATAAAGATCAGAGTAGAAAAAACACAGTCAGATATCTAAATGTAAAAAAACACAATTACAATGCAATATTAAAATACAGGAAAGGTTTATGGTTAAACTTCTTGTTTAGACCATGAGGGGCCATTGTGTTGAGATAAAAACATTTCTCTTTGTAACAGGCGGCGTTCTTGGTTGCCCCCTTGACAGATGCCAAGGGGGCTTTTCCACCTTTTCAATGCCAATATACCTAAAATAAGTGATGCTGTGGACTGCCTGTTTAAAGTGCATAGCTACGGGATCTCTTTCATCCTAATCTAATAAAATCTAATATTTGAAAGAAAAGTGATTTAAACAAGATTTGGAACAATAGACGCCTGTTTAACAAGAGGTTTGATTTTCCTATTGTTGGCCAAAGTGAAAACGACAAAAGGATAGCAGGCTGTTTACCACATCTCCCAGAGGAATGACAGATCTTTGGAGTTTCCCCACATTTCCTGTGTTTATACATCTACCATAACATATACATACGGTAGTACATGGACGATCGCTAAAACGGCATGCAGCTCATTTCAACGCTGGTCTTCCTCAGGGTATTGTAATTGTAGGTATCGTCTCTGCTATATTTTCTGTTTATAGTTCAGTAAAGCATCCTAAAGAAAATGTTGAGAATATATTTTTCAGCGGCTAACAAAGAATAAGGTGTTTGGTGGGACTCACCTTCCCAGAGCTGCAGAGACTGGGGGTGCACAGAAGGCCAGATGGCCAGCTCCATGCGCTCATACAGCGGGTTGGAGTAAAGCTCTCTCTCCCCGGGCCTCAGCAGGGCCTGGAACAAGCAATGTGTTTTCTCCTTTACCCCTGCAGCACACCTAAGTATGAGGGAAAGAGAGACAGAGAATACCAATGAGGAATGGAGAGGGAGAAGAAAATCGAGATCAGTGTGAGAAACTAACAGAGGAAGATGGAGTTTCTACAGAAATGATTTTGTATGTGTGAATGAATTAAGTGGCTTTAATATTGCAACTTCCTCCATAGTGGTCTCCCTGTATGCTCGCTCAAATACCTTCCGAGGACCCAGAATGGACCTCAACCTTTTGAAATGTTCAAGTGTCCTTTTTATTGTGGTTTGAATATAATTGCAATTATGTCTCTCCACCAGGAGAGGGAGACAATGTATACAACTTTTAGACTGTGGCTCTCAACCTTCTAAAATGTAGGCTTGTAATTCAAAATACTGGTGATGAACTATAAGGCAACCAAATGTATGGCCCAACCCCCCACCTAACTTCCGGACATTGTTTACTTCTACACGCGAGGAGTGGAATCGGAGCGGGTTGTTGCCAAAGTTCACGCCCCTCGCGGCTTGGGAGCTTTTGTTTGCATGGTTAAAGGTACAGTTTCATGACTAGGGTGACCAGACGTCCCGTTTTACCCGGGACAGTCCCGTTTCCAAGCTACGTGTCCCGGAGTCCCGACAAATATCTCTAAAACACTAATATGTCCCGGTTTTCAACATTCACTACAAAATTGTCCCGGTTTTCGCCAGAATTAAAATAATAGTAGCTGTTTTCAGTGGTTGCATAGACATTTATCATGTTCTTTTCATGAAAACATGCTCACCTAACCAATCAGAAAAAAGGACCAAATTCATTGCGTGTCTGAATTCAACACTGAGCCTGTTTGTCAATCACTCACTGCCTGTTTGCAACCCTGCGGTGCGTGTGTGCGCGTGCACGAACGTTAAGAGAATGGGCACGCGCGTGCGCGGTAACGTGCGCATTGCTTTTAGGGTCCCAGTTTTAGGCAACAGTGTTTTGCGTCCAGGTTTGAGTGGCTGAAAATATGGTCACCCTATTCATGACAGTACACTTCACTGGTACATGGTCAACTAAAAGGATACCTCAAAAAAGCTTTTGTGCTTGTTTTGCAGAATGACAGACAAATAAAACACAGTACTATGCAGAAAAAGAAGAAAAAGAAGAAAACAAAAACAGTCGTAAAACACAATGCTAAATAAATGGTATTTGTTAAGGATTGGCTTTATTATGTTTTACCAGTTTCGAGTGTTTGTATTTGCATAAGAAGTGTTACATTTTTTATTGAGTGTAGCAAAAATAGAGTTTTTAGTGTAGCGACATTTCTATAAAATACCAAAGAAGTGTTTCATTTTGTATTTACACTACTACTGTGCTGTCTGCGGAGATGCGCTTGACACAAGAGGTCTCCCTTCGCCTCTTTTCTGCATCGCGCAGTGACATGAACTTTGGCAACAACCCGCTCCAATTCCACTCCTCGCCTCTCTACACCCCTTCTCGCACACTTAGATCAGCAACACAGGATGACTAACCTTCCCAATAACACCATGGCCAATGCTCCAAGCGACCTAGATTCCCTTCAGGCTCCCAAGCTGTGAAATGACCCCTGCCCGACCCCCACCACCCCCCACCCAGCTCTGTCAGGACTGCCGACTCGCTTCCCAGTTTCCACCACCTATTCAGACTCCATGTCATCCCACAGCACATCTCATTATCTTTGCATCGTCCCTTGTTGACTATTTAGATAGAAGTGTCTAGATGTAGTAGGTCGATGTTTGTAGGTAGATGTAGCTGTTTAGACAGATGCCAGGATTGATGTTTACCTGGTATCCTAGTTGCTCTGAAACACTACATTCATCTCTTTGCACTTTATGTGACTATTTAACCTGTAATCTGTTGAGGGTTCATGCCATATACTCACTTCACTTGTTACTTAGCGTTTGCTAAATGCCAAAAATGTTAAATGTACATTTTTAGATGCTAGGTATGTTGTTTACTAAACTGTCTACTCGCTATCCTACCTACTTATTAGGGATGGGTACTGAAAGTCGCTTCCAAGTAGGAAATGGCGGGTACCCGGTACCCATAAAAATAATGTACTGTAATATCGGTCCTGTATATCAATTCCTAAATACACTAATAACCGTTCAAACAAAGGCTTCAATCTTCAAAGGCATAGTCGACTATCTGGCAAGACCAGTGTCTAACTTACGTCTAGTGGTGTTTCAGCATTCATGCTTGCTGCACTGCACGCACACAACACAGCGTGTTTAGATAAAGTGAGCAGCAGGCATGCTGTCAAAATATGGACCGTGGGAAATTAAGCTCTAAATTGTGGGCTTCGCTATAAAAGAGAGCCAGATGAAATGGAAAAGTAAATTAGCGTTAAAACAGGTTGCCTAAAATGTCTTAAATGACATGACATATATAAGACAGCGTGGCAATCATCTGAAAGAGTCTGGTGTGGTGTTTGTTTTGCGCTGTGTATTCATTAAATGTCTTAAAAGAATGAAGTTACTTTTGTTAAATAAGTATTTGACCTCTTATTTTTAACCATTTTGGAACAGAAATAGGGAACCGCTAGGAACCAGAACCGATAAGCAGAACCGGAACCGGAACCAGGAACCAGACTCATAAAAATCCTAACCATACCCATCCCTACTACTACTACTTAGTAGTATATGTTTGTTTTGTTAGCACTCTAACTACTCTAACTACTTGCTCACTTGTGAGAGCTTCTTCTAAATGCTTAAAATCTACAAGCTCACAACGTGTCGCAATGTGACACGTTGTGAGCTTATAGATGTGTAGTAATATTTGACATTTTTTAAATGTTCAAAAAAATATAAAATCTTATATAATTGTTATATATTTTTATAAATATAAAAACAATTGTACATTTTCCTTAATTTTGTCGGGGGAAAAAAATTACAATTAGAAAATGTTTTACATTTTTGCCTATAATGACATGACTACAATAGGGGTGCAACTTGGTAATGCCTTTCAATTGTACATAACTGACCTCTCCTGGTCGCTGTTACAGAGGAAAGTGCCGTAGTCGGATGCGTAGGCCTCTGTGGCCAGTCTGAGCAGCAGGGCCTCAGTGAAGCCCAGGGCCAGAGGGAACTGGCTCCACAGCTGCCACACACAGTCCAGCAGCAGCACAAAGACCGGCGCCTCCTGCTGGAGACGGGCATGGGAGTGGGCAGAGTGGGCACACCTCTGCTGGAAGGGATGCCCTGCCTAGGGGGGGAGAGAGAGAGAGAGAGAGAGAGAGAGAGAGAGCACAGTTTTTGTGAGTCTTTATGACGTGTGAATGAATTTCAACCTGACGTTCCCATTTTGTGAATATAGCGGACATTGCTTTAAAAAGAAGAAGAATGAATTTTAAACATTTCAAAAAAGTAAAACATTTGTATAATTATCGTACTAAATAAGGAAAATAGCACATCTACAAGCTTGTAGATCGTCTATTTAATAAAAATAAAAATAAACATGTTGCTCTGTGAAGTAAAAAGCTTCAGTAATATGGAGCTTCTGTGACTGCAGTCTGCTCCAGTACATTGTCAGTCCTTTTTGTGTTGGTATATTGTGTTGTGTAACACATCACACCTCTGATTCCGCTGAGTAGAAAACACACACAAAGTGTGAACTAAACACATTTTTGGTGAACCAAACAAGGTTTGTTTCAAAAGACAAAGACTGCATTAATGATGGCACTATTGGACGATCTCTGTGTAAAGGCCTCTCTCCAGCAAACAGACCACTTCCAATAGCTTCAAACTGCTAGTCTGTTGTAATCTGCTGGCATTAGTTGGCAAACGTGGCATTTTAAAAGTCGGGCGACGGAACATTGCATTCAGATGACACCTCGGTAGCCGGCAACAATAGCCTGCAAGGGTTGCCAGGTCTGCTTATTATAAGCGACTTTGGTCTTGTTTTCCCATAAAGTCCCTTGTAAACATTCATAGTTGGGGGTTGCTTTCGTTTGGGCTTGTTTCTGAAGTGTAGTTGCTTATTTGGCCTTGCTTTCAAGATTATTTCTGAAACTAGCTAATAATAGAGCTCAATTGGTGAAAATGGTCGCTTCTTTTGGGCTTGTTTTCATAGACCTGGTCGATTGTTTCACTTCTCCCGGCTTTTCTCTCACCAATACTCACTCTAGAAGTCTAGATGGGGCAAGGACGACTCATCAAAACTGAGCATGTCCAGTTTCTCATTGACGCGTCGATTCAAGTCTGAATTTCCGCCGTTACCTTAAAACAATGGTTGCCACCTTAAATCTCTTTGAAGTTCCACTGCCACCAGTCTCCATAGACTTCCATGTAATTCATAGTGCACGGATCATGCACGCCCATGCCTAGATCAAAAAGATCCGCCTGGAAATCCGTTCAGGCATTCATGAGATAGCAGCCATTATGTTTTTTTTTTTCATTTGTAAACAAACATGGCTGCCATGTTTGAAAGATGGGGTTGGTATGGGGGTTAAACATGCAATTTCGCGATCGCGATCATGCCTAGTAGTTAGAAGGAGGTCCAATTTTTTTTGAAAAAAAAAAGCTTTTTTGAAAAAAAAAAGTTTTTTTTTCTTCAAAATGGCTGCCAACATCGGGCAACTCGGGCAGTGGCAAGTGCGGACATCGGGAATAACTCGGGCAACTCGGGCGAGGCAGTTAAAAAGTTAAAAGGGACTACACAAACACACACACAAACACACACACCTGTACCCATTCCCTCTCCAGCAGAGCCAGGAAGCCTTCCAGTGTCCGACAGCAGGGGTCCATGATGAGCTGGGCCAGAGTGCTGATGAGGAGACTGGCGTCTGTCCCTTCAGAGCCATGAACCAGCACCGAATGACCGTCCCTGCACAAAGAAAACCACAACAAACACACATCCATGTTGATAGCGACTGTAAACATTCTATTACTGACTGATTACGGAATTAATTTCCCCGCAGGATCAAAGGTCGGTATGCCTGTCAGCAAGCCAGTCAGGAAGCCAGTCAGCAAGCCAGCCAGTCAGTCAGTCAGTCAGTCAGTCAGTCAGTCAGTCAGTCAGTCAGTCAGTCAGTCAGTCAGTCAGTCAGTCAACTAGTCAGTCTCTCTGTCTGTCTGTCTATCTATCTCTCTATCTACTCAGGACTTCACAGTGTAAGTACCTACCTCTCGACGCACTCGGCCAGCAGTCCGGCGGTGGACAGGGCCGTCTGGACGTGAGACAACCACTTGGCGTTCTCCAGCTTACTGAGCCATCGGTCCATGTTGTGAGACTGGTCTGTGCACGCCTCCACCAGCTTTATCAGACTCTCTTGAAGTGCTTTGCCTCTGCGCGCACAAACACAACACAACAGACAATTGAAGTTTCAGCGTTAGTTTATGCAGGACACGGGAGTCGCCCCGCCCAGCTGTAGTCAGCTGTAAGTCAGTTCTGTTCCCATTCCTCATTCTCATATCTGCTGGTCATTATGTCACATTGCCATACTCCAATAAAAGCTCTCACTCGGTAGGGTAGGTTCCTTTAAATACGGCTTGCTTTCTCTACCTATGCTTGGTTTCCGAAGCTTCGTAACATTTGCTTGCTTAGCATGCTCAAAAAGCATGCACAAAATCCAGGGAACATCTCTGAACACAGAGCCCTTTAACACCAAGATTAACTGTATTCTATTTATGCAATAAATGGTTAAATCTAATTTGACGTGAATGTTCCTAAGGCTAGGGCTACACCAAAAGGACGGCGTCGTGCCGGCGTCGGACTGCGTCAAAAAATGAACCAGGGCGAATTTGAGCATCTGACGTTGACGTCGGCAGTGGAGCACCCTTCAATTGATTAAAACGGGAGCGTTCCCAGCGTTGGCGTTGACGTTGACGTGACGCTCGATGCGCCCGGTGGAGCCGGGGGTAACTAAACACATACATTCACGATTCAGGATTTTGTATTTGTTACTCTCTCATGTACACTACGAGTACACAAGTTATTTTGGTCTTGACTTCTCAACATTGTAATAAAAATGTCACTCAGATTTTCACTCACATTTGCCCTAGTGAAGACAGTGCCATCAGCACATTTTAATCATCACCTGATGTCACCCAAATGTGATCCTGACATTGTCAGGAGATGTCAGGACACCAAACTCTCCTTAACTTGAATGCAGCATCTTATGTTGAAATAATTGCCCTCTCTGTGTAGAAATCCATGCCGTTACGACACAGCTCCAGTATTCACTTGATTATGCTTGGTTCAGTGTGGTATCAAGCACCGACAATAGACGCGCTATTTTCAATATTTCTACCAAAAGGCACTTTTAGAAATGTCAGCCCCTGCCTCTCTAACATTCTCTGCACGTCCCTGACTACCATAACATCTTCCAGTGGTTCTCAAACGTTTTCAATTTCAAGGACCCCCATGATGACTCTGAGACAGATCTGTACACACTCTGCGATACACACCTGTAAAGGTCCATTCCATTTGGAACCTCGCTGACCCCACTTTGAGGACCACTGACATATTCACACACACACACACACACACACACACACACACACACACACACACACACACACACACACACACACACCTTTCCATCTGTCTGTGTAGTCTCTTCCAGCGGCTGTAGTTGGCTTTGGACTCAAACCCTCCCCCTGTCACTCTGGCCTGTTGGGACTGTTGGCGGGAGCGAGTGTCGATGATGTAACCTTTATCTGAGCCGTCAATCACAGCCTGGAGGAGGAGCTCGTCCTCCCTGCATCGCTTCCGATTGGCTCCTGTCAGCGGCTGACTGCTGCGCATGACTACCTGAATGATGTTAGGATCATTCATTCATCAGGTCACATAGTTTGTGTGTGTGTGTGTGTGTGTGTGTGTGTGTGTGTGTGTGTGTGTGTGTGTGTGTGTGTGATAGGAAGTGATTACATTGTATGAACATGGTAATATCTCTAATTGCCACCTCCCTGCTGTCTAAACTTTCTTTTTGTATGTTTTTGAGCGGTGCTCCTGGAAGGAGTTAAAGTTAAGCTCCAACTTCTGGCTTTGTCCGGGCTCTGAAGTGTGGCCTACATCTGGCCTACATCTTGGCACAAAGTGCTCAAAGTTTGTTGTACGCCCAAAGTCACATTGGTCAAGCTTCGTGGGACGCTTAATGAAATGAACTCATAAATAGCACTCCACATTAGGTGTGATTTTTTTTAAATAAATGAATTCCCTATTTTATTCTTCAGAAGTATTAACAAAGAGCTTGTGACTAAATAATAACTACATTGGATCCATTCGAATACAGGTTCTTTTTTCCATTTCTTGAAAAGTAACGGTTTTGGATATAAATATAGAGAGGCATATTATTTTATAAACCTCACCATGCCATTCTTCCTGTGGTAGTAACAGAGTACAGGGAAGCGTCCTCCGTGTCTGAACTTGGCCGACATCACCAGGGCATCGTCGTCGATGCTTTTGGGGACGATGACAGCAGGAGGGTAGGAGGCGCACACAGAGTAGTCCCTGTTCACGTCACTCACTCTCCAGCGCTCATGCTGCCCACAAAGGACATGAGATGAACATGAGAATGTTAATCACAGCAATGAAGTCTGTCAGATATACATGTATACAAACAACCACATACTGTAACGGTACAGAGATCACCTCCCTCCCTCCACACTCATCAGGCTCAAGTAAAACAAAACAAAATACAAAACGACAAGAAAAACGAAGTTAAACTGAAAAACACACGGCAAGACAGGGACACCAAGTTTCAGTTCAGTGCAACAGGTACTTCTGTGTTAAAGTTGGTTATTTGTTTAATCATTGTTTGTGTGAATTGTTATGTTGGTGAATTTGTCAAATGAAATGTAAAAGTGTCCTGTAAGTCCATATGGGCTGGGCTTCCTTGGAAGCATGACACTTTAATAAAGAAAAATCAATTAATCAAATATACTATTACAACATTATGCATACATTTATCTGATTATCGTTGGTATAACCGGATAGACAATAGATTCAATGAAAGGAAAATATTACAACAGGTCAAAGCAAAGTTTTTTCTGGATTTACACGCTCCATATCTATATATAGCAGAGGCAGAAAAGATTGTACCTCTTATGGCGATGAGTTATTGGCGTTCACTTACTCCTCAGGCAATTATTTTGTAAGCAATTATAAAGCGGGCAAGAATATAATCAATGGCGAATTGAAGAACTGGATTTTGTGACAACTGACAAATCACCTTATATACAATTATAACGATATTGTCATAAAAGATAAAGATGTGTGTCTGTCAGTGTGGTATAATGGCATACCGATAGAACTGCGTGTGTATAAAAATGCTTACAATATACAATCATTTTGAATCCTTGAATGTTGCACAATCATTTAGTTCATTCAAAAGTGAAGAAGAATGTTTTATCTGGAACCAGCCAGAGATACTCCTTTTCAAACTAAGAACAAGAGCTCTTTCATAGAACAGGAGCTCTTTCAGAAGTTGTTATCAAAGTATAAGGCCGCAGACACCCTTTTGCAAATGCTTTGTTCCAGGGAACCCAATAATCTTTTGTTGTTAGATGAAATTTGGTACAGAATTGTACAACTCTGGAGATAACAGTGGAACGAGTGAAACAAACTTATGACCACAGTAGCCATTGATAATATACAGTCTCTCTAGCTGTGAAATAACAGTGAAATGAAGCTTGGGGACCCCCTGCAATACCCTCAAGGACCGCCTGGGGGTCCCTGGGCCCGATTTTGAGAACCACTGGTTTAAAGACTCATGCTCTGTATAGCTCTCTTGTTGAAAACACTGACAATCTAACTTGAGCCAGGGGCAGGGCTCGATAAACATGCTTCTCCCTATCCCTTTTTTTTGGCACCTTGGACGCTTTATTATGCCAAATGGACTTCACAAACCTGTGCCTTGGACTTGTTTTCTTTTGACATCATGCCTTGTTCTAGATGCACTGATAACACAGACATGTATTTGTATTCAATTGTCCTGAGCTGGAAAAAATTCAATTGAACCGAAAGCTGGTGAGACATACAGTTGCTATACAGTACAATCACTGGACTGGTTCTGTGGGGCCTGCTGGGACATGCACTGTTCTTATCCGTGTGGGGGTTCCACTACATGCCACCAGTAAGACTCCCTAATCGGGAGATAAGCGACCGTAGGTCTCGCTAGAAGAGGGCCATGTGAGAAATGAGGGGTGGGGTCTCCGCGTTGCCTTGGCGGACGAATAGGTACCGGCCCCGGCTCTCCCGGACGCTCCTAGGCCGAGTTAGGGCATTTTATGTGAGCTGCAGTGGAGGGGGTCCTCCACTGGGGGCGCCACCACTTTTGCATCCGTTCTGGAGTAGCAGGAGTGGGTGGTCCCCGGGAATTCCCCGTGAGCAGCCCCGTGGGGGTGGTCATTTGGTCATTTTTGCACATTTGGTATTTTTTTTACACCTGGGGGTCCCCCAGGGACCTGGGGGTCCCCCTGGAACTCCGGGGGTCCTTGGAGGTTGTAGTTTGGCAGGTAAGGAGTGTGTGTGCAAAATCTGGCATGGATCGGGGCAACGTTTGCGGAGATATGAGCAGGGCAAAAGTGTGACGTCTGACGTGTGACGGACGGACTGACGGACTGACTGACGCACGGACACCTGGTGGAGCTTTCTGTAGTAAGTGCGACCTACGGTCGCAATCACAGCCATTATGTTCTAGAGGATGTTTTCTAGGGAGGTTTTTTAACACTTCCATTATATAATCTGCACGATGCAGTCATTGTGAAGAATAACTGAAATCACATGGGGGTGATAGCGCTGCTCTCCGTGCAACAGAGGATGTGCTGTTTCGTGACCCCCTGAATTGTGACCCGACCAGTACCTTCCTGTCATGTGACTGTTAAGAGTCATTGTCATGCACCATTGTCCCTGTTTGAGAGGAAAAACAGAGTGCAACTGAGCTTCGCCTGTGTGCGCTCGCACTGTGTGTGTGTGTGTGTGTGTGTGTGTGTGTGTGTGTGTGTGTGTGTGTGTGTGTGTGTGCGTGCGTGCCGTGCATGCATGCGTGTGTGTGCACATAAGCTCCTTACGAGCGCTTTTGTTTCAGCGAAGTGCTTCTCAGGGGTGGAGAGACCCCACTGGTCCTGTAAGCTGCGGTCTTTAGGTCTGTAGAAGAAGGGATACATCTCTGATACACATTCTAGAGAGGACAGGGCCTACAGGGAAATGGAGACAGACAGAGAGAGAGAGAGAGAGAGTGTGAAGTACGACAATGTGCAAAGCAAACACAGCAGCAAGATTTGTGAGCTGCTGTGATAGGAGAAGGATGTCAAATGGAACACAACCACCTAAAAGACTACCGATCATGGTGTATACATCCTTGCTCTGCATCGAGTAATCTCCATACATGAAAACTGTTCCACCCCTTTAAATTGTACATATTGTATTTTGATTGTATTATATTGATTGATTGTATTGTACTGTGTACACTTCTGCTTTGGCAATGTAAATGTATGTTTTCTCATGCCAATAAAGCCCTTTGAATTGAATTGAATTGAATTGAATCAAATTGACAGAGAGAGAGAGAGAGAGAGAGAGAGAGAGAGAGAGAGAGAGAGAGAGAGAGAAGAATTGCCTTTGTGAATGTAATGTGCGATACAATGTGAACTTGTCTTGCCTCACCTCAATGGAGTGAGCAATGTTGAGACACTGCTCCATGCCGGGAATGTCCAACTGGATGACACTCAGGTCCTTACACTTCAGAGTAATGGTCCCCGAGGACCCAGATATCCTGCACCCAGATATCCTGCATGTGACACGCGCACACACACACACACACACACACACACACACACACACACACCATTATAAATTGTATTAAAGCCATTAGGAACACTCCATGTTTAGTGCAGCAGGAAAAACAAGCAGCAGAGTCGACTAGACCGTAAATCCATAACAGTAACAGTATAATGCGAGGGTTCCCAAACTTTACAGGCCACGACCCCCCAAAATAAGCATATCTGAACTGGGGGGACCCCCACCATCCTGATAAGCACATGGAATTGTAGGCATTACACTTAGTTAGACTCGTGGTCTAACAGATAAATATTAGCTAAAACGACAAGCTTGTAGATCGTCTATTTTCACAATGTTTGCCTCTTTCTTACCTAATATTGGACGATTTGGTATTAAAGGGTATTAAAAGTAGGAGGGCGGCATAGCTCAGGGGTAGAGAAACCGTTATTAGAGCACGAAGGGTTCCAGAAGGGTTCCCAGTTTGAATCCGGGCTCCCCCCGAGTTAATGTCCTTGAGCAAGACTGTGAACCCCTAGTTGCTCCCGGTGAGTAGGTTGGTGCCTTGCATGGTTTCCTCCGCCACCGGTGTATGAATGTGTGCGTGAATGGGTGAATGTAATGCACAATCTATGTAAAGCGCCTTGGATTAAAGCGCTATATAAATGCACCATTTACCATTTAAAAGTAATTAAATTGTGACTTAAGAAATGAGCAGATACACTTAAGTGTGTTGGTTTGTTTACTGTTGAGTGGGGAAACAATGTTGCACTAATCAACTGGGGACTCCCCCACAATTAATCTTGGGTAACTCTGACAGTATTCAAATGGAACTCTTATCAGTGTTAAGGCCCATTCCCACTGGGCCAGATAACAGATATCTGGAGATATTTCTCCAGATATTTCTCCATGCAAAGTGGATGGTAGATACAGATAAAAAAATATCTGTGGTATATATTTTTACCATCCACTTTGAATGGAAAAATATCTGGAGAAATATCTCCAGATATCTGTTATCTGGCCCAGTGGGAATGGGCCTTTACGCATGGGGAACCCCCTCCTCAAGGAACCCTGTGGTTCCTAATCCCTGGTTGGACCCTACTTCTGAGAACCACTGCTCTAACGGACATCTTTAGTGGTGTCTTCTAGACTTTTTTTGAGGGCATACTATAATCTATGATCCGCGGCTATTCGTGTGGCCAGGGCATACGCCAGTGAATAATGCCTATCAGATACGCTACTTTGAAAGGTTCACGAGGGCAGACGCTATTCATGTTTTTTTCTTGAGTACATTGGTCCTTATAATTTAAAGGGATGTAGCTGCATGAAGCAAAGATGAAGTGATTAAGAGAGCAGAAAGAAACTGTAATGCAATGCAGCATTTATAGTGACCTGCTCTACCTTCTGAGCCACAGACATATTAGGGTTGGGATCCTTTGGGATTTCATCGATGTCGGTTCCTTAACAATTCCCTCTTAAAGGTCAGATTCCTTAGCGGTTCCGTTGAACCATTCCTATATATTCCTACAAGTATATACAGTATACCTCACTGGTTCTTAAAGTGGGGTACAAGGACCCTCTGGGTAACTTCAGGTGGTTCCAAATGGACCCTTAAAAAAGGTAACTCTGAGAGTGTAGAAATGGAACCTAATCGTTCACTGGTACTGTAATGATATAGCAGACGTGAAGTCCACATTCCAGCTCTGACAGTGTGATAAAACTGGTGCCGGAAACAGTTCCAACATGTGATTCCAATTCCAGTTTCTCGATGTCGGATCCGGTTCCTTCGATTCCTCCGCTTCCGGATCCCAACCCTAAGTATTATATATATTTTGAAGATACACAGATTGTGCAGACAGTAGTAGCCTACTATTAGAATGTCCCTGTGCTCCAGTGCTGTGGGGACAAGACAAGAAGCAACACACCAGTTTATCCACACAGCAACTTAAATTATGCCCAACCTTTCACTCTGGCCTGCTTTAGAGAGGAATAGTCCGGAATAGTCCAAAAGGTTTTCCACGCTGCTTAGAAAGATTAGAGAGATCATTAGACATTAATTACACAGTCAAGTGCCACCCATGGCAAAGTCACTCAGTCGCCTTTCGTTTTGATTAGCTGTCAATTAGTTGATTGTCGAATTAGTGGATTAGTCCAAGAAGAAAAAAGAAAGATTTTAAACCCAAGTCCTTTGTACTCAATTCATCGAAAATACCTTGTATGGCTTACCTGAGATTCGAACACCAATTTCTACCACTCATCATCCAAGATACCCACTTGGCCAGGGCAGCTTCAGGCAGTGCTACTTGTAGATCAACATGTATGTTGTGTCCTACCTGACACATTTTGTCTACATTTCTAAATGAAAAAGTAGGGAGATCATCTCCAACCACAAAGCGCTAGTAGGCCTATAACTATATTGTAATGCCCATTAAAGGAATAGTTCACCCCCAAAATGACAAATGACTTTTTTTTTCTATACCCACCCCATGGAGATTCCCCCCCCCCTTTTTTTAACCACTCTGGAACTCACCTAGAGTTCAAGTCTACCATACTGCCAAAACCAGAGTCGGAATGCACAGATTAGGAACCCATTTTGACTGAAAAATCAGTCAAATTTGGTCAGCCAAATGAGATACATATAGGGAATAGGCATATAACTGTGATATCTGTTCTTGAGAGGTCATTGATGTTTATCCCCCATACCATTAAAGCTTTGGAATACACCAATAAGTCGGTGTGTCCTGTGTCCAAAAACGTAGGCTACTACACTTTGGCTTTGTAGGGCAGCATCTGATGTAGCCTATTTGATCGATTTTGACATTGGATTTGCATATCAAGTAAGTAAAAGTCAGACTCGATCAAATACACGGTGGTCTTCTTGATCCAAGGCTACCACTCACCTTTTCTCGATGGCATCGATGTTCCTGAGCAGCAGCAGAACTTGTCTCTTGCAGCAGTCCGTCTCCCTGTCAGAGAACAGGAGGTGGTGGCCGGTGATGCACAGCGTGCCTTTGGCGGGCGGCTGGAAGGGCAGGCGCAGGACCACATCTTCAACGTTGGCCGTCTTGATGTGCTCGGAAAACTCCATTTAGTTCTAGGAATGTAAAAGTCTGAACTCTGAAGACCTGAGTGCCTTTTGCTGCGTCTTCCGCAACTCTTCTCTGGTGTGTGTGAAAGAAAGCTGACATAGAACTGGAGACCACACTGTTGCTTCCTCACTCAGACTTGTTAAAACCGAAAATAAAAGATCTTGAGAAATTATTATAGCCCTTCCTTCCTCTCCACTCCATGCAGTAACCTGGTGCTGCTGCCTTGCTGCAACCTTCTGTTTGTTTGATGATAAGGAGCCTATAAATAGACGCTCTTTCATTCTACTTCAGCCGAGCGCCTGGTATACACCTTCTAAACGACGCATGGTGAAAACTATAAGATCTTCAGGCAACACAAGAAGGAAGTCTGTATATTTCTGTTTCCTCAGTCAGAACAACGCCGAGACAATGACGGCGCTTCTAGCGACCCCCTGCTGTCACAAGCAATGTTGTTTTATTATTATTAGGCTATATTATGCACAATCTCTCTCTCTCTCTCTCTCTCTATCTATCTAGTGTGCGCCCATGGGGCGTCTTTTGGGTCATCAGGGGATGGCTGCCAACTGCCACCTCCTAGTGTTCACATTTAACCTTACATTCAGTTATTTTATGCATATCGATTCCAACTCTTGAATTTTTTTAGCAGATTATTTTTTTGTCATCCCAATGCTGCCACCATCTGGCGAAAGTCAGGTTAAATCGATGAGACACGTGTTAAATTTTAAATAAGCGTTTGCAACCATTGCTTTATTAGCCTCTTCTTTTGGCCCCAAACAAATAGATCTATGATGCATTCACAGATACATAACCTGGCATAAGCACACCACATGAGCATCCTCAGTATACACTACTATACTGTCATTATTGCAGCCAGAGACTGAGCTTTACAGTTGCATACTGATACTCGTAATTTTCAATGGTGTGCTATGCCAACCCATTCTCGAACCTGTTGCAATGCACGAGAATTTCACTGCCTGTAATGTTGCAATAGCTCTTGCAAGATAAAACCTACGAACTTTGATGAAATGATGACACCATGTGGTCACTGTGGAGAAGGCAGTTCATTATCATAACTTGAATGTATTATCCACTGTGGTTTACATGTATTAAGTATATGAACTCTAATTTGTTGAAGCCGTTTGTATGGTTAGTTAGTTTAGATCCTCAATTCCATTTGCTGTGTTCCATTAACATAATGGCTGATATCAGCACATTAATTTATAGTGTAGGCCTAGTTAACCTGTGAAAGTTCAGGTTTTCGAATTCAATTGTTTTGACGTGGTACTTGTAAAGAGGGTTTGTCTTAGTCTTACAATCTTTCCAATTACTAAATCTAGTGTATAGTTATGCCAACATCAATTATAGAATCAGTGTGAAAATCATTTTTTCAAAATATGTACATTTTCATAATATGTAAATATGCAATATGCTTAGGAAAACAGATTTGAAATGTGGTCCGAGTTAACTGCATTGCAGTACAACACAATATCCACTAGACCAGGGTTGGGTGACGGGGCACCCTGGGGTGCCGTGATGCCAGTCCATCAATATCACTTCACTATGCTTAGTAAAACAGACCTGATTTGCACTGTACTTGATGAGTTCTTTTTCCATCTACGACACCTCTCACGTTGTGACTCTTTGTGAGCTTGTAGATCGGCTATTTTTGGTGAACCTTCCCCCCAGAATAAGCATGCTGGGGTTCAAGTGGTTAAACGTCAAGTAAAACATTATTTTCACTCAGTTCTGATGGAAATGGATATTTCTCCAATAGGATGTAAAATCCTAAAAATTAACAGTGTAATTCAGGGCCGTGGATGAAAAAGTTATTTACAGGAGTGCCCCGAGTCAAAAAAGTTTGAAAACCCTTCCCTGCACTAGACATTACAGTGTAATAAATACAATGTTGGAATTTATGACATTGCATTATGTTAATTCAGCACGTTACAAATTGGACAGAAACATGCTTCATATAAATAACTTTTATTGAAATCTCAGGCACAAGACGACACAAAGAGGGGAAATAAAAAACATCCCACCTGAGCAAAACCTTCAAGTCTTCTCACTTAAGTCTTTTTTACATCTGAAAGAAAACACCTACCATGAAATCTTATTCAGATAATCCTCCTGAATCTGGTATATACTGTATATATACAAGCTATATTACAATATTTATTGTCCATGTAATCTTGGCAGTGGTTCAGGAGGTAGGAGGCTGCCTGGGCGTTCGTTATCCGGCTCCTCCTGGCTTTGAGTTGAAGTGTCGTTTCGACCCCTTCACAGAAACCCTAACTTAACTGAACCCCTAACTGCTCCAGATGTGCAGGTTTGGTCCCGATGAGCAGCAGCCTGCCGGCGGTGTGTCATTGAGTGTGTGCGAATCTGTGAACGTAACGCACATTGTAAAGCGCTTTGGATAAAGGCGCTATTGAACTGCAGAACATTTTATCATCTAGCCATACTATCTTGACAGGGAGATTTTGCCTGTCGATCTGACTTGAACCCAGTGGCCGTAAGGCTTCCTGCTTCCGACGATGTCCATTCTGGACGTTACCTTTGGACAATTTGGAGCTACGGTCGGCTTAGCCACCGAGTTCTGAGGAAACAAGAGAGGGAGAAAACGTATGAGAATCGAGCATTTATTAGAAATGTGGTCGTCAGCCAACATTCTGAAGAACAGCAATGGTACTCACATGAATGCTGAAAGAGATGATCCTCCGTTTTGGGGACATTCTAGGGCTGGCATCGTCCTCGTCAGACTCGTCACTGCTCTGTTTCAAAAAGACAAACCAGGACAGTTAGAGGGCAGCAGAAAACTAAAGACTGGAGCTTTAGCAGTTTGTGAAGCATAGACTAATGTAAACATATGTTTTCTCATGCCAATAAAGCTCCTTTGAATTGACTAATGAGAAAGGTAGGTCTATGTCAACCCATTGTTCTCTACAAGTGTTAGCTTCCACAAACTGCAGCTCTCATGCATACAATCCCCCACCCATTATATGAAGGCTGCCAAAGTCTAAGCTCACACATAACATGAGAGCAGGGGTACAACTTTGGAACAACCAGAAGTATGAAAATAAAAATGATCTCTTCTCTGAGTGTTGACGCAGGTTTTCAGCAGCACACGCCTTGTGTACCAACTTATCTTTGGCATACGGACGGAGAGAGGGACTTCTTCATCTGTTTTAGCTCTCAGTCACTATAATGCAGTCCACACGCCTGCGATCCTTCAGCGAGTGGATGATTCTGCTAAATAACAACGACCCATTTCAACGGCAAGTACACAAACATTTTCCTATTTGTCAAAGTATGCTCAATTATGCCTATGTATGTCAAGTGACCATGTGAGGTGTGTTACCAATATGATACAGAATATAAGAATTGCTAACAAAAATGTGGCCTACTTCTAATTATATGACAAATTAGCATTGAAACAAGAAATGTGGTGTGAAATTAAAACTGAGTGAGAATGTTGATAAACGTTTGTGTGTGTGTGTGTGTGTGTGTTTGAAAAGCAATCTTCTACCTCATGAAAACTAAAAGGCATTGTGAACATTGACATGATTCATCAAATTGACCTTTCACGCAAACAATGGCTTCACCCAAGTCACATGACTGCACTCTTATTCTCCTCTAATCCCAGGTGCCGATGAGCGATCTAAGAAGACAAGATATAGATACAAAAAAAGAGCATGTGTTCCCTCAGGGGTTCCAAGGGTTCACACAGTACAAGCAAATAAAATGCACACAGAACGTAAGACCTTATCAAGAGGCTGATAGCAACAAGACAGTTACAGACAGCAGGAGTATGTGATCCTAGATTGTGTTGTGCTTCAGTTTCTAGAAAGTCCGACTTCGGATATATTGAAAATGTATGTTAATGTACCTTTCATTAAGTGCTAACAAGTGTTATGGTTGTGTAAACAAATCAATTACAAGGTTTCTTTTAATACTAAAAAATGAATAAAAAGTTAGAAAAACACCTTGTTGGTAACGCTTATACTAAAATATATAGACCCATTTTTAATGGAAATATTTCCCTCATAAAATTATGTATGGAAAAACTATGTTCTTTCTGAAATAACTTCAAAATAATCTGATGGTTAGTAAGTAAACTAAAATGTACTTACTTCCAGTGAGTCCTTAAAAAAATAAGGGCATTTTATGATTAGAAGACAACATGGTGTAGCTGTGTGGTGTGTTAATGTTCCATGACTCTAATGACACCCACCTGTGACTGAGTCCTTTCATGGACAGGCTCTGGTCTCACCCGTTCCTCAGGTTCTGGTGTGGACGAGCGGGAGTCCTGATCCTCCAGGATGGGTTTGACGCTCTCGGGGAGCTCCACCTTCTCCACCCCTAGGATATTTACAGCGTTGGCTGCCGCAGTTCTGAGGAGTTCTCGCTTTGCTGAAGAAAGATAAAAACATAAAAAAATATAAGTGGAAATCACAGTCACCACATTCCTCCTACTGGGCTTTTAATTCTCTCAATCCTGATTCGATTACAATTTAGGCATTTAGCAGACGCTCTTAATCCACATGATAATAACTGATAAGCCAAGTCAACCGACTACAGACAGTGTGAATAAATAATCCCATCAGTTCTTACCATCTATACTCAAGCTGACGGAGCGGCCTGAAGACCTGGATCTGGAGCGGACGTTTCTGGAAGGAGATGGGGAAGTCTTGGCACTGGAGCGTCCCGCAGCCCTCCTGTGGTGTCTCTTCTGGCTGCCGGACTTGCGCGTGGACTGGTCCTTTGAGGGGCTGTACGAGCGAGAGCGGGCCCTGTAGTGACGTGGCGGAGAGCGGCGGTGCCCTCCATGTCGTCGGCTGGACCTGTAGTGGTCGTCGCAGCGGCACCGGTCGGCCGGCCTGTGGCAGCGCGGGTGAGAGCGGGACCTGGGACGATCGGCGCGAGATTTGCTGCTGCTCGAGGAAGACGACGAGGACGAGCCGGACCTGTGGTATCTCCTGTAGGCGGCGGCCTTGCGGGAGCGGTGTCTCCCTCCGGAGCCCGAGGAGCGGCCGCTGCTTCTGGAGCGAGAGCGGCAGGCCAGGCTGGAGTCCTGGAAGCTGGACCGAGAGTCCTGGTCAAAGATCACCTTGATGCCATCGGCCAGACGAGCATGGGCCATGTCAGTCGTCATCTTGGTCAACTATGGGGGAGGGGGAAAGAAAATCACATTACAATTCAACTTTACCATTACATCATAAAGCTGAGTTAAATGCAATTCAAATGTATTTGAGCTGTATTTGCATGAGAAAAGACATGTTTACATTGTCAAAGCAGATGCCGAAATATAATAATAAAATAAAAATAAAAACTGTTGAAAATGGGGACCGTATATGCAGTTGGAAGGGGTACAGCATAGTGTAAAAAGTTGCACATACAGGGTATAATGTTTTTTTTAACAAATAGCTGCAATCTTTTGCAGTCGCTCAAATAGCAGCAAAAAAAAAAAAAGGTAATCTCCATAATATCAAAGTATTTATGTTTTTAAAAAAAATTATTTTGTCGTATTCTTCTATAGAAATATCGATTTATTTAGGGGGGAAATAAACCGTTATATTTGATTTGGTCGTATTCCTCTGTAGTATCAGTGGTGGAAAAATGCTCACATTTATTACAAAAGTAAAAGGTAAAAGTATCAATACTTCAATAAAGCAATACCTACTCTTTTACAAGTAAAACCTAGAATTCAAAATGTACTTGAGTAAAAGTATGAACGTATGACTGTTGACAGTAAGGTAGGCCTACACAATGTTTGAAGATATACAAGCTCACAACGCGTCGCATAATCGGCTATTTTCAAATGTCCGTGGTATAAAATAGGGCTTAAGTGGTTAATGTATGTTTTATAATATTATTATTTATATCTGCACTGCAGTAAGTAACTCGTAAGTAATGGTTTCAAATACATGTAGTAGAGGCCCCCATTCGGAATGTTGTAATTACGCAACATTGCGTAACTACAGCAACGGACTGGTTCAGACTGGAATTTTCCAGAGCGAGGTCGGCTGGCTGAACGAGGAAGTAGGCCTCAGTTCAAAATGTTCGATGAATAGAATTCATAGAACACAGCATTATTTCCCAGAAAACAGCACTTAAAATGATAAATACAAATGAACCAGATACAGATTATCCTTTAACGCCTGCATTAACCACCGCCTGATTCATATAACTGTAGTCTATTACACAAACGTAATAACGTGGTGGTTACTTACCAGTGTAAAAACCAACGTTGATTCAGATGGATATTTAAAGCGATATTCGAATTCTTCTGAAAAGAGGAACGTATATCAGAACAATTGTAATCGAAAGAAGGTTAAACCGAACGGGTAGGTTTAAAGCAAAGGTTTAAAGCGAAAAGTACTTCAAAGTGCGAGCGTCGATTCTCCGTTGTTCTCCGGTCTGTGGTCGTCGTGTGAATGAAAATGAAGTCACCTCAAGGCGGACGTTGCTTCTTCGTCACTGTGGAAAATTCCACTGGTTTAAAAAACAACCAGGCTGTTCACGAGGCTCACTCTGGCGTAACATTTGCGCATGCCACTTGCTGGCACTTGGCATTGCCTGACTGCTAGCGTAACCTCGCATCACCAGGCTTTCCGCTGAGCAGAGTTGTGTTACTGTATTCGTTGTTGTAGTCGTAGTAGTACTTAGAAATGTAGTTTTTATATGACAGTTGTCAGGAAAATACATGCGATTTACATTATACATTTACATTATATACCCTGATTCAAATATTTGGAGGTTAAATTAATAGCACGTTTTTTTTCTGGTATATATATCAGGAAAATACATGCAATTTACAGATAACATTTATTATACAATACCACATGGTGTTATATTTGGAGGTTAAATTAATGGCACATATTTTTCTGGGGTAGATCAGTTTATTTAATTTAATGATAAAAATACTGTTTTAGAACTGTGCAGAGTAATTTGGATATTAAGTTCGTATAAACTGTTCTCATTTTGTCGGTGTAATGTTACAAGATTAGAGTTCTGCTTTTTATATTTATATTTGACTATATTTTTATATTTTAGACTGGATTGTTCCATAAGATCATTGAGTTGGGTGGTATTGCCCTTTAAGAACTTGGTCGAAGACATAGACCTTTATCGCGAGATCGTATGTATAACCCCTGCCCTGTTTATTATTCAATAGTTTTGTTCAGAGTGAATTGAGAGAGATTCTAGGGCTCTGGTTTTGTTGCACTGCTGCTCTAAAATTGACATTTCTTCTGTTTGCACTGCTGCTTCCACATCGAATTGTGATGGATGTTCTAACAGTTTTGCCCGCCAGCTTCGGATATGTAATCTTGACGTATCTGTACAGTTGGATCATGTTATGCTACCTTGGAATTAAGGTCGGGGCTGCCAGAAAGAAGTACGATGTCAAGGTATACTATGCCATCAGTTTAATATTAAAGTAAAGTTAGATAATTGTGCTGTTTAATTGCAGTCATAAATGTGCTTTATTTATGGCTTCTGGCTGCCGTGAATTAAGTTCAAAGGACCCCAATGCAAACAAATATGCCATAGGCTTTCTTAGGTTTTAATTTGAAATCCTTCTTTTTTACTTTCTTTCTTTTTTTGCTTACTAGGATCTCCTTTTAGTTGACATTGTACCAGTGATTTGTACTGTCATGAAACTGTACTTTTTCCTAAGCAAACTTCTAATAAATGATTCAATCAATCAATCAATCAATCAATGTGTCTGTTATCTTTGCAGTATCCTACTATGTACAGTGACAAGGACCAGGTGTTCAACTGCATCCAGAGAGCACACCAGAACACCTTGGAGGTCTACCCACAGTGGCTGGTCTTTCAAACCATTGCAGCTCTTGCCTATCCGGTATGTTAGTATATGTAGGCTACTATGGTGATGTAGGCTAAACTGAAGTGATGTTCTTTCTAGTGTTCATTTAAAGAGTGTACAAATCGATATCTGAGAGTTACACTTAAAAAAACATGGTTAAATAATTAAAGACTCATTCAGGATTTTGCTGTGTGTACATCTTCATTTCTATGCAGTCATTTAAAATAGTAAAGTTTGTTCCACATTTGATACTGTGGAGGAGGTAAGCCATGATCTTTGGCATACATACTTAACAGATAACAACAGGTGAAGGGTCAAGCTTAGAAAGGAGTGTCACAATGACATGGCAGCTTTTCAACCAATTTAAGAATTTAGCAGATGCTGGTATCCAATGTGGTCTACCAGGCTACGTATCCAGAGCCACTTACGTATAAGACCACAGTAAATGGTAACCTCGCTACCAGTTTTATCTTCATCTCGTGAGGAGATAAAGCCATGAGAAGAGCTATTCGTCAAAGTGTCAGAAGTACAGGAAGTACAGGGCTGCTATGTTGTCCAGCCAGTGTTGGCAGATTTCAAGAGGAAAAACAAGGAACCAGGTCTATGAAAACAAGAAAAAGCCAAAAGAAAAGAAAAAAGCCATTGCTAGTTGCTTAACCACTCCTATGTAAGTCAAACAAACTACACCTCAGAAAATCGGCACTGCCCACAACGCAAAACAGAATGGGCAATTCTAAGAGATACGTTGTATAGTTTAATTTATATACATTTATTTGTGAATTAATTTTCCCCATTGACTTTAATTAAAATATATATATATTTTTTTTTTCCAAATATGGAGATGACTGACATCATACATGTCTGGCATCATAGACCACATGGGACTGACACAGTATGTCCATATGTGACCAACCAAGTACAGTGCTTTCGGGCACAAGGGGGAATTGGTCTTTTTTGACATGTCATTCATTGAAATCTGCAAATATTTGAAGAAGATATGCTTATTTGAATGTTGTTAAACCTCGAACCAAGTTTCTGACTGAGTAAAAGGCTCTCAAAGTGTGTCACACTACTGGCAGTCAGGTATAAGGGCTGTGAACAATGGATTGTTAATGCCACCCTTCACCCGCCCACCCCTAACCTATTGGTGGTGAGCTGAAACCTGAGAACAATAGCCACACTAGCCAATGGAAACTGTAGATGTAAATGTTGGCTTTGACATGTTAATGTGTGTCTCCACCCTCCAGAAGGGTGTATGGAAACACAAAAACGCAGCTCTTTTTACGAACTAATTATAGCTATTTAATGATTCTAAAAACGATATCTAGTTCAATGAAAGTTTCTCAAACATACACATCTAACTATTAATCTAGCGAATGTCTGTCCGCTGTCCATCTGTCTGCATGCTGACATCACTGATACTACACAGTGAACAGCTGCATGCTGAACCAATGCCCAAATTTGGAGATCAGCATGCTGACATCCTCCATGGTAACAGCCGCTTGTTGAAAAAATGCCCAAATTTGGAGATGAGCATGCTGACATCACTGATAATAAGCAGTGTCGCCACCATGGCTGTCTGTCTGTATGCTGACATCAAACTCTGACGTCATAGTACTGACATCATAGACTGATACAACAGGTATTGCACAACTGGACGTCAATGGTGACTGTTCTGCCCAATGGGCACTGGTCTGGGTTCTCCAACATTACTTCTGAGACACCTACATTCAATCCCTCATATACTGTGAGTGTGCATACCCCCCAGGCACAAGACCAGTATAGATAATGTGGAAAAAAAGGATAAACACGAAAAATCCAAAACCAAAACTATTTTGGTAATTGCTGGACCTTTTCTCCAGCCTCAGTCACATATGGGCATTCCAAGACATGGAATGCCCTCTATAAGAGGGTCAGTGTGTCTGTCAAGAGCTAATCGTGAAAACCACTGGACTAATCAGTGCTACATTTCTTTTACACACTGCTAGTAGGCCACAGAAGTACCACCACAAATTTTTTTCACGTAATGTTTTATGCTTTTTTTTTTATATATATTTAACTCTTGTGTTTTGATCATCTCAGTTAACAGCAGCTGTACTGGGGGCCATCTGGGTGACCAGTAGGTTCTCGTATGCCTGGGGCTACTATACAGGAGGTACAGTAACGTCATTTTACTCAAACATCAGGAGTTGTATTAGTGATGTAAGGCTTTATCACCTTTTTCATGGAATATACGAAATATGACTTTATTAATCTCCCATGGGAAAATTCAGGGTGTTACAGCAGCAAACAGTGAAAAAGTTAAACGGGCACATCAATAAACAATGATTTGTAAATACAGCAATAAACCATACAAGAGATATGTCAATAAACAATGCTCACTCGTACACACACACACACACACACACACACACACACACACACACTTTCGGCTCCTCCGCGCTGCCCAAGTGAACACAACAGAGCGATCCCTACCTCCGGTTCAGCCAATCACAAGCGGGTCTTAACTGGGACCAGAACGTTGTTTTGATACACACCAACAAACAGGTGTTTATGATGGTAGCAGTTCATTTATATCCAGACGTTGTTATTCCTTTCATGAAATAGAACTGACATTCTTTTTTTACAAAACAAATTATTGAACAAGAGTAAGTCATTTTTGTGAATGACTACAGTATGGCTGTATATCAAACAGCTTGATATTGGGTTTTGTTGGAACTTATTCTTATTTCGTTTTTTCCTTCCCAGATCCATCCAAGAGGATGAACGGTGCCTACGGGTACATTGGATACTTAGGAGTCATCGGTATCTCCATCCGTGTGGCCCTGCAGTTGCTTGAAGTCTTTTAACCACTTGAAACCTGAGGCCGATTTTACATAATTGACTCTGTTGGGTAGAAACCTCATATTATGTCCAAAACTGTTACTTTTCAGCATTGAAATTCAATAGCAGCAAAAGTATAGCAGATCGAAAAACGCTTGTGGATGTGCTACTTTTGATGATTTTGTGTGATGATAAAGTAGGGTGTTAATTTACGGAACACCCGTAAACACTAAAAGTTAGAATAGGATAGGTTTCTGCCCGACGGTAACGGTTGGTATTCATCCCCAGAATAGGCAAGCTATGGTTCATGACATGTGGTTAAATTGATTGTAATCTGGTTTTGCTACAAAATTGAGATTCAAGATTCAAAGATTTTATTTTTTGACATGCTCTTATATGTGTATGATGGGTATTTTTCCTGGCTAATTACCTGTATGTGCAGTGAAATGTTGAGGCAATATATTGTTTTGCTAGGGCAATAGATCCTATAATTCATTACAATAAACATTGAGGAATGCATTGATTTGTTCTGGCAGATATGTCCTGTTCCCCCAGACACGTAACAATTCAAATGAGCTTTATTGGCATGAGAAAACATACGTCTACATTGCCAAAGCAGGTGTCAAAATATGATAAAAACAGTTGAAATGGGCAATGTATATAGTTGGAGGGGTTAAAGCATTGTGTAAACAGAACTATGTCACATTGTGTTTACATGTTATATATACAGGGTATATAAAGCTTTTTGAAACAAGCTAGAGCATTGAACCACTGGAGCTGTACAAATCTGTAAATGCTTTTTATATCACAAATGTGAAGCAGAATGTATTTAGTCAGTTGCTATACTTGCTTAATGTGTTTGATGACCACTAACTTGTGTCTTTCTGTTTTGCAATGATTGTTGTAAACCATTCCACTAAATATTAAACAACCACCAATTGATACATTTCAATAATCAAGGCATTAGGGTATATTTACCCATGTATCCAATTGAATGTAGCCTATGTTCATGTTTTATAATCTTTCTTTGTAACAGAGCTATAGCCTACAGAGTGATTGTAAGCATTCCAGCATCAAGTAGGCTACCATGTGACTCGCACATGAGCTCTGGGCTGGAAAATATGTTAAGCCTATACCAAATGGCTGGATCATGTACAAAATACAATAAAATGTTGATCAATATCTTCCATGTGACTCATTTTCATGTACAACCTGGTTATAAACGGTTATAAACTTGGAGGTTGACTTTGGTTATACATGTTATAAATATCAAAACATGCAATGTAAAACAAAATAAGGAGTGGATGATTTTAGAGTCATATTTGTCACTATAAGTTCTAAAAATGTCAACAAGTAAAGCTGGTACGACTCGAGAATATCCACCTATACTGACTATGCATACAACGTTCGACCACAAAATATGTTACACGGGAATTGATGACTCGTAGATTTATTTGACGCCAGATGACGTTCAGTCCTGACCGTCACACATAGCTTAGCCTTAGCTGCATTAAATGTCACGTCAGGCTTCACATATATTCGGAGTTTAGTTTAGCACTGTAAACTAACGAGTAACGACAATGGCAACAAAGAATCCTAACTCTCGCTGTGGACACTATTTGGAGTTACTGAAATCGATAGGCCACTAATATCGTTGCAACAGGCCTCCCAACATGAACTGGGTGTGTATGGACTGCGCATGTGTGTGACCAACAGAGCTCTCTCTCGGAAGCAAAGTAGAGCGTCCAGGGGGTCTACATCAAAAAACCATAAAGAAAAGGTAATTTTAACCTAGACTATGACATGTCATTACTGTAATAATGTCGAGATGGCTATTTTTGTGCGTTACCGAAGTTGTCTTTTGAGTTACACCATGAGTTTTATGTCATACGCAACATATAACGTCGGAAGCTCCAAGGAAACGCTTGTTAATGCCAAAGCCCTGAACAAAAGGCTCCGGCGTTAAAGCGTTATTTTATAGAGCGTGACGCTATCTTTTGTTGTGACACTTGTAAGATGAATACTTTAAATACTTTGTTATAAAATGAAACGTAGACAGAAGTGTTATTTACTCTAAAATGTGATTTTACACGATTGTTGTTGGTTTGTGTATGAGCCAGAGAGTGTTTCATCGGCGTCATTATTGCACCACATTTACACATAAGGATATAAGGTACCTAAGTTGA
This sequence comes from Nannobrachium achirus, assembly GCF_963921795.1. Classification (NCBI taxonomy): domain Eukaryota; kingdom Metazoa; phylum Chordata; class Actinopteri; order Myctophiformes; family Myctophidae; genus Nannobrachium; species Nannobrachium achirus. Next base: position 15,383,283 of record NC_137827.1, on the reverse strand, counting down.
AACAGGTTTTTACTTGGCTGTCTCATGTAATAGAACTTGTTTGATAAAATGTTTTGGTCATTGTTAATAGGAGAGGACCGTACCTATGTTCCCCAGGTTCGATGTTCCCCATTTACCACCTAAACCTAACCTTAACCCTAACCCTAACCTCGGTAAAACTATGCCTAAACCTAACACTAACACTAACCTTAACCCTAACCCTAACCTCAGTAAAACTAACGCTGGTGAATGCTAACCTGGTGCATTTTAACCTGTGGGGAACAGAACCTAGGGAACATAGGGTGGACCCCAATAGGAGAATTGCATGCAGTATCTATGACCAAAGATACAATGTTAGTATCATATTTTTTCATACTATCTGTATGTGTCTTAACTTAAGTAGAAGTATCAATACTGAAATGTAGAAATACTACAAGTATTGGATAAGTAAGAATTCAAAATGTACTTGAGTATAAGCACGAAAGTATTGGCATCAAAATGTAAGTAAAAGTAACATTGTGCAGAATGTCCCATTTCAAGTTTTCAAATGTATAAAAATATTACCTCTACAAGCTCACAATGTGTCACATTGTGACACATTGTGAGCTTGTAGATCGGCTATTTAAAAAAATAAAATAAAATAAAAGTAAAGTACAGATACCTCAAAATTGTACTTAAGTAAATGTACTTTATACCACTGGTTGCACTTTATAAGTTAACCGAACTCTGTCTCTGTCTCCTCTTTTATCAGTCATGTCAGGATTCCTGGACGGAATACGCTGTGGAGATTGTGAGTGCAATGTGGACTGGGGCGAGAGAAGAAACACCATCGCATCTATAGCAGCTGGGGTTCTGGTATGTTGTGAACTTGTGATTTATCATTTGACCCTACTATGACTCACTGGCTACGATTACATGCACAGCATCTATTCATTCAGAATGAACTCATCCCGAATAAAGATGCATACCCAAGTAACCCAACCGTTTACATGGAACCTGAATTAAAGTATTCCTCAATCCTCATTCCTTTACATGACCAAAGTATTCATTCGGATTATAACTTTGGCCATGCGCAAAGTGCTTTGGGCCATGGTTACCATGGTTACCATGGTAAACAAGCCGGGTGGTTAACACGGTAACCACAGTAACCACGGGTAAACCTAGAACCATATAGAACCTTGCTGGCGATCTGTTCGCTCTGAGAGCAAACAACAGATCACCAGTGGAGGGCGAGGTTCTGTATGGGGCTATTAGGGCTGTCAAAATATGCCTAATCCACGATTCGATTCAACTTTCGATTTTAAGGTCACGCTTCGACCGATTCGATTTTCGATACAATATAGGATCTACTATTTTTTTTTTTTTTTTTTTTTACCTCCTTTTTTTCAGCACTGAGAGCTATATGACTGTTAATTTAGGCTATTGTCTTGATTTATAAAGAAAAACACTTGTTTCTCAGTAAGTCATTTTTATTTGAATAATAACAAATGAGAATGAGAATAACAAAAGGTTTAACAAACAATATAAACTTCTTCTTTAAGAAGAGTTAACAGTACTCTCTTTCTGTGAGTCAACTCCTGTCTGCGGTCTGTGCTCAGTGTGTGTATCTGTCACTCTTTTTTATCTCCCCTGGAAGCACTGGATGCACATAAAAACATAAAGCCTTGTGGTTCGGACGTGCAATTGGACGTGTGCATACACAGAAGTGAATCACGATTCGGGTTGTGATTTTGATTCACTGAATCGAACATCATTTTCGGTTAGCGATTCGAAACAGAATCCTGACAGCCCGAGGCTATAGTCTCATCCTCCGACCAGTTATGTTTGGGTTGTGTAACATGTGTTTTCTTTAAAGCGCCCGACATTATTACACTCCAGTACTCTCACTCTCCAGTACGGAGATGCGCAGAATAATTCATGTATTCCAATTTGGAATGAAGCGTCATGTAAACTTTACATGGTAAATGTATCCTGGTTCAAAAAACGGCATATACCACCCCTCCAAACCCGAATGAAATTTTATTCTGGTCGTACCGGAATGGCCATTCAGAGACATTTCTATTCTGATTTCGAATATAAATGGAATAAAACTGTGCATGTAAACGTAGTCATTGTATATCCCTGTACAATGCATGGGTGACAAATGGTTACAATTGTTTGCAATCATCATAATAATCAATACAATGGACAGACAAGCTATATTTTCGTCCATGCCTTACCCCTTATCCAAGTTCTTTGCCTTTTTTTTGTTACTATTTTGAAAAACATTTCAAAAGACTTAAAATAGCTGATCTTCTATGTCATGTCACAACTGTTGTCACGTCACATTTCCAGAGGAACATCAGTAAGCGTTTAGCAATACAATAGTCGTTTGGGTCTCCACTGATTGCTGGTTTTCAGGTAATGAATAGCTACTGAGTCAATCTAGTATTCAGGTGATAAATGAACTGGGTGTGGTCCCACTCCCTGGGTGTGGTACTTAATAAACAATAGACGTTTTGACCTTATGTAAATTAGGAGTATCTGGTGTAACGATTAACATTGATTCACCATGTGAACGTTTATGTATAATGAACGCATGTCATTTCAGTTCTTCACTGGGTGGTGGATCATCATTGATGCAGCGGTGAAGTACCCAGATGAGACGCAGTTCCATCATGCTTATCACACATGTGGAGTCATCGCTACAGTGGCCTTTCTCATGTGAGTACTTAACAGCATTAACATATTTTTTGTTGCTTTCTCTGCCTTTATTGATAGGGGTACAGTAGGCTGACAGGAAACGGGGAGAGAGATGGGGGGGGTGACACGCAGCAAAGGTCGTCAGGATCGGGACTCGATCCTGCGGCGCTGCAAGGGCTGGATTACCAGCCTAGGTGCCTGGACCACTACCCTGTGGCCCAGGCCAACACTATTAACATCTTTAACCCTGCCGTCCCAATTTTGGGCAAGTCATTACTGGCAAAAATGTTCAAAATGTGTCATAATGACAAGCGAGCTTGTAGCATGGGTTGGGGGGGGTTAAAATGTGTCCCCAGCCCACAATTCAGTCTGGATTCCTAGCCTACACATTTGGGTATTGGCTGCTCTGAGTGCTGTCTCTGTGCCCGACTTGTGTATGTAAATGACCCTTTCACACTCACTGAACGCCGCAAAAACAACACCAGGTGAAACCCATCAACTGCTGATTGGCATGTAGGCTACAGAACAATTGAAGACAACTACCCGTTTTGCATAGAGACTCTTGCACCAACTCCGTCATGTCGCTGCTAAGCATACAGAGATACCGGAGAGGAGTAGTTGAAAAATAAATGAGCCGAAGCAAGTGTTGTTTTTTAAGCAAAATGATTGGCTTCATGGCAGTGTGTCTGGGGATTTAAAGAAACTCGGAATGTGTAAAAGCTTATTGACATTTTACATTTTGGGTGTAAAATAACAACTACACAGCGATCTCGCCCATGTTTAGGCTATTTACACATACACCATTGCAAAGTGACGACGTTACGGTTGTTTAGATTAGAGAGAATTGCTTCAGGTGTTCAAGAGCAAATACATCAAGCCAAGGTATCTTTTATAACGCTACAGTTGCAAAATCTCTTTTTAACCTGGCACTACTAAAGTAGCATCTCTCTCAAGCTCTATTTTATAAGCAAATGCAATGTTCCATCTAGACATTCTTGGTCTTCATCAGAGCAACTTATAACTGTCAAGTAACAACATATTATAGTGCTTAGTTAATTAAACTCAAAAGGAAGAGTGTAATGTAACCATGGACTTGACGGAGAACATTGTGATGTTATTGTGTGGCCCACGCACCCCATAATGTCTCTCCACATCGTTTATCAATCCGGCAGCCCTGGCTTGTAGATCTGTTACTGTTGTAACATGTAATAAGATCAGTCGATGTAATAATGACTACTGTGCCACATAGCTTGTGAGACTTTTATGGTTTTGTGTAATTGTTTTCTTGTGGATCTGTCTAGGATAAATGCGGTATCGAATGGCCAAGTAAGAGGAGACAGCTACAGCGAAGGTTGCATGGGACAGACAGGTATGTATCTACACAGTCAACTTTGTTGTCAAGCTCATACACAAATATAGGTAATACATGTAATCTATGAGAGACAATGCATCAATAATAAAACTTTAACTTTAAATATAACTTCAGGCAGTTTGCTGCTTATTATACTGTTGTAATATTCATACATGTGCATTGTGCAGTGAAGCACCGTGTTCACTCAGTTGTCTGTATGTGTGCAGGTGCTCGTATTTGGCTGTTCATCGGCTTCATGCTGGCTTTTGGCTCCCTCATCGCCTCCATGTGGATCCTGTTTGGAGGCTTCGTAGTGCCTCGTAAGTCCTGCCTGTCTATTTTAGGACGGCAACTAAACATTATTACTACTACTTACTGCACATAGTCAATTCATGTGTTCAGTTCTCTACATCATTACTTTTAGCTTGTAGATCTGCTATTTTCACCCCAGACTATTGACGCTAGGTTTCATGTGGTTAGAGATTTTACAGAATGAAAAAGTGCAATACAAAGTCATGTACAGATCCCTGTCTACATCTCTTACAGAAAAACCTGTCGTGTACCCTGGCATCGCTATTTTCTTCCAAAATGCTTTCATTTTCTTCGGGTAAGTTGATGGATCTCAAAGGGTTCATATTTGCCACCCACATCTTGACATATCTGAACAAGTCGTTGGTGTAATTAAAACATGTATTCATTATATACACATTTCTCCTTTAGGGGTCTGGTGTTCAAGTTTGGAAGGACAGAGGACCTGTGGCAGTAATGGACTTTGTGTGTGTTTGTGTGTCCATTGTTATACTCTCAGCTTTCTATATTGTACAAGACAATATGCTTTAGTGTTTATTTTATATAAATACTTTTTTTTTTAGCTTTCAGATTAACTCATATGTAAATTTAATTTATATATCTTGCTGTACAAAGGCTAAATTCAGAACATTCGAAGCACAATTACCATTATTGACTCCTATAAGCCACGTTTCCTTTTTTTAATGAACCTTTACGAATTCCAAATATGACACAGCTTTCCGTATCCATCCTTCTGTCCAGAGTTAACCACTCCAAATAAGTGTATCTGTATCTGGTTAGAATGGTTTACATCTTTAATTGTGTGTTTTTCTTGGGAGTCTTTCTTGCGGGGAATATGTCTGCATACTAGCTTAGACCAGCAGGGATCACTCTATGTTCCTGAATAGACGCGATTCTACACAGAGTGCAGAAGAAAGTTCAACACATAACTCTGGCATACATCTGTTCACCCTTCTTTTGGCCGTACTTACTGCGTAATGTTACTCTGTCAATTGAAACTGCGCTTGAATGGGGATAGTCTAAGTTGTTGAGGTACAGTTGTAACAGTACAAGCTTTCAGTGAGAGCAATGTGTCATTAATAATACTGTATGAAATGAAAATTATATATTTACTGAATGTAACAACATGGGATGAGGCTGTTTTTACTTCTCTCTCTGAGATAACAGTGTGGGATCTTCAACCTTGCAGTCATAAAGATGTATTGTTGATAAAATGTAATGCTGAACAGAGATCATAAAAGGAATGTTTGACAGTTGTACTACATTATTTGTGCGTATCCTCCATGTATGCATCTGCAATGTTACTACATGGGCCTATCACACACATCAACAGTCATGGCAACATTATTAACCATGGCGTTAAATAAAACATATTTTATTTACTTTTTCTCCACATATTTCAAAATGTTGGCAAAAAAAAATAGGTAAAAATAGCAGATCTACAATCTCACAACAGGACGCAACCCTCTTCAAGCTTTTAGATCTGCATCATGCAACCAAGTATAGGGCATTCGCACACTTACAGTTTATTACAACCATACGTCCTCAACCATAACAAAATAATGACTATTCATGAGAAGTTACAATTATATGCATATGCAATTCCATACAATGCTTGCTTCCAATACAAGACTTTAACCAAGCCTTCTGCCACCAGCTTCTTTACTTCCGCACAGCAAGATGGGGAAACTGCAAAACACGAAAGCATTGATTTTCATGTCATCAATATCAGTTTTGCTACTTTGTTGGAGTAGTAATTCCTAGTTAAACTAATAACAGTTTATTACTATTACTACTACTATGAGGAGAACTAATATTGTGTTGAAAGCAGTATGTATATGTTATTTGCATTAAATATAAATAGGAATCAACACTGATGTACTTAAAGTTTTATAAGTGATTTAAAAGACCAGTGATTTTCAACAGCTGACAGTGATTTTCAACAGCTGATGTGTCAAATCTATCATCAGATGATCAGTCCACTTCAATGGTCTTTATTATTTACCTCCAGTGGTGTGTTCTAGACTTTTTTTGAGGGCATACTATAATCTATGATTCGTGTGGCCAGGGCATACGCCAGTGCATAATGCCTTTTTCCGACAGCAGACGCCGTATATGTGCATTACAGGTAGAACACAGCACTGTTTACCTCCCAGAAAGCCTGATCATCAAAACATTTCTTGTCTTGTGGTGGTCTCCAGAAGTTCCATTTAAGTAGGAGCCCTTGAAACACACAAATGGAGTGGCTGATGGGAAACAGTAGTTCACAATATTGAAACAGACGCAATTAGTAACCAGTAACCACGCTGCCATGGTGAATTCGATTTTAGTGACAACATTCCATGAATAGAATATTCAATTTAATATACTTCCTGCATGCCGTATTTTTTATTAGAGAATGACAAAGGTGAAAAGAAAAGAAATGCTCACCTGTTAGGATTCCCAGGGTCATACTTAGACTTAAGGTGATGAGGAGAGTGCAAATATGAAACACAGCAAACCGGATTGCCCTGAGAGAAGGACATGCATTATGTCAGACCATAGAGAGAGAGAGAGAGTGTGTGTGTGTGTGTGTGTGTGTGTGTGTGTGTGTGTGTGTGTGTGTGTGTGTGTTTAGTATACAGTAAATAAATATTACCCTACATTGTCACATCTCCAGAATCAGCTAGCTGCAGGATGAGATGTGCAAGCCACCCTAGGAGTCCAGGCAGTCCGTGTATACTCAAGACACCACAGGTGTCATGGCATTCGAATCCAAGCAGCATGTGGAGCTATGAGACACAGGAGGTGGTAAGGAGCTGTCAACTCGTATTTTTGACCAAAATAGATTTAAAATCTCTTGTGTGCTTGTATGTAGATCTGCTATCTCCCCCCCTTTTTATGATGACAAACTTTTTTTTTGTATAAATGTGCCCAAAATAGGGATGCCAGGTTTAGTGGATAAATTTGCTTCAGGGGAATGTGTTCATCATGCTGATCCAAACCTTTAAGTAACGGAGTCCCAGGGTTGATATCACAGCAGCAGTAAACCCAATTGCCATGGCGACCCACGGTAGATGAACCACAGACATGGAAACCCCTATAGCAACACCACCGGCAAGCGTGCACCTCTGTAAGTGGCCCTGATGGGGGAATAGAGACGTGAACAATTTAGTCCTCCCTCAAACCTTTTCTTTTTTTTCTTCTAAATTTTTGTAAGCCATTTTTTTCACCCAGTGTCAATTGTCTAATGTAGTCCTGGGCGCTACACTTCCTCTGCCAACCTTGGGAGAGCAACGGACTGACCTCATGCTTCCTTCTATGCATGAGGAGTCCAAGCCACATCTTTTCACCTGACAGGGGGGAGTTTCCCCATTAGGTGCCCCGGCTGGCCAGGGGGAGACAGTATTACAGAACAATTTTCCCCGGGGGTTTACTGGAGACTATCAGGACCAAACTTCCGGGTTTAACAGCAGACATACCCAGCTGGCACACGACGTCCGTTGACGTTGATTTTTGGTTGGATTTAGGTCGCGACGTCAGCTAACCAAAATCCAACGTTGGACCAACGTCAACTTCCAACGTTGTATCAACGTATTAATTTGACGTCAATTGACGTTGATATTTGGTTGGTTTTAGGTTGTGTTGGTAACTGACCAATAACCAACGTCTGTTCAACGTATTATCCCAACGTCATCCTGACGTCGAATACTGACATCCTGTTGTCGGATTTTTGACCAAACCTCAATGTCTGCCCAACGTTATTATGACAACGTCCACACAACGTTGCAGTCTAACATCATCAGACGTTGATATTTGGTTGGTTTTAGGTTGTGTTGGTAACTAACCAATAACCAACGTCTGTTCAACGTATTATCCCAACGTCAGGTTGACGTCGAATACTGACATGCTGTTGTCGGATTTTTGAACAAACCTCAATGTCTGCCCAACGTTATTTTACTAACGTCCACACAACGTTGCAGTCTAACATCATCAGACGTTGACATTTGGTTGGTTTTAGGTTTTGTTGGTAACTAACCAATAACCAATGTCTGTTTAACCTATTAACCCAACGTCAGGTTGACGTCGAATACTGACATGCTGTTGTCGGATTTTTGACCAAACCTCAATGTCTGCCCAACGTTATTTTACTAACGTCCACATAACGTTGAAGTCTAACATCATCAGACGTTGATATTTGGTTGGTTTTAGGTTGTGTTGGTAACTAACCAATAACCAACATCTGTTCAATGTATTATCCCAACGTCAGGTTGACGTCGAATACTGACATGCTGTTGTCGGATTTTTGACCAAACCTCAATGTCTGCCCAACGTTATTTTACTAACGTCCACACAACGTTGCAGTCTAACATCATCAGACGTTGACATTTGGTTGGTTTTAGGTTGCGTTGGTAACTAACCAATAACCAACGTCTGTTCAACCTATTATCCCAACATCATGTTGACGTCGAACACTGACATGCCCTTGTCGGATTTTTGACCAAACCTCAATGTCTGCCCAACGTTATTTTACTAACGTCCACATAACGTTGAAGTCTAACATCATTAGACATAGATATTTGGTTGGTTTTAGGTTGTGTTGGTAACTAACGAATAACCAACGTGTGTTCAACGTGTTTTCCCAACATCAGGCTGATGTTGAATCACTGACATGCTGTTGTCGGATATTTGACTGAACCTCAGTGTCTGTCCAACGTTATTATAATAACGTCTACACAACATTGCAGTCTAACGTCATTAGACGTTGACATTTGGTTGGTTTTAGGTTGTGTTGGTAACTGACCAATAACCAACGTCTGTTCGACTTATTATCCCAGCGTCATCTTGACGTCGAATACTGACATGCTCTTGTCTGATATTTGACCAAACGTCAATGTCTGCCCAATGTTATTATGACAACGTCCACACAACGTTGCAGTCTAACATCATCAGACGTTGATATTTGGTTGGTTTTAGGTTGTGTTGGTAACTGACCAATAACCAACGTCTGTTCGACGTATTATCCCAACGTCAGGTTGACGTTGAATACTCAGATGCTGTTGTCGGTATTAGACCAAACCTCAATGTCTGCCCAACGTTATTTTACTAACGTCCACATAACGTTGAAGTCTAACATCATCAGACGTTGATATTTGGTTGGTTTTAGGTTGTGTTGGTAACTGACCAATAAACAACGTCTGTTCGACTTATTATTCCAGCGTCATCTTGACGTCGAATACTGACATGCTGTTGTCGGATTTTTGACCAAACATCAATGTCTGCCCAATGTTATTATGACAACGTCCACACAACGTTGCAGTCTAACATCATTAGACGTAGATATTTGGTTGGTTTTAGGTTGTGTTGGTAACTAACCAATAACCAACATCTGTTCAACGTATTATCCCAACGTCAGGTTGACGTCGAATACTGACATGCTGTTGTCGGATTTTTGACCAAACCTCAATGTCTGCCCAACGTTATTTTACTAACGTCCACACAACGTTGCAGTCTAACATCATCAGACGTTGACATTTGGTTGGTTTTAGGTTGCGTTGGTAACTAACCAATAACCAACGTCTGTTCAACCTATTATCCCAACATCATGTTGACGTCGAACACTGACATGCCCTTGTCGGATTTTTGACCAAACCTCAATGTCTGCCCAACGTTATTTTACTAACGTCCACATAACGTTGCAGTCTAACATCATCAGACGCTGATATTTGGTTGGTTTTAGGTTGCGTTGGTAACTAACCAATAACCAATGTCTGTTCAACGTATTATCCCAACGTCATATTGATGTTGAATTCTGACATGCTCTTGTCTGATATTTGACCAAACGTCAATGTCTGCCCAATGTTATTATGACAACGTCCACACAACGTTGCAGTCTAACATCATCAGACGTTGATATTTGGTTGGTTTTAGGTTGTGTTGGTAACTGACCAATAACCAACGTCTGTTCGACGTATTATCCCAACGTCAGGTTGACGTTGAATACTCAGATTCTGTTGTCGGTATTAGACCAAACCTCAATGTCTGCCCAACGTTATTTTACTAACGTCCACATAACGTTGAAGTCTAACATCATCAGACGTTGATATTTGGTTGGTTTTAGGTTGTGTTGGTAACTGACCAATAACCAACGTCTGTTCGACTTATTATTCCAGCGTCATCTTGACGTCGAATACTGACATGCTGTTGTCGGATTTTTGACCAAACATCAATGTCTGCCCAATGTTATTATGACAATGTCCACACAACGTTGCAGTCTAACATCATTAGACGTAGATATTTGGTTGGTTTTAGGTTGTGTTGGTAACTAACCAATAACCAACATCTGTTCAACGTATTATCCCAACGTCAGGTTGACGTCGAATACTGACATGCTGTTGTCGGATTTTTGACCAAACCTCAATGTCTGCCCAACGTTATTTTACTAACGTCCACACAACGTTGCAGTCTAACATCATCAGACGTTGACATTTGGTTGGTTTTAGGTTGCGTTGGTAACTAACCAATAACCAACGTCTGTTCAACCTATTATCCCAACATCATGTTGACGTCGAACACTGACATGCCCTTGTCGGATTTTTGACCAAACCTCAATGTCTGCCCAACGTTATTTTACTATCGTCCACATAACGTTGCAGTCTAACATCATCAGACGCTGATATTTGGTTGGTTTTAGGTTGCGTTGGTAACTAACCAATAACCAATGTCTGTTCAACGTATTATCCCAACGTCATATTGATGTTGAATTCTGACATGCTCTTGTCTGATATTTGACCAAACGTCAATGTCTGCCCAACATTATCATGACAACGTCCACACAACGTTGCAGTCTAACATCATCAGACGTTGATATTTGGTTGGTTTTAGGTTGTGTTGGTAACTGACCAATAACCAACGTCTGTTCGACGTATTATCCCAACTTCAGGTTGACGTTGAATACTCAGATGCTGTTGTCGGTATTAGACCAAACCTCAATGTCTGCCCAACGTTGTTTTACTAACGTCCACATAACGTTGAAGTCTAACATCATCGGACGTTGATATTTGGTTGGTTTTAGGTTGTGTTGGTAACTAACCAATAACCAATGTCTGTTCAACGTATAATCCCAACGTCAGGTTGATGTCGAATTCTGACATGCTCTTGTCGGATTTTTGACCAAACCTCAATGTCTGCCCAACGTTATCATGACAACGTCCACACAACGCTGCAGTCTAACATCATTAGACATAGATATTTGGTTGGTTTTAGGTTGTGTTGGTAACTAACCAATAACCAACGTCTGTTCAACGTATAATCCCAACGTCATATTGACGTCGAACACTGACATGCTCTTGTCGGATTTTTGACCAAACCTCAATGTCTGCCCAACGTTATCATGACAACGTCCACACAACGCTGCAGTATAACATCATGAGACATAGATATTTGGTTGGTTTTAGGTTGTGTTGGTAACTAACAAATAACCAACGTGTGTTCAACGTGTTTTCCCAACATCAGGCTGATGTTGAATCACTGACATGCTGTTGTCGGATATTCGACCAAACCTCAGTGTCTGCCCAACGGTATTATGACAACGTCCACACAACGTTGAAGTCTAACATCATCAGACGTTGATATTTGGTTGGTTTTAGGTTTTGTTGGTAACTGACCAATAACCAACGTCTGTTCAACGTATTATCCCAACGTCAGGTTGACTGCTTAACTTACAATGCTGTATGCATTGCAAAGGATTATGCTTTGCTGGGGATAAAAACAGAACATCTCTGGTTAAAGACCACATAAAGTATGCAGTTTAAGGGACAGTAAGGTGTCATTACAGTTAGGGACATCTGAATGTTTATGAAATTAAATTAATTTGGATCATAGCATTCATTGGACTATCAGTGTCTCTCTTGAATGTAATGGTAGTTACAGGTAAGCATGAGCATTCAGTTAATCTTGGATGTGAACAAGACCAGTATAACGGGGGAGTTTATTGGCATGGACATAGTGAACAAGGTATCTAGCAAGAATGTCAAAGTTCCTTGATAAGCAACCCCTGAGGACACTAGCCACTTCATTGGTCCAGCGTACCATTACATTGGCTCAACAAAAAACTAAAGATAGGCCGCAACAGTGCCGATTATAAATGAATGTGGGTTGTCCTTAAAGTCCAAGACCATTTCAATTTCAATGTTTTGAATCCTAAATAAGAGCTAGTGTATCTAATCTGAAATGACAGGAACTTAGAGGACAAGTAGGCCTATATTTCTTCAGTGGGGGTATAACAAAATGCATTGTGGCCTAAACTCGGGCGATAAAGAGAGAAAGACAGACAGACAGATAGGCACACCATGATGCTTATCTAACAGTACACAGCAGAATGCTGTGACAATGACCTTTGAATCTTGCCTAGAGTCCATGATTAAAGGCATATCATTCAGCCACAGAAGGGCTTACATAGGCTAGAAATGGCTAACTGTTAATGGAAAGGTCTTGACCTCAGCTGTAATAGGTCATTGTTGAACATCTATGGGACACCATCAAATGGGGTATACCCATTTAAAGATAAAAACAACATATCCCATAATATCTCCTGGCACAGGGATCATCAATGTCTGTACATTGACACATGTGGCGAGACTTGCCTTTGACCATGGTAGATTTTAGATTTTGTTTTTAAATAACAATGTTGTAATTTTGATCATGAGACTAAATTTCTGTCCTAGTCTCCAGGGTTTCTTCAGGATATGTATGACACTATATTCCACTAGTACAGTGGTTCTCAATTTATTTGTATTATTATTATTTTTAAGGACCCATAACTCTGAGAGTGTTTATGGGTCCATTTGGTTCCATACACTCTCAGAGTTACAGACCTGTAATGTTCGATTTGGACCGCATTCAAGGAACTTTGAGGTCCCTCTCAACCTGCTTTGAGAACCACTGTGCTAGTAGACATTTGAGACTGGCTCTTTGTGTGCTACTGGTAACATTATTGTCCACTCCATGGCAAAAATATCATTCAGACAAAAATGTCCACCGCAAGCCAGCCTGGGGTATCCACAGTTTAATACCGCATACTATTAACTATGAAGTTTATCAATGTAAAACATTATAGATGTGACATAGAACAAAGTGTACAAATCAGCCCAACATACACAACCCATTATGGACGGGAACCCCTGTTTTATCCCTCAGGCGTTTTTTTCTGAAAACTTAGGTCAGGCTTTAGAAGGTATCGACCTTATGTCTTAATGGTTTAAAAACAGTAAAGATATATGGAATGGCAACCTGATATTAACTGCATTTGTTCTCGAAGTGGGGTCCTTGAGGGAGTTCCAGGGGGTCCCCTGCTAAATGATAGTTAGGAATGAAATGGACCCTTATGGGTAACTCATAGTGTACAAATGGAACCAAAATGGACCCATTAACATTGATTTTACAATAAATTGGGGTCTCAGATAGAAATGCCATAAAATGGAGGTCCGTACTTAGACTAATGCATGTCAAACTGGGGTTCTTGCAATTAAAATAGTTGAGAATCACTGCTTGACTCATCAAAATCTTCTCTAATGGAAATGTTTCTTCTTTGAAATGTTTGAGATCCACTACCATACTGTATTCCTCAATGCTTCAGAAGCTTAATATAAAACTATCCTGCTTGAAATGAGTATAATACAATAAAAACATCATCCTGACGTCAACCTGACGTTGGGATAATACGTTGAACAGACGTTGGTTATTGGTTAGTTACCAACACAACCTAAAACCAACCAAATATCAACGTCTGATGATGTTAGACTTCAACGTTATGTGGACGTTAGTAAAATAATGTTGGGCAGACATTGGTTATACAAGCAAATTATCATCTGTAATTAAATCTGATTAAAACACATTTTAATGCCTATCTTTTGGGATATTATAGTTTGGAGGAAACATATGAAAGATGAAGGGAGCCATCTTTGTAGTTACAGAGAGGAACACAATATATGTGTGTTTATGGAAAGCAGTTTGAAAATCAACTACACTGCCCACAATGCAATTGCAAATGCCTGATTGGCTGTGTGTCATGTGACTGTGATGTGGCCAGCTACCACTGGCTCTGCTGAGAGCACACCCCCACTTTGAATCCAAACAGCCCACAGCAGTTACATTTGTCACCAACAGCAAGCATTGAGAGCTGCTTGTCTAAAAGTGATTTAAGATAAAACTAAACTAAATAAAATCACTGTTGATTGTTGAACAGGAAGATAGGTTGCTGCCAGTCTATTTGTGGGATTAAATCTACATTATGGAGACTTTTTGCACACAGAGAAGGAGTTTTGGAGCAGGGAGATGACACAGGTATGTAAAGCTATTTTAATTGATTGCTTTTGCTTCCAGTACTTTTTACAACTTCACTATTTACAATTCATACTCCAGTGTTTTCAGCCCTTTTCATGTCAAGGACCCCAAAATCCAAAATGACTATTTGGCTGCAGACCCCTTTTAATATGTGACAGGAACCCTCATTCCTGTAAAAAAGTTTCCATTATATAATGTTTCCAAGGTCCATTATTTATTCAGCAGTTAAATAGTGTTATTGTGACAGTAATCATTGCTATTTATATAGTGTTTGTTTAGTAATGTTAGGTTGGTTCCAGCCTTCCAGTAGGTCCCCAGCTAAATGATGGGGAGTTGATAACCAAATGGACCCCTATAGATCTTTTAATTACTGTAAAATCAAACCAAATGTACAAGCTAAATTATTTTTTACACATGATCTGTATTCCTAAATTATTAGGTATGAGACTGAGAGGCTAAATCTCACTAAATGGTGGTCCATGGCTTAAATGCATAATTGACAAACACTGATTTTGTGCCATGGTTCTCAAAGTGGGAGTGGGAGCTAGAAGTGATTAACAGGAGTGTGTGTGTGTGTGTGTGTGTGTGTGTGTGTGTGTGTGTGTGTGTGTGTGTGTGTGTGTGTGTGTGTGTGTGTGTGTGTGTGTGTGTGTGGTACATGGCTCATTTGTAATGTATTTTGTAGTCTTTCAACTTTTGTTTTTCTTCTGTCAACAGAAAATTCCAACGTCGAAAAGAAAACCAGTCTATGCAATATGGTAGGTTAAGTCTCCTCTTACCACCCTTTAGCAAAGTCCTTTTTAATCCAGGAAATCCAGTAGTAATCCACAATAGGAAAATAAAAGGTATCATCCTGTGGTATAATATCCAAGATCCAATATAGAATACAGCATGACTTTTGCATGAGACTTCTCCTTCTCTTCTTACCCTGTACTGCCAAAGCTGCACTTCACAGGTGTTACAAACACGTCTGAATGCCAATCTACTGCAGCCAATCACTGCAGGAACTAGTCAAGTACTAAATAATATACTGTACATGCTCATATTATGCAATGTGTTCTTGTAGATAATTTTGTGTCTAATGCAACATTGTTGTTTGATGGAGTATGATAAAATCTAACCTATTCATTTCCTTTTTCACTCTCTCTCTGTAACATGAGGTGTCTCTGTGGTGGTATGAGGTGATCCTGGGAGCTAAGCCAACCAGGTAATTTACTTAATTAATAATGATTTATTTGAACTGAGAAGCCATTTTACAGCCTCACATTGTGTGTGCTTGTAGATCAGCTATTTTTGTGACTTCGGTCCATTATATCTCCCCTTTAATGATTGAATGATTGCACTCTCCCACAGTAATAAGGAAAAGAAAAAACAACACATGTTGACCATTTTTACACTTTGTTAATTTTAAGCTCAGTGTCAGGGAAGCCCACAATGAGAGTAAATGCCAGCAGAACAATATTGCAAGCCATTTTGGCAAAACCTTGATCGGCGCTACCCACACGTTAGGTTGTGTAGCTCATGCCTCGAATGCCCGATGCTTACAAGCTGTACTTTGTTGTAAAGGTGACGAATCAATGATAAAAATGATATAAAACAATACAAATTGGTATTATTAAAGGGGAGATAATGGACCGAAGTCAAGTTTCCTTTCTTTTTGTGCTGATTTTATTTCCTTTCTCTCTGTGTCTCAGGTGCCGTACGTTGGGTGGCTGCTTGTTCTTGTGACGCAGTGTCCAGTCCTGTCTTATGTGGAAGCAAACATGTATGAACTAGTCACTAGTCTGTTTTCACTTCTCCCTCTCTCTCTCTCTCAGGTGTCTGCTGTGCTTGTCCCGCCTTTCCTTTGGGATAGACATGGTGGTTTCTACTCTTGGGAGATAACAACCAGGTAGTCTGATCATTGTTTTGTACTAAATAGCCAATCTACAAACTGTTGTGCGATGGAAAATTATAACGCTTTGATTGGGTGTCTAACCTCTCTTTCTCTCTCAGGTGGCGTGACGTGTCTGATAGTCCTTTCGGACCTGGTGCCAGTGGTTGACAGGATAGAGGATGGAGAGAGGAGCAACATCTCTGTGATGACCAAGCTTTTAAGACCTTGGTAGGCTTTATATGAGTCACAGTATAAAGTGCATGTTTCAACATGGAAGAAGAGGAGGTTCGCACACTGTTCCAGAGCTCCGGTAAATAGTTATTATTCTATCCTAATAAACTATTTACTGGAGCTCTGGAACAGTGTGTGAACCTCCTCCTTCCATGGTGTGTATATTATATATTCCTTGGTTCGGCACCTGTAAATCTTTGGAGATGTGCTTGCTTCCCTCTCTGCATGTTTCAACATACAATATGAATTAACCCTTGTGTGATGTGGTTTTCAGTGTCTGCATAATTATTTGTTTAATTATTCTAGGCGATGGCCTGTCTGCATGTTTTCATTTTTTCGCAGCTTAACCACTGGAACCCCCTCTTATGACAATGTCATGATATGTGAAAATTATGTGAAAATAAATAAATACAATTTTGCATGAATGTAGCTTATAGACCTGCTGTTGCTGAGCAGATTTGGTGTAGAGGGTTTAAAAAAGCGGACCACCCTGGGCCACCTGATCAACAAGGGATCAAGAGATTATATGCCATGTTTACAAAAGAACCTTACCCTACTATATTGTTCACAAAAATGTAATATGTTTTTCTTCAGGCTCTTCGGTAACCACATGAAGGGGGAAAAGGAAGGTGGCTTTGGAGAAGACTGATGTATTTTAGAGCAATACAAGGTAACTTCATGTTGACCAAGGACAGACAATTGGCACACACCAATCTGTAAATAATGTAATTGGGCAAAACATGTCCTTCCCTTTGATACAATGGCAAGTGTCTTTGATTTGGTGTCTAACCCAGGGGGTTTCAAACATTTTTGACTCGGGTCACCTCGCCCCTGTAAATAATATTTTAATCCACAGCACCCTTGAAGTACACTGTAAATATTTTGAATCTTACACCATTGGAGAAATATCAGTTTCCATTAGAACTGACTGAAAATAACTTTATACTTTATGTTTAACCACTTGAACCCCAGCATCCCTATTCTGGGAGGAAGGTTCACCAAAAATAGCCGATCTACAAGCTCACAGCGCGTCGTGACATGTTGTGAGCTTGTAGATCTGCTATTTTTGCAGAAGAGAGTTGGCCGTAGATGGAAAAATAACTCCTCACAAATCAGGTCAGTTTTACTTAGTGAACTGATATTGATGTAGTGATATTGATGATCAGATTATTCTGAGACACCCCTGGACTGGCATCAAGGCACCCTAGGGTGCAACAGCACCCACTTTAGGAAACCCTGGTCTAACCTATTTCCTTCTTTCTTCTCTCTCTCTTAGCTGGCGTGATGTGTCTGCTTGGGTCCAGTCGTTGAGAGGATGGAGAGAAGAAGCACCTCTGTGACCAAGCTTTTTAAGTAAGTAAGAAGTAATGCACAGCATAACACAGTATAAGGTTTGGGTGTTCTGTGGTTTTCAGTGTCTTACAATTTAATTCTTCTGGGTGAGGTCCTGCTTAACCAACTGAACTCTTGTTATTTTAAGGTTATGAGGGTGAACATGATGTGAAGTTTTCAAGTTTTTGTATGCATTGTGACCTTGTAGACACACCTGTAAATAATTTAATTTGCAAAACATGACAATGTGGTGGTGTAAGGTTATGACAGCATGTTACATATTTTGTATTCTCTTTTTCTACAGATGCCGTCATGACGTTCAACCCAGAAGCAGAGGACAACCTAAAGCAGCAGAGGCGGGAGACACAGGGGAACTGTCCATTTCAAGAGGGACACTATGGACTGATATAACTTGAATTAGTTCTGGTTGGACCTAAAACCTGGTAGCTCACTGGACATGCAGGCAAGAGGAGGCAGCGGGGGACACAAACGCATGCACTCAGAACTGATTGAACTGACACTGTGAATTCTGGGGGATCTTGGTAGTTCTGTTTGGACCTACAGTTTAATCTGGCAACTCACCGGAATACATTTTTTAAATTATTTTTTGTAGTTGTGAACTCACCGGAATATATTTTTTTAAATAATTTTTGTTGTTGTTGTGAACTCACTGGATTATATTTTTTAATTATTATATTTTTGTTGTGAACACACCGGAATATATTTTATTAATAATTTTGTTGTTGTTGTGGGACATATGCAAGTAAAAAGGAAACTGTCTGGAAGTTCTCTCTGAGGTAGGCTGTGCTATTATTTCATGTATTTCTTTATTTGTCCAGTGTTAAGGTAAAAAAAAGGTGAACTGTTATGTTCTTTTCTGGATCAAGCTTAATCAGACCTAGTGACTGCTGTGTGAGCTACCCTCTATTCACTATTCAGTACTTGACACAATTTGGTGTCATACTGTCATATGTCTGGAAGTTGATGTGATGTTAGCGTTGGTTTTCACGCCCTCTGATGTTTTGCATTTCCAACTTTGGTCATTGATGTCAACCTAATGTTGGGTTTTGACAGCAATGCACCTCTTGCTTACATGTCTAACCAACATTGGAGGATGACGTCTTGCCAACGTTGGGTTATGTTCATTTAACCAAATTAGAACTTGTATCCAAATTTGGAGTTGAACCAGTAATCGTCTACATAACATCTGAGATTAACATCAAGCTGACGTTGGATTATGTCAGTCCAATTTTATTCAACTAAAATAACTTTTATCCAACGTTAGGAGACCAACCAAAATTCAATGTCAAGATAACATCAGATGCTTACATCAAATCAATGTTTGCCTTATGACGTCAATCCGATTTACTTTTCAACAAAAATACATTGGGAGTCTAACCTTTAATCAATGTCTACATGACATCAGAGATTGACATCAAACCAATGTTGGGTCATGACGTCAATCAAACTTAAAAACCCAACATTGGGAGTCTAACCTTTAATCAACGTCTACATAACATTAGAGATTGACATCAAACAAATGTTATGTTATGACGTCAATCAAACTTTGATTTTCAACCAAAATACAACCGGTATCCAACGTTGGAAGTCTAACCTTTAATCAACGTCTAAGTAACATCAGTGATTGACATTAAATCAACGTAATCAAACTAATTTAAGATGTCAAACCAACATCAGGTTATGACATCAAACCAACATCGGGTTATGTCGTCTAACCAACGTTAGGTTATGACGTCAGACAAACTTTCTTTTTCAACATCCAACGTTGGGAGTCTAACCTTTAATCAACGTTTTCGTAACATCAGAGATTAACATTAAATCAACATTAGTTTAAGATGTCAAACCAACATCAGGTTATGACGTCTAACCAACGTTAGGTCATGATGTCAGACAAACTTTCATTCACAACGAAAATACAACTGGTATCCAACGTTGGGAGTCTAACCTTTAATCAATGTCTATATAACATCAGAGATTAACGTTAAATCGACGTTAGTTTAAGATGTCAAACCAACATCAGGTTACGATGTCTAACCAACGTTAGGTTATGACGTCAGACAAACTTTCATTTACAACGAAAATACAACTGGTATCCAACGATGGGAGTCTAACCTTTAATCAACGTCTATGTAACATCAGAGATTAACGTTAAATCGGCGTTAGTTTAAGATGTCAAACCAACATCAGGTTACGACGTCAAAGCAACATCAGGTTCTGACGTCTAACCAACGTTAGGTTAGGACGTCAGACAAACTTTCATTTACAACCAAAATACAACTGGTATCCAACATTGGGAGTCTAACCTTTAATCAACGTCTATGTAACATCAGAGATTAACGTTAAATCGACGTTAGTTTAAGATGTCAAACCAACATCATGTTACGACGTCAAAGCAACATCAGGTTCTGACGTCTAACCAACGTTAGGTTAGGACGTCAGACAAACTTTCATTTACAACCAAAATACAACTGGTATCCAACGTTGGGAGTCTAACCTTTAATCAACGTCTATGTAACATCAGAGATTAACGTTGAATCGACGTTAGTTTAAGATGTCAAACCAACATCAGGTTACGACGTCAAAGCAACATCAGGTTCTGACGTCTAACCAACGTTAGGTTAGGACGTCAGACAAACTTTCATTTACAACCAAAATCCAATGGTCATCCAACGTTGGAGTACAACGTTGTCCCAACGTTGTACTGACGTCGTGTGCCAGCTGGGATACAAGCTCACGTCGCGTCGCAGATGCAACCCGTTGTGAGCTTGTAAATCGGCGGCGGAAGATCGGTGCAAACGTCTGCGCAATGCACTATGGGGTGTAGGAAAATCGTGGATAGACCAGGATTACTGCATGTTTTTTGTGAGGGTACCTACCCTAGGACAGGGGTTTTCAAAGTGGGTGACGTGGCACCCTGGGGTGCCGCGACGGCAGTCCAGGGGTGCCGCGAGATCATTTGATAATATTTGGAATTTATTTGAATAATATAATTTTAAACTTGAAGTACAGAGTTATTTTTTAACCAAAAGTTTTAACCAAAATGGTAATTATCTCATCTCATGAATATACTGGGAGTGAAAATTATGAATGTCATGTAGGTAATATTATAATATAATGTAGGGGTGCCTCGGATGAAAAAGATATTTATAGGGGTGCCCTGAGCCAAAAAAGTTTGGGAACCCCTGCCCTAGGAGACATGGGGAGATCATGCAAACTCCACACAGAAAGGCCCTTTTGCCAACCCCAGCTAGGGTATGGGCACTGATGACGCAGAGGAAAGAACATGCCCACAGCATCCCTAGCGGGAATCTAACCCAGGACCTTCTAGCTGTGAGGCGACAGTGCTACCGACTGCGCCACCTCCCTCAAACCTTTTCTAAAGAGTTCCAGTAGCATTTGGAGCTTTATCAAAAATATTAACCAGAATTTGAAGCCTCACAGTCAACCGTAAATGCAACGTAATGACACCAATGACTGAAACAGAAGAGAAAATATTATTCCTATTTTAACTTCTCTAAACCTGTTGTCTGCCTGTTTTAGTATTAATTCGTATTTGCACTAAAACAGTATAATTCAAGATATTTACTGAATACTTTTATGGCACTTGAATGGCCTGGCCCCAATGAAATGTCTGAGTTATGAACCCCTTATGAGCCAGTGCACAGCCTGAGGAAACATGCTGGCTGTTCCTGAGTGGAGGCTGAACTGAAGACAAAGGGTGACACCTGTTGACCGTTTCTTTGTTGCCAGGTATCCTCCTCTACTCTGGAATGACCTGACCTGCCTGTACAGTTCATGGCTTGATAAATCCATTGTCTTTTTAAATAACTTCTAGTGCTTATTACTACTAGTAGTAGTAGGAGTATCCGCTCAACCCACTTATAACCACTTGTGACTGATGCCTTTTCCATGTTGGCTTCGGCCATTTGGAATAGAACAAAACATACAATAATGTGTTGCCTATAGCAAGTAGCAACCACACTAATATCATACCGGGCTGAGTCGGCCTCTGGGGCTTGTGAGCACAGACACAGCGGCTGCTGTCAGTGCGCTGACAGCCAGGGCCAGGTAGGTGCTGCAGACCGCTGCCAGCTTCCTTCCAGGGCGATCCTGGTCCACAAACGCAGAGTTAAAACTGGGCCAGAACATCCACAGAAACAGTGTCCCTGGAGAGTGGAGGCAGCAGATGAGATTAATTTTAATGAAATCCGAGCTCACCTGTTGGCAATGTTCTTGTAACTTTTTTACCCCCACCTCCCAAAAAAAGCATCCCCGGTCTGCTACACACCCAGCATGGAGAACAATCCTGTTTTCTGGTCAAACTTCTCCTTCTCGTGTGGATGCTGTGACTCTTTGCGGTACAGGGCCCGTGTCAGGGTCAGTCCAAAGAAGGACCCGAAGACGTGAAGCATCATCATGCTGTTCAGATGCCGGAGCTACAGTTACAAAACATCATCATCAGCCAGATGTCCCAGCCCTAGTAATAATGCTATAGTATGCACACCACACCATGAAGCAGAAGCACAATGAAGAAGGCTGAAACAAGAACAGGAAACTCTTATATTACCTTCAGGAAGGTCTGGAGGAGCCATCCATTGAGGATGAACCCTGACACCTCCAGCAATGCAACAACGACAAGCTGGACAGCGTTTGTCTTACCAAGCACCGTGCCCATCGAAATGAGGGCGGAAGCAGCACATATCTCTGCAACAACCAAGCTATGGAGAAACACAGTGATATTATGAGCTTGTAAATATGATCACTTCACATGACTGTAATTATTCAGACATTTTTTTTTCACAGTTTGTGACATTAATGTGAGCACAGGGGGATCTAAGACTAAGGTAAGGTATGTCTATTTTGAATATTTTATACATTTTTTATGCTTGGTTTTTAGACCATATCCTACAGTACCTTCTCAGACCGACCGTGAACTTTCCTCTGAGGGACGACCAGGATTGAAGTCCATTGAGGATGACTGCCCACTGAGTGGCTATGACCGCCACAAGGAGGCTGAACCCAGAGCTGCTGAAGCCATACCTCACCAGAAAGGTGCAGAGGAATCCAAAACCAAACATCACCGCCACGTTCACATCCTGGAACACTGGGAGTCACAAACACACACAACAGGTAGTTAATAATGCTCATTTGGTGGTGTGTTCTCTCCTCTGCGTCATCAGTGCCCATACCCTATAGTGGGGTTGGCGAAAGGGCCTTTCTGTGTGGAGTTTGCATGTTCTCCCCGTGTCTGCTATAAGGTAGGTACCCTCACAAAAAACATGCAGTAATCCTGATCTTTATACCTCCTCCCCCTGGCCAGCCGGGGCGCCTCATGGAGGGGAAAGGAACTGGTTGGAATAATGTGTTCTCTCCACTCCACGCGCTACGTCCAGCCGGGGAAACTCCCCCCTGTCTGGTGAAAAAAAGCAGCATGGACTCCTCATGCATAGAAGGAAGCATGAGGTCAGTCAGTTGCACTCCCCAGGTTGGCAGAGGGAGTGTAGCGCCCAGGATTACATTAGACAATTGGCACCGGGGACAAAAATGGGTTACAAAATTCACTTTTAAAATAAAATAAAAAAGATAATAATGCTAATTTGGAATAGTTGTATTTCTTAAATGTTGGCTCAGCCTGCAATAGAATTAGAAAAGAGGCTTGGAAAGCCTTATCCATCTCAACTGGGGGCTATTGCTGACTCTCCTCTCAGTGTCCAAGTAAACCGACCATGAGCTTATCATCTGCAAACAGTAATTGCAGCCCCTCCCCATTCCACACCAACGTCTGCATTTTCACTAAAATATTTTAAAGACCCCATTTAAATCAGAATGTTAAATTCATATTGACTGATGGACTGACTCTGAGGATCTCACTATAGATGCATCAGAGTATGTTTTTTGATTGATTCATTAATTGATGTTTTTATTGACAAAAAACGCATAGGCCCTATATTTGAATATTATCTGTCAAAAGGATAGAACGCAAAAACATATTGAGAGCTTATTTCCATTAACTCTAGAGCTTATTTCCACTGAGGTCCTGGGTGCAATGTGTATGTAACCTGGGTGCCATGTGTTTTTGTTTTATAGTGGAAAAATATAATCAATAATAAAATATATATACAATTTCTTAGCTATTTCCTTCCCTCTCCTCGAAACTTCTCACCTGGGTAAAGGTCGCTGAAAGTCTCATCTTTCTGGTCAATGTGTTCGAGCTCAGCGTAAAAGGCGTATATCACAATGAATCCTGTCTGCAAAAACAAGAGGAGGGGAGCCAGACGTGAACGCTGACTTGGTGCATACTGAGGAGCCATAACATAAATGTAGTTTTCTACGCAGTTCTCACACTGAAGTCCCTTCAAAAGGGGGGCGCAACCCACTGCAAGGCCTGCTCTTATCTGATCCTGTCTGTGGCTGCCAGAAATACGTTTTCATAACAGAACTCTTTGGAAAAAAGATCTATAATTTTATACTTTTATTTTTTGTCCCAGAGGTGTAACTTTAACTGATCAATTGGACACTTTTTTTGGATAAGAATGGCCGTAGTAAAATTCAATCAATTAATTAATTATTATTATTATTATTATTATTAGGCATATTGGTTGTAGTAGTTGTAGTTTATAATCGTATATCTCACTTTCCATGTTGGCTTTGGCCATTTGAATAGAATATATTAATCGCAAATGTCAAAAGGTATAGAATTTTGCTTGAATATTCTTACTGAAAATTTAGATCTATATCCTCCTTTTTATAGATCTTGGGCAAGGCAGGCTTACCATGCCCAAATGGGTTTAGGCGAACATGTTTTAGGTGAATTTGCCTGACAACCTTTTAAGTAGACCTACATTTTGAAGCCTTTTGTAGGCTACTTTTACTCCAAACAGTAAGCTACATTTTGAATTCTGGACTTTGACTTGTAAGGGCACGGTCACAACAAAGTATATGGTAACTGACTGTCACTATATTGGCAACCATACTTTGTTGTGACCATCACCGTGCCCTAACAGAGTATTTCTAAATTGATTGAAGAATTTATTAGAAGGTTCATGCATAGTAAAAAGTACAGTTCAGTCAATTTCATGACAGTACACTGGTAACAAGTCAACTAAAAGGAGAGCCTATTAAGCTTTTCAGCTTATTTACACAGGAACCACTTTAGGCCTATGTATCTCATATAACATTGAAAGAGGATAGCACACAGTACTTTGCATAGGCTATCATAATAAAAGGGGAAAAGGCATTAAAAAAGAAGAAAAAAATGGAAAAGAAAAGAAAAATCTAACCTCTGTTCGAAGTGGAGCTGTGTGTGTGTGTGTGTGTGTGTGTGTGTGTGTGTGTGTGTGTGTGTGTGTGTGTGTGTGTGTGTGTGTGTGTGTGTGTAGCACCTCTCTGGTCACCCAGGATCATGTGTACCGATTTTTGTGACATTTGAAGAAAATATGTAGGAAAAGGTGCAAAAAGTGTGTTTTGGAGAAAATTCAAGATGGCGGAAAATCTATCCTGGCGCAAATGGGCGTGGCCTATGTGGGGAGATGCGTCTTGACCCAAGGAATCCAGGGAAAAAAGAATTTTAATTTTCCGATCTACGGTTCAAGAGTTACGGGGCAAAACGCAAAGTGGGCCGTTATAGCGCCACCATGAGGCCGAGTGATGTAATTATTTTTGGATTCATTCTTAAAATCATTATGAATCTCCTCTCCGAGGTTTGAAACTGTAGCTCCTATGGTTTACGAGAGAAAAATACTTGAATGTGAGTTTTTGCAATTCCCATTATAAGTCAATGGGGAAAATTAATTCACTAATAAATTAATATCAATTAAACTATAGAACCTTTCTCTTAGCAAGTTACTAGCACACGATTCCCGAGTAAGCCGGTCGATTTGACATATGGCGCGAGTGTGTGGTGCAAAAACTGTGGGAGGAGTAGCGTGCCAAACTTTAAGGCTACATACAGACAGACACGGACGGACGGACGGCCACACACACGGCCACGTATAGGGAGCTTGTGTTCCACACAGCTCCAAAAAGAAAGGGAAGATATTTACAGTGGAAAAGGGGAAGTACTTACAAAGTATGGGCTTGCTTAGTCTATTACCAGTAAGACTCCCTAATCGGGAGATAAGCGACTGTCAGGTCGCAGCGTGATTTTAGGGCAAAATGTGTAGGAGCAGTGTCCAAAATGGGGTGTTTAAAAAAATCGGCCTGATGGTGGCGCTCTATGGGACAGATCCATGTTGATGAGATGAGTGTAGACATACTGTGTACCGATTTGTGTGATTTTAGGGCAAAATCTGTAGGAGCAGTGTCCAAAAATGTGTTTGAAAAAATCGGCCTGATGGTGGCGCTATATGGGACAGATCCATGTTGATGACATGAGTGTAGACATACTGTGTACCGATTTGCGTGATTTTAGGGCAAAAATTGTAGGATCTGTGTCCATAAATGTGTTTTGCAAGAATCGGCCTCATGGTGGCGCTAGAAGAGGGTCATGTGAGAATTGGGTGGAGGTTGTGGTTTGGCAGGCAAGGAGTGTGTATGCAAAATTTGGCATGGATCGGGGCAACGGTTGCGGAGATATGAGCAGGGCAAAAGTGTGACGAGTGACTAGTCTATTACCAGTAAGACTCCCTAATCGGGAGATAAGCGACTGTCAGGTCGCAGCGTGATTTTAGGGCAAAATGTGTAGGAGCAGTGTCCAAAATGGGGTGTTTAAAAAAATCGGCCTGATGGTGGCGCTCTATGGGACAGATCCATGTTGATGAGATGAGTGTAGACATACTGTGTACCGATTTGTGTGATTTTAGGGCAAAATCTGTAGGAGCAGTGTCCAAAAATGTGTTTGAAAAAATCGGCCTGATGGTGGCGCTATATGGGACAGATCCATGTTGATGACATGAGTGTAGACATACTGTGTACCGATTTGCGTGATTTTAGGGCAAAAATTGTAGGATCTGTGTCCATAAATGTGTTTTGCAAGAATCGGCCTCATGGTGGCGCTAGAAGAGGGTCATGTGAGAATTGGGTGGAGGTTGTGGTTTGGCAGGCAAGGAGTGTGTATGCAAAATTTGGCATGGATCGGGGCAACGGTTGCGGAGATATGAGCAGGGCAAAAGTGTGACGAGTGACAGACAGACTGACGGACAGCTGGTCGAGGTTTTGATAGTAACTGCGACCTGACGGTTTCAACAAGTTTCACTATGGCAGCCATACTTTGGTGTGACCGTGCCCTCGAATACTTTTACTGTCTTTCTTGGTGTCATGATGTGAGTACTTTTTCCATCACTGACACGGAGCACAAAATCGGAGCATGACGTGCGTCGACAACAGCAGCGACGACAGCGCGCTCTGCTGCGCCGCTTCTCCGCTCCTCACTGAGGCTGCGCCGACACAAAAAGAGGAGGACCCTGCACACACACACACACACACACACACACTGAGAGAGCGAGAGTCCCCCTTTATTTATTTCTTTGTTTGCGGCGGCGGGGGGACGAGAAAAAAACCCATAACAATAACAGCGACATTTATCACAGAAACGGCCGCTGGCTTCCATTTATTATTATCATTCTTGGGTCTTTTGTTCCGGGGACACAGCTAAGCAGGGAAACTGGATAAGATTACAGTGGGTATTCAAAGGCCAACGCGAAGGGGAGGAGGATGAAGCGGCGCAATGCGGACTGCAGCAAACTCCGACGGCCGTTAAAACGGAACCGAATCACCGAGGGCATCTACGGCAGGTACGGAGCCCGAGCGGAGAGCTCTCTGGGGCGGCCTCAGTGTCCCTGGAGCGGCCGCGGGGACACTGATGGCCGCCTCGGGTCCGGGCTCAGGGAGCCACAAAGACAGACACTCACACAAACCTACAGCCGGTGTCACCTGGCTGGATGGAAGAAGTGCCAGTATAGCCCGTTAGCGTAGCCTTTTAATAAAGCACCAGCGGTTTACTGACGTTAATATAGCTCCCATTTAGCTCTGTGTTGTGCTGATTAGCAGGTATCCTTCCTGCGTCAGGTTAACGTAAATATAAACATCGGGTCTTCCGTTAAACTGGGCTTCAAAATAAGACCAGCGTTGACTAATATTTGGCTATTACATTGTATAGATGGGTTTTTAAAGACAAAATGACAAGTACAAACAACGACCCGACGTTGTTATTGCTAGGATTGTGTAGATGGAAATGCATGTAATTGAGAGATTATGCGTGACTTGTGTCTTGAAAGCAGAATCTATGCATTTCCGGGCTTAATGTAGTTTCTTTTCGTCAGACTGACGCATCTTTAGCAGGTAATGTTAGCTCTGTACTGTCAAAGCGTTAGCTATAGGCCTCATGACAGCCTGGCCAAGTGTTCAATCTGAATCACATCATGTACTTTTCTCTCTCTCTTGCCCTGATAGTTTTATAGATACTTGAATGGGTTATGATATCATAGACACAACTGACTCGTTCAACTGTCATTGTGCTTGTCACATTAACAATTGGTCCTTTTGTGAGCAATATGCTAGCTAGTTCTGCACATTACCAGCTTAAAAACACTGTCACTTTCTCAGCCAACAACAACAACACTGCAACATAAGTTAATGCTAAACACTCAGCATGCTGCAAGAGCCAAAGTTACTCGCTTAAATGATGGTCAACTGTGCTGCTGCTGTTTTGCATTTGGGGTAGCAGGTATGTAGGAAGTCAGACGGCTGGCTGTCACCTGCATTTGACTTCCTACATACCAGCTACTGCAAATGCAAAACGGCTACCTCCTAACACACGTGGCATCTGACTAAAATACTAGATACTCCAAGTGACTTTCACTTGGAGTATCTACTTGACCGTGCCAACAATCACAAATGCCTCTTGACTGAGACATTGCTGGTTTAGTTTGGAATGATGACTAAAATGTTGTCAACTCTAAAGCAAACTCTGTTTCAAAAGCACTGTAACCGGCTGGATTTCAGACGTGAGACATCGTGAATGCACTCAAACCACCTGCTTTAATGGAAAGTTTAGGAAACAACAACCGCTGGTTTATGTGCAGTCAGTGTCACAAGCAATGCATAGAAACCTCCCCCCGATTATCAAGACATCACCATATTTTCACTTTGCTGTTTCGCTTTGCAATCATGTCACAAGCAGAATGCAAATTGTTATTGTTGCTTAGCCCAGTGTGGTATATCATATGTCACTTTCATTTAAGATGCCAGCTTTGGCATCCTCTATTCTAAAATACACCCTCAATGTACAGTACCAGTGTCCAGTTGCGTCCTCTAGCCTAAGCAGCTTATTAAGGTGCATACTGTACACATTTAATCTCCTAACAGCAGTTCTAGGCTGCACATACATCCTCATGCTCACACTTTCAATTATCTACATTGACTGATTTAATTATCCGCTCATGGTGGTTCAGAGGTTAATTGGGTGAAATAAATTGTCATGTTGTCCGGTTCAAACTAATAGCAGTACTTTCTAAAACCACTTTGACATTGTACACATTTGTACCATTTGTACACTGTCAGAGTTAAGGGGAGACCTTGAAATGATAATAATAAAAGTTTGAGAAACACTAACCTATGGCATTCTCAAAAGAGGGACACCAGGTTGCAAGTGGTTCACGAATAATTTGTGTTCTAAAATATTTTGTTTTGTGTTCTGACGTGTGACGTGTGTTCTCATTTCTGCCATCTGTCCAGTACCTTCCTTTACCTGAAGTTCCTGGTTGTCTGGGCACTGGTGCTGCTGGCAGACTTTGTGCTGGAGTTCAGGTTTGAGTATCTCTGGCCGTTCTGGCTCTTCATCCGGAGTGTGTACGACTCTTTCAGATACCAAGGCCTGGTGAGTGTCTGGTGGCAAAAGCATGCACTTCCAAAAGATAAAATCCAAGGTACTGATGTAGAAAAGTAGAGAGAGACTGGAACGGGCCCCCATAGTTCATTCAGTATATTAATAAGGTGATTTTTCAAGTGTCTTCCCATCTCATCCTAACTCTTCCTCATCTGAGGATGAGTTGAGATGAGATAAGATCCTGGAAACCTCACCTTGGTGATAATATAACTATGGGAGCATGATCCAGTGTGTGAACTCTACTTTACTTTAAGAACGCATTTCCTGGGCAGCTTTTTGTTTGCTATGTGTAACCTTTTTGCTTTATAGTTACCTGAGCTCCATAGTTATCTGAAATGCCATAATGATTTGGGAATTGCTTTATCGAATTATTATTTGGCATACGCATTATTGTTGGTGTTGGATTGGTTAGAGGTTGCTCTACCTCTAATCAATACATACACATATGTACACACACACACACACACACACACACACACACACACACACACACACACACACACACACCCACACCCACACCCACACACACATAAATGCATACATACTGTACATATCCTCCTTGAACATGCTCTGCCATCCATACTGCTGTATCTGCGTTGGAATCATTGCCAAATGCTCCATCTAAGTAATAGTCAGTACAGTAGGCGGTTTTCTATGAATAAATTGATGTTGCCTGCTAAAAAAGATTAAGGGAATTGGACTGCTTTTAATCAAAACTATGAGGGTTTATTATGTTTCAAGCAGTGTAGTATCTGAGTGTTTTACATTCTGTTTATCCCAGCCTTCCCAGCTTTTAATTCTCTAGAGCAGACTAGTAAATCACTGATCGGCTTTGATGTCTGCTGTTGACTTTGTTGCGCTGAACTTGTGATTAATCAGCATAGGAAAATGAAATGGTAAGTGGGATACACAGCCAGCAGCTTGTTTAGCTGAATGTGTTTTTGTATCCATGTTTGTTTTTCACAACCAACATTTAATGTACATTACCTCTTCCCCTACAGGCTTTCTCGGTGTTCTTTGTGTGTGTGGCGTTCACCTCTGACATCATATGCCTGCTCTTCATCCCTGTGCAATGGCTGTTCTTTGCTGCCAGTACCTACGTGTGGGTGCAGTATGTCTGGCACACAGGTAAGACCTGAGTCACGCTTCCCTGCGCGCTTGCTTTCATCCACGCCCTATTTGACCGCTGGTGCGCCTGGTCTCACACACGGGCAATCAATGAATCTAGGTGATAGGAGGTGTGGTGGTGACCAGGGGTGTCACGATTCTCTGAATTTCTCTTTTGACTTTAAAGTGGTTATGTGCTGTACATCACTTTTCCATTAAAAACAGTCAGGGTGGGACGGGATAGATCGCCTCTCCCACTGGCATCAAATAGACCAGGAAATGAGGAAGTAAAAGTAAATATTAAAATATAAAAAAATGTAAATCTGTGCATATAAAATATATTTCTCTGTTCAGATATCTTGGTTGATGTCAACATTTTTCATGTGAACTAGTTTTCTTTTAATGCTATTCATTGTAATTAATTATCAAAATCGCTATGATGATTTATCGCAGCAGGATTCCAGGGACTCTCTGGGTTCCTTTACGGGGGTATAAATTGACTCATAGAAGTCTGTAACTCTGACAGTTTACAAATGGAACCACTGTCAGAGTTAAGGGGAGTCTGGGAGACCTTGAGATTGTTTGAGAAATACTGATTTATCGCACAGCGCCGCTCTGCGGTGTTGAAGCATGGATCTCGCCTTCAAAATGCTTCTCTCAAGGTGGATGACTCTGTCCCCGTTGTGAGCTGCCTTGCTGACTCCCCTCCCCTGCTCCATGCTCATTGCTCAAGCCGGCTCTGAGGCGCTCTGTGCACGGCTATAACTTCATGGAGAACCAGGGTGATAAATGCGATACATTTATTTCAATAAATGAGCATAAACAAACTACTTGACATGAACAATATTGCCATAACTAAGATATTTGAGGTGTAATATGTATTTTATATACCCAGAATTACGAATAAAATACATTTTCGTATACGGTCGTCATTTCCTGGTTCAGTGCCAGAAGGCTGCGAGTGAGGCGAGACGGACAATACGATATACAGTACAGTAAAGGCGCTCTGTGACGTCATCAATCATATTAGCTAATCAGATAGCCTGCCCTGAATACCAATTTTTTGCCTTTCATGACCAGTTAAGGTCACAATGCACTACCACAATGAATGGCACATTCAAGGTCTTGATAGCAATTTGATTTCTTATGTGCTCACAATAAAGCTTTCGTTCATTTTGATCGATAGATTCTATTAAAGATTTTGATTGATTCTCGTGACACCCACAGTTTATTTTACGTCAACACATCCCCCATCGATGATGATGTAAATAGATGATTTCTATTTACATCATCACCGCAACACTCCTGGTGAGGAGGATTATCGACACGCAGGTGTCGGGCAGGCGTTGGGGAGTATGACTGAACATTTCATCTCATGCACAGCAAGCACATTAGTAGAAGTGAGTGGGAGAAAGTGATTCCTTGTTTGCTTTGATTGATAAGGTTGAGTGGCACCCCCACTTATAAAAGGCAGCACTCTTACTGGGTCCGAGCAGGTGCTGGAAGTATTGCGCAATGCCCGCGTTCATTGTGTCATGCTATTTACAAAGAGCAAACTTACTTCTCAGAATTCCATGTGGCTGTCAGTACATTAGTGCGTGCGTGTGGATGGATCAGGTGTCAGGATAATTTAGCGGTAGGCCCCAGTTGACCAAAGGCCAGGAGTCAGATTGAGTTCCCAGTGGCACTGAGGAGATCCCAGTATCTCCCTGACGCCTGGAAGCCTTCACATCCATGGCATGTCATAAGAGTATTAATATCTCTTACGTGTTATTCCACAGCCTGCTGGTGAATGTGGGTGAGATTATTGCGACAATGGACAGGGTCTGTGTTCTCTGTCTCTGTCTCATTTGTCTGGTGGTGGTGTTGGTGGTGGTCTAGTCTGGGAGACGCCAGGTGATAGTTTTTAGGGCGTGGGACATTTAGAGATTGGGACTCACATTTTGTTTGTGTGCGAGAGAGATACTGAGTCATTGAGCGCTAGAGTCCGGGCGTCATCGTCAGTCAACCTTTCTTTGCAAGTACATCATGCTTATCACAGCTTAAAATGTAGCTTATGTTTTGGATCTGGGGCTGTTATTTATTTATTAAATTGATTATTATTATATATTTGTTTTATTATTCAAATAAAGCTGCAATGTGGAATTATTATAAATCATGAAATGTTATTTTTAATTAGCACGTGGTTAGATGTGGTCTAGGGCAGGCCGCGGTTTTCCCAATGAACCTAAGCGCAACGGTGGTGGGCAAGGAGGTAGGGAGTGCTTCGCTGTGTTCACGGAAGATTTACGATTCTGTCCATAACTGCGCTAGGTTGGCTCATGTGACCTTCACAACGCTCGACACGGCGACTCGCTCGCTCTGCGGTATCTCACGTGGCTCATGGTCGCCTGAGACGCCACGCCTCCATCGCTATCACCCTTGCAGCCCCCCGCGCCCCCACCGTTGCGCTCAGGGTCATAGGGAAAACCGCAGTCACTCCCACCAAGTTTCATGAAAATCTGATCATCTGTTCTTTTTGTTTTAATATTTAGTTAACTTTACAGACATAACACACTGACGGGTCCGTTTGCAATTCCCTGCCACACATGCATGTGGGCAGGGTAAAAAGAACAGTGGTATAAGTAACTTGTGTGTGTTTTGTCTTTGTGGTGTGTTGTGTTGTATTCTAATTGCTGTGTCTTCCTGCTGTGTCCACAGAGAGAGGGGTGTGTCTACCCACGGTGTCTCTATGGATACTGTTTGTGTACATAGAGGCAGCCATCAGATTCAAAGACCTGAAGAACTTCCATGTGGATTTGTGTCGCCCTTTCGCCGCACACTGGTGAGCTAACACGTCTCTCTCCTTCAGATGGTGACAGTGGTACCAATTCAAAACACTGGCTGCCCTCTGCCCTAAAGGCATGCTTACAGTATACAGGCAACTGAAGATTGATATGAAAGGAACAGCCTTTCAGGATGATCAACATGAAGTTACCCACAGATGCACGCAACAAAGGTTGCAGTGTTTGCCTAAATCCATCATACAACCGGTGAAACGAGGAACAATTCTTACTTTTAAGGTGGTTGCACATTGGACCGTTTTTCCCCCCGAAATCTGCGTTTTTCAGGCCAAGGACCCCTCGCTGAGAGAGAGAGAAGCCAGGGACTCGAAAACTACCCTTGTCTGGGAAAAAAAAAATACTGTATACAGAAGAAATAACGGGCGGCAGTGTGCAAACGTGATTGACATAACGTGAGCTCGATTTTCTTTTAGGTTAAATAGACTCTCGACAAAGCTGCATGCACCACGGCGGAACCCCTAGACATGTTACATACTCTACTCCTGTCATTGCCTTTAACCAAGGTACTGGCATGTTCCATTACAACTTGGATTGGTTGCCTGGCTTCACTAAGTTGTTAGGACGGGACAAATGCAGAGGGCAAATTTCCCCACAGTGATAGTAATTGAAGTTATTACCACTCCCCTACAGTAGGCCTTTGGCACTCATTCATCTGCAACATCATGCCTGTGTAATCTTAAACTTGGATGTGGTACAACTCGGTGCAGCATAGCAAACTATTACTTACATTGTCAATTGAAAGTAGCAATTGTCTGTTCATGGGGAAGAGACCTTGGTGGATCCTTCTCTCTTTCTCTCTCTCTCTCTGCAAATTGGCTGGCATAGATAGATAGGCCTTTCAAGCACGGAGGAAGATAAACAGGACTCAAAATTAGTGCCATTAAATGTTGCCTGCATTTGTATGATAATCAAGATTTTTTACACTGAGTGATGTTCACTTAATGTAGCTTCCTGCATCATAATTCTTGGTAGTTACATGTATTACATTTGGGCAATATAGTCCATTTAAATACACCTGGGGATGTCTGACACTTAGAATCGGATGTTGAAAACTCCATGCCTAACCTGTAGCTGAGTGTACTGAGTAATTATTATTTTAAGATTAATGTCAGCGTTTTTCAGTAACCTCTGTGAATTCGTAGGCATTTTGTAATCGCATTATGCATATTTATCCCCACCCACCCTCCAGCATCGGCTATCCAGTGGTCACGCTGGGCTTTGGCTTCAAGAGTTATGTCAGCTATAAGATGCGCCTCCGGAAACAGAAGGAGGTTCAGAAGGAGAACGAGTTCTACATGCAGCTGCTGCAACAGGCCCTGCCTCCAGAGCAACAGATGCTGCAGAGACAGGAGAGAGAGGCAGAGGAAGGTGAGAGACCCACAGGACGTGCACGTACACACACACACACATGTACAGTGACACACCCAGCTTAGGAAATATGTGACCCACATAATGTGGTATGTTACGCTATTGACGGTTGCCAGCATATACATACTATACCACACTACTTTACTGTATGCCATAGTTGCTGAGGGTGTGGTGTGTTTTGTAACTGCATTCTATGGGGGTGTGCCCGACTACGAGTTCTTCTAGTTGTATCAGATTCGGCAGTCCAATAGATGATTCGTTCTGTATACACACTGTATAATGACATACACTAGGCCAGTGGTTCTCAAGCTGTGGGTCGGCAGTTGCCGCTCTGACATCACGCTCTGACTTCACTGTGATGTCAGGGAAACCACACTAACAGAATCCCTTTTATGCTCATACATGGAGAACCCTGATGTCATCAATATTAAGCCTAACAGGCTTCATATGGGAATGCCCATATATGGAGGCCACATCGGCCTCATACCATGATGTCAGATATCATAGACGTCATAGGACTTTCACATAACGAATAACTGAGTAAACATGTTTGGGCTCTCACAGCATTTCTCCATACCAAGCAAAATTGATTTATAATCGATTGAATCTATTAGTTCAATTATCTATTGCACTCCAGCCTACAGTATGCGTATATAAATATGTGTTTATCTCTTTCAGCAGCAGCAGCAGCAGCCAAAGGGATATCCGAGGTGGACGCGCCGCCACCGCCGGCCTCACAGAACGGCTCTCTGGCTAATAATAAAAAAGCATCGGCCGCCTCGCTGCCGGAGCTAGAATACAGAGAAAAAGGGAAAGAGAGCCGCGGCGGAGGCGACACCAAGAAGCAACACAACAACAGCAGCAGCAGCATCCTGCCGTCGGCGGGGGACTCTAAACTCCAGGAAATGGAGTACATGGAAAACCATGTGAACAGCAAGAGACTGACCTCAGAGCAGCTGGGCAGCATGGAGAACCTGCTGCTGAAGGACGACAACAACTCCTCCTGCTCGTCGTCGTCGACGTCGTCCTCCTCCTCGTCCAAAAACTACAAGAACGCTAGCGGCGGCGGCAACAACGCGGTAGCCGCAGCCGCCACGCTCAACTCGTCGCCCCGCGGCCACAGCGCCACCAACGGCAGCGTGCCGTCCTTGGCCGCGTCGCAGGCGACGCCCTCCTCGGCCTCGTCGTCGTCGTCGGGGAAGAACGAGAAGAAGCAGAAGGTGGCGGCGGGGAAGGGGACGTCGGGGGGCTCCGCCCACAGCAGGGACCCCACGGATAACTGCATCCCCAACAACCAGCTGAGCAAGCCAGAGGCGCTCGTACGGTGAGAGCTACGTTGAACACTCACTCACCCACTCACTCTCAAACACACACGTGCGAACAACGGTGAGTCGGCACGCCACGATCAGAACCACCGAACACCTACTATAGACTGATTCGTTCTGTAAACCAGTGCTTCTCAAATGTTTTCATGTCAGGGACCCCTAGACTGATGTATTTGGCCACGGACCCTCATCTGAAAAGATTATGTGTTGCTGGGGGACTCGATAAAGAAAAGTACGATTTATTAAGTTCCTTTACACCATGGACATGGCGTTTCGAGCCTCACGGCTCTTCATCAGACCATTGGAGCAGTGAGCACTGCTAACTGCTCCGATGCGTGACTTTTTGTGTATGACCATGTGCTTTCCAAAGGGTTTTCCCATTGGATGACGTAAGTTTGACATAAGTTTACCAAGGGTTTTCCCATGGGGCCATAACTAATGTCATGTAGGTCTATCATCAGATTCAGCACCTCTCACAGGTGTGATTTGTTTTATTATTCTATTTTCTTAGCAGCTCTCAACGCAATTCTTTAGCTAGCAGTAGTGTAACCAGCTGATGGGATGTTGACAAGGGCTTCACCCGTCTCCTAGCAACGATAGTTATGCGTTGAAACGCAGCGCATGCTAACGAAGAGTTGTACGCACAACACACCCAACCCCCCCCCGCCCCCGCCCCCCCAAGAGAAACCGAAGAGTTCCACTGACAGGCATCCACACTCTCCAGGCTTTTGTCGCCCTAAAAGTTCATAAAACTTCACACACAAAACATGTCAAGACAGACAGAGCTTCAAGCTTGGTTGTCATGCTGATCATATTCTCAAGCTATTCTCAAGTGTCAGTTGGCCTACTTGGATGGAGCACGATAGCTGCGTGAAATGTTGTTCTTCCCAGATATGTGTGGAGGCCACCCGACGTGCCTAATGCCTGGTTCCTACTCGGTTGTGTTCCATGTCAAGCACCAAAAATAGCTGACCGTCGCTCTGCGCAGGCATTGTGAGCTTGTAGATCGGCTATGTTAGGCGAGCAACACTGGCCGTGGCGTGCGACCAAGTATAAATTCCTAGTCTAAACAAAAACCATGCAGTGCATGTTGACTTGCAGATGGCCCATAAACCCACGTCATAATTGTCATTTAATTGGGCTGTGGGTTTTATACTTTAATGGCACAATTTATTATTAAGATTGTGCCTGGATTCTTGTACTTGGAACTAATGCTTGATGCATGCAGCTGTGCTGTATAGTGTGGATGGACTTGAGCATAATGTATATGTTAACGTACAGGTTTTGGCAAGTGACACTGTTGCACATTATGTTGCATATATCAGGGTCACTACAGAAAACCTAACAGACGCGGTAAAATTCGAGCCCACTGCAGTTAGTGATAACATTTGATACACATTAAGTGTTCAAATGTTTTTTTACATGCAGCCAATTTAAACCAATATTCTCTTAAGTGTTTCTCTTTAGAAGGTTACTCTTTACTTCCTAGACCACTTTCTGTTCACACATTGATCTTGGTCTGTAGTAACTGCCACAAAAGAGCCGTTTTGTTGTGGCTGTTAAATGGCTGTGTGAAAAAGGAACTAGTATCAACATCAATTTGATCAAGCGGATGATGGGACTGAATCTAATAGGCTGACCGTGATGTTTTCAGCACGCTGGTGCTTATAACTTACCGTACAAGGCTTTTTGTCATGTTTAAACAAGTTTTTGTGTGTCAAAAGGGCCATTCTTTGAAGTGACTTTTATTCTCCATGAGATGTTTCACCAGACATTTCTCTTCTTTTCTCAAATGAACAAGGAGTATTTGGTGTTGAAACGATGCACAACCTCTAGTGCAGAGGTTCTCAAACCTTTTTAGGCTGTGACCCCCGAAATAAACATATTTGAACTGGGGGACCTCCACCCTGACAAGCACGTCTTGGAATTGTAGGTATTACATTTAATGTAACTCCGTTCCACAGATAAATATTGTGAAAATAGCCGATCTACATGCTCACAACGCCTCACGTTGCGAGACGTTGTAGATCGGCTATTTTCACAATGTTCACCTCTTGTCTTGAAAGTCCTTAAATTGACACTTTATAAATGTGCAGTTACCCTGTATGCACTTATACTGTGTGTTGGTTTGTTTACCATTGAGTGAGAAAAAAACTACATTAAGCTAATAATTTGGGGACCACACGTTTGAGAACCACTGCTCTAGTGGGATTAAATGTGACTCGTAAAACGGGTGCCTGTTTGCTCAGCCAGTTAGTTTCATTGAATATTTTATAGATACATTTGTGGATAAGACACAAAAAAGCCGAAGACTGACAAAAATCAACAGACATAAAGCATAAAAATTCCCCAAACAAATCGTAAAAAGAAACTAAACTTGTGACCTGTGATGAAGCCCAGCCCAGGTCTGAGTTTGGTTTGTGTGCAGGATTTGAGTTCCGTTTTAACGCTCAAGCAAAGCTGACTAAACTTGTTTACCCAATTTGGGCTTAATACAGACGTGTGTCAACACGCCCTGACTTCCTGTAGTTGCAGGATGGGTTTGACTGAGTCTAATTCCTGATTCATACGCTGGTAGTCGCACAACAAAAACAGCAGATCAGCAAGCTCACAATGTGTGACACGTTTGAATGTGCGAACCATTTATAAATCATGTATAACTGGTGGCACCATGCCAGCCAGAGCATGAATCAATCCGAGGGAAGTACAGAAGTGTAAGTGTTAATTTGTTGTCTCGTAATCGCAACAGACGTTT
Source organism: Nannobrachium achirus (assembly GCF_963921795.1). Classification (NCBI taxonomy): domain Eukaryota; kingdom Metazoa; phylum Chordata; class Actinopteri; order Myctophiformes; family Myctophidae; genus Nannobrachium; species Nannobrachium achirus. The sequence continues at coordinate 15,343,957 of NC_137827.1, read as the reverse complement.
CCTCATGTCACTTTAACGGGTTATGCTGCATGCTCTTTATTTATTTGTTCTCTCATTTCAATGTCTATTTGCAATGTGTGTCATGCATTATACATAAACCTAGACCATTTTACCACTAATAACTTAATTTATTTATTTTATCTTTTATTTTCCAGTTGTTAAAAGTTTCTCCATTGTCATTAAATGTTACTAACATGAGGCAATGTTGCGTGGTGCTGGTTATAAGTGAACTATGTTTCAATTTATCAATATGTTAGAAAATGCATTAAAATGCAAATAGGATGCAACTTAGATGAAAAGTTAGATTACCCACCAAGTTGATTTTCGTACTGTGCTGGAATGGTATTTTTGGAAGATGGTTGGTATTCTGTCAGTCATATTTGACGGTCCTAACATACCAGTCCACCCGTATGGTCTCTTTAAGCCGTGTTTGACTGATATTCTAAACCAGTGGTTTGATGAACAGTTAACCATTTCATACTTGGGCTTGGATGAATTTGGAATAATGTTGACAATGGCACAAAATCCTTTAAAATGGGGGACGGCAGCCAAATGCATATACATTTTGGGAGTCCTTGACATGAAAGTGTTTGAGAACCACTGTTCTGTACGTGCATCATAGGCAGTGGTTAAACACGTACTCACATGTTTTAAGCAAGTAAAAGTATCAATACTGACATATAGAAATACTCTGTTACAAGTAAAAGTCTAGAATTCAAAATGTACTGAGTAAAAGTATGAAAGTATTAGCATCACAATCCAAATACGGCCGATGAACTTCTCTTCTTTCACGCGGAGAAGAAAAAATATGTGTGTAAGTTATGGTCCATAGAAAACAGGCAGTTTTGCTTTTGACCAAACGCACAATATGGGAAAAAGAACCTGAGATATACTGTATGCGTTTTTCTGCAGCCAGCCCAGGATGAATACAATTCAATGGGTGCCGGATGTCGCCTGATATAGTATTTTGTGAGGCATGAAGAGAAACTCTTTTTACTCTTTCACTTCCGGCCGCGGTTGCGCGGGGGCTATTGGTTACCATGGTAACCAGTTAACAACACATCAGGGAACGTGTTAGACACTACGGGCCCTATTATGATCCAGGTCTTATGCCTTATGCCTTAACTTCTTTACTTTTTTTTCACTATTTTGAAAAACATTTTTAAATACTTCAAATGCTGATCTACATCTGCACGTTGTGAACTTGCAGATCAGCTTTTTGAAATATTTAAAAAACAAAAACAAAATGGTAAAAAAAGGCAAAGAAGATAAGGCATAAGACCTGGATCATAATAGGGCCCTACAGGTGTTAGGTAAATGTACTTGGTTACTCTACACCAGTGCTTCTCAATCCCCAAAATAATCATATTTGAACTGGTGACCCCAACTTTGATGAGCACTTGGAATCATAGGAGTTGGCATTACATTTAGTTTGACTCGATCTATTCCATTGTGAAAATAGCCGATCTACATGCTCACAACGCCTCGCGTTCCGAGGCGTTGTGAGCATGTAGATCAGCTATTTTCACAATTGATAATATTTAACAATTTGACCAATGTTTGACCAGAGGTGCACTTATACTGTATGTTGGTCTGTTAACTGTTGAGTGAGAAAACAATGTTAACATATAGCTTAAACATCCGGGGACCCCCCAAAATAACCCACAGTTTGAGAAGTTAGTACCACTGCTTTACACCACTGACCCTCTGTTCCCTTCCCGCCAGGCTGGAGCAGGACGTTAAGAAGCTGAAGGCGGACCTGCAGGCCAGCCGGCAGGTGGAGCAGGATCTTCGCAGTCAGATCGGCTCGCTGGGCAGCGCAGAGCGCTCCATCCGCTCCGAGCTGGGACAGCTGCGCCAGGAGAACGAGCTTCTACAAAACAAGTGAGTCGCTCGTGGTGTCTCTTGCTGCAAGCCAGACCCAAGCCATATATCGGTATCGGCCAAACCATCATCTCTGGTGGCAGTTATGCAGCCGATGTGTCCCAATGTTCTTTTTCACGAATTTCAAGCTCCCTATTTTTGGCATGTCGTTATAGGCGACTATTTTCAGACGTAGCAGAGCTACTAGCTCAATGCATCACATGCACCAAATATCTTTGTCAAAAATGGAAAAGTCTAATTTTTTGTTGTTGTTTTGGGGCATTAACTCATCAGATGCCCACGTGGTGTCAACGCGCCAATCTCTTTGATGTTTACGTGTGCCCATCGATGCGTTCGACGCGTTGTACAGTAAACTATACTGTACTGTAGCTACTGTACTTGGCTACCGCGGTGATGAAACAAACGCCATTTCCCAAAATGCAGCGCGAAATCACGTGACCAGGAAGTGCTGTCTGCCTCGTTCACTGCCCTGTTAAGCTGCTGCACAAAAATGCAGTTTTCTCCGTATCTTTTCTTTTTTTTCTTTCACGTTCAAAACGGCGGCCTCTTCTACCGGCCGTCACACAAACGCTGTGGCTTAGGATTGATAAAAAACAGTCCTGACTGAAAGAAAAGATTTTCACGAAATAAACAGGACATGCTTGGATTACATTTACTCGGATAACTTTTTCCGCCAGGACCTCGAAGGTAGGCAAAATGGCGGGTTGCCATGGGCACCAGCAAATTAACCCTTGCATTCATTGCGGGCAGCCAATGTGTTAATTAGCTAAATAAATCACAATTGTTACCGTAATTGTCCTAGCTGTGTGTTGACCAGAGCCTTAGACCAAAACACTACTGGACTCTGGACCAAAACATACAGTATATGGCTTAGTTCATTGCAAATTTGAGAATCTCTTGGTGCTTGTGTTGCTTTCACAGTAAGATTTCATTTAGTTTGAAGTTATGCAATACAGACAGACAGACAATTGTGACAAATCCTCCTTGCTCGTGTCATTGTCTACTAGCTAACAAGCGTGTGTGTGTGTGTGTGTGTGTGTGTGTGTGTGTGTGTGTGTGTGTGTGTGTGTGTGTGTGTGTGTGTGTGTGTGTGTGTGTGTGTGTGTGTGTGTGTGTGTACAGGCTCCATAATGCAGTGCAGGCTAAGCAGAAGGACAAACAGGCGGTGGGCCAACTGGAGAAGAGGCTGAAGGCCGAGCAGGACGCGCGCGCCACCGCCGAGAAGCAGCTCGCAGACGAGAAAAAACGCAAGAAGCTGGAGGAGGCCACAGCAGCCAGGGCTGTAGCCCTGGCAGCAGCATCCAGGTACGCTACACACACACATGAAAGTACGTTAATTAGGGTCCTCAGGGTTCCTGGGGAGGGCTTCCCAAACGGACCCTTACAGGTCTGTTACGTCTATAAGACAGGGGTCTTCCAACGTTTTCAGGCCAAGGACCCCTTAGCTGAGAGAGAAAAATCAGGGACCCCCACTACGTATTGTATTGCAGATTAAACATTTTCATAGATTTCTGAGACAGCTTAGACTTTGTTGGTTTAAAGTGTATTTGTAGACATTGAACGACTTGAACCATCAATACTTGGTCTGCTTTTCTTTTCACACCAAACATCTTTGCCAAGAATAGCAGATCTATAAGCTCACAACGCCTCGCAGCGCGAGGTGTTGTGAGCTTGTAGATCGGCTATTTTTTGGCTAATGTTCCACACAGAATAGAGATACTAGATTTCAAGTTGTTAGTGTAGAAAAAATAAAGTTCTTATCACAAAGATTTGGAGGACCCCCTGTGGTAACTCTGAGGACACCCTAAATTCGAGAACAAATGCTGTAGACAATTTGACACTTTGTAATGCTGGCTGAGAAAACGCAATTAATTCACTCACTGTACAGGCTTGGGTCTCCAGAAGTTCTCAAGGCCATAATACTCCCACTAGAGTATAACTGAAGAAATGTGTTCAATTTAGTGTAGACTAATATACGGTAAGTAGGGGGATTCAAGCCACTCAGCCAGATAACTGCTAATTAATTTAACAAACGGTCTCAAAGCCTTTTAAAGTCCCCCGGGATGCCACACCGTTAAGCCTAATTTACGCTCCGTAGTTGGCTTGTAGATCTGTTATGTTTGGCACGAAACCCACTTCCACGATGGAGTATAAATTAAGCTTAAGAATGTGTCTTGTTTGGTTGTCCTCAGAGGGGAATGCACAGACACGCTAAGGAGGAGGATCACTGAGTTGGAGACGGAGTGCAAGAAACTCACAATGGACATCAAGCTCAAAGAAGACCAGATCCGAGAACTGGAAATGAAAGTGCAGGTGAAGTCATTTTCACTGTTTGAGAAATGCATGTTACTGTAATTTGTGTCCTTAACTCATTTGTAGCCAATCCCGAGAATACTTGTGAAAAATACTCGAGTATTTAGAGTGCCGATCCCGAGTATACTCGCGAAAAGTACTATATTACTGTAACGCCGGTTCTCCTACTCTGTAGCTGCGCGGAAGGTCCTGGCACGATCGCCCTCGCCGATTCATCATCATCACGGATCCACGTGCACAAAATAGTAATCCCATAACATGGAGGCAGACGGGGAATCTCATCTTTAACACCTGGGGAGCCAAACTCGTTCAGGGACGAGTTATGGCCACTAGGTGTCCCCCTGCCACAGGAAGTTATATCGTTCACAGACGTGGCAACAAACAGTTAACTTTTTGAGACTGGAGCTGCCCTTTGAATGACCCTAGTGCATTACGTCACCCACTCAATGCAGGCAGCCCCTCTGGGGAAGACATCACGGAAGGACTTATCATGCTTTACATTCTACTTTGAAACATAAGAACGGCTTTATCTCAGAATGACATGAAAACTGCCCCATGGAAGCAGAGAGCTGATTGTTTTCACGGCGACACTTTACCACGATTTTACCGCGATTTTTGGATTTTAGTTTCGCGAGTGTTTGTAAACAAATGGATTATCCTCCTCAATCTTCTCTGGACACGCACGTGCACACGCACGAAGCTTGCGAGGCACGTCAAAACAAAGCGTAAGTCAATGGTGGCAGCAGCAACAGCTATACATGTTATAAACCTTAGCAGCCCATGTGTTAATGTCCATTATCTCCAAACGACACTTTTAAAGGGGAGGATGGCAGTAGATTCTCGCTACATAACATAATAACCAAGGGATAGATCGGCCATTTTAGAAAGCACATGGTGTGACGACCGCTTCCGTTGTATGACGTCATGATGTCAAACGTCGGAAGTGTTTAGGCAATGGCCTTCTGGCCTTCAAAATAAGAGAACGGTCGCGGATGAAGGCTGCGAGTGGCACGCTGGACATTTTAATCCGTTAATTTCTGGAGCACAAAATGAGTTAAGACCAGGCTGTACTGGGAGTTACCTTATTTTTAAGGGTAACAACATTCATATTAACTTGCTAATACGCATGCACTCAAAACTTGTATTGTTGATCATGCGTCACATGATAAAAGCATTTGTTTTCGCAACAGTCTGTCAGGAAGTGAGACATCATTAGACGCGTTACTCAGAACATCTATGAAGGAAAATGTTAAAACGACATTCAAATGGCAATTTAAACATTCAAAGATATTAGACTCACGAAATTCGTTACCTACTCTGACTTGAGTAACAAGTAGTACCTGTTGTACCGAAAAATGGTGAATATGAATGCCAGAGGGAAGGAATTGTAAATAACTTAGGATTTTTTTTGCCTGATGAAGACGTAAAGTCGAAACGTTGCAGTTGCCTATAATAAAAGTAAGTTTTTTGGAGCATACAAACAGTGTGCGGGCGTTCTTCTCCTTCCATTATCTGATACCTTGATGTCCAGCACCTGGCCTGAATATAGGCTTGAGATGTGCACACAATCTTGTCTAAATAACTTAGGAATACCTTTTAATGTCCTCCAAGAGACCGCTTTCTACCAATCTACCTGTCATGCATAGATGACAGCCAGGCTGCCCTGCTGGACATCTGTGATCTACCTGGATAACTGACTGAACTGTCTGTCTGTCTGTCCGTCTGTCAGGAGCTCCATAAATATAAAGAGAACGAGAAGGACACAGAGGTGCTGATGTCAGCGCTGTCGGCCATGCAGGATAAAACCCAGCACCTGGAGAACAGCCTGAGTGCAGAGACCAGGATCAAACTGGACCTCTTCTCGGCGCTGGGCGACGCCAAGAGGCAGCTGGAGATCGCACAAGGTGAGCGTCCACCCGTTTCATGCTACGCACCAACGCTTAAAACAAGTGCACACAATGACTCGCAAGGAAGCTTCCTGGTTAGCTAAGCATTTTTAGGAAATATCGCAGCTTGGGAATGTCTCCTGACAGAAGGAAGCATAGAACATGACCTAGTTAGGATTCTTGGTTTGGTGAAATCTCAAGGAAACAATGGTCCCTTGGGTGTGGTGCAAGGAATCATTAACATTTTATGGTTTATTCATGTTTTACTTCCTCTGCTTCCTACAAATACAATTGCAATTAGTAGAGGGATTGTGCTCCCCACCGAGTCCCGATCTAATCTTTACATTTTCCTAAATAGTTGCACAGTGCACACTTATAAATATATAAAAGGTACCAAAACCAGTGCATTTTAGGAAAGATGCTTGACGCCTCTTGAAACGCACTCAAATGGTTGTTGGACTGCATTTTTCTTTTTAAATCGCTAAATCATCCGAAACTTGTTTTTGCTTGCTCATTCTGGAAAGGTACATGTCTGTAATTAAACTGTAAAGATTCCGATCTTACAGAGTGGATTGGGACATCTACTCAAATAAAAAATAAAAACGCTACCAAAACATCTTCCATAGTTTTAATTGGAATCAACAGAACCAGGCCAGACGGCACCAATGCAACTAGTCATACTCTTAATTCCTTGAAACAAAACTGTTCTAAGGCCAGTCCAAACCAATGCAACTGCCATTGGGGATAATGTTTGCAACCAAGTAGTTGCATGTTGCAAGGAGTTGCGTTGGTGTGGACTGGCCTTTTAAGCCCGTATCAGAGTCGGGTCCGCCGCGGTGTAGTGCCGTGTAGTCTTTTTGAGCGTTAACGTTGTAGTTTTATGACTCAAAAAGACTACAAGGCACTACACCGCGGTGGATAGCCTTCCACCGCGGACCCGACTCTGATACAGGCTTTAGGGGTAATTTGTGCTACAGCAGAAGGCTCTTTGTCAATATGTTGAAGTAACCGCATGTGGTGCAAGCAGGATGGCTGATAACACTGCTGCTTAGGTAATCAGCCAGGCACCTTTCTGTTACAAAACGGCACCCGGCCTTCATTACAGATCTGAGAATCATATCGCTCGTCACTGTCGGGCAGAAACCTCCCCCAAAAATCTCCAAGTTTCAAATTTGTAAATTTCTTCGCAAAGTAAAGCACTGCTTCATCATACAAGGCCATCGCACAAAAGTAGTGAAAACAGCTGATCTACAAGCACACAACGCCTCGCACCGCGAGGCGTTGTGTGCTTGTAGATCGGCTGTTTTCACTAGTTTAAATCATTTTAAAAATGATAAATCATTTTAAAAATGATAAATACAAAACAAACGGTTTTGGACATACAAGGTTTCCACCCGACAACGACGATATGCTAATAGGGTGTGCCAAATGTAGTTCTAAGAGCGGCCATTTCTTGGGTCAACACAGCCTTACACAGGTGTTCTGATTAGACTAGAGCATTAGTTCTATGCAATCAAACAATTGAAACACCTGTGTTTTGACCCAAGAAATGGCCGCTAAGGACTACAATTGCGTCACCGCTGGCACACACTATAGGCTGGCTGACCCTACTGGCCGTAAGGTTCCTTATTCACCGATGGGTGTTTTCTCCCTGCAATTATTTCGCCAGGAATTATATTTAGTTTGTTTCATGAGTGCATCCACACTGAAGTTGAATATTACGGGGGTATAAAGTGACGCAGTTTTTATTTGAAACAAGTATCAACCTGTATGAGGCATCAATTATTATGAATGGTTTTCATGCGAAATACTTGCTGTTGCTTTTCGCATTGTTTAGTCGTCACGCTTTGTGGCATGTAAAGGCCTTTTGAAAACGGTCCACTCAGCATTTCTGCAGTGACTATATTCTGTCACTAAGCAATTCCAAAGCATTTAAAAGAAGCTTCTGTCGTATATCATTACTTGTGCTGTTTTACAGCTATGGCAGTACAATTATAATATTCATACAAGTTGATAATCATACGTACACAGTACACACAAAACTATGACATTAACCAATTAAACCCTATATAGTTCATTGACTGAGGTTCCCCCAGGGGTATATACTTGGTCCGATCCTTTTTTCCCCCTCTACACTTCATCAGAAATAGCCTAAGTGTACCGTTTAATTCTACCTGTGAGGGCAGATTCTGCAATGCTTTTCAATGGGAATGGAGTGGCTTCTTGCCATTCGCAGATTTCTGCAAAAATACTTTCCTTTCCCATTGAAAAGCACAGGTGTGTACCCTTAGTATCTATTTTTGCCAAATGTTAACCTACATTATGGTGCGCCCAGAGTAGTAGGGATGCTGGTGTGTTAGTGTAGTTAAACGCCATACCGTAACCGCACCAATGCAACTAGTCTTAACTCCTCACACAAATGCAACTCCTTGCAACTGCCATTGGGGATAATGGCTGCAACAAGTTGTTGCAAGCCAAGTAGTTGCCTGTTGTAAAGTGTTGCATAATTGGTGTGGCCTGGACTCTTGGGCCGTGCCTTAGTGATGAGATGTACTTGTCTCTTGTCTTCCACCGCAGACATTAGCTACTGTTCCATCTTACTTATCTTATGACCCGATGTAAGCCCAGACTCCTCATCCCCTAAGTAAGGAGTGAATGTACGTCACACAGCTGGATTAATGGCTCTGAAAAGAACGAGTTCTGTGCTTCCCCCTGAGTTCTCTGCTTCTAACGCTTAATCTTCTCCAGTGACTCAGCATTCAGAAAATTATCGCAAGAGCTCTTTTCTGTGGTTGATCGCTGCTTAATGTCCTATTAAACGTCATCAATTTCACACAATTCCATTCCATATTCTATTAGTGTCATGTGACGTGTAAATGACTGTCGCGTGACGAGTGGTGTGTGAACGACATATGGAAGTTAACCGGTTAAAGTCACTGTATTGCTTAAAATAGCTGAAGTTCACAACGTGTCACATCATGACATGTTGTCAGTAGACCCACTTTCTGGTGTCCCGATTTTGTGATGTCATTATCATCAGCGACAATATCTGCAAGCTAACTAAGCAGCCTCACACGAGTGGAGAAACATTTTCAATTGCTCAATCTTATGTCCAGTTTTAATAAGAGTTATGAAAGTCATTATATAGCAATCGACAGTTGATACCAATATTCATATTGGTATCAACCGTTATGCTGTGTACTAATATTTGGATTAACTTCCTAAAGGTAGACAAAGGAGCTCAACTGGCCAAAGACATAAATGATAATGAAAAATCGGATTTTCTTTTCTCGCTACATTCTACATTTATAATTCAGCAACTTAGAAACCTCTTCAAAGTGACCATGTTAGGAAACGAGCACCAAAATGCAACCGCTCAGGTCATCCTCTGGTAGTTATAACTCTAACATAGGTGCCATAAGTTCACATGCAAAGAGGAGACAAGGTATGTGTGGTTAAGCATGTGAGCCGGCCTCTACAGTATAGGAGCAAGGCAAGAGAAAGAAATATAACTCATCCCAACACTATGCATACAGAAATAAACAGTTATTCAAAAACAAATTCCCACAAGGGGGTGCCATAGAGTAACAAAACGAAATACAAGAGTCTATACAAAATAGTCCTACTCTGTAACATATTCTGTATGTCACTAAGAGCAGGAGAAATCCATATGGTGTTATGTTGCTATCTAATGATAGGAGCATCACATCAAAATCCTCATCCTCAAATGGGGGTTGACTAGGTCAGTGGCAGTCTGGGGACCCATTTGGTAAAAAAAAAGAGGGAGGCGGGGAGAGAGAATTCCCTTTCTTAGTCCACTTTCTCCCGATTTCTCTGATTTTATTTACAGTATCTATTATTTATTGCTAAATCAATTACTTTCACTAACCACTAAAGCCCTAATACTGTATACTTGATGGTAAGTTTTTGTGTGAAAATTGGCAATCTACAAGCTTACACAGGCAACTCTTTGAGGTTGTAGATCTGCTATTTTTGCCTTTTTACCAATATTTACCTGATGTTTCTAGAGGACTTGAGTAATACAATACCCTCGCACAAGTTGACACAACTGACACCGACTCACCTGTGTTGTCCCATGTCTCGTCTCGCTCCGCAGGTCAAATCCTGCAGAAGGACCAGGAGATAAAAGACCTGAAGCAGAAGATAGCCGAGGTGATGGCCGTCATGCCCAGCATCTCCTACACGGCCGACACCAGCAGCATGAGCCCTGTGACGCCCCATTACTCCTCCAAGTTCATGGACACCAGTCCCTCTGGCCTGGACCCCAACGCCTCCGTCTACCAGCCCCTCAAAAAGTGACCCGACACCGGCTCCCTACGACTCCCCCTCCATCCATCCACCCTCCCATCAAACGGTCTTTCTTTTCCGCAGACCGCCCTCCGACCCACGCAACCAACCAACCCACCACCTCCAAGATCTGCTCGGCATGTCGGCCGGCTGTTGTGGTGGTGGTGGTGGTGTTTGGTCTCCACTTCGCCCCCCTCCCCTCTTCACCAGGTCAGAAGGATGTTGTTATCGTGTGACTGTATTTGTTGTAGTTAAAACAAAAGACAAAAAAAGTAAAAAGACTTTTCAAGGGACATTGCGTCAACTTGGGACCCTCGCCCCCTCCCTTCCGTTTTATTTTTTATTTTATTTTTTTTCTCTTCTTGTAAGTGTCTAGTGAAACCTCACAGAATCGGGCCTTTATCTTCATCTAAAGAGCGTTACAGCTCAGCCCCACCCCACCCACCACCACCAGCACTTAAACCACCTGCTCTCGTTGGCCTCTGGGACGATTGGCTAGTTTACTTTCTTAAGGTTTGATTTCTCCTCATCAAGTTGGAACGCAAGAGTTCTGATTGAAACAGAATGCGTCCCTCGTATTTCTCCGGCAGAAGATCTGACAGATATATTCCCATCCCTCCCCCGATCAACACCTCCTCAAGGTAGGATGTTAACCTGTGTACAATCAGAAGAATGTAGTGCAAAGCTGGCACAGACTCTCGTCCTGATTTGTCCAAGTTTATTTTTTTAATAGTCCAAAATCAGAGACCAAATTGCATCCTGCTCTCAGCTGTTCTTTTGCAGTCAATGGTTTGTTCTGCCTTTTTGGAAAGTGATTTTCTTGGCATCTCTTCATTGTTCAGTTTTGCAAAGTTAACACTGTCATCTGGAAAAAGGCCTGAGATGTAAATAGAGCAGTGGTTTTAAGTTACATTAGCCCAGAGTTTTGAGTGAGCAAATCCAGTCGGCTCTGCAAGTTCATCAGCATTAAGACAAAGTGATTTGGTTTCCCTGTCTGTGCTTCCCTCAATGATGTCCAAAAAAAAAGTTTAAAAGTTGTGCAAAGATGTCACTAAGACAAATTAGTGTCTAATAATATGCCTTCTCAAAGTTCTGCATACTTTTCACTCATTGTCATGATCACTGTGCCTTGAGGCAGGACTTTAATTAGAGGATTAAACGAGACCATATGACCCAGTCTGATCTCAGCCCTTCTCTACTGAATGTCAAGCATTTGGCCAAGCTGGAAAGGAACAATTTGGCAGCCAGCAACCATTGAGAACTTTATCTAATGTCGGTGTGACATTATCCCAGCTAATTGCCTCTGAACCCAGTTCAGTGCTCAGGGGCAGCTTTATTCTTACCACCTGTGACATTGACCGGCTGAGGTTAAAGAGCTGTTTTTTAAACCTGAATCCTATTGTTCTAATCTGAGGAGGATGTAAGAATGCTTTAAGAGCATCTCCACTACCTAGTGCAGTGTTTCTCAAACGTTCATATTTCAAGGTCTCCACTTAACAGTGTACAAATTCCATTTGTACGCTGTCAGAGTTACAGACTTGTATGGGTCAATTTAGACCCCTCTAAAGGAACCCACAGAGTCCCTGGAATCCACTTTGAGAAATATTGACCTAGTGAATAAATTGCGAGGATGTGCGTGGCCAATACTCCCCAAAAACAGCTAAAGGGCACTCGATAATTATTATTTACCACATTGTTGATTCATGCAGCAGCATTTCCAAGAATGTAGTTGTCAGCAACAAGGGGGAAAACAAAGCTCCGGGCGGTCAAGAGCAAGAAATCAGGATTCAGCCAACAAGCTAATGAAAATCACTTTGACAATCCCTGAAGTTGAATTCTTTTTTTTTCTTTTGCTGGCTACTGAACCAGATTCTCACATGACCTCCCCACAATAGAATGATAGGATTCAGGTTTTAAAAATTGGGCAAAGTTGTCCCCTAGTCCAGTGGTTCTCAAAGTGGAGATCTTTGAGTGGGTTCCCCCCAGCTAAATTAGCTAATATAGCATCGAAATCAGTTTAACCGCTTTAAACCTTTTTTCTTTCATCGATTATTTTCCAAAATTAGTGAAAAACACCTATATTTAATTTTGGGGTCCTTTACATGAAAAGGTTTGAGAACCACTTGCTCTAGTAAGAGACAGTAGCATCCTTTCCAGCTTGTCATACTGACTGCCAGTGTGTGTGCCAGTACTAGGGATGGGACGTTATGAACATTTCATGTCACGATTATTGTGACCCAAAAAAATAGCGATTTGTGATATTATCACGATAATCAAAATATCCCCAACATCCTTTATCCTAGGCCCGAACGTTTGCCGAAAAATAGCAGATTTACAAGTTCGCAACGCAACGCGTTGTGAGCTTGTAGATCGGCTTTTTTTTTTTGCAAAGAGATTATCAAGTACGTTAATTACAGGTCCGTTTTAACAATTCTAGAGGGTTTAAATGGTACCGGATATGCAGCTCGGCAAATAAAATGTGAATTGATACCAGCGCGTGATGGAGGACAATTTCACGATAAATTTCCACGTTACGATTATTGTGTTTTTTTTTTTCACGATAAACGATAATAACGATTATTGTCCCATCCCTACATTTCTCAACCCTCTTTGTTCAGCTACTGGCTCCATGTTTTGTTCTTAAATTCCCACTCAAAATTGCACTGTAAAAAAACAAACAAAAACAAACAATACATGCTGCGTTGAAAGGGAAAAAAACTGTAACGTTGGACTTTTGAGTTTGCAATGTATACAAGAAACGAGGCTTTGGAAATGCCAAAAACGACCGAAATATTGTTCCACTCAATTATTTATTTATGTTACGAAGATTCAACTTCAGTCCATGTGCCAAGAATAGAATGGTTCTTTTTTTTATATAGTAATATGTGCTCTCCAAGAATGTACAGCAGATACATTGGACGTGCTTGTCAGATGACCATCACTTAAAGCTGCAATCCATAACTGTCATGTCCCACCCTGAATTCGAACCTGGGACTGAAATGTCTTCTGCTGAAGCTAATACAGCCTGTTCAGGGTGGCACAGAATATATTGCATGCATCACCTCTTGTCAACCGGTAGGTGTCCTACCCGACCACAGGATCTAATGGCTCAAAAGGTCTTTGTGCATAACTGTAGTCCAGGGTGTCCAGATAGTGGCTGCAGTTGACTTATATTGTATTGACTTAAGCCCTTTGCACACAGGCGCGTTCATCCGTACGGATAAAACGGACAATTTCACTTTTTAAAAAGAAAACAATGATTCTCTACGACCTCATGCACACCGGATCCGAATTGGCCGTGTGATGAGTGGCTGCGGCCGTGCGTTTTATTCTCGATCGAACCCAGTTCGATTTGTGCGTCTTGTCGCATGCGGTCACTCCTTTTATGACTCCTTTTGGGATCCGCAGCACCGATTCCGCACAGCATTGCACACCAAATCCAATGCGTTTTATTCATGCAGCAAACCAAAAAAACGCAACTGTCCTGTGTGCAAAGGGCTTTAGAGTAGCGAAGTCCTGACGTCACTGGTTCATCCCCTGGGTCCCCGAAGTAATTTCTCTATGGAGAAACACTGGGTCTTTTTTTTTATTTTTTTTATTGTCTCGTATGAGAATCGTGGTCCAAAAATAAAACAAACTGTCTCTGCGATTTTGTCAGGGAGCTAGCTCTGTATAGTTTACGATAGTCATTCATATTTTATACGAGATCATTTGTTTATTTTTGGAACACAGTTCTTATATGACGCGATATGAAAAGTCTATGGGAATTCAGAATGGAGTAAAAAAGAAACGGGTCCCAGGTAGGATGTGTCTACATGACGTCATACTTCAGTGCTCTATACTGTACCTGTACCATACAGATTGGTCAAAAACACACAAAAAAAAGTTGTATTCACTAAACAAAGTTATGGATTGTAGCTTTAATTGAAGTATGTATGAAGCAAGTAGAGAAATCGGGTCACCTGTTTGTAGCAGACTATTTACTTAGCTGAAAGTAAGGGACTATATAGTAAATTATTTTGTGAATGTTGCAGTATTTTGCATCTGTTCCTGGAAATGGGTGTTCAAAGCAGTCAATCTTTCCGTTACGCCTCTTTCTGGTATTATTGTAATTTTTTCCTGCAGGGGAAAAAAAAGCTCGAGTCTGGTGCGGTTTTGCCGTCATCTTGAAATGGTCATTTTGTTTTTGTGCGTGTGGTTTTCACCTACTGTATATGGAGAAGCTTTTCTTTTTTTCCTTTCTTTTTCCTTTGCGCAGATCGCTATGTCATTGGCTCTTGAAAATGTTGTGACAATTACAGTTTTAGTCAGTTGGTCTTGGTCAGCTGATGTTGAAAGTATAGAAAAGTGTTTTCTTTTGGGTTTCTTTCAGTTTTCTATGGCCACAGTCACTGCTGTCTCCCCCCAGGTCTGACCTCTGCTGCGCTCTCGCTCTCTGTGAGGTTTACAAGGAATAAAACATTTTGTTTTCTTGCAAACGTTTCTAGTCTGGTGTTTTTTAATTGACTGTGCATTTAATGGGAGGTTTATGTGACTTGTCATATCCTAACCTCCACTAGGTCTTCATCTAACAATTATTGTAGTAATCATCTTCTTACAATACATGCATGGAATCTCTGTCTGTACTTACAATACATGCATGGAATCTCTGTCTGTACGTATGTCTGTAATCCATGTATCTCGAGAACCGACCGACCGACTTCAAATTCGCCACACATGTTGCAGACGTCCAGTGGGAGTGCAGTGCACGGTGCAGTCGGGCAGCTAAGCGGTTGTCCTGAACCGCCAGAAAAGGCTTTGGCCGCGGCCCAAATAAGCCAGTTGATTGCCTAAGCTTGATTTGGCACACATTCTTTCTTCAGCCCCATTCAACTTGGCACAGCATTCATTCTTTTACCAGTAAGAGTAAGTTGTGGTTTGCCAGCCAAGGAGTGTGTGCAAAGTTTGGCATGGATAGGGGCAACGGTGTGACGTGACGGACATACTGACAAAGGGACTGACTCTTCCATCTTGGATTGTTTTACCAAATCTAGAGACAACATAACTGTAAGAAAGCCCACTGTTTAGTTTAATGTTAACCTTTATTGGATGCTGTTCTCATTGTTAGCAGGTGATGTAGTTTACCCTTTGATGTGAAATGTATCCTTTGCTGTTTGTTTTGGCTTGTTTTACAATATCATGGAAGCACCAATGTAACGCCCGGGATTCGAACTCCGTTCTCTCGTATGGAAGTCCAACATCTTAACCACCAGACCGGAGATATTAGACTTTTGAGGCCATCAGGCTGAGTAAAACATGGCCAGCTCACATATAAGAACAGGAGGGTAGTATGAGTCAACAGAATCCAT
Source organism: Nannobrachium achirus (assembly GCF_963921795.1). NCBI lineage: Eukaryota > Metazoa > Chordata > Actinopteri > Myctophiformes > Myctophidae > Nannobrachium > Nannobrachium achirus. The sequence goes on along the minus strand of NC_137827.1, from coordinate 15,328,218 downwards.
CATGATTCAAATGGAGTTCGAATGGGGAGTGTCTGATAAGATTAATATCAAATATCCAAATATTGAATCAATTTTTTTTAAGTGTAATATTCCTTTAATATTGATGACATCAGGGATCTCCATATATAAAAGGGATTGTATGATGTCAGACAAGGACAAAATTCATTTTCAACATCATTGTGATGTCAGAACAGGTCAGCTCATATCCTTCTGCTGAGCTCGCATGAGGTGTGTCACACTTGCAAGTTAATTACGTCCTTGTCCGTTTTATGCCCATATATGGAGATCCCTGTCCCGATGTCATACATTTTAAGCGTATATCTGGGAATGTCCATATTTGGTAATGCCCATATACGTTACATGTAACTGTAATGTTTCTTTAAATCAATGACAAAATCACACCTAGTGTGAATTAAATTAATAGAGGGTATGTGCGTGACATCCTCATACCCGGAAGTTATGCTTGAATGCCTATTGAGTGGCAAAAAATGTCAGTAGGAGTGAGGAGGAGCTTGTATTTTTTCGTTACCAATTTTTATAGTTTTTGAGATTTTAATGTTTTCCCCAGTGAATTCCTAAATGAATTTTTTCTTACCACTAATATTACTGCCACATCCACATTCCACATCTTTTGGCACTTAAAACTTGTCCACATTTTTTGAGACACCTGTGTGAAGGGAGGAGTGCTATTTAGGCCTATATGAGTTAATTTCATTAAGCGTCCCACTAGCCAATCACAATCACGTCCAAAGCCAATGGGACTCTGGCATAAAACAAACTCTGTGGCGGACAATTCTGAACATGTTATTCCCCTGGGTTTTCAGAAGGACAACAAACTTGGAGCTGTTTGTGCCAGGATGTAGGTCAGAAATTGAAAGCTGCACTCCAATTTACTTAAGCATTTACATTTTTGAATGCGTTTTCCCATTGGTCTCTGACCAGACAAAGCCAGATGAAGGAGCTATAGCTCCTGTCCCAAAACGGGGCTTTTATCATAACTGTATTCTTATCTAGGGGGCCGCTCTCCATTCTGCCATGCTGCCATTCAGACATTGACTTCTAATTGTCTGAGAGGCGACACTTCCATAGATGTTAGGGTTATAGGGTTAGTGTCTGAATGGGGGGATGGATGTCTGAATGGCAGCATGTCGGAATGGGGGGGATGCACCCCTTATTTTAACTGGTACTGTAGCAGCAACAGGCTGCTCACACACACATCAAGTCTCGGTACTTTCTAGATCTGCCTACTATATAGGTGTAGCTTCAGGTGGTGTTAGCCTAGTTGTGGTTACCCTCTAGTGCAGGGATGTCAAACATACAGATCCGGCCCGCGAGATGATTCAATCCGGCCCAGGCTTGTAGAGCATACATTTCTGAGCATTTAGGGAAAACAAGTAAGTCTCTAGCCCATTCCTGTCAAGAGTTATGATTGTTTTAAGAATTAACCTAACTAATGCCTTCTCACTGCAGGCTAGGTTTCTCTCACCTGGCTGTGATTGAGTTGATTGATTGGAATGTTAAGTGACCAGCTCTCTCTCTCTCTTTGAAGATGACCGCATTGCTAGGAATGGGGTGGGAGGTCTGGCTATGAATAATACCTGAACATACCTACAATATTCGAACTGTACTCAAAGATTACACATATTAGACATGGAAATTAATGTTAAGAAAATAACTTATTTAAAAAATATAGTAATAATAAAATGTAAAGGTTTTATTATTCAGATATTTTCTGAATATGCCATTATTGTTCATTACTTTTATTCTTTTTATTATAAAATACAATAAAAATAATTATTGTCCTGCATCAATAATATATTTTTTTAGCCATTTACAAATTATAGCAGAGACTATCAGGAATTGAATTATTCTATTATCAAATGGTTTATTCTTATTGGCACTTCTTAAAGGAGTAGTTCACCCCCAAAATGCCATGGAGCCAATGGAGACTCATTCCTAAAACAGAAATTTGATTACAATAAATGCATGCCTATTGATTCCGGATGGCATTTTTGTCTTAGTAATGCAACAAATAAAATACAAATATATTATTGAACTCAAGTCTCCATGGCGTGAGTAATCAAAGAAAAAAAAAGTCATTTTGGGGATGAAATACTCCTTTAAACAAATAGCATCTCTCGTACCTAACTGCAACTGTAATACCAATAATGAAAGTAGCTATTTTACTTAATAATGAACACAATTTGTAAAATGATGTACTGCTATACTGCTAGCTACAGCAGTGGCTGAGACGACAGGAAGAAAAACAGAGCGAACATGTGCGCGAGTGTGCATGCCATCCGATCCGCGACTGGTTCGGCCCTTATCAAGTCGCCTTTCATCCAATGCGGCCCTCACCCCAAAATGAGTTCGACACCCCTGCTCTAGTGGTTAAACTAAATCAAATTTAACCTTTCTCAATGCAAGCACATGCCACATAATGTAACAGGGAGACGTGTCCACGCCAAATGTACACAGGTGTAAGTAGTCACTCATTACCCGGCCCTCCCCTATAAAGCCTGGTGCTCATGCGGGTGTTACTTCTTGTCTCTCAGTGGAGGCACTTGGCTTGCCTGAGCACGGGGCCTTCCTCCTTGTCATTCCTCACTGGTGATATTTAAAGGTCAGTTTGTAGTCCAGGTGGTACTAGGCCCAAATCTTGCTTAACCTGAGGCTTTACTTCAGCCAGTCAGCCAGTGCACCCTCTGTGTTCCTATCCCAGTATAATGTGTACTGCCATCCATCAGGTCCCCTATACCTCCTGTACACACAACCTTGACTGCTGAGGAATAGCTCTACTCATTTGTTGCATTTTCCCCTTTTCTATAGTTATTTCTTTTGTGTTGTATTTTGCTTTCATTGATAATCCATCAGCCATATATTAATTGGTTGTCTCTTATTTACTCAGATTGAGCTGGAGGTGACTGTGGGGGGAGAACTATGCGGAGGGCTTGTTTCTATCCACTGCATTCTGTTGCTGTGTGTTCATAGTGTGCACCTAACTCACCCAGTGTGTAAGTGTGTTTTGTAAAACTAAGTGTTTGTAGTGACCTAGTTTGAAGCCTCACCCTACTAACCCTCTCTTTCTCCCCTAGTCTTCCTTTCTTAATTCTTAGTAGTATATTCTTAGTAGTTTTTAACCATTTGACATATTATATTATATTTTATAGTTATATTTCCTTGTGATTGGACTAACACTAACTGTGTGTGTGTGTGTGTGTGTGTGTGTGTGTGTGTGTGTGTGTGTGTGTGTGTGTGTGTGTGTGTGTGTGTGTGTGTGTGTGTGTGTGTGTGTGTGTGTGTGAGATTTTCATCTTTCCCCTGAAAAAAGGTCTGGGAACCACTGACATAAAGCATACAGGTTAATGTCTGCATATATTATAATGCAATGAAGCATGCTTTATTAACCTTGTTAATAAAAAATATGAGATAATTAACTCTAAACACAATTCAATGGCGCTATTGCATACAGAGGCACATAATAGTGGTATAAAACAAGCACATTTATTTTATCGATTGTCACATTCAGTGACAGTTTCTTTTCTCAATCTGTAAATAAAGAAGCAATGGACGTATTGACCATTGAGGTTTCAGTCGATATAAAGTCATTAAGTCAATGTTGGGCTCTGCTCCTTCTTTCCTTGTAGACCACAACATGGTTTCTTGTGAGGCATGAGGATGCACCAGCCGGTTAGAGAAGGGGGTGAGATACATGGCTTCCCAACAGACTGTGAGAGAAGAAAACATTGGTTGGCAAAAGTGAGCAGGATGAATCTGCGCTTGACAAAAAAGATTGCAACAACAACAAACTATGCAAGGTAACTTTAATATTTCATACAAATTATTTATAAATTTGCAGATTTACAAGCTTACAACACACCGCATTTGGATACATTGTGAGCTTGTAGATCGACTATTTTTGTATAGCCAAAATATAAAATGCACTTCAAGTAGGCTAGTTAAACTGATTTTGATGCTATATTAACACATTTTGCAGAGGACCCCTGGTCTTCTGATTTATAGTTGTGTGCCAGTGTTACTCACTTTTACAAACTGTTGCCAAAACTCCAATATATAAACTCCCCACAAGTCGATTATTATTTCTCCACGGAACGCTCATAATTGTATATACGGAGAATTATGTGCGGGATGGAGAGGAATCACGCAGTGTTTTTTTTCCTCCACGTCGGGTCGGAGCCAAAACATCTCGGCTTCGGTAAACTGACTGTCCTTGGGACGCTGCTGCTGACTAAGAACAAGCCCCAGATTGGCAGAATGGACAGACGGTCCATCATTTACTTTATCCTGCTTCTTTCTGGTGATATTGAAGTTAATCCAGGTCCGGTGGTCACTCGGCAAGCTGCCGCCCGTCTCACGAGAGAACTACAGCTGCTTTCGGAGACAAAGAACCCCAGCGGAGGAAACATCGATACAGGTTCTACTGGTGACGAGTGCTGTGGCTGCCCACCCGGCTCTCTACAGCAAAGCTCCAACATCGAGGCTACTCGTGACCAGCTCGCGGCCGTGGTTGTCGAGCCTCCGCCCGATAACAACCAGCTCGCGGCCGTGGTTTCCGAGCCGCCGCCCGATAACAACAGCGCCGACGTTGACCTGGATGTCCCGCCCCCCCCCCCCCCGTCACCGAGGATGTTGGTGCCCAGCTAGCGGCCGCTGGATCGCCGGAGATGACCGTCGAGCCGGATGCCCCCCCGCTGGTCCCGCCACCCCCCAGGGATCGTGATCAGTCGTGGCTGGCGGCATATCTTGGCTTTGAAGCTGTCTGCGTCGCGACACCGACCCCCCGTGCCGTCGAAAAGTCATGGATCTCCTCCTGTTTGAGCTCTCAGTCAACAAAGGAACCTGACCTCCCCACCACCCCCACCCCCACCGCTCCCCCACTTCAGTCTCAACTACAACCGGACTATGATGACCACCTCCCCCCCACGACAAACTTTCCTGTCTCGGTCGTAGACAAAGAGCCCCCCAGCTCCGACGATGGCTCGATCACTACAGAGAACATGCACTCTGTTGTTTTTGCAAAACCAGGACTTCATCTAGTCCACTTAAACATCAATAGCTTGAATCCCAAAAAACTGGAGCAAATTAAGGGAATGTTTCATGACGGTAAGGCAAATATTTTATCCTTCTCTGAAACTAAACTTGATGACTCGTTTACGGATGCTAGCATTGAAATTGCCAACTATACTGTAATCAGGAATGATAGAAACAGGTATGGAGGCGGAGTTTGCATGTATGTACATAATGATGTCAATTTTATCCCCCGTCCAGACTTACACCACAGTTCACTTGAAACTGTATGGATTGAGGTAATCTTTGAACATGCAAAAAACATACTAATATGCGCTGTCTATAGACCACCTGATCAGAATGATTTCTTTGAGCTGTTTGATGAGAGCTTAGCAAAGGTGGACGGTACTGAGTATCACATTTTGGGCGACTGGAATGTGGATGTTTTGCGTAAAGAAGCACCCATGTTCAAGTCCTTTGATGTGTTATGCAATCAGTACAGCCTCACTCAGCTTGTCACAGTACCCACCAGGGTGACAGAGCACTCTCAAACCCTCATAGATCTCGTCGTAACCACTGACAAGTCCAAAGTCACCGCTAGCGGGGCTATTGTATGCGGTCTTAGTGATCATTATATGATCTACTCTACCCGAAAAATACACAAACCCAAGGCTAGTGGCCACAGAACTGTCGTTGCTAGAAGCCTGAAGAACTACTCCAGTGAGGCTTTTAATCTCAAACTAGCGGGTGTAGACTTTTCCCCAGAGCTGCAGTGTACAGATGTCGAAGAAGCATGGTGTGGTTTTAAAACCAAATTGACCAATGCTCTAGACGACGTGGCCCCCTTGAATACCACCAGGGTTAAAGCCCGCCAAGAGCCATGGTATAACTCAGATATTGCAGAATCAGCTAAACTCAGAGACAAAAAATACGATGAAAAACGAAAGTGCTGCAAAAAGCTCAGTAAAAAATTCAACCCTGGCCTCAAAATCCACGTTGAACATCTTACTGCTCAATGCAAGACACTTAGAAACCAGACAACCGCCCTAGTTAGATCCGCCAAAAAAAACTACATCGACGACAAAATCGATGAATACAAAAACAAACCACGAGACCTATGGAAGTTGCTTAACAACCAATTAGGCTTAAAATCAAAAACCATATGCCACAACATAAACATCAAAACGGACGCCGCTCTCATTTCTGACAAAGGTGAAGTGGCTACCCATCTTAACAAAACCTTTACCACCACAGCCCGTTCACTGGTCGAAAGACTGGTCGCCCCATCTGGGCGGTATGGTGAAGAATTTGTTAAAAAATTCTACAAAAAACTGGGCGTCAAAAAAGACAGCTTTAAACTTTCCACAGTGACAACTGATGAAGTGTTTAAAAAATTGAGCGCCCTACCTCAGCACAAGGCCACTGGCCTTGATAAAATCCCAGCTAGATTTCTCAGAGATTCAGCCGCCACCATTGCTCCAATCATTACCCACATAATTAACCTTTCCATCGAACAGGGTCATGTCCCCCAGGACTTCAAACTAGCAAAAGTAACCCCCCTGCACAAAAAAGGTAGCAAACTAGACCCTGGAAACTACCGCCCCGTTTCCATTCTTAGCTCCATATCCAAAGTCATGGAGAAAATAGTCTACAAACAGATTGCAAGATATCTCGATGATAATAATCTGATTTACGAGTTCCAATCTGGATTCAGAAAATCCCATTCCACTGACACATGCCTTCTCTATTTGACTGACCAAATCAAACGCGAAGCGGATCAGGGCAAATATAGTGGCATGGTCATGATGGACCTCCAGAAGGCATTTGACACCGTGGATCATGCTATTCTGATTGAGAAACTAAAAGCCATCGGTCTTGACAGCGCAGCAGTGAGCTGGATGCAATCTTACCTGGTGGGGAGGGAACAGGTGGTGGAGATTAACGGAACCCTGTCCCCCCCCTCCCAGTAAGCTGTGGTGTTCCTCAAGGTAGCATACTGGGACCTCTGTTGTTCCTAATATACGTGAACGACATGGCATCTGCTTGCGACTGCAACCTGTTCCTGTTCGCGGATGACTCGGCTCTCCTAGTCTCGGGCAAGGACCACTTGCAGGTTGAAAAGAAACTTAACTCTGAACTGAGTAAGATCTGCACATGGCTTAACGACAACAAATTATCAATTCACCTGGGAAAAACCGAGTCCATCCTCTTTGGATCAAATCATAACCTCAAAAAGGTAGATGACTTCACAATCAAAGTGGGTGACAAGGTCATAACACGAAAAAACGAAATCTCTTACTTAGGATGTATCCTTGAAGCTAATCTTTCCAGCGAAAAGATGACTTCAAAAGTAATACAAAAAATCAACCAACGAACTCGTTTCCTACAGAGGATCGCCCCAATGGTCAACTTCAACACACTGAAGACCATAGCTGGTGCAATAATCCAGCCCCTCTTTGACTACGGAGTCCACGTATGGTATCGTGACGCCCCACAAGCCCTTAAAACTAAACTCCAAACAGCCCAAAATAAACTAATTAGGGTCCTGCTTAACCTTCCCTATCAGACTCACCTCACCGCTACTCACCAGTTAAGAGTGGGGTGGCTCAGAGTAGATGACAGAGTACAGCAACTTGCAATGGGCCTGGTGTACAAGATACACTACACCGCTATGATACCCAAGTACCTGTCAAAATACTTTATAAACGTTAAGGATGTCCATAATTACAACACCAGAGGCAGTGCCACAGATCACGTTCAACGTGCCTTACCGAAGGCCATAAAGGAGTGTGGATCACTAGCATCCTTTAAAATTGCCCTGAAAAACCACTTACAGGCAGCAGCCGTTCGCAACTGGTAAAAAACCTAGCCCAACCCTACCCTCCCTGCCCCTTCCTTGTATATACTTGTATACTTGTATATTCCTTGTACATACTCACTGTCTGTTTAGATTTACTGTATATTCCTTGTATATACTTACTGTTTGTTTAGATTTACTGTTTTCTTTTCTTTTTTTTCCCCTTTTTCTTTACATATCTACTGCATAGTACTGTGTTCTATTTGTCTGTCATTCAATGTTATATGAGATACTTAAATGGTTTCCTGTTGAAATAAGCTTAGTCTTTTCATGGATCTCCTTTTAGTAGACCTTGTACCAGTGAACTGTACCGTCATGAATCTGTACATTTTCCTATGCAAACTTCTAATAAAGCCTTCAATCAATCAATCAAAACCCTTCAATAATGCCAAATAGTAGGATATTGTATTTTATATCATGTTTAGTGATTAGTCAAAATCCCCCATTAATATGCTTCTGTTTGTAATCATAGATTACAGATTGAGCGACCTGCTTGTCACAGGTCTGTGTGTGTGTGTGTGTGTGTGTGTGTGTGTGTGTGTGTGTGTGTGTGTGTGTGTGTGTGTGTGTGTGTGTGTGTGTGTGTGTGTGTGTGTGTGTGTTATTTAGAGTAGAGTATTCCTTTTTACCCCCTTTTATGGGGTTGCAGTGGCTCAGGGGAGAAACCGCCATAAGTTTACAGTTTACAGTTTAGGCATTTAGCAGACGCTTTTAATCCAAAGCGACTTACAATAAGCAGATAACATCACAATAATAAACAAGATAATATGTCAGAACATCAACAATATAACAAATGCAAATGGATATTTATCTAGAAAAAACACAGTATAATCAAAGTTCTAAAAACCTAAAGACAAAAAACTAATGCTAACTAGCTTCATGTATGGTCACTGACTTTTCTGTAGTGCTATGGGTTTAGGTGGAGTCTGAAAAGGTGAGTCTTCAGTCCACGGCGAAAGCTAGCGAGTGAGTCCGTTGTTCTAAGTGCGACAGGGAGTTTATTCCACAACTTGGGGGCCAGGAGGGCAAACTGTCTCGGACGAGTGGATTTTTGCCCTGGAGTTTTTAGCGAGGGTTCTGTCAGCATCCCTGTGTTGGCTGAACTAAGTGAGCGGGTGGGGGTGTAGGGGTTGATCAGGTTTTGGAGGTATGGAGGAGCCATACCTTTGGCTGCTTTGAAGGTCAGCATCAGTGTTTTGTATTCAGTGCGGGCCGCAACCGGGAGCCAGTGGAGGCTGCGGAGAAGGGGAGAGACATGTGAGAACTTAGGCTGGTTGAAGACCAGTCGTGCCGCGGCATTTTGGATCAGTTGGAGAGGTTTAAGTGCACATGCCGGGAGACCAGTGAGGAGAGAGTTACAATAGTCAAGCTTTGATATGACAGATGTCTGAATGAGGAGCTGGGCTGCCTCCTGGGTGAGGAAGGGTCTGACCTTACGGATGTTATAGAGTGTGAACCTACAGGACCGGGTGACTGATGCAATGTGTGCCTTGAATGATAGCTGGCTGTCCAGGACCACACCAAGGTTTCTAGCAGTAGGAACTGAAGTCACCAATGCATTATCTATGGAAATAGTGAGATCTTGCATGGGGCAAGACTTAGCTGGGAAGAAGAGTAGCTCCGTCTTGTCCGGGTTCAGCTTAAGGTGGTGGGCTGACATCCACTGTGAGATGTCGGCCAGACATGCAGCAATGCGTTCTTCCACCTGGGTGGCAGAAGGGGGGAAGGACAAAAACAGTTGAGTGTCATCAGCGTAGCAGTGATAGGATAGATTGTGAGCAGATATTACAGCACCAAGGGATTTGGTGTACAGGGAGAAAAGCAGAGGGCCAAGTACGGATCCCTGGGGGACTCCCGTGTGGAGGGTTCGGGGGGATGAAAGCAAACCTTTCCATGAGACCTGGTAGGTCCGGTCCGACAGGTAGGAGGCGAACCACTTTAGTGCCGTCCCGGTGATGCCTAGGTCAGCAAGGGTGTCCAGGAGCAGCTGGTGATTCACTGTGTCGAATGCTGCTGATAGATCCAGAAGAATCAGGACTGCAGAGTGGGAGGCAGCCTGGGCAGCATGGAGTGCTTCTGTGACTGCTAGGAGTGCCGTTTCTGTAGAATGGGCCGGTTTAAAACCTGACTGGTTGGGATCCAGCAGGTTGTTCTGTGAGAGATGGAGAGAAAGCTGGTTAGAGACCACACGTTCAAGGGTTTTTGAAAGAAATGAGAGGAGGGATACCGGTCTGTAGTTCTTGACGTCCGAGGGGTCAAGAGTTGGTTTTTTGAGGAGTGGTGATACTCTGGCTGCCTTGAAGGCAGCTGGGACACAGCCTGAGGTTACAGAACTGTTGATGATGGCGGTTATGAAGGGGAGTAGGTCAGGTGCGATCGTCTGGAAGAGTGGAGAAGGGATTGGATCCAGGGCACAGGTGGTAGGTCTAGAGGAAGTCACTAGTTTTATGACGTCATCTGCAGAGAGAGGGGAGAAGGAGGACAGACATGTTATGTTAGGGATACAATTCCGTGTGTTAGAACCTGTATTCTGGGGGAGATGGGAGAATGAACTACTGATATCATCAACCTTCTTTTCAAAGTAGGTGACAAAATCATCCGCTGAGAGGGATGACGGAGGGGGGGGAGGAGGGGGTTTGAGGAGAGTTGAGAAGGTGCTAAACAGTTTCCTAGGGTTTGAGGTACATGATTGAATCTTTGTGTGGTAGAATGATGATTTTGCAGTGGAGAGTGCGACTGAGAAACCTGACAGGAGTCCATGGAAGTGAGCTAGGTCCTCTGGTTGCTTCGACTTGTGCCACTTCCTCTCTGCCGCCCTGAGAGGTGTTCGCTCAGTTCTGAGGGTTTCAGATAGCCACGGAGCCGGTGGATTTGAGCGTGCTGGCCTGGTCGAGAGAGGGCAGTGCCGATCGAACGCTGAGGAGACAGAGGAGAGAAAGGAAGATGTTAGAGTGTCAGGAGGGAGAGAGGGAATGGCATCTGGGGTTGGGAGGGAGGAGAGGATGGAGGAGGAGAGAGTTGAGGGATCCAGGGTCTTCAGGTTGCGTCGTGTGGTGACAGTCCGAGGGTGGGTCTGTTTAGATCTGCGGATAGAGAGGGAGAGGGAGAAGGTTATGAAGCAGTGATCTGAGTATTTCATAGGGGTAACAGTAAGGTTAGATGGGGAGCAGGCTCGGGAGAACACAAGGTCCAATACATTCCCTGCCTTATGGGTGGGAGGGGAAGGGGTAAGGGACAGGTCAAATGACGACAATAGGGATGTAACGGGAAGACGCTTCTCTGCAGTTGGTAGGTTGAAATCACCCAGTAGGATCAGCGGTGTTCCGTCCTCAGGAAATGAGCTGATCAGAGAGTCCAGTTCTTCCAGAAAATCCCCGAGGGTCCCTGGGGGGCGATAAAGTACAATGATGGTGAGAGGTACAGGTTGTGTTATTGAAATAGCATGACATTCAAATGTGGACAGAGCAAGGTGAGTGAGGTTTAACACACGGGCATCCCATTTGGGAGCCATTAGAATACCGGTGCCACCCCCCGTACAGCCCGTTAGGCGGGGACTGTGTGTAAATTTATGAGCCACCGAAAGGGCAGCAGGAGTCGCCGTGTTTTCTGGGGCTATCCAGGTTTCAGTCAGAGCAAGAAACTGAAGGCATTTTAGCGTGGCCTGGGCTGAAATAAATTCAGGCATGCGTTCCTTTGTTGCGGAGCGGCAGTTCCAGACGCCACCGTTGATCTTAATCTGATGACTAGGTAAGCGCGGTGGGTAGATGAGGTTATTGGCATTACAGAACCGAGGGATGTAGTGTCTTGTGCGAAGCGAGGTGGACAGTGCTGGGATGGTAGGAAAACACATTTTACAAGTATAAATTTTATATAATAATTAGTTTAAGAATAATAAGGGTAACAATAATAATAGTAATAATAATATTAATAAGAGTGATACTCCCTGTGGGGCAGCTCCTTTGTTGGATATGTCTGGAGTTCAGGTCCAAATGTATGATTTAGGAGTCCGATCATTTAGGAGTCCGATCAGTGCGCTATAGGAGATAAAAGTGCTGGTTGCAGAATATATCGGAGTCCTTTTAGCAAACCTTTTTCAAGCCAGTGTGTTGTCACTGAAACAATAGGCTCCTTCCTCAGTGGTGTCCACGGCCGTGAGTGTGAATGCCTTGCTGATCTGTGCCACTTAAATAAGGGTGGTATCTCAGATCAAACAGAAAAGGCAGTCCAATCACAGGAGGTGGGCCACAGAGAATTAAGACCAGTGTCTCTCTAGACAGCAGTAGAACTTAAAAACAGATAGTGCAAAGAACACGGAGGGTTCCCGAAGGGTTCCCAGTTCGATCCCGGGCTCCCCCAGAGTTAGTGTAGAATAAGCAGTAAGTGTGTGCGTGTGTATGGGTGAATGTAATAATTCCTCCTCACACACTTTTCTGTGTTGTCAGTCACTGTTGTTGTATCCTACTGACTCACCTGCCAGTGAGGACCTTGGAGAGAGGTGCATTCGAGAGAACTGGCATAAAGTGCTGATTAGGCTGGCCACGGGCCTGCGAATATGGGCAAATTGTGTTCGCATAATGCTAACCTAAAAATTACACCTAGTGTGAAGTGAGCGGTGCTACAGTATTTATGAGGTAATTTCATTAAGCTCCACACGAAGCATGGCCAATGTGACCCTGTGTGCGTGCGTCCGTCCGTCCGTCCGTCCTTCCTTCCTTCCTTCCTTCCTTCCTTCCTTCCTTCCTTCCTACAGGGGTTTAAGTTAGAATGAACCCCTAAGGTAAACATAAGTTGTGATACAGTCTGAGGTGGTGTTCATAGTGCTATGTTCAATTCATCCCATAGTGCTATATTCATTCATAACCAAAACAACACAACAATGATACAGTCACATTAAACAGAACACTCACATATTGCCAAATGAGAATAGAAGTGATAGAATATTCTTTTCTCCCAAGGTCCCAACAGCTATCCCGGACACACCTATTGCGCCCGCCTCATGGTAATTTTTCTTTCAATATCAAAAGTGATATTTGTTTTTTAGATCAAGTTGGATGGGGCAGTCACCTTCTGTGTGCACACTCCCCGATTGCAGTGTAACTATGGACCGACCGAAGATACGAAAAGCTTATCTTAGACTGTTAATGGTTCTCCACCATAGAGAAAGATTATACAGTATGTACTCAGGGTGAATTAAATATGAAATAATCACTTTGGTTTGAGTTGAAGTAAGCTAAATGCCATGATGTCCCCAATGATCATATTTACTCAGCTTCAGTTACAAATATAAGTAATACAATTCAAACAAAATAAAACATTTACATCATGATTGTATAGTAATTCTAATGTTTCTCACCAAATGTCATTCATTGTGAATAATGTATTTCTTTGTTTCAAATCTTGAAATGAATCCCTCAGTTGACTGTCCCCCCCTGTAACGCTGATGCAAAATCCACCTGTAAATGTCCCCTGAATATTCAGGCACATGACTTCAGAAAGTAGCATATACATTTGTAGTAGCACATTGGGAACACTGAGTAAGATTTTGGGAACACTTTTTTATACATTCATCAACCATATTTTCAGAATTGTGAAAAAGTATCAATTTCCTTTATAGTTTCCTTTACAGGGTGGACATGTTATGCTTTACCACAACAGTAATGCAACCTAAAACATTGAAGGAAAATTAAACAGTGATACTTGTGGTATATGGTTTCCATATTTTCATAACATGAGGAGTAATTGCCATCTTTAGCATAAAATGTCCTCCCTGTTATGATTGATTGATTGACAATTTGTCCCATTTATGTGTGATGCATTTGGTCATTTTGTCTGTATCTCATACGGACAAGATGTCACGCTGATGGGTTTGCCGCTCTGACATCACACTCTGACTTCACTGTGATGTCAGGGGAACCACACCAACAGAATCCCATATCTAACAGGAATTCATATGGGAAAATGCCCATAATATGGAGGCCACATCGGCCACATACCACACTTACAGAATCCATATATGGCCAAGACAGCCCATATCTGTGTGGCTGGTTCTACAGACAGGTATCTCTATGTATGGGCATAAAAGGGATTGTATGTATAATGTATGATGTAAAATGTCATAGACGTCATAGGACTTTCACATAACGATCTAGAAGCAGTGCTCTTCCGAGCACAGGTCTCCACCAGGCAGTGCGTCCTGGTGGTGCTACTGTATAATAGGCCAATGTAAAAAGGGTGGCATATGTTCTTCACCTTAGATCTTTCATGGCAATCTGATGCTGCATGCATGATTTGAAGCATTGTGTTCCAAAAATGAGTTTTGCTAAAGTCTACCTGCTGGTGGCGCTATAACAGGCCAATGTGAAAAAGGTAGCATTTGTTCCTTGACCTAGTGGGAATATGTGTGGCAAATTTCACGGTAATCGCAAGCTGCGTTGATGATTTCAGGCATTTTGTTCAAAAACGGAGCAATCCTGCAAGCTTTGGAAGCCAATATTAGCCAATCAGGATGGAATATGAAATACAGACGGATCGGACTTGATCACATGACTATAGAGATACTGTGTACCGATTTGCGTGATCTTTGGATAAAATCTCAAGGAGTAATATCCAAAAATGTGTTTTACATAAGTCGGCCCAAAGGTGGCGCTATAAAAGGCTGATGTGAAAAATGCAGGGCAAAGGTTTATCCTTAGCCTCTAGGGAATGCGCTTACAAAGTTTGAAACTGATCGATGGAGTTATAGGTAAAACCACAAATCGGCCTGTTATAGCGCCACCATGAGGCTGATTTCAAAGTGGCATTTCTTCTTCGACCTAGTGGGAACATTTGTGCGCGATTTCATGATAATTGCACTTTGCGTTTGGGATTTGAGGCATTTTGTTCCAAACGGCTCAATCCTACAAACTTTGGAAGCCAATCTTAGCCAATCAGGATGGAATATGAAAAATCGGACAGATCCGTGTCGATCACATGACTGTCGAGATACTGCCTACCGATTTGTAGGATTTTTGGACAAAATCTGTAAGAGTAGTGCACAGAAATGTGTCTTGCGAACATCGGCCACTAGGTGGCGCTAGAAAAAGCCCATTTGAAAAATTTAGGGCAGAGGTTCTAGATTGGCATCCAGGGAATGTGTGTGCTCACTTTGGCAGTGACCGGGCCAACGGCGACTGAGATTAGCTGCACACAAACTGCGAGGACGCACGGACGGACGCACGGACGGACGGACACACGGGCGGACGGACACACGGACGGACGGAGGGGAAAACATACTCTCCCCCATGCCTTCGGCTGGTGGAGACAATAACTGAGTAAGCATGTTTGGGCTCTCACAGCATATCTCCGTACACACAGTACATCACGTCTTACTAGTTTTAGGAAATAATTAAGATGGACATCTGAACATGCCCTCTTTCAGAAAGAAATGTTAAAATCCTGTAAGAAATACTTAAAGAAATAATAAGGTTTCTAGGCTGAAATGGCACTAAATAGTAGGAATGACCCATGTACAGTATGTGTTCGTGTGTAGCCTTTGTGTTAAAATACTTAAAAATGCACCTTTATGGGTAAAAGGAATCCATCGATTGCTAGTGCTACTGTGCTAGTCTGTTGAGCATCAGGACCAGTCGATTGAGAGAACTATTCTATTTTGACCTTTTGGCTTTTGTGGGAAGTGATACTCCTGTCTGTGATGCTGCGATAGCTACATGCAAATATGGGAACCCTTTCGGTATAAAAATATAAATTATAATAATAAATCGTACTATTTTCCTCTGGGAGCATGGCCTGCTTTTTGTAGCGCTGACATGTCGCAGGTTACACTAGTGCCGTTCTGCTCCCTCTGAGGGACAAAGTGAGGTGTTCTAGCTCAAAATACATCATAAAGCTGGTAGGCCTACACCATATAGCTGTCTGCAGACTGTAACAATGGAAAGCCAAAATAATCATATTTCCCTTCACGTCTCCCGTAAACGTATCACTTATCACACTATCAGTAACCTCAATGTTAATTTAAATCTGAGTCGCAATTAAAGGGTTAAGCTATGTGTTTGAAGGAAAGTGATTATAAACAACACTTTATAAAAAAAGGAGTTAATGTGTTTGACTTCTTGACGTATTCATTTAACTATGACCTGAGCCATGCTTTGTAGAATCAAATGAAATTGCATTGTTAAAGGACGACTTTAGTTTTTTACAACAAGGGTTCATATTTTAGATTGTAATTAAAGAATATATAAAAGATGAGTGTTAAAATTATTTCATTTACTTCTTTCTATTGTTTTAGAGATTCTTATTTCAGTGGTTGGGGCATGCATACAAGTGGCTAAATATGTCATTTTACACAGAATAAGCCCATCCCCAAGATACAACACAACCTTTTATGGTTGGATGTGACTTATGGGGGCTAGAAGTGCTACTGTAAATAGCAATAAAGAAACTGCTGGCTTATTGTGTCTAAAAAGACATATTTAGCCACTTGTACGCATGCCCCCATTCGTATGCATGCCCCACATTTTAGCACGGTAAACGCGATAAAACAATAGAACGAAGCAAATGAAAACATTTTAACATTCACTTTTTCTTTTCTCTAATTACAATCTAAAATATGAACTCTTGTTGTAAAAAACCGAAGGACGGACAGACATTTGCTAAATGAAAAGTTATAGATAGGTTCATTGGGGGGTTTTAGAGTGAGCAGATGTTGTCCTGTCCATGGGTGGTTGTGTTGTGTACTGAAGTGAAAGTATCACTGGGTATATCAGATCCAGTGATGTCAGATAAAGGTTTATATTTTGATATTACCCAGCTTCATCTAAGGGTTTGAGGGTTCATTTGACTGTTGCATAAACTAATTTACACACTAAAGACTAGTTACTACTGTGTGTGTGTGTGTGTGTGTGTGTGTGTGTGTGTGTGTGTGTATGTGTATGTGTATGTGTATGTGTGTGTGTGTGTGTGTGTGTGTGTGTGTGTGTGTGTGTGTGTGTGTGTGTGTGTGTGTGTGCCTTAATTCTTCACCATTAGTTAAAATTGCAAGGCTATTAAAACGCATTCAGTATATTTTGTAAACCTCTTCCCCTTTAAAACAAACAATACACATGAGATTGTGATAACATTTTATTCATTTATATAAACAATTGTTTTAATAGTGCTGTACAAAATGCTTCTTTCTATTGCAGTGGCTCTATCTTTTGGGGCCTAAAGCACAGTCCGCACCAATGATTCAAAAGTAGTTGTAACATACAAAAAAAAAAGTATCTTAAAATTGGGGTACAGAGTGATAAGAGTTAAAAACATAGTTTGACTTTGATGCATCTCGGGCAAAAGAACATTTCTAAGCCAATTCTAAGGCCCTCAGTGTAATTTATAAAATCACATAAGTATACATATTATAAAAAAATAAAAATAAAACATTATACAATAATACGTTCAATAAAAATGCTTAAATATAGTTGACATACAATAAAGTACATGCATATATACTACCCACTACCTACAGACCTGTACACATAATCAAATACATATCTACTACTTTTTAGCTATAAGCATTTTTTTGTAGTTGGCTTTAAAGACTGGCAATGAAGATTCTTTTATCCTTGGATCGGCGGCATTCCATAAATTAGCACCTCTATATCTTATTGCAAACTGCCTCGAGGAAAGTACGACAATAAGGGTTAACCCTAACCCGATGAAGGTCCTTTGATTGTCGTGTGACATATGAATGAATATCAGAATTGAATGAAAATAAACTATTAAACCCATTTGGTAGATTGTGTTGATCATAAATACATTCATACACAAATATACATATATGTAAAGAATGAACCTTACACCTACAGAATGTTTAGTTTCTTGAAGAGAGGAGCAGATGGTTCCAATCGATCAGAGAACGTTGCCAGTCTAACAAATCTTTTCTGAAGTAAGTTTTTGAAGATGTGAAGAATGAGTACTAGCCCATATCATATTACAGTAAGATATATACGGAAAAATCTAACTATAATAAAGAATTAAAAAACAACTTCAATGATCATACCTTCCTTATTATACCTACTGGCCACCATCAGGCCGATTTTTTCAAACACATTTTTGGACACTGCTCCTACAGATTTTGCCCTAAAATCACGCAAATCGGTGTGTCTACACTCATCTCATCAAAATGGATGTCCCATATAGCGCCACCACCAGGCCGATTTTTTGAACCACATTTTTGGACACTGCTCCTACACATTTTGCCCTAAAATCACGCTGCGACCTGACGGTCGCTTATCTCCCGATTAGGGAGTCTTACTGGTTATACCTACTGACTTCATTACTTTTTTACAAACATGATCAATGTGTTTTTTCCAGTTGAGTTTATCATCAACTATAATCCCTAAAAACTTTGTCGAAGTTACTTGATTGATTTCTGTGCTATTGATGAAGAGTTTTGCTTACCTTTATTACAAAATAAAATTTAATTCGATTTTTCTAGATTTAACGACAATGTATTAGTCTGGAACCAATACGAGACACAATAAACCATCATTTGCTTCCCTAATCAATGATGACAAATTCTCATGTGACAATGAGATTTGTGTCATCAGCAAATAAGATTGAGAATAATGTAGGAGATAGCCAAGCAAAATCATTTATATATATCAAAAATAAAAGAGGGCCAAGTATAGAGCTCTGGGGAACACCATAGACTAGCTTTTCCGGAGTCAGTACCATTTATGGATGCAAACTCTATTATAAAGATAATCACAGCCATTTGATCACATCACAAGCAAAACCATTATTGTATGTATTGTATGTTATAGAGGCCTATATACACACACACATGTGATTATCTTCTCATGATGGGTGGTTATCCTGACCGTCCTGTTTACCAGGGACAGGGCCCACTGTTGTCTTTGATACAGGCATCAATGTTTGCCCTAAAGGAACAGACAGAATGACACAATGAAGGCTCAAAGTCCAATCATTTCATTACCTCCACTGACTGCTATTGGCAACAACCGGTTGTCCTTGCACTCCCACTTTTGCAGCAAACCTATTTTTCAAGGCTCATAAAAAAAAAAATCGAACCTCTGTTCGAAGTGGAGCTGTGTGTGTGTGTGTGTATTGCAGTTGATGCTTAGGGCAGGCTAGACTCAACAGCACCTCTCTGGTCACCCAGGATCATGTGTACCGATTTTTGTGACATTTGAAGAAAATATGTAGGAAAAGGAGCAAAAAGTGTGTTTTGGAGAAAATTCAAGATGGCGGAAAATCTATCCTGGCGCAAATGGGCGTGGCCTATATGGGGAGATGCGTCTTGACCCAAGGAATCCAGGGAAAAAATAATTTTATTTTTCCGATCTACGGTTCAAGAGTTACGGGGCAAAACGTAAAGTGGGCCGTTATAGCGCCACCATGAGGCCGAGTGATGTAATTATTTTTCGATTCATTCTTAAAATCATTATGAATCTCCTCTCCGAGGTTTGAAACTGTAGCTCCTATGGTTTACGAGAGAAACATACTTGAAAGTGATTTCTTGCATTGTCCCATTATAAGTCAATGGGGACAATTAAGCGTCGTTTTTTGCATATTACGTCGGCATGGTAAGGCGGATCGGAAAGAAAGTTACTAGCACACCATTCCCGGCCGAGCCGCACGTTTTGATGTATATATTGCGGGGGTGGCGTAAATGGTGCGGGACTAGTAGCGTGCCGAAGTTTAGGCTACATACAGACACGGACGGACGGAGACCCACACACACGGCCACGTATAGGGAGCTTGTGTTCCACACAGCTCCAAAAATAAAAACAATCGTCCAAAGAAATTTACGTACCTGCTTACCACCCTACAGGTGTGTTTAATTCCCGGTTTCAAGCAATCATAGAGCGAGGTTAGACTCCCACACTTTGTCCGACTCCTGGAAGAATGTTTTAAGAAACAAAATGTAATTGACAGATTACACAGAGCATTAATGTATTTTTCATGTTTTACCATTTTTGTAATAATCACTATATAACACTGAATTACACATTATACAGGAACAATTACAATTGATGAATGAGAACCAACATAATATATAACATTTTAAATGCTGTATAGGAAAGATGCTGTATGATATGCATATCTTACACAGGGCTATTCTCAAAGACCAAGAGAATATCGAGCCTGGTGATCTGTTTTGTAAACCTCGGGACTTCAACTCTGCCAAGAGTACTGTAAAGAAATAACACCATGATGAGTGTTCCAATGATGCTTTAATTGATAATTAGGCCTACATGTGGATTTTTCTTTTGAGTTTGGGTCACCACAATGCAGTATACAAAGACTGGAACTAGAAGCAGTGTGCTTCCAAGCACAGATCTCCGTCAGATCAGGTAGGTCATTGTGGCCTCCTGGTGGCGCGTTCAAGTTTTGAAGCATTTTGTTCAAAACAGACTTCCTTTTTGGAAGCCAATGATAGCCAATTAGGATGGAAAATGAAATATCGGACAGATCCGTCTTGATCTCATGACTATAGAGATGGGGTCCACTCATTGTTCCACCGTTCAGTTGTTCCGAGTAGCGTCGGCAGGTTAGATAATCACCCGCGTCGGCAGATTAGATAATCGCCTGTGTCGGCAGGTTAGATAATCACCCGCGTCACGGTTACTGAGGTTAGGGTTAGGCATAGTTTACTGAGGTTAAGGTTAGGTTTAGTTTGTCGGCATACTGGCCTGTCGCCATATTGACACGGACCCTATAGAGATGCTGTGTACTGTTTTGCATGATTGTTGGACAAAGTCTGAAGGAGTAATATAAAAAAGGTTTTACATAAGTCGGTGTCCTGCAGGCAGATGTGAAAAATGCAGGGCAAAGGTTTTTCCTTGGACCCTAGGTTGTGCACATACAATGTTTTACACGGATCGGTGGAGTTATAGGTAAAAACACCAGTACGAATTTTAGAAGGCAATGGTGGCCAATCAGGAGGGGAAATGGGACAGATCCATGTTGATGACATGACTTTAGAGATACTGTGTACCACTTTGCGTGATTTTAGGGCAAAAATGTGGTGTTCAAAAATCGGCCAGATGGTGGCGCTAGATGGGACAGATTCATTTTGATGACATGACTGTAGAAATACTGTCTACCAGTTTGCGTGATTTTGCGTGGCCATGTGAGACATGAGGGGTGGAGGTTGTGGTTTAGCAGCCAAGGAATGTGTGTGCAAAGTTTGGCAATGATCTGGGCAACGGTGGCGGAGATATGAGTAGGGGGAAAGTGTGACGTGACAGACAGACAGATTGACTGACGGACGGACTGACAGACGGACAGACGGTGGAGGTTTTGATAGTAACTGCAACCTGACGGTCGCAACAAATCAGCTTGTTATAGCACCACCATGAGGCAGATTTGAAAAAAAAAAATCAAGTGGCATTTCTTCCTCTGCCTAGTAGTGTGAATATGCGGGCAAAATGTAACCAATGTCGAACTCTGTGTTCATGAATGATTTAATGTCTAACTGTAGCATGTGTTGCTGTTTAAACCTTTTACTAATAAAGTATCAATCAATCAATAAAATCTCACTGTCTAGATCAAGGGTAACCAAACTATTCACCCCCCAAAATAATCGTATTTGAACTGGGGACCCCCCATCCTGACAAGCACTTGGAACTACAGGAATTGAGGCATTACATTTGACTCAGTTCCACATAAATATTGTGAAAATAGACGCACTACAAGCTCACAGCAAACTTTGAGCTGTTTGTGCCAAGATGTAGGACATATCTAGGCCAGATGTAGGCCACGCTTCAGTTTACTTAGGCCCCAGACAACAGTTTTTTCCCATCGGTTTTTGACAGGACAAAGGCAGATGTTGGAGCTATAGCTCCTCCTGTTCCAGGAGCACCGCTCAAAACGTGTTCAGTGTATAACTGACATTTAGTATTACTCACCTTTCTGGATCAAATGGTGCATCTATCTCCCCATTGAGCATTACAGTGACAATACCAGAGGCAGCCTCTGCAAACTAGACATACAGTAGTAGATGATGTAAGAGATTCACACACTGTACAGTATAGATGAATAAACCCTGACTTGGAAACATCATCACAAATCTCCCTCAATAAGGCTTCACAGTGCCCATCGAGTGGCGTGGACATTTAAGGCCTGTCCATACTTTCTCAGAAACCGAACTTTTCGGCGGAATGGTCCGGTTCGACTACAAAGTGACGTCACTCACGACTTCTGAAAAGCATTATACCGAATTAGAGTTTGGAAATGTGCACGTCGGAAAGTCGCAATTCACCGAACATTCTGGAGGTTGCGGATATACCATGGACAGGCTTTCGATTGAGAGAGAGGCATTCTCAAAGAGAAGCTGTTTTGCCTTTCCGTTCATAACCCTTTGCTATACTGTCTTTGCAGTAAAAAAAAAGGAAGGGAAAAAAAGGAGTTTCTTCCTGTATTCATATAAGTGGAAGGCCTACCAAAGAATTGTGGCACTGTAATTTGGTGGACATCTTGTATAATAGTAGTAGTACTACTACTACTACTACTACTTGTTAGTATTATTATTATTACCCTTATTAATACCCTTATAATAATATAACAACAAATACAGGTAAATAATAATTCATTCATTTAGACTGTGGGTCCTACAGGTTATGGGGTTATGGTGGCCAGGCTCTCTCTCCCTATGAAGTTTAAAGAGCCAGGGGAAAAGGAACGTCAGAACAGATTATGATTATGCACTAGCTTTTTGTGAATTTTCTTAAAATGGCAGACTACATTCTAAGAACATAATTAATTACATAATGAATTATAGCCTTTGGGAGTCACTGTGTCTAGGTTAGATACTTACTCCGGCAGAGGCTCTGTCCCAGAATGACCTTTCAGGGGTGTTTGGACAGTCTTTGGGATGCTGGTCTGGACATGTTGCTTTTCCTGAGAATGTTGCTGAGAAAACACACAGACACACATATGCCATGCATACACACACGTGGACAGTATATCAAATTTAAATAAAATTCACATAATACCCTGGGGGCAAACTCAAAGTTTTTGGAAAATCAGAGATGGAGCATTGTAAACGGTTGTGCACCAGAACTGACATCTAGGACCTTCAAGGATCACAACCTGGGTGGACAACCTGGTCAACTAGCTACTGGAAAGCTACAGGGTGGGTTCAAACATGCAACCCCATTGCGAAAAAGAGACACAATCAGATGACAGCTTTCTCTCTCTGATTAAATATCTGCGGTAATTCACGCACAACACCCATAGTTTCAGGTTTTCCTGGGTTGGCTCCTATCCAAAACTTTCCCACGTCCCGTCATGCATTGCGCAGATGTTGTGCAGCAGTTTCCGGTGTCGCAGCCGAGAATGATCTACAAGCTCACAACGGTTGCATCTGCGACGCGACGTGAGCTTGTATGTCTGCTCTTAACCGGAATGGAGTCAGTTTGTCCTGGGTTTGCTCCCATAGAGTCAGCTCCCATAGAGTCAGTTTGTCCTGGGAAAGTAATTGGTCTGAAGGCACCTTCTGAGTCACTGTCCAGTGATCAGAAGAAGACACATATTGTGAAGCTTAACACCTTCCATACACACAACATGAAGCAAAGAAGTCCAGGGGAAAATCTTCTGCACCTGGTAAGAGCAATGAAGTTACTGCCCTTCTGCACATGACACAGATCATCGCCAGTGGTGGAGAACTCAACATTGTTGACTTCATAGGCAACCATGAGCGCAGTGACTTTCCCCCATCCCTCTTCCAGGAAGATGTCAGTACCTCAAGATGACAAAAAGACAGCAGTCATTGATGCTATGTGCGTGATACAACAATTGTCTTTTCACAAAGGTGGGTAACCCTAACCCTAACCCTAACCCTTGGAACCATTGCTGAGAACCATTGCTGAGACAAACACCTGTTGCTGTTGTGACGGGTACAGTGGATCCAGCCTTAAGTCAGTTGAACAGGAACAGAGATACAGCCCATCAAAATCAGCCGGAGTATATGAAGTCTACACAGCTCCTGATCCAAAGGAGTTCTTTGCAGTGTCAGCTAACAAAGCAAACCTTCTGAGCTTCCTCTGTGAGAAATGATGTGAGAATGAACCAGGACTCAGGAGCCTGTTCTTGGCCCAACCATCTCTATCTGGAATCCACACAGCAAGAGGCTGACACTAGGATAATACTCCACACCCTCTACCGTGTCAAGAATGAAGGAGTTGACAGAGTTCTCATACATGTGAATGACACCGACATCATTACCTTGTGCTAGGGTGACCAGACGTCCCGTTTTACCCGGGACAGTCCCGTTTTCAAGCTACGTGTCCCAGTGTCCCGACAAATATCTCTAAAACACTAATATGTCCCGGTTTTCAACATTCACTAGAAAATTGTCCCGGTTTTCGCCATAATTAAAATAATAGTAGCTGTTTTCAGTGGTTGCATAGACATTTATCATGTTCTTTTCATGAAAACATGCTCACCTAACCAATCAGAAAAAAGTAACACATTCATTGCGTGTCTGAATTCAACACTGAGCCTGTTTGTCAATCACTCACTGCCTGTTTGCAACCCTTCGGTGTGTGTGTGCGCGTGCACGATCGTTAGAGAATGGGCACGCGTGTGCGCTGTAACGTGCGCATTGCTTTTAGATCCCGGTTTTAGGCAACAGTGTTTTGCGTCCCGGTTTGAGTGGCTGAAAATATGGTCACCCTACCTTGTGCCTATACTATGGCGCAACATACCTCGGCGACCTCCCAGAGCTGTGGGTGAGAACAGCCCAGAATGCATACCTGCTTATAAATGAAATCTACCATTTTGGCATTGGGACTTTCACAGGGTTGTTCCATGCTCTTCGTCCACAGTCTGAGTGGTAGAGATATCAATAGTTATCCATATTTCACTGGAAAGAAGGCATGGTTCAAGAGCAGCATGAGTCTGGATATACCTGCACTTGAAGAGTTTGTATTGGTGAGAACCCTGACGATGCCATAACAGATGATCTCCTCAATCAGGCAAGAGACCTCACAAAAGCTGTGTACACATCCACATCTGATCACTTTGAGGGTTCAGATCTAGGTAAACTGAGAGCATACAAGTTCCTGAACAACAGATCAACGCTCTTAAAGCTGTTGGAGGTAGCTAAAGCTACCTCCAACAGATAATGCATTTCTCCTGCACCTGAAAAGGGCTGCTCTGGCAACACTCATTGACAAGGGTGCACATATTGCCAAACCACAAATTCCCTGATTTACAGAATTTGGTTGGTCTATGGATAATGGAAATGTAGTTCCACTTCCATCTACACAGCCAGCCTGGCCTGTGTCAGTGGACAAGATGATATGTGGATGTGTCAAAACCTGCAGAAGAACCGTTCATGTGCAAAGATGGCCGTCCCATGCTACATAGGGTGCTGTTGCCAGGGGCTGGCAACGAAATGCAGCAGGATACACACTGCCACATTTGACAGCAGCAGTGACTCAGAATGACTAAAAGCCTAAAACTTCCTCAAAATATAGCTACTAGGACACTATGCTGATGGACAATGCCAATTTGTTGTAAATAAAGTGAAATACATGTTTTGCCGCCAATAGTTGTTTTTTCATTGTCAATATGAGAATTCTCATAAAAACAGAGACATTGGTGTGTAAAAAATAATAGCAACATGTTCATTTAACCTTTCAACACTCCTTTCAAAGTTTAACTCAGTTTGGTTTGTCATACAACAGAATACTTTCAATTGGTGGCCATTCACAATTTTCGCCTCCTGTAGCTTTCCAGTAGCTAGTTGACTAGGTTGTCCTCCCAGGTTGTGATCAGTGAAGGTCCTAGATATAATTTCTGGTGCACAACCTTTTACAACGTTTCATCTCTGTAAAACCTCTGCCTCCTGGGTATAAGGTATCAGAGGGATGTGATGAGATCATGAGGTAACACATTATGATAACTAGTTCAGGACTTTGTAAAAGGTTACAATATGCATTTTGTCAATACAAAATGATTAATTAAAAACATTTTTTGAACAATATTATGAAGTTGCATCTATCCCACATTTACTGTGAACTTCGAGCCCGAGCATTGCACAGTAGTGCAAAGCCCTATTGTAATCACAAATTATTATTCTTCTTCTCCGCAATGAATCACGTTTTTGAGGTGCCAAACGTACTCCAAAAGTTGCGCAACGTCGCACACACATCACAAGAAGTGAAAAACTATGTATTAAAAAAATCGCAAAAAGGGGCATGACCTTATGGCTCAATGACGCCCCCTACAAAATTTCAACGGCGCAGCCCCACTATAATTTCACCTACATGTACATTAGTACACACCTGTACCATGTCTGGACTTACAAAAAAGGCTCTTTGCGCCATGTCCGAAACCAAACAGGAAGTCAGCCATTTTGATTTCTTCGTGGCGTTTTGGCTCATTTCCTGCCATTTTCACAGGTCGTACTTTAACAAACTCCTCCTAGGGGGATTATCGCCTCAAGCTCAAATTCACTCAGCATACACAAGACAACTTAATGATGAAAAGTTATCAACATTGTGAGTTTTTGTAAAACGGCGTGACTGTAGCGAAGCGTCAAACTTCCTTCTTCAAACAGGAAGTGCCCCCTCTTCTGATTGGTCGATACTTGATTGTTCCTCTTTTTGGCAATAACTCATCAACCGTTTGTCGTACAAAACTTGGTGGTGTCATTGGACTTGGTTGAGCGTCCTTGTCCTTCATTGGTGTAACTTAGCCCCGCCACCTCTTCTGATTATAGTGTAATAGCGCAATAAGTGTAATAGTATATTATGTGTAATAGGTGTAATAGAGCTATAGTGTAATAGTATAATAGGTGTAATAGTGTAATAGTTGCAATAGTGTAATAGCGTAATAGTGTAAAAGCACAATAATGGTGTAAAAGCAGCTTTTATTATTATTATTATGGGGGTGTTGCCTTTTTCATGAGTAAATGTTTGCAAATTAACAGTTACAACTTCAGAATAATATTACTCAACTACTAGTGAATGGCTCTAACTATGAGCTGTTAATCATTTAGCCTAAATTTGGATTTGAATTCAAATCCCCCTGCAAGTGCCAACTGCTTTTTATTTCTTCTTTCCATCTCTGGCATCCACATTTATGTACAGGTCCTGGCTATAAGGACATTTCCCTTTGTGGACAAATTAAGAGTTACAAAACATTTGGATACATCAAAAGTTACTTGATATTTTACAGCTTTCATAGAAATGTAATGGAGTCAAAAGTGCAATATTTGTCTTTCTAATGTAGTGTAGTTAAAGTCATGAACACAGCAATAAATTGTCTTAAGGAAAATACTTAACTATCGAGTAGTAACTACTTTAATGAATCATTAATGAGTATGAATAAGTGTTTATAGAACATGTAATAACACACTAACCATGAACAAATGTAGACATAAATATATACATACAAATGTTTTGTATATACCTGGTGTTTACTTAGACTTTCTAAATGATCTTATGAACCTTTAACAACTATAAATACATCACTGGTTTGTAAATTGATGTAATGCTTATTTATAAAAGTTTAATCTATATCATTCACAAATTGAGAATACAATCATTAAAGAGTATAGGTTATCAATGACAAAAAAACTTTTATAATGGTTTACTAATGATTAATGTTTTTTAATGCTATACAAATCATGAATTCAGGATGAATTAAGTATTTACTAATGCTTAACTAATTAATATGAATAATGTACAGTTGAAACACTTAAACTATGTTTACTAATGCTTAGTAATGAATGAATAATACTACTAATGATGAATTCATGATGAATTTAGTATTTTACTAATGCTTAGCTAATGCTTAATAGTGTATTGTTGAAACTATTTAATGTAAGAATAATGCTTTACTAATGATAGATTCATGATGAGTAAAGTATTTACTAATGCTTTATAGTGTATTTATTATAAAGTGCAGTCTCTCAAAAGGCTTACCATTATGGCCTTCCCATCCACACCAACTCTTCAGACGACTTAGGGTATAGCCCAGTAGAGTGTCTTCTAGAGTAAGGTTATCAATGACAATAAAACGTTTATAATGGTATACTAATGGTTAATGTTTTTTAATGCTATACAAATCATGAATTCAGGATGAATTAAGTATTTACTAATGCTTAACTAATTAATATGAATAATGTACAGTTGAAACACTTAAACTATGTTTACTAATGCTTAGTAATGAATGAATAATACTACTAATGATGAATTCATGATGAATTTAGTATTTTACTAATGCTTAGCTAATGCTTAATAGTGTATTGTTGAAACTATTTAATGTAAGAATAATGCTTTACTAATGATAAATTCATGATGAGTAAAGTATTTACTAATGCTTTATAGTGTATTTATTATAAAGTGCAGTCTCTCAAAAGGCTTACCATTATGGCCTTCCCATCCACACCAACTCTTCAGACGACTTAGGGTATAGCCCAGTAGAGTGTCTTCTAGAGTAAGGTTATCAATGACAATAAAACGTTTATAATGGTTTACTAATGGTTAATGTTTTTTAATGCTATACAAATCATGAATTCAGGATGAATTAAGTATTTACTAATGCCTAACTAATTAATATGAATAATGTACAGTTGAAACACTTAAACTATGTTTACTAATGCTTAGTAATGAATGAATAATACTACTAATGATGAATTCATGATGAATTTAGTATTTTACTAATGCTTAGCTAATGCTTAATAGTGTATAGTTGAAACTATTTAATGTAAGAATAATGCTTTACTAATGATAAATTCATGATGAGTAAAGTATTTACTAATGCTTTATAGTGTATTTATTATAAAGTGCAGTCTCTCAAAAGGCTTACCATTATGGCCTTCCCATCCACACCAACTCTTCAGACCACTTAGGGTATAGCCCAGTAGAGTGTCTTCTAGAGTAAGGTTATCAATGACAATAAAACGTTTATAATGGTTTACTAATGGTTAATGTTTTTTAATGCTATACAAATCATGAATTCAGGATGAATTAAGTATTTACTAATGCTTAACTAATTAATATGAATAATGTACTGTTGAAACACTTAAACTATGTTTACTAATGCTTAGTAATGAATAGCTCATGCTTGAAACTATTTAATGTAAGAATAATGCTTTACTAATGATAAATTCATGATGAGTAAAGTATTTACTAATGCTTTATAGTGTATTTATTATAAAGTGCAGTCTCTCAAAAGGCTTACCATTATGGCCTTCCCATCCACACCAACTCTTCAGACCACTTAGGATATAGCCCAGTAGAGTGTCTTCTAGAGTAAGGTTATCAATGACAATAAAACGTTTATAATGGTTTACTAATGGTTAATGTTTTTTAATGCTATACAAATCATGAATTCAGGATGAATTAAGTATTTACTAATGCTTAACTAATTAATATGAATAATGTACAGTTGAAACACTTAAACTATGTTTACTAATGTGAATAGCTAATGCTTGAAACTATTTAATGTAAGAATAATGCTTTACTAATGATAAATTCATGATGAGTAAAGTATTTACTAATGCTTTATAGTGTATTTATTATAAAGTGCAGTCTCTCAAAAGGCTTACCTTTATGGCCTTCCCATCCACACCAACTCTTCAGACCACTTAGGGTATAGCCCAGTAGAGTGTCTTCTAGAGTAAGGTTATGACAATAAAACGTTTATAATGGTTTACTAATGGTTAATGTTTTTTAATGCTATACAAATCATGAATTCAGGATGAATTAAGTATTTACTAATGCTTAACTAATTAATATGAATAATGTACAGTTGAAACACTTAAACTATGTTTACTAATGCTTAGTAATGAATGAATAATACTACTAATGATGAATTCATGATGAATTTAGTATTTTACTAATGCTTAGCTAATGCTTAATAGTGTATAGTTGAAACTATTTAATGTAAGAATAATGCTTAACTAATGATAAATTCATGATGAGTAAAGTATTTACTAATGCTTTATAGTGTATTTATTATAAAGTGCAGTCTCTCAAAAGGCTTACCATTATGGCCTTCCCATCCACACCAACTCTTCAGACCACTTAGGGTATAGCCCAGTAGAGTGTCTTCTAGAGTAAGGTTATCAATGACAATAAAACGTTTATAATGGTTTACTAATGGTTAATGTTTTTTAATGCTATACAAATCATGAATTCAGGATGAATTAAGTATTTACTAATGCTTAACTAATTAATATGAATAATGTACAGTTGAAACACTTAAACTATGTTTACTAATGCTTAGTAATGAATGAATAATACTACTAATGATGAATTCATGATGAATTTAGTATTTTACTAATGCTTAGCTAATGCTTAATAGTGTATAGTTGAAACTATTTAATGTAAGAATAATGCTTTACTAATGATAAATTCATGATGAGTAAAGTATTTACTAATGCTTTATAGTGTATTTATTATAAAGTGCAGTCTCTCAAAAGGCTTACCATTATGGCCTTCCCATCCACACCAACCCTTCAGACCACTTAGGATATAGCCCAGTGGAGTGTCTTCTAGAGTAATGTAGAAGTCACTCTTCCTGGTGAATTTATGGGCAATATCACCAGTTTTGCTCCAGAATATCATCTAAGCCAAAAACAGTTGAATGTTGAACACACACTTGGACATGGAATGCACATTCCTGAGCAGTTTTCCTAAAGTTTTCTCTACAAGGTCAGGATATGTCTCTGTGATACACACAGACTGGTTCATGGATAGAATTGGAGGGCCTTTAGAACCCAAATATTGAAGGGATTGGTTATCCTACCTAAAGGCTTGTTAAACTTTATACTTCCGTACATTTGATTTTGTGTACATTTTGGGTGAGGGGACGTAAAGTATTTATGTTGACATGGATAGTAAGGCAGAGTTTCAGTCCATTACAAGCCTATGTCCGGCTATGTACCTCTGTATCCACTATGGCAGTATCCTGTCTTATCATTCAATGTTATATGAGTTAAACACTGAATGAACCAATTTTGGGGACCAATTTGGAAGAATCCCCCACCAGCTGACTTAACCACCCAATCAGCTTGGGAAAAGGAATGGGAGACCAAAGAGGTTCCAAACAAATATCTGGTGTCGGACCCCAACCAACAGGTTCCCAAGGAGACAGTGGTCTACACTCAATCGTTTCAGGTTTGCCCTCTCCAAAGACTGGAAGGTGGATTAATCATCCATCATACAGCAGACCAGGCGGCATCTGCTTGGCTTAAGGACTTTGCATTCACTAAATAAATTTACAAAATAAATATTTGATACCTTTATGAGTTATAGGCTAGGCTAGTCACTTTGTAGATATAAATGATGTAAGGGATAACATCTGGCTCAGGATTTCTATTATATTATAGAACATACATTAACCACTTAGCCCTATTTTATACATAGGCTATATGCATTGTGAACTTGTAGATATGCTTTTTGGTACATTAAGTACATTTTGTTGCTGGCACTTTTCTTGTACTTTTTAGTACATTTTGACTTAACTTAACTTAACCTTTTTCCACCACTGTGTCACTTGGGACAGCAAAGAGGTGCTACAAAACATCACATGTATAAAGTTGTGTGTTTATAGGCATAATGTTCTAAATGTTGCAAGGGTTAGTTATTCATCTGATGACAGAAATAGGGAATGTAACCTAGTTCTCAAATCCCATTGTTTTCATGTTGACGGCCGGTCGTTCACGCCACAGAGCTTTCCGTGTTTGTATTATAGAGGTATGGTTGATATTTACAGAAGTTGAACGAAATCTTTCCACCTACTCTTTTTGAAGGAGGAGGCAGAGGAAACTTTTTTTTTTTTTTCACTACTACTACTAACTACTACTAACGTACAAAATGGACACTTTTAATACGACGGGTTGACTTTTGTCTGCAAGCCGGCGACATATACGGACAAAATGGAAGAAATCTTGATCCCCCTCCATTTCTAGTGTCGACCTGCGGTTCTTATTTATCACTAAGAATGATACTTAAATTGTATTGTTATGGTGTGAGATCCTCATATAGAGGGTATGCATGTGACATCATCATATACCCAGAAGTTATGCGGGAACGCCTACTTAGTGGCAAAAAACTACTTTCTGGCCTTAACAGCCACATCCATCCCAACAGAATCTTATCTGATTGCATTAAACGATGTTAAACAACGTTAAACTCACTTTGCCACTCACTTTGCCACTCGATTTGCCATTCACTTTATGCATGCGCATACCCTCTATTGTGGCAAACATAGGCTACCTTATCTTATATATTCTTGCCTTAGGGGACTGCCCCATAGGTCGAACTCCTGTTGGGTCGAACAACGTAGATAGGTTAGATAATCACTCACCGGCGTCGGCATGTTAGATAATCACCCGTGTGACCGTTACTGATGTTAGGTTTAGGGTTAGGGTTAGGTTTAGGCATAGTTTTACTGAGGTTAGGGTTAAGGTTAGGTTTTGGTGGTCGGACCAAAGGGTTTTTGACCTAATGACATGTTACCCTTGCCTTAAAGTACCGTATGTGTTCAGTGAACTTACTTAAGCATTACTTAGCAGAGCATCAAGTAAAGTGTTACCAATTTATTTCCAGGATTGGGTATGTCGTTATTATGAAATGTTTGTGTTAAAATAATGTAACTATTAATATAACTTGATTCTGTGTTAAAGTTATACTTTGTAACTTTTTTTATAAAACATATCTTAAAATTGTCCTAACTATTACATCGCTAAAGTTTTAGAACCCCCACTCCGTTCATTTCAGCCCCAAAAGCCTTTTCTTTATGTTTTCTACTTAGCCGTGACAGGGGCGGGATTTCCAGGCAAAATTACGTCATATGCCAACATCCGTGACGTTGGCCAATCACATCGCGTCTCTTCAGGAAGTAGCCTCCCTCAGCTACAGTGTTTACGATGGTGAAGGATTCTTAACCTCTTAATCCTCAAATCCTGGCCAGAAAATTACGCTCTACCCCTCCACGGATTCGTATCGGTCGCGGTGGTTTGCGGCACCGCTCCGGTGGTCCGCAACGACTCCGGGCGAAAAACTTCAGAAAAAAGCAATACCGCTACTGACCACTAGTTTAGCATAAAAAATCTATTGTCCTGGGAATATTGTTGCATTGTCATTATAGTGCAGAGGATTTAAATCATTTTGCTTAAAAACATGGCCTATGTGTGCACACACACACACACACACACACACACACACACACACACACACACACACACACCTGTGTGTGTATATGGCAGCGGGCAGTAGCTCGTATAGGTACATTTACAGCGTAGTAAACTGGAAGGAATTTCACCAGGAGGGTGCAGCAACAAAATAAAATTAAAACCTTGCTGTCATCCCACCCATGAACATGCCCATGTGTGGTCTTTGGAGTGCCCACCCAAGCTGTGTACAACCTGAACACCAAATGAGAGAGAATACCAGTAGAGTCGCCGGAATGAAACTCGCCGGGAAACGGGGGGTGCGTTCGGAAATGCACACCGAGTGGGGCAACGGTGCGCTTTTTCAGTCTCTGAAGGTAAACTTTTTGAAAAGCAGCAGTTGCTAACCTAACGTTGCTATTGATGTTTATAAACTAGGGTAAATTATAATAGAATATTAATTCATGTTGATACTGAAGAAGGCATACTGTGATTGTTTGTCCTACTGTACATGTTTGTTTCTTGCATTAACATTTGTGATACCATGAGATTAAGACTATCACCATAATTTACCATAGTTTATAAACATCAATAGCAACGTTAGCTTAGCAACTGCTGCTTTTCAGAAAGTTTACCTTCAGAGTTCAGACTGAAAAAGCGCACCACTGCCCCACCCGGTGCGCATTTCCGAACTCACCCCCCGTTTCCCTGCGAGCTTCATTCCGGCAACTCTACCGATTACCCTGGGAGACTATGGTCTTTGCTTTAACCCTCTGGTCCATGAGCAACCTCTCCTATCTATATACTTACTTTGTCGGGTCTAGGTTCAAAGGGTACTAGTTTGAAGAGATCATTATAGGCACTCATTGGAACATGACATTCATCCTTGTTTGCATAGGCACTCGCAAATGTATTCCATATGTCGTCACAGTCATTTCTGGAAAAAAAAGAAAATAAATAATAATTAAAAAAACTGTAATGGAGGTTCTTAGACTATTACTTGATCCCTGCTAGATGTCAAACGTTTAGAGCTGCAAAGATAAGAAAGATAACACAGTTAAGTAGCATTTTAAACAAAACTGTCAGTAAGACTACTTTCTGCTCAGGTTCTCTCTAGTCAGTAAGACTTCTTTGACTGACTAGTGACAAGTCTATTTGCCTTAGAAAACTCTTTTGTGATGCCTCTATAAATGGCACCCTCTGATCCCCCTTTTTGAAAAGGGGGATCACCACCTTGGTCTGCCCCAGACTTCCAAATGTTGAAAAGATGTGTCATCTACAATAGCCCTTCAACACCCAGTACCCTTCAGCATTTCTTGACAGTTCTCACAAATCCCACAGTCAGAGTTGCTTGACTAGCTTCAGTGACAGGAGATTAATGTCGGCCCCCCATCATCCTCTGGCTCTTAACAGGGTTTAGGGTTAGGGGTTAGGGTAAGGCCACAGGACTTGCATAAAATGAATGGAAGTCAATGTAAAGTCCTCAGTATGTAGTAAAAACAAGTGTGTGTGTGTGTGTGTGTGTGTGTGTGTGTGTGTGTGTGTGTGTGTGTGTGTGTGTGTGTGTGTGTGTGTGTGTGTGTGTGTGTGTGTGTGTGTGTGTGTGTGTGTGTGTGTGTGTGTGTGTGTGTGTGTGTGTGTGTGTGTGTGTGTGTGTGTGTGTGTGTGTGTGTGTGTGTGTGTGTGTGTGTGCGCGCGCCTCAGGGATTATCATCCTGTCCATATTAATCGACAATGACCGCACAGCAAGACGTTATCGCATACATATTTATCAGAAAAGCACAAAATAACAAAAAAAAAAAAATTACAATAGGAGGGTCAGGGGGAGGGTACGGTTATGCTAGGCTTATTGTTTCTAGCAACTGACGCCTGTAAGCGGTTTTTCCGGGAGCGGTGGATGTCAGGGATTGGCACTTCTTTAAGGCCTTCAGTAGGGAGTTCCACATTTTAGTGGTATTGCAGGAGAACGAATTTGACCCTTTGTTTGAGCTGAATCTGGGTTGAACATGATCTGTTCTGAGCCACCCCACGCTTGACTGGTGAGTAGCGGTGGGTCCGAAAAGGAAGGCAGGGAGGACCCTAATTAGTTTGTTTTGGGCTGTTTTGAGCCTTGTTTTTAGGGCCTTAGGGGCGTCACAATACCATACGTGGACTCCGTAGTCATAGAGGGGCTGAATGAGTGCACCCGCTGAGGTCTTCAGTGTATTGATATTGACCATCGGGACAGTAAAACAGACAAACGGACGGACGGACCAGCTCTGCTCTGCTGAGACTGTCTTATCAGCATAGCTGATTTACACTAGTAAGACACCTCAGGGTGACATGCGACCTCGCGCCAATTCTTGGCCATCTAGCCAGTGATGTTTATGGGACCAGTTACTCATATATGGAGACCCCTGCATGATAGTCAACAATGTTATGTCAAAACATGCCCATATATGGGCATTCCCAGATATGTCCTTAATATTGATAACATAATATCCTTAATAATATCGTTAACTCTATTTTTGTTAACGCTTTTCCCAATTCTGACGGCGGCGCTACAATACGAACGCTCGTTCTTTTACCTTGTTTGAGCACTGTAAGCTGATGAGGGGTCGCGCGGGTGTGTACAGTAAAAAAAACATCTCCCGTAATGCTGCTCTCAAATTTCCACTACACGTAAACATCAATGGAGTCCCAAATCACTTCCTGGCTGTATTCTGTGGACCTGATCTAGAAAATGCATTTCTACGCTCTGAACGACGGAAAGAGGGGAGGGCCATTTCACATTCATACCTTGCATAAGGCTTCTCCCTGCCATTTGGCTACAGTACAGATATATGTGTCCATTGAAAACGATTATGTTTGGAAATAATCCATAGATAATTTTCTATAACATCGCAAAGGTTAGCTACTTTTTGATGGCACCAGCACAAATAAATAAATAATAAATATGGCAGTAGAACTGTTGATATTGATAATATAGGAATCTCCATATATGGGCATAAAACGTTTTAGTAAATGCAAAGGAGGGCCTTGGCGAGTTAGGGCCTGGGTTTGAT
Organism: Nannobrachium achirus; assembly: GCF_963921795.1. Lineage (NCBI taxonomy): Eukaryota > Metazoa > Chordata > Actinopteri > Myctophiformes > Myctophidae > Nannobrachium > Nannobrachium achirus. The sequence goes on along the minus strand of NC_137827.1, from coordinate 15,292,154 downwards.
GCCTGGGGATCTCCATATATGGGCATAAGGGGGTAACCTAACAGGGCATCATCTGGGAATGCCCATACTGTATATGGACATTTTATTTATTTTATCCTTTATTAATATATATCCATATACATTAATATTAATGTTAACGTTTTTGGCCTGGGATTGATGACATCAGTAATCTCCATATATGGGTATAAACAGATTTTGTTTCTGGGAATGACCATTCTTTTATTTATCCTTTATTAACTCATTTTGCGCCCGCGACTTTCGGTCGCAATGATGTCCAGAGTGCCTCACGCAGGCTCCATCCACTTGCACTCTCTTATTTTGAAGGCCAGAAGTGCACAGCGTGATCACTTCCGGTCTGACGTCATCGGGTCGTGCGCCGGAATCGATCGTTGTTTACGTGGTGCCATGCTGGATTGCATTGGAGCTTTTATATATGTGTTATATAAGCGAGCATCTGCCTCCATCTTCGCTTCTAAAGTGTAGTTTTGAGATAATGGACATTTAAGATGAGATCCCCCGTCCACCTCAATGTTATGGGATGACTATTTTGTGCTGGTGGAGCCGTGATGATGACAAATCAGCGACGATTTTCGCCTCCGGAGCTTCCGCCATATACTCGGTATTTATACTCGCCGTTACAGTAATATATTACTTTTCGCGCGACATCGCGCATTCGGCACTATAAGTACTCGAGTACTTTTCGCGCGACATCGCGCATTTGGCTTTTAATGAGTTAATAATAATATGTATCCATATACATACTATATATTTTATGCCCATACATGGAAATCCCTATCTGAACCAGCCACACAGATATGGGCCATGCCTTTGCCATCTGGCCAGTGATATATATCAATGACATCAGGGATCTTCATATATGGGCATAAAAGGGATACCCATATATGGACTGTCACTGTGATATCACCTGTGATGTCAGTGACAGTATGAATATCCAGGGTTTGATCTTTGATGAGGTGATGTCACGTGACATCAGTTCCTGTACGGAAGGACGGACGAAAGGAAGGACAAGCTACAACATTTCTCATGGTATACTGCAACCTTTGGTCGCAATAATTGTAGCCCCTTTTCCACTGCAAGGTGGAACCAGAACTTTCAGGAACCTGAACCTATTTTTTTGGTTCTGGTTTTGTTTCCATAGCACACGGTCCGGTTTCAGACGAGGTTTCTGGAACCTTTTTTAGGTCCTGCTCCTGAGGTAGAACTAAACTTGAGTTCTGGGTACCTATGGGCGGGGCCAGCAGCGCTCCTCCTCTCGTTTGGTCGAGTGGAGGTGACGGCACCGAGGAGAACGGGGAGAAATCTCTCACAACACATCAGCGTCATTTTTAAAATCCTATTCCGACAGACAGAACCACAGAAACACCATGGACACGACAGCCACGACATATTGGTCAAGTGAATGTGATGATACAGACTTATTTGTGTCTGGACGGGAGAAGAAAATATCCAGAAGGAGCTAGAAGCATCCGTTCTAAATGAAAGGATTTTCAAACAAATCCCATCCGTCGTCTTTCTGAAATGGGCGTCGAGTGCACAAGCAAGACAGACACGGTGCCAAGCAAAAATAAAGAAAAAGTACGTCGATAGACAGAGAACAAACTCAAACAGTGGAGATAAGCATTTCTACATTCGCCCGTCCATTGGTGAGGCAGCAGCCGAGCCGTGCACGTGCTCAGGACATGCCTGCTTCGTTTGTGTGTGTGTGTGCACACGCGCGCGTGCGTGAGAGAGAGAGAGGCGTTTTTTTTCTCCCTAGAGCAAAGGCAGCGTACCGACCAAACGCTTAGTACAGTTATAGGCCTATAGCAGCTTGTTTGAACTATTGATATTTATTTATTTATCTAGAAATAGTATTTATTACATACAGCTGCTATTTTAGATGTTAGATTCCCAAATGTGCTGCTGTTCAAACGACCTGTTTTATCTCAGGTTCTTGAAAGTTCTGGGTCGGCCCTACAGTAAAGCAGAACTTGGTCCCAGAACTTCACAGGTTCTTGAAAGTTCTAGTTCTGGGTCGGCCCTACAGTAGAAAGACGCTTTTTAGTGTGCTGTCATGCTCGTTTGATCACGGGTCCATCCACAAGCTGGGGAAAAGGGGTTATGTTAATGTGTGCTTCACTTCCTCCAAAGGGCTGATTCAAATCACTTAACAAAGCAAGTAATCACCTTGCAGAGATTCAGTTGTTAAAGGCTCAGAGCAACCAGACACGCTGTGGTCACACTGTTAGCTGCGTTCCAGACAGGCAGCTGCATTATTACGCTGTGTATAGCTGCATTTCCTACCATCCCCGTCTGTTGCTGTGAAACATGCCCCTACTAGAGAAAAACGGTGCCGGTCGTAAGGACTTTGACTTGCACGATTTGCAGAAGTAACTAAAGGACAGATCAAGGAATGTACACTACTCAGCATGAAAACATATGCATGTGCAATTTATAATATGAATTCTGCATTATCCAGCGATATGAAAACATTAGTGCACCTTGACAAATGTAAAAACATCATTACAAATAACCACATTAACTACAGGTATGCCTGTTATGGGGGAGGGGGGGATAAGCCAAAATAGCTGATCTACACGCTCACACATGTTGTGAGCTTGTAGATTCTTTGGTAAAGACATTTGGGTCGGTTCTTACTGAGTGAGAATAGTGTTTAATTGCAACTGTAGGTCGCAGTTTACTGTCAGAACTGCCACGTCTTGACCGTATCTGTACGTACGTACGTACGTATGGGTAACGCTTGTCTTTTTTTGTTGATTGACTCTCACGCTCTGACTGTGATGTCAGGGGAACCATATCCCTTTTATTGCTTTTTCGCTGTTAGGTGTCTTCCTGGTAGGCTACATGTGCAAATTAGTCAGGCGATTCAAGTTCAACAACAAGGATGTTTACATTTATTTATTGTTTTCGGTTACCGTTCCCTATTTTTTTGGAGAGCTGGATGACTAGTGAAAATCCCTCCCAGTGGAGTGACGTTCTGTCCCATTACATTGGTTAGTGCGAGTTACTGCCGAGTGAGAGTACTGCAGTGCTGAACCATGAACCCAGGATTCGGCGCTTGTCCACATGACCAATAAATGGCTAAATCACGCCTACGGTTGTGGTCAAACAGTCAGCTGCCAGCGCTGTGACCCCATTCACTCCCATGTTAGCAACGCCGACCGGGGGTAATTGAGACGTTTCCAGGTTGTGTGGACAAGCGCTGAATCCTGGGTTCATGGTTCAGCACTGCAGTGCTCTCACCCGGCAGTAACTCGCACTAACCAATGGGACAGAATGACCTGTGTTCAATTCAATTCAGTTTTATTAGAGTGTCAAATCATAACAAGTTATCTCAAGAAACTTTACACAGAGGGGAGGGAGAGAGAGGGGTAAAAGGAGAGAGAGAACCTGAGCAGATACAGTACCTCATGGTAGGAGGCAATTTGCGACAATGGTAAAGAAAAACCCACTCTTATAAGGAGGAGGAAACTTCAGACAGCTCCCAGGAACCCCTAGAGCAGTTATTTATGACATTTATTGTCATAACCATAGGAATCTGTCATTCATAATTATTGATGTAATATTCACATGTAGCCTATTAAACCCTCTATTCTCAGATAAGACTAACCCACATTTCTTTGACTGCTTTTTTTCTATAATCACCAAATCTATTTACCAAAAATAGACGATCTACAGCTCACAACTTGTTGCAGCGCGTCAAGTTGTGTTGTTGTAAATTAGATCGGCTATTTTTGTCTTATTCCCCTCAGAATAGGCATAGCAGGGCTTAATGTGGTCAATGCTATTTGTAATGATGTTTTCATATTTTTCAAGGTGCACTAATGTTTTCACATTGCTGGATAATATGTAATTCATATTTTATATTGCACGTGCATATGTTTTCATATTGTTTTTTTTTTATGTGGAGTAGTGTACCTTGATTACTTCTAAATCGCACTGGTCAAAGAACTACATGTCCTTACGACCGGCGCCATGTTGACACTTCCATTAGCAGCTCAGAGTTCACAGGAACAGCAGGGTATGGTAGGAAATGCAGCTATAGGCAGCGTGATAATGCAGCCGCCTGTCTGGAACGCAGCTGACTGTGTGACCACAGGCTCAGAATGAAACGGCTAAGGAATAAGGAATACAAAAAGAAGGTGCGGTCAATCATCACGCTATCACGCAATTCCACCAGGCAGATTTGTCGCACCATGGGAGCCAAACTGCAGTCGGAAGTGTGGTAGAATGCATTGGAGTTAATGGAAGCCTGTGGAGCAGCTCATGAACATATTTCTGAACGATTGAGACCTTTCCTGACTCTGCTCAGGAAAATAAAATAAAACATATCACACCTTTTATCTGCAGTGTTGATTTTTCGATGTGAGCATATAGAGGTATCTAAATACTACATAGTATGTATAAATACAATAAAAAAAAATATATTTTTTCTATTTTCTCCTCAAAGTCCATTTGTCTTTAACATTTTCGACATTATGTTAAAAATAAATCATGGTTTTGTCCATTTTGAATAGCTTGAATGATTATTTGTCTCTGCCATGATGAAGATTGTTCTTTTAGATCAGGGGTTCTCAAATGTTTTTCTAGCACAACCCCATGAGATTTGTTTTCTTATTTTTTGGGCGGATTACACATTTTAAAATGTAGCCTCACTGTAAGATGTTAGTTACCATTTCTTTTACTCTGAATAATGACTACATGTAATCGTTACCTCCTAACCCTGGCTCTATTGCATTTGACAATGCAATGTGTAGTACCATTCTTAAATTAGAGTGACAAGCAAGTTAGAGATAGAAGACAGAAGATAAAGTAGGCTACGTACACAGTTATGTCTACCCACCACCGTCACTATACTTGCTCGACAAGAAGCGTATAACTACCAGACTAACGACGTTACTACATGTCAAACTAGTCATCAAGTAAAATGGTGTCGAAATTTGGTCCATTGTGCCATTTCACACTAGAAATGTAGCTAATTAATAGAACTTCCCGGTCTCAAATTAAGTTGTTTGCAGTTGCAAGGTTAATGAGGTGTGAGGGCACTTGACATCTCTGCATCAGGTGAAAATAAAATTATAAATAATCATTATTATAGTGAAATTATAATTATTTAGTCAAATGATCGTCTTGGATGTCAGGCAGGCCATTTTTAAAGAGCTGCCTCAGATCTTAAATATTAAAATATTTGGTATGGTAGCCTGCAGGGTTTAAGTTACAATCAACCCCATAAAGAAAACGCAAGTTATGATACAGTAGTCACTGAGGTGCTGTTCATAGTGCTATATTCATCCCTGCATGAAACCTGATAACAAATAAATAACCAAAACAACACGACATGATACAGTCACATTAAACAGAACACTCACGTCATATTGCCAATGACACCAATGCCAAGCCCCAATGCCAGGCCCCAATATATAGCCTCAAATGAAAATAGAAGTTTACTCACTTACTATACCTTGATCCTTCGAAACTTTTGCATTTGGATTTGAATTCTAACTCGAACTGCAGTCCCATGATAAGGCAAACACACTAGATAACAAAAGAAATTGTCCCAATAGCTCCCCCACCCACATAACCTTTTGACACAATGTCTAATGTTGTCTCAAACGTTTGTTTAGTTTTCTTCAAGTTATCAAGTTGGTCAGGGCAATCAACTTCTGTATGTACACTCCCAGATTGCAGTGTTCACCCTTTGTCAGCCTTCTGATTGGTCCATGACTGGCCAACCAGAAAAAACTTTCACTTTTGCTACTCACAAAACTTTCACTTTTGCTACTCCCGCTACACCTAAGACAGGCAGCCTCGGTGGATATAGCTTTAAAGCACAGCTCAAGACCTATTTCTTTACTCTTGCTTTTAGCTGAATTTTGTAATCCCTGTGCTGCTATTGACGTCCGCACTGCTCTGAAATTGTTCTTCAATGTTCTATGCTTTTATTTTTTCTTGCTTTATTGTAATCATTTTACTTATTTATTTTTTATGTATTTTTTATTTAATTTTACTTTTTCTCTGTTAAGCACTTGTGCTTCATTTTATGCTCTGTAAAGCACTTTGAGCTGCATTTCATGTCATGAAAGGTGCTATACAAATAAAGTTTTATTATTATTATTATTATTATTACCGGGGGCGGAGTTATAAAGTGGGACAAAGTCCTAATTCTTTCATTTATTTCAGTGGAAAGAGTGTTGTTTTAAATTGATATTTATTTTTATTTTATTTTTTGCTTTGTCATGATAAATAGGAACATTTTGGAACACAATGGAGTGAATGCAAAGTGAATATTTGTTGAAATGATAAAAAAAAAATCGCTATGTGATGATATGATTACAGCCTTGCATAGACATCTCCTGGCTAGACTTATGCATTGTGACTGATGCGGAGAACACCCCCGCTGCTGGCGGTTGAAGGCTGAATACCAGCTGTACCAGATGTTGTCCATACCATACTTTTAAGATGGGTGCCAAGATTGGCGCCCCATGGTACTGCCATATTGCGCAATCCAATACGGCTGCCACCCAAAAAACAACAACAAGAATCATAAATGATACCACTTTTTAGGGGTTTTCTGGGTCGTATAATCTGATTCTGGTGTTATTTCAATGATTTGAGGTCAAAATGACCCCTCAAGGTCTAGTTTACTCATCAAAGCTAGTATATAAAGGTAATATTGGGGTGAAATCCAGTATTTCTGGTACGCCACGCCAGATAGAAGAGTATCTATGGAGTAGATGCTGGGTGACGATGGCCTGCTTTGTGCGTTCAACTTCTATGGTGACTGTTCTGCGGAGGTCAGGGGGGGGAGGATGCCAGAGAGGCCATAAAGGCAGTGTGTAGGTGTGGCTCATTAGTGTGTCTTATATGTTCTGTCCTATGTGTCTTACTGTATGTGCATGTCTAATATAAGGCTTCCCAAACGTTTCAACCCTTAAAAATCATATTAGAACTGGAGACCCCCCAAAATAATCATGGAATTTAAGTTAAGGCATTACATTTAGTTTGACTTGGTTCCACAGATACAGTACATGTTGTGGAAACAGCAGATCTACAAGCTCAAAAATGGCCATTTCTATTATTTATTATGATGAGTCTGAATATGCAGGTTTTATTTCGATGCGTCAACAGGAAGTGCCTTAGTGCAAGCATATTACATTTGTGACGACCAGCCTCCCTCACTAATGGTCGTCTTTCTCCATGGGGGGAGGAGTGTGACGGTCATAATTGACCCTAATTGACAATTATTGACTAATTAACAGGCCATCACCTATAGTGAACGATGATTGACAACGAGGATTGACACCTGCCAATCAGGCATTCAGGTCTGATGGTACAGGTATGTTTGAGGGTGTGGAGAGTTCAGTTTGTTGCTGGCAGCAGCAGTGCAGGACACCAGGACAGCAGAACAATGTGTCCTAATCGTCTTATTTATTTTGTAGTTATTTAAGTTTCAAGTGGCTCGTGTTGGAGCACAGTAACATAAAAACGTACAGACAAGGCCCTCTGCAAATATTCCACCTCCACGGCAGTGAAGTCCAGGGAGGAGAATTAATACTAGATCCTTCAATTGTTTGGAGAGGTTTGCCATTCAAAAACCTTGTGATTTGGACTCAGGTAACCTGCGGCAAACACTATCTAGACTCTGGAACTATATACAGTAAATCTAATGGAACTCATGGAAGAGGAGAGCGCCTATATACAGGTACATTGTATACAAACTGACTTTTGATTTAACCTCTTTGGTAACCCCAGCTCTTTGAATGTTATATTTTGGTTGCTATTATTTTGGTTTGCATTTTGAATGACGTTTATTTTCTTGCATGTGTTTATTGCAACCCACCCTGGTTTTTGAATTCAATACAGAGCTGTTCCATCAGTTTAAAGGGTGATTATTTGAGTCCTTTGTAACTTTTTCTCATCAACACCTGGCCACACAAAAAGGAGAAGACTGAGTCCTCTCTGGTAGGTATCCACCTACCTGGCACCCCTATACACAGCTTAAAGAGGAAACCGTTACACATTGCATATACAGTAGGCCTATGCATGATCATAGAATGCTTTATAATGGGACATGATTATTGTTAGGGTTTTGGGAGTAATTCCTGCAATCTGGGTGAGCTGGGTTACAGAAATTGTAGAATTTCTCCCCATCGAATGCCGAATGGAGGGATTCATAGTAGATTGGGTGCACCGTGGGGGAAATCTCGCTTTCCCCCATGCCCATCATTTCAACCGGAGGGTTAGCGACTCCACAGAGGTTAAGGTTCGGGTAAGGGTTAGAGTCGCGTGTCGAAAAGATGAGGTGTAGTAACAGCGACACGCTCCCGCACCGTGGCGTGAACCACTGGTCTACAAGCTCACAGCTTGTATTGGAATGCCCATATATGAGAATATTGGTTGGATTGGCAGTTCTGGACGACCGCATATCTAAAGTTATGTGATTTTAACATACAGGGACACAAACTTCTCACCTTTACATTTTACAAACCTGTCAACTTTATTGTTTGGATTGGCAGTTCTGGACAACCGCAAATCTAAAGTTATGTGATTTTAACATACAGGGACACAAACTTTTCACCTTTACAATTTACAAACCTGTCAACTTTACAATTCAGGCTTTTATCAGACGCTAAAAGACGGAGTTCATTCCATTGTTTGGTAGTCAGAAGGCTGGGATGTGTGGAGCATTATGTGTTTTAGAGAAGGTTCTGCCAGCTTCCCTGTGTTAGCTGGACTGGTGTGCCATGTCTTTGGTTGCTTTGTAGGCCAGCTTCAGTGTTAGGAACTCTGTGTGGGCAGTGAATGGGTCATTTAAAAAGAAAAAATGGAAAAAAAGGAATGTAATATCTGATTGTTGCTGATGACACCTGGTTCTTTTTGGAGTTGATGACACCTGATTCTTTTTGGAGCTGTATGAGCTCTGTAAAGGGTGGGCCCCGCAGATTACTATACAGAATGTTGTGCCTTTTCCCTCGATCGTCGACGCTCAGAAGTGTCGGAGAGACACAAGACCCATTTCATCGGATTCTGCATCCTTCAAATATGGAAAAATGGTCCTGCCTGAAAAAATGATATATTTTTTAAATTATTATTGATTTTAAGGACTCAAGGTCCAAACTAAAGCCTGCCTTGAGTATCTTACGTGACCTTTAGGGGTTGTTAGGCTACAACGTTTTTAGGCTACACTGAGCATTATGTGGTATGTGCCTGGAACGGTAGGCCAGCGGGCCATAGTCCATAGTTAATCATGATTAATCGCAAATTAAACAATTTTTTTAGCTGTTCTAAATCTACCGTAACCAGATATTAATACTCATATCAACATTGGAGTAGACAAATGCTTTATGCAAATTAATGGAACAGGAACAATGACAGAATATTCAACTAACAAACTTAACAACTTGAGAAAATATCTGTTTCCTTTAGAAAGATTTAAATTAACTTTTATTCTAGGAATTTCATCTTACACCCCAGCATTCTATTCTGCTAAAAAGTGTAGTTAAATAAAAATCACACCCGTGTGAACTGAGCGGTGGTTTACCCACCTCATAGATCATGTGTACCGATTTTTGTGACATTTGAAGAAAATATGTAGGAAAAGGAGCAAAAAGTGTGTTTGGAGAAAATTCAAGATGGCGGAAAATCTATCAAGGCGCAAATGGGCGTGGCCTATATGGGGAGATGCGTCATGACCCAAGGAATCCAGGGAAAAAAGATTTTTAATTTTCCGACCTACGGTTCAAGAGTTACAGGCCAAAACGTAAAGTGGGGTGTTATAGCGCCACCATGCGGCCAAATAACACAATTATTTTTTATTTAATCCTTGAAATCATTATGAACCTCCTCTCCAAGTCTTGAAACTCTAGCCCCTATGGTTTGCGAGAGACAAATAATTGAATGTGAGTTTTTGCGATTCCCATTATAAGTCAATGGGGAAAATTAATTCACTAATAAATTAATATCAATTAAACTATTGAACCTTTCTCTTAGCAAGTTACTAGCACACGATTCCCGAGTAAGCCGGTCGATTTGACATATGGCGCGAGTGTGTGGTGGCAAAACTGTGGGACTAGTAGCGTGCCGAAGTTTAGGAAGTTCAGGCTACACGGACGGACGGACGGACGGACGGAGACCCACACACACGGCCACGTATAGGAGCGTTGGAGACCACCGCTCAATAAATACATAAATAACTAGAAAAATATTGTTCCTTCGAAACAATTGTGGGCTCGCTTCAAGCCAGAAAACAATGGCTATAAAAGTACAAAATGTCAAGATCGCATGAAGTGCTCTCTTTGACGTTACTGGCGTCAAAGATTGGTCCATTTTGTTCCAAAAATGTGTTGTGCAAAAGTTGACCCGCTGGTGGCGCTATAACAGGCCAATGTAAGAAGGGTGGTATCTGTTCCTTGACCTATTGGGAATGTGTTTGCAAGATTTCACGCACATTGCAGGCTGTGTTCATGATTTGAGGTGTTTTTGGCTTTGGCCACTTTATCACTGCTTGCAGCTATATATATATATATATATATTTTTTTTTTGTGTGTGTGTGTGTGTGTGTGTGTGTGTGTGTGTGTGTGTGTGTGTGTGTGTGTGTGTGTGTGTGTGTGTGTGCACTTCATAGGCATATTAGATAAAGGTCCTTAGATTGTGTGTAGAATGTTTCATGCAAATTGCTAAAAAAATCCTAACGGGTTTAAGCGTTTCACAAACTGCTCAAAATGATATAGCGCCCCCCTTTTGTCAATTGGAGTAAGATTGGTTTTAGTGATATTTGGACTAACACTCTACATCTTTGCCAAATGCCATGAACATGTTACTTTGCATGTATGATTTAGAGGCAGAAGAATAATTTGCATAAAACTGCAATATTCATTGAATTTATTAAAAAAGCATGTTTCAATTTAAAAAAAAAACGATCTGACAGATCTTTAGATATTGGTCCAAAGTTCACGTAAAAAAGATTTTGTGCACGTGACGCGAACATTCCAGAATAAAAGTGGGTTTAAGTGTTTTACAAACTGCTCAAAATGGCAGAGACAGCCGCTGGCCGCCACGTCCACGTCCATGGACGCGAAAAAAACGGCCGTGGACGCGAGGTCGCGTCCGCGGACGCAAACGGCCGGCCGGCCCGGCCGTGGACGCGGCCGTGGACGCGGCCGTGGACGCAGACGGCCGGGGACGCGGCCGTGGACGAGGTCGTGGACGAGGCCGCGGATGAGGCCGCGGCCGTGGACGCAGACGGCCGGCCGTGGACGCGTCCATGGACGAGGCCACAAAAAAAAGGCCGCGAAAAAACCCCAAATTGGGTGTCTATTGTATGTGTTTTTTGATGGAGAATTCAAATATTTACAGTATATCCTGGAGAGGATATATACCCGGAGAGGTTGTCTCCGGGTATATATATATAAATATATATATATATATATATATATATATATATATATATATATATATATAGTTTTGTCTCGGGTCCTACCTTAACACTGTCCACTGTCCAGTCCAGTGAGTGAAAGTACAAAAGTATTAGATCAGATTAGATTATACATTTAGACTGTATTGTACATCAGCCAGTCGTATTTGGTGAGGGTAGCAAACCGGCTGCCTTGTTGCGGTTCTGCTATGCCACAGACAACCTCCTGCTCTTCGTAGAAAATGCAGTCTCGCCCCTTTGGCTCCTCTCTCCTTGCTGGGTCATTGTTTAGTTTCTCCCTGTACTTTCTTGTTCTCTCAGCACTTGTCATTTTCCAGCTGACAAAAGAAAATGGAATGTATAGTTTAAGACAAAGAGAAAATATTGTTTAGATTGAAACAATATGTTAAGGTTTCTGTGAAGGGGTTTCTGCTCTGTCTGATGAATTTGAAGTATCACTGAACAAAGCTAAATTACATTTTATGTAAAAATGTTTAAAACAAATGTTTAAATGTACAAAAGAAACATGGAACTTTGTTATTTATTGTTATATCTGTAGTTAAATACAGTATAAATCATATGGTGTGACAATCAAGTCATATGGCATGACAAGCAGACATGTCACACCATTATGATTAAGTGTCACACCATATTACGTTTTCTGCATTTAGGTTTACCTTGAGGCTACTATGTATACATTAGCATGCTATGCTAACAGCATGCTAGCTATAACAAAGCAACCTAGTTCTACATGGAAATATGACCAAAACTTCAAATAACTTAAGCTTTTTTTAATGAAAAGGTGTCACACCAACAGACATCCAAAGTGGTGAGTTTGTCAAAGTTTCAACAAGATGGCATTTCATGAAAATGTTAAAATCATAACTCACCTCAGACACCTGTCTTGCAGTTGTGCTGGGAGTGCTGAATAGCCTTACAGAAGAAGGACCTCTCTAGCCAATAGGTGTCCAAATAATTGCCTGTTTAATTTGTCCAAACTAGTGTCACACCAAATGATTTTGGTTTGGGGGACAAAATGTTTTTGATCAGAAATGACTGAAAACATTATGCTTTGACTTTGAAAAGATATAGGCTCACAAATAGACATTTTTTTTTAGCCTAAATTCATTTTCAAATGATTTTTAGCAATTCTTTTTCTTAGTTTTATTCAAGTTCCCACTTTGAGAAACAAGGTCAGGACAGTCACACCATATGAGTTTTGCCATGTTTGGTTGAAAATTCTGAAAACATGAGGAATGAAATGTTTTAATCTTGAGTAAGTTCACATAAAGCTTAATGTCCTGCACAATATTCAGAAGGTTTTTGACAAATATATTTTTTATTTATACATGTTTGACACCGAGGACAGCGAAAACGTTACGTCACGTCACCCACCCATATACAGTATGTCATAAAGGTACACATTTGGTGAAACTATGGGCTGACATTTGGCCAAAAATAGCAGAGGCTTACAACAATTGTTATGTGTTGTGAGCTTGTAGATTGGCTATTTTGTTGAAGAGATTTGGTGCAGGGGGACAATAAAAAAATTGACCCTGGTCAAACAATGCATGCAATGCAATGTTTAACTGATTAAATAAAAGTGGTTAAAAAGGCCTCCAGTCCACAGTTTGAAAGAGTTTGCCACTGATAAATACAGACAATATGATGTGAGAACAACATGTGTAATATAATCTAATCAACATTTGTTGTCCCTCTAATTTGGCAGAAAACAAAGAAGAGATTAAGCTATTGCATAGAATTATAGAATTATATTTGTTCCAACTTACCAAACAGTTTTAAAATGATCCATTCATTTAACTAGGGCCTACAACTTCTCCTCTCTGTCTATCTTCTTCACCAAGCAGCACCAGACTGCCAGGCAGTTAAAATTCAAAGGTGGTAGCAAGACACCTGATTGGTCACATTTTCACACTTACAAGGAAAGTGATTGGTTAAAGGACCTACACCATGAATTTTCACTTTTTCTATTTTAAAACCTTTTTTTGGGGTCCCACTGGCACTTTCTATCCTCACAAAGTCCTATTTCTGACCGTTGTGTCTTTCTCTGGTTTTGGGCAGACAGAGATGAAAAGCTTTCCACGGGTTCTCAGAACAGTGCTGTTCTGAGAGTTGACGAGAGTGACTTCACTCTCGGATTCCCGTTTTTTTTTTCAGTCAAAAAAATTTTTTTTTCAGAAAAACATTTTTTTTCAAAACTTTTTTTTTTCAAAACGTCTTTTTTTTTCAAAAAAATGCAATGCAGAGTCAAAAAAATTTTTTTTTCAAAAAAATAAATTTTTTTCAAAAAAATTTTTTTTCAAAACTTTTTTTTTTTCAAAAACTTTTTTTTTCAAAAAACTTTTTTTTTCAAAAAACTTTTTTTTTTCCCGGAAAAACCCCACTAGATGCGCCCCTGAGCAAACAGAGGCCGTTTTGGTATTGCAGCTGGAGAGCCTCATTATAGTAGAGCTAGAACAAACAAAAAGAATGGTCAGAGTGTTTTTTGAGGGTTAAAACCTGTCTAAGACTCAATTTTGAGCATATATTTATACAAAAAATATAGTTTTAAAAGCATGGTGTAGGCCCTTTAAGACAGAAAAGGAAGTGCCTACAGGGGGTCCTCCAAATCTTTGTGGGATAGAACGTTTTCTCCTTCTTTACATTAACCATTTGAACCCTAGTGTCCATATTCTGATAACTTTAGCCAAACCTAGCAGATCTACAAGCTCACAACGCCTCGCAGCGCGATGCGTTGTGAGCTTGTTGTAGAGGGGAAAAAGAACGGACTAAGTTCAGAGTATATGGTAAAATGTATTAAGTATTGACGGCTCAAGTGGTTAAATAACGCAACAGGGACGCTTCGAAGGCATTTATAGGCGCCTGTACTATACAATACTGTACAATACTATACTGTATCTCTTATGATGTTCAAAAATAAAGACGTATTGTATCATGCAACTGTTTCTAATTAGTCATCATTGAATGTCATTGTAGTACATGAGATTGCAAGTTTCTACTTCTTACAACAGTGTAATTAATTGAAAATGTGAGATAAGGCAAATACTCTGGATATACAAGGCAAACTAAAATGTGTCTTTTTGGGAGGGGGGCTGTTTGCCCTCCTCCCCTTTCTTTAAACAAACTAGCCCTTACCCGTTCAAAGATATGAGCTCCGAAATGATGTGCAGTGTGTGGGTTATGGGATGTGCACTGTGCACACAGTATATGAGGGATGGAAAGTAACTTTAACTGGTGCTTGCATGCTAATATGTAGGAGCATCAATGTAAGAAATACCCGTTCCATTTAACGGCTACAGAGATACTGTGTACCGATCTGCATGATTTTTGGACAACATCTGTAACAGGGCCAGAACCCATCACCTATTATCACTGAATACAGAGGAATATGCCAGAATATCTCTCAAAAAGTATATATCCAATAATGTGGGTATATCCCAGTATACCTGTAAAAAAGAACGGTCATATACTCTACCAGTATATGTCAGATAATCTCTCTTTTCACCCAGTGCATTGTTCTGCTGCAGGCCTCCTACAACCATAGAAGAGTGTAAATTCCTACTTTCTTTAAAATCCGCTCCAAAAGAGTGGATTGGTGGCTGCAATTCAAAAATTACCCTAGTATTACTGTAAAGTTACCCCCGACCTGCAACTGTAAACAAATCTAAACAAATATATAGAATATTGTGTAAAAGTACATTCATAGGCTATATATATATTTTTAAACTTTCATATATTCTAGATACATTGCACATTCAGTGAATTATTACAAACCTTTTTTTTGTTAACAGTTTAATTTTCATTATTATTTTATTTTTATGGCATACAGCTCATGAATATCAAAAGTATTACAATATTACAAAAGACCACTAAAAACAGCAATTTATAATAGAGAAATGTCAACCTTTTGAAGTCAGAGTTGCTTGAAGTCCATGGGGAAGTTTCTGCAGTCAGTTATGATTGGGGATGTTGGCATCTGCAATGCTTTTTTACACAATATTTATTACAAATCTAATTATTTTAGATGGATCTGTATATATTTCTATTACTTTTCCTGTATGACGTTTTAGCATAGCATAGTAGTGTATATCTGTCTGTCACTGATTGTTTTCTATGAATGGAGTACCCTAGGGCCCCTATTGAAACAAGCCCACTGGCTTTCTCGTGGTGTCTCTAATGTTCAGACCCTGTAATGTAATTGTACTACCTTGTGCTTGACATTGCTTTATAAAAGTATTAATTCATTCATTCATTCATTCGTTCATTCATTCATTCATTCAGTCAGTCATACAATTTGCACATACCATAAGCTCTTTTCCTGCCACAGAAAATGAGGTTAAATGTTGTTTTAATCCCTTATGTCCAGTGATTACGTGTTTTATCCACAATAGATCCAAATAAATCAGTTGATGAGGACAATGTGGATCCTTGCTTTCTATAGTTATTCTGTTCTTAAGTATTATCAGTCTGGCTTCCAGGCCAAGCATAATGCAGTATATGCTACTGTTAGTTTAAATTACACTGTGTTAGTTCTGGAGTAAACTAGAATTGACATATTGTCGATAATTGATCTGTGGTGAATCCAGATACTATTATTAAGTGTGCCTGCTATGCAATAGCAGAACACTTATTGTAATCCGCCATACTTAATGATAATGATCCCACAAATTTCGGCACGTAATAACTGCCGCACAATTTACGCCACCGCCGCAATATATACATCAAAACGTGCGGCTCGGCCGGGAATGGTGTGCTATTACTTTTCTTTCCGATCCGCGTTACCATTGCGACGTAATTCGCAAAAAACGACGCCCAAAAACCCCATTGACTTAGAATGGGGGAAACTTCAGCACGTAATAACTGCCGCACAATTTACGCCACCGCCGCAATATATACATCAAAACGTGCGGCTCGACCGGGAATGGTGTGCTATTACTTTTCTTTCTGATCCGCGTTACCATTGCGACGTAATTCGCAAAAAACGACGCCCAAAAACTCCATTGACTTTGAATGGGGGACTCCGAAAAAAACCCAGAAACTTTGGCGCCAAATAACTCTGCCATACTTTTGCCTAGCAACGTCATTTAAAATGTAAAATGCTCACACAACTTTGGTCTTTTTCCGACCAATAGGGATGAGCTGTAATTGATTAAGCCCCGCCCCCTCTATAACAGGAAGTGCCCTTCACCAAACAGGAAGTGCCTCTATAATTCATGAACCGTTTGTCGTACAGACTGGTGTCATACATTTTTTTTTTCCTCAAAATTTTTTTTTTCTCAAAGATTTTTTTTTCTCAATTTTTTTTCCTCAATTTTTTTTTCTCAAAATTTTTTTTCTCAATTTTTTTTTTCTCAAATTTTTTTTTCTCAAAAATTTTTTTTTCTCAAATTTTTTTTTCTCAATTTTTTTTTCTCAAAAAATTTTTTTCTCAAATTTTTTTTTTCTCAATTTTTTTTTTCTCAAATTTTTTTTCTCAAATTTTTTTTCTCAAACATTTTTTTTTCAAAAATTTTTTTTTCTCAAATTTTTTTTCTCAAAATGTTTTTTCCTCAAAAATTTATTTTTCTCAAATTTTTTTTTTCAAATTTTTTTTTTTTTTTTCTCAAATTACTGCTTGCTTTGAAAAATGGTTGGACATAATGGAAAGTAAACATGATTTTAACATGGACGGTACATGATTATCAGACCCTATACTCTTCAACTTCTTGTGTATCGTCAAAATGCTATCACAGGTTTTGTAGGAATTTGTAGCATGGGTGTAATTAAAATATAATTGTATGAATTTGGCCCCAGATGTAAATATGGAGATTTGTGGCATTTTGTGCAGAACAGGCCCCTCCTGCAAACTTTGAAAGCCAATCGTAGCCATATAGGCCTATGCATGCATGCACGCACATGCACGCAGAATAATCCCACACAAATGCGAGGTGAAGCTTTCTATCACTATCTGCTCCAGTCTATAAGGTAGAACTAAACAGACCAATATCAAGGTATATTGTTGAAGACATGCTTTCTATATCGTATACCTACCATTCATCATATAGTGGCAATAACTACAATGATGAACGTTGAGAATTGTCTTGTGCACAGCAACACTAAAATATAGGTGTGTAATATATAAATATTGAAGCAAAAAGCAAGAATTACAAAGGCTATATTCCCTAGTAACTCATTACTTTTACAATGCAGTAATTCAGTAATTGTTATTGCCATGTGGGTTGGGGTGCTGTTTGTTATTCACTGTAGCTGGAGATACTGTATCAGGGCTGAACAAAGGCAGGATGAGACTGGGAGAGGTTTTAAGTACGAGCAGTAGGAATGTTCTTTATCAGCAGGAAAGGTCGTCTGTGTTGCAGTAGCTGCAGCTCAGTTCCATACCCTCCATAGCAAGATGGAGGGCAACATTATAACCCATTTAGTAGGGCTGCACGATATGAACAAAAGTTTGGTATTTATGTAAAATATTTCAATCTATTTTTAAATGTTGCAACTTGTAACAGTGAAAACTAAGCATTATTCTTTAAAGCATAATACCTAAGGCAATATCACTCTTGAGTTTAAAGGAGTAGTTCACCCACAAAATGTATTTTCTTTTCCTATGTATTACTCATGCCATGGAGACTTGAGTTCAATAATATTCTATTGCCCATTCCAGGACCATCGCTAAAAACAACAACAGACAAACAGAGGGCTCCGATGACACACCCTCATCCTTCCTCATCTCACTACAGCGTTGAAACAGAACAATCAGATGAACACAGCAGGAAGTGGAATACCTCGGGTAGGAAATGTTATTGCCAGCTCTCGCATGCAAACGGTAGGGGTGAGAAACATATCAGTGAGGCAATCTGAACAAGGAAACACCTGCTTCTGGTTTAGTTCAAAAGGTCACAAGGACAAGGAGTGGTGGGGAAAAGTAGACCTACTTACATTTTTTACTATTGAAAGTAACAATTCTGCAATGTAGAAACACTCTGTTACAAATAAAAATTCAAGATTGATTATTGAAAGTATTTGTATCAAAATGTACAAAAGTATACTCATTATGCAGAATGTCCCATTTCACACATTTCAAATGTATAAAATGCACAAGAAAATTTACATTTTGAAAATAGTCGAAATGTAGAGTATATATATAGGGCTGAAATTGTTAATGTATGTTTTGTAATAATAATCCCAATCTACAAAGTAACTAGTAACTCAAGTTTTCAAACAATTGTAGTGGAGTAAAACTACAACATGCCTCTGAGATGTAGTGGAGTATTTAAGTAAAAGTAGGCTATACTGACAATTGGAAAAGTACCTAAAATGTTTACTTAAGTAAATGTATACAGCTATGTACACAAACGGACCCGGAGTGCCTGAAAGTCTCATGGCATGACAACAAGAGCAAAGCCAAACAAGTTGCTAAATATTGCTCTGTTTCAGCTGTTAATAGGCAGTTTGTCTGTGTGGGAATGGGCTGTTATGTAACCTCAGGTGCCCTGCGTGTGTGTCTGCGTGTGTGCGTGCGTGCGTGCATGCATGCATGCGTTTGTGCGTGCGTGTGTGTGTGTGTGTGTGTGAGAGAGTGAGAGAAAAAGAGAAAGAGAGAGAGAGTGTGTGCATGAGTGCTTACATGTCTGTACTTTTATTATCAGACGTTTCACTTTAAACAGAGCATTTCTAAATTGCGGCATAAAAAAATGAAAACTAAAATAAGGTGAGTAGGCTACTTTTGCCACCACTGTAATGCAGCACTATGTGCTACAAACTGATAGGCCATTTATAATTATAATCTCAATAGAGCCTTTTCACCTCAGCCATATTGACAAATAGGCCTGGATTAAAGTTCCCAGTAAACCAGCCCCTATAGGGTTGCCACCCGTTCCGTAAAATACGGATTCGTCCCGTATTTGAGAATGAAATGTTGCATTCCGTATTGAACCAATACGGAACAGAGTTTGTTATTTCCCAAATGCCCCATTGGTCTGTCACACAAACACTGAATTTAACAATAACTAGAAAAATATTGTTCCTTCGAAACAATTGTGGGCTCGCTTCAAGCCGGAAAACAATGGCTATAAAAGCACAAAATGTCAAGATCGCAGGCAGTGCTCTCTTTGACGTTACTGACGTCAAAGATTGGTCCATTTTGTTCCAAAAATGTGTTGTGCAAAAGTTGACCCGCTGGTGGCGCTATAACAGGCCAATGTGAGAAGGTTGGTATCTGTTCCTTGACCTATTGGGAATGTGCTTGCAAGATTTCACGCACATCCCAGGCTGTGTTCATGATTTGAGGTGTTTTTGGCTTTGGACACTTTATCGCTGCTTGCAGCTATATTTATTATTAATATTTTATAATTTTTTTGTGTGCACTTCATAGGCATGTTAGATAAAGGTCCTTAGATTGCGTGTAGAATGTTTCATGCAAATTGCAAAAAAAATCCTAGAATAAAAACGGGTTTAAGCGTTTTACAAACTGCTCAAAATTATATAGCGCCCCCCTTTGGCCATTTGGGGTAAGATTGGTTTCAGTGATATTTGAACTAACCCTCTACACTATTTTGTCATGAAAATGTGACTTTGCTTGTATGTTTTAGAGGCAGAAGAATAATTTGCATAAAAATGCAATATTGTTTGAATTATTTAAAAAAGCATGTTTCAATGTTAAAGAAATCCGATCTGACAGATCTTTAGATATCGGTCCAAAGTTCACGTAAAAAAAGTTTTGTGCACGTGACGCGAAAATTCCAGAATAAAAGCGGGTTTACGCGTTTTACAAACTGCTCAAAGTGGCGGAAAATCGAAGGGCGGAGCTTACTTAACAACGACACAGATGTCTTCCGCTTGAGTCAAAGCACGCGTGTAACAAGTTGCATGTCTTCAAACGAAACGAGTCATGACTTATGCCCGTTTGAAGTTTGAATTTTCAGACGCTTCGTATAGCGCCCCCCTTTGGCCGATTGGAATAAAATTGGTTTCAGTGATACCTTGACTAACCCTCTACATCTTTGCCAAATGCCATGAACGTGTAACTTTGCATGTATGATTTAGAGGCCGAAGAATAATTTTTATAAAACTGCAATATTTATTGAATTATTAAAAAATTATATTTCACTTTAAAAGAAATCCGCCGAGATTAGTTTGACCGTATTGGTCCAAAGTTCATGTGAAAAAAGTTTTGTGCGCGTATCGAAAAAAACCCAGGAGGAGATAGATTTTTACTGTTTTTCATATAATTCCGAATTGTGGGAGATCTAAAGGTCAGAGGTCAAAAGTCAGAGGCTAAAAGTTGTTCGGCATGAGGAGACGCATACGTGTATACAGGTTTCATGCCTGTACCTCAAACACAGCATGAGCTATACCTGTTCAAAGTTCGCACTTTCGAAGGCTTCCTACAGCGCCACCATTTGGCCGATTGCTGTAAAAAGTAATAGCACACTTCGCCACTGTAAACTGAACACATTGATGTTTTTATTTTCATTTTCTCACTAAGTATGTAGGAGTAGAAAGGAACCGAAGTTTTTTGATACTTGATATGACTGCCTGCCTGCCTGATAGATAAATAATGACAATATCTAAAGTGTGCTCGCCAGGTACTGGCGAGCCCACAAATATCTAGACTGCCTATTATTATTTCAGGTTAATTCGTGAGGTTATTCAATCAACTCTCCCTAACTGTCTTGTCTTTCAATCGCACGTAATTTTGAAAGTCCCCCCCTCCCCCGTGCGGGTTGCCTATCTCGCATTTTCCTCGCACGCACGCACGCACGCGCACACACACACCGTTGTAATGAGGTGATTTATACGTGAGCAGACACCAGCGAACCAAACCCACCAGCTTCCTGAATAGACAGTCGATAGGAACATTCACATGAGAACTTTGTCAACTTCTCAGCAGCCTCTTCTCCTTTGTCGTTTTCTGTTTCTCTGTCTGTGTCTGTCTCTCTCACACTGTCTCACACACACACACACACACACACACACACACACACACACACACACACACACACACACACACACACACACACACACACACACACACACAAAGACATCACAATGATTAAAGTTACCCACAGGATCATTTGTAAGCATACTGTAGGACTTAAAATGAGCCTTTGAACCTCAGGCTAAATGATAGCAGGACAAATACTGTAACTACAGTATGAGCGTATTATAGCATCATCAAGAAAAAAAAGAAAAGAAAGTATGAATATAATATTAAACCAGTAAGACTCCCTAATCGGGAGATAAGCGACCGTAGGTCACATGTATACACAAAGAGGGCTGTAACTGCCATTGGTTCCTAGTTGTGTGGGCAATGTGTAGACATACTGTGTACCGATGAGCGTGATTTTAGGGCAAAATCTGTAGGAGCAGTGTCCAAAAATGTGTTTTGCAAGAATCGGCCTCATGGTGGCGCTAGAAGAGGGCCATGTGAGAAATGAGGGGTGGGGTCTACGCGTTGCCTTGGCGGACGAATAGGTACCGGCCCCGGCTCTCCCGGACGCTCCTAGCCCGAGTTACGGCATTTTATGTGAGCTGCAGTGGAGGGGGTCCTCCAGTGGGGGCGCCACCACTTTGGCATCCGTTCTGGAGCACCAGGAGTCGGTGGTCCCCGGGAATTCCCCGTGAGCAGCCCCGTTGGGGTGGTCATTTGGTCATTTTTGCACATTTGGTCATTTTTTACATCTGGGGGTCCCCCAGGGACCTGGGGGTCCCTGGAGCTCCGGGGGTCCTTGGAGGTTGTAGTTTGGCAGGCAAGGAGCGTGTGTGCACAATTTGGCATGGATCGGGGCAACGGTTGCGGAGATATGAGCAGGGCAATAGTGTGACGTGTGAGGTGTGACAGACAGAGGGACAGACAGACAGACAGACAGACAGTTTGTGCAGGCTGTGATAGTAAGTGCGACCTACGGTCGCAATAACTCTTCTTTTGACTTCTTTTGACTTAGAAATGTTTGTACTGAAAACTAATAATAATACGTGATGTTTGCTATTCTGTTTAAGTGACAGTGACAGTTACTTGCACTCCTATACTATCCAAACCTCCACCGGCTGTCAGTCCGTCAGTCCGTCTGTCAGTCACACGTCACACGTCACACTTTTGCCCTGCTCATATCTCCGCAACCGTTGCCCCAATCCATGCCAAATTTTGCACACACACTCCTTGCCTGCCAAACCACAACTCATCAATTCTCACATGGCCCTCTTCTAGCGCCACCATGAGGCCGATTCTTGCAAAACACATTTTTGGACACTGGTGGGCTAAACTATAAACAACAAAAGTATTTTTGAATTGTTTTGAAATCCATGTGTAGTGATCCGCAGAAGTTGGGATTGAACCCGGGGCTAATCAAGCCAATAGGGCTGAGCCTGATTGGCAGGGCTGTTGTGCGCTGGGTCTTAGCTGTACTAACTGTGGGTGCTACACATGCAAAAAATAAGTGAACAGACACCCATGGCATAATTGTGCTAGTGGGCAATATATTGTACACAGAATATATTTACCAGTAATACTCCTTAATCGGGAGATAAGTGACCGTCAGGTTAGCAACCTCATGGTGGCGCTAGAAGAGGGGCATGTGAGAAATCAGGGGCGGAGATTGTGGTTTGCCAGCCAAGGAGTGTGTGTGCAAAGTTTGGCATGATAGGGGCAGCAACAGTGCCGCAACAGTGCTGGAGATAAGAGATGCTTCTGCCCCAACTGCTCTGGTCTTTTGTCAGTGTCAATGTGTATTGAGATCCTTTTGTGATTAGGCGTGAAGGTGTCTGTCTGTCTGCGACGTCATGACACACAGTAAAAACAGCACACAACAACAAGCTCCCTCATCCTTGATTTTTGATTCTTGAAACAACACAGCAATGCCCACAGCTCTGCTGTCCAGGTGGAAGGACAATGCATCAAGCAGTATGCTATATCAGGGAGATAGAAGAGGCATTGCTTCGCGTCTGCCTTTTTCATAGTGGTGAAGTTGGTTACCTGGATCTGACACTTTTGGCATGAAATAACTTTTAAAAGGTGCTCCCCTTGATTTGAATTGTATGGGATGGGATTGTAATTGCAGAAATGTAACAACATGCTTGGTTCATCGATAACATCAGAGAGAACAGCTTAATGAACTCCCCACTATAATCGCCTATGCAACTGGACAGGACAACTGTCCTGTGAATATTTTTCCAAATGCGCCACTAACCATCTTATAACATTCTGCTGTGTGGAGAGATGTTTCTCTGCAACAAACAGAATACAGAATGAACGCGCCAGAGAATGAGGTCACCTTGACTGGTTGCTTGAACTTGATAGGCCTTCTTTGAAAAAAAAAAACAAAAACAAAAAAACTATAGACAGACACTATTTGGATAACTATGACATTATCAGGGGTTAGGGTTACTATCAAAACGTCCACCGGCTGTCAGTCTGTCTGTCTGTCTGTCAGTCACGTCACACGTCACACTTTTTCCCTACTCATATCTCCACCACCGTTGCCCCTATTCATGCCAAACTTTGCACACACACTCCTTGGCAGCCAAACCACAACCTCAACCAACCTCATTTCTCACATGGCCCTCTTCTAGCGCCATGATGAGGCCGATTCTTGCAAAACACATTTTTGGACACTGCTCCTACAGATTTTGCCCTAAAATCACGCAAAGCGGTACACAATATGTCTAGAGTCCTGTCATCAACATGGATCTGTCCCATTTAGCGCCACCATCAGGCCGATTTTTTCAAATACTTTTTTGGACACTGCTCGTACAGATTTTGTCCCAAAATCACGCAAAGTGGTGTATACATGTGACTTGGTGGTCGCTTATCTCCCGATTAGGGAGTCTTACTGGTATTAGTTCTTAGTGTTTTGTCTTGTGTTGCCCTGTGTAATTTCTATTGCCTGTTATGATTGATCTCATTAGCCTCATCAAAGTAGGTGTAGGGTGACACAGATACGGCCATTTATTTATCGCAAAGCCTATTGTAATATCTAAAGTTAAAGGTGTAATTAATTAAATAAATAAATATCTAGACTGCCTATTACTAGTATTATATTACTAGTAATATTAAATCTTACCGTAAGGTCGGGCCGACCCGTGGATATTGCCCAATCACCGCGGGTTGTTTCCATTGGACTCTGAGAGCATCGCGCGGCCGTTTTTCTCCATAGGGTGTGCCAAATGTAGTTCTAAGAGCGGCCATTTCTTGGGACAACACAGCCTTACACAGGTGTTCTGATTAGACTATAGCGTTAGTTCTATGCAATCAAACAATTGAAACACCTGTGTTTTGTCCCAAGAAATGGCCGCTAAGGACTACAATGACGTAGCCGCTGGCACACACTATACCAGTAAGACTCCCTAATCGGGAGATAAGCGACCGTAGGTCTGGCTAGAAGAGGGCCATGTGAGAAATGAGGGGTGGGGTCTCCGCGTTGCCTTGGCGGACGAATAGGTACCGGCCCCGGCTCTCCCGGACGCTCCTAGGCCGAGTTAGGGCATTTTATGTGAGCTGCAGTGGAGGGGGTCCTCCACTGGGGGCGCCACCACTTTTGCATCCGTTCTGGAGTACCAGGAGTGGGTGGTCCCCGGGAATTCCCCGTGAGCAGCCCCGTGGGGGGGGGGGTCATTTGGTCATTTTTGCACATTTGGTATTTTTTTTACACCTGGGGGTCCCCCAAGGACCTGGGGGTCCCCCTGGAACTCCGGGGGTCCTTGGAGGTTGTAGTTTGGCAGGCAAGGAGTTTGTGTGGACATTTTGGCATGGATCGGGCCAACGGTGGCCGAGATATGAGTAGGGGGAAAGTGTGACGTGTATGTGGTAATGTTTTTACACCTGGGGGTCCCCCAGGGACCTGGGGGTCCCTGGAACTCCGGGGGTCCTTGGAGGTTGTAGTTTGGCAGGCAAGGAGTTTGTGTGGAAATTTTGGCATGGATCGGGGCAACGGTTGTGGAGATATGAGCAGGGCAAAAGTGTGACTGACTGACTGACTGACTGACTGACTGACTGACAGACAGCCCGTGGAGCTTTTGATAGTAAATGCGACCTACGGTCGCAATAATCCAATGCATTTCCCCATCTTTAAAGCCCTTTATCTCTGATGTATTTGTTTTAGGCTAAAACTGTGGCAAAATGACCAAATTATGATCGGCAAACAACAGCTAAATGCTACACTGGCCCATACAGGGTGGAAGACAACAACATCCTGACTACGGTCATGTGACCAAGTGACGTCATGACGCATGCATTGACGCAACAGGGCCCTTTAGAACACAATGGAGGTGGATTTGGGCACTTAGCTGGGGCTCTGGTGCCATCTCATGGGCATTCAATTTAAGGATGGTTCCAATGATATCAGTGACATCAGAGCATGATGTCAGAGACAAACCCATAGAAGCATACACAAACCCATAGAACCATAGATTGTAAAAATGTGTACTGACTGACTGACTGACTGACAGACACACACACTGACACAGACAGAGACATTCAAGCTGCAACATTTCTCATGGTATACTGTGACCTTCGGTAGCAATTATTTCAGGTTACTTCTTGAGGTTATTCAATCAACTGTTTTTGTCCTTCCCCCCTTCTGCCACCCAGGTGGAAGAGCGCATTGCTGCATGTCTGGCCGACATCTCACAGTGGATGTCAGCCCATCACCTTAAGCTGAACCCGGACAAGACGGAGCTACTCTTCTTCCCAGCTAAGTCTTGCCCCATGCAAGATCTCACTATTTCCATAGATAATGCATTGGTGACTTCAGTTCCTACTGCTAGAAACCTTGGTGTGGTCCTGGACAGCCAGCTATCATTCAAGGCACACATTGCAGCAGTCACCCGGTCCTGTAGGTTCACACTCTATAACATCCGTAAGGTCAGACCCTTCCTCACCCAGGAGGCAGCCCAGCTCCTCATTCAGACATCTGTCATATCAAAGCTTGACTATTGTAACTCTCTCCTCACTGGTCTCCCGGCATGTGCACTTAAACCTCTCCAACTGATCCAAAATGCCGCGGCACGACTGGTCTTCAACCAGCCTAAGTTCTCACATGTCTCTCCCCTTCTCCGCAGCCTCCACTGGCTCCCGGTTGCGGCCCGCACTGAATACAAAACACTGATGCTGACCTTCAAAGCAGCCAAAGGTATGGCTCCTCCATACCTCCAAAACCTGATCAACCACTACAACCCCACCCGCTCACTTAGATCAGCCAACACAGGGATGCTGACAGAACCCTCGCTAAAAACTCCAGGGCAAAAATCCACTCGTCCGAGACAGTTTGCCCTCCTGGCCCCCAAGTTGTGGAATAAACTCCCTGTCGCACTTAGAACAACGGACTCACTCGCTAGCTTTCGCCGTGGACTGAAGACTCACCTTTTCAGACTCCACCTAAACCCTTAGCACTACAGAAAAGTCAGTGACCATACATGAAGCTAGTTAGCATTAGTTTTTTGTCTAGGCTTTTAGAACTTTGATTATACTGTGCTTTTTTCTAGATAGATATCCATTTGCATTTGTTATATTGTTGATGTTTTTGACATATTATCTTGTTTATTATTGTGATGTTATCTGCTTATTGTAAGTCGCTTTGGATTAAAAGCGTCTGCTAAATGCCTAAACTGTAAACTGTAAACTCTCCCTAACTGTCTTGTCTTTCAATCGCACATCATTTTGCAAGTCCCCCCCCCCCCCCCTGCCGTGGGTTGCCTATCTTGCATTTTCCTCGCCTTACACATAAAGACTGGCTGCGGCTGCACCTGACACACACCGTTGTAATGAGGTGATTTATACGTGAGCAGACACCAGTGAACCAAACCCACCAGCTTCCTGAATAGACAGTCGATAGGAACATTCACGTGAGAACTTTGTCAACTTCTCTGCAGCCTATTCTCCTTTCTCGTTTTCTGTTTCTCTGTCTGTGTCTGTCCCTCTCACACTGTCTGACACACACACACACACACACACACACACACACACACACACACACACACACACACACACACACACACACACACACACACACACACACACACACACACATCACAATGATTAAAGTTACCCACAGGAAAATAGGCCTATACTTTGTAAGCATGATGAGCCTTTGAACCTCAGGCTAAATACAGAATTATAGCATCATCATCAAGAAGAAAAAAAAGAAGAAAGTATGAATATAATATGAAATAACTCTTCTTTTGACTTTTGACTTAGAAATGTTTGTACTGAAAACTAATAACGTAATGTTTGCTATTCTGTTGGGCTAAACTATAAACGGGGCTAATCAAGCCAATAGGGCTGAGCCCGATTAGCAGGGCTGTTGTGCGCTGGGTCTTGGCTGTACTAACTGTGGGTGCTACACATGCAAAAAATAAGTGAACAGACACCCATGGCATAATTGTGCTAGTGTGCAATATATTGTACACAGAATATATTTACCAGTAAGACTCCTTAATTGGGAGATAAGTGACCGTCAGGTTGGCAACCTCATGGTGGCGCTATAGAGGGGCATGTGAATTATCAGGGGCGGAGATTGTGCTTTGCCAGCCAAGGAGTGTGTGTGCAAAGTTTGGCATGGATAGGGGCAACGGTGCCGGAGATAAGAGTATGGCCAAAATTGTGATGTGACGTGAGAGACATTCAAGCTGCGACATTTCTCATGGTATACTGTGACCTTCGGTAGCAATTATTTCAGGTTACTTCTTGAGGTTATTCAATCAACTCTCCCTAACTGTCTTGTCTTTCAATCACACATCATTTTGCAAGTCCCCCCCCCCCCTGCCGTGGGTTGCCTATCTTGCATTTTCCTCGCCTTACACATAAAGACTGGCTGCGGCTGCACCTGACACACACCGTTGTAATGAGGTGATTTATACGTGAGCAGACACCAGTGAACCAAACCCACCAGCTTCCTGAATAGACAGTCGATAGGAACATTCACGTGAGAACTTTGTCAACTTCTCTGCAGCCTATTCTCCTTTCTCGTTTTCTGTTTCTCTGTCTGTGTCTGTCTCTCTCACACTGTCTGACACACACACACACACACACACACACACACACACACACACACACACACACACACACACACACACACACACACACACACACACACACACACACATCACAATGATTAAAGTTACCCACAGGAAAATAGGCCTATACTTTGTAAGCATGATGAGCCTTTGAACCTCAGGCTAAATACAGAATTATAGCATCATCATCAAGAAGAAAAAAAAGAAGAAAGTATGAATATAATATGAAATAACTCTTCTTTTGACTTTTGACTTAGAAATGTTTGTACTGAAAACTAATAACGTAATGTTTGCTATTCTGTTGGGCTAAACTATAAACGGGGCTAATCAAGCCAATAGGGCTGAGCCCGGTTAGCAGGGCTGTTGTGCGCTGGGTCTTGGCTGTACTAACTGTGGGTGTTACACATGCAAAAAATAAGTGAACAGACACCCATGGCATAATTGTGCTAGTGTGCAATATATTGTACACAGAATATATTTACCAGTTAGACTCCTTAACACAACCCGTGCCTCTTAATCTGAAGGTTGCTGGTTGCCTTGGTTAGGGGGTTGTTTTTGCTTTTTTGGATTATCACTTGACGGCAACGATTACGTCATCTAGTCACATGACAGTATGGGACAAGAAGAGGAAGATGGCTGTGCCCTGCCTTGTGCTTTGTTTACATCTAGATCTGCTGCGAAATGTCTCAAAATGGCTATTTTGTTTAAATGAAGTTTCTTTATGGGCCTCTCCATTGACTTAACATTGAGGAGCTTCACTTCGCGTGCACGCCCAACGTGCGTTGTAAACAAATCGCCGACATTACCGATGCGGGCGGGACCGAAGCGACATTAAGTAAGTAATAATATCTTTACTGTATATACAGTAAGATTGACAGTCCTCACCGTCAACGGCGTCATGTAGTCACCGATTTGAATGACGGTGAGGATCGTCTACAGCAGCAGAACAGTTAATTGGGAGATAAGTGACCGTCAGGTTGGCAACCTCATGGTGGCGCTATAGAGGGGCATGTGAATTATCAGGGGCGGAGATTGTGCTTTGCCAGCCAAGGAGTGTGTGTGCAAAGTTTGGCATGGATAGGGGCAACGGTGCCGGAGATAAGAGTATGGCCAAAATTGTGATGTGACGTGACGGACAGACTGACTGACGGAGGGACTGACAGACAGATGTTGTAGGTTTTCATAGTAGCTTGCGACCTGACGGTCACAAAAAACGTGGAAGGAAGACACTGGCGCAAGCACAGACAGCAGATTTAAGCCTTTCTATTGTTTACAGGGTGCAGGCAAGAGTGACAACGTTTCGATGTCAATACATCTTCTTCAGGTCATGACCTGACAAAGATGTATTGATAAGTTCAAGTTCAAGTTACTTTTATTGCCACACAACCAGGTTGGTGGTATTACGTTTCAGTACAGAAATGTTTTTCAGCTCTGATAAAAACAAGGAACAAGACATAAATACATGAAGACATTTACACCATATCCACTTCCAACAATAAAACACAGAATCACGAAAAACAAGACAGACAGCCATTTAGTAACGGTGAGGGGGGAGAGGGAGTGGGGTACTGAGGGGGTTCAGAGTTCGTATGGCTGTAGGGAAATGAAACGTTTGTATGGCTGAAATGACAATGAAACATTGCACCTGAGATATACCGGACCTGCCTAAACCAGACTAGAGCACCGACACCCTACATTCTATATTTAAAAACATGTTTGTTCGTTGTGATTTCTCACATTCACTTTTATGTTATAATGATTATTATTTACTAACTGATAACTACTGATAGACAACATTCAGAATCCAAACACACAAACACAGATCATAGCCTTAATTCCTAGGTAGTCCACACTTTTTTAAAGATTTGTTTTATTGTGTGATTGTGTTATATTTGCTGCATGCTATGAGTGATTTGTGTGATGGTGGTTTAAAGTGTAACTTAACTTTTAGCTTTAAAAAACAGCCCCTGTGCACTGTGTGCAGTGTTGCCCACTGACTCTGGTTGTACTTTTGCAAATATAGCTAATGTTACCTGGGCTATTATTAACTTCAATTATTATTGTTATATGCCATTTGTGGTTTTTAACTAGGTTAACAAACAGTGTTTACTTTTGTACTTTGTATAATTTGAATAAACTGCAAATGTGTTTGGGGGAACTTCATGTCTTGGGTCATCATTGTTCGAAACTGTGTTTGGGGAACCCAATTATTGAAACTATATATCTATTCATTATTCTGTTCTTTGGTGCAGACATTATCAACTAAGGTGGCGTTGTCATGCATTATCTATTTAAAAGTAATTTCTTGCATTTCTTCAAATGTGTATGTTAAAAACTGAAAGCAATAAAAAGTATTAAAGTAATATACAATGTCCAAATAGGGCATGGAAAATACCTTGTAAATCCCCTCTGTCTGTCAATTCAATTCAATTCAATTCAAAGGGCTTTATTGGCATGAGAAAACATACAAGTTGAACAATACAACAAAATAATGCATGTACAACTAGAAGCAGTGCTCTTCCGAGCACAGGTCTCCACCAGACTGTGCGTCCTGGTGGTGCAATCCTGCAAACTTTGGAAGCTAATATTAGCCAATCAGGATGGCATATGAAATATCATACGGATCGGACTTGATCACATGACTATAGAGATACTGTGTACCGATTTGCGTGATTTTTGGATA
Source organism: Nannobrachium achirus (assembly GCF_963921795.1). Lineage (NCBI taxonomy): Eukaryota > Metazoa > Chordata > Actinopteri > Myctophiformes > Myctophidae > Nannobrachium > Nannobrachium achirus. Next base: position 15,261,015 of record NC_137827.1, on the reverse strand, counting down.
AAATCTCAAGGAGCAATATCCAAAAATGTGTTTTACATAAGTCGGCCCAAAGGTGGCGCTATAAAAGGCTTATGTGAAAAATGCAGGGCAAAGGTTTATCCTTAGCTTCTAGGGAGTGCGCTTACAAAGTTTGAAACTGATCGGTGGAGTTATAGGTAAAACCACAAATCGGCCTGTTATAGCGCCACCATGAGGCTGATTTAAAAGAAATTAAGTGGCATTTCTTCCTCGGCCTTCCTGGGAACGTGTGTGCGCGATTTCATGATAATTGCACTTTGCGTTTGTGATTTGAGGCATTTTGTTCAAAACGGCTCGATCCCACAAACTTTGGAAGCCAATCTTAGCCAATCAGGATGGAATATGCAAAATCGGACAGATCCGTGTCGATCACATGACTGTCGAGATACTGCCTACCGATTTGTAGGATTTTTGGACAAAATCTGTAAGAGTAGTGCACAGAAATGTGTTTTGTGAACATCGGCCACTAGGTGGCGCTAGAAAAGGCCCATTTGAAAAATTTAGGGCAGAGGTTCTAGATTGGCTTCCAGGGAATGTGTGTGCTCACTTTGGCAGCGACCGGGCCAACAGCGACTGAGATTAGGCGCTCACAAACTGCGAGGACGCACGGACGGACGGACGCACGGACGGACGCACGCACGGACGCACGGACGGACACACGGACGGAGGGGAAAACATACTCTCCCTCAGCCTTCGGCTGGTGGAGACAATTAAAGGGAATAGCAATTATGTGTTCTCAGAGATGTTACATTGCAAATGAGGCAAATCTAACTTACAAAATATCTGTCTGTCAGTACCGTGGGAAGTAGGGGTGCAGCCGCACCCCCTCCCTCAGGTGCCGGCCGCCCCCCACACCGTCCCCCCTGTCCCTCCCGCACGTCAGGGGACATTGCAAGCCCCAGACACGCAAGCTCCCCAAAACAGAACCGGTTCTACGACCTTGTACACACGCGCATACGCCCTGTACACGGTCCCCGGTCCCCCACACAAACAAGAGCACGGCATGCAGGCAGAGACAGTTTCTTTTGACTACCGCTAAACTTTATGGACACACTATGCATTAGGCCAAGGACCCCCATTTGATATTTATTTTGTTTTATTATTAATTATTTTTATTATCCAAAATAATTGATATTTTCTTTTTTGGTGGTTAAGACGTGGCTCAATAGTTAATGCAGACATACTTTTGTTTTAAAATGTGCAGCACATGGGAATAATATACCATATGACACATTAGGAGTGCATTAGTATACATTTAAAGCTAGGCCAATGTGTTTTGCGTAAAATTATTATTTTCGCATGTCCGTGGCAAAAATGAAATATTAATGAAAATGTCCATTATGAGCTGCCACGGTGATGACCCCTGAGTGTGAACCTATACAAGACCGGGATTGTGCGCGATCAGCATGCATGCCGTGGCCACCCTTGGGGGCAAGGTCGCTTCTCGCCCTTAGGGCGTCTTACTGGTATCAGTAGGTTTTGGGTTGTATATCAGCCAAAGGTATAACATGGTGATAAACATTGCTGAGGAAAAAGTTAAAAGGAATAACACACAACACACACTCATTGACGTAAATGACCTTATGTGTATTTTTGTACCGCATATGAATATTAATAATAATAATAATACATCAAACTTATATAGCGCTTTTCAAGATACTCAAAGTCGCTTTACAAACAAAATAAAATAAAACAATTTTATTAGGACAAAGATTAAAAGGATAAATTCTAAGAAGTACGTTAGCAGGCACACAGGGAAGAAAAATAAAAAACTGAAAGGCGGGTGGAGAAAAGTTAGGAAGGGAAAGCAAGTCTGAAAAGGTGTTGTCAGCAGTATTTTAAGTTGTATTTGTCTCATCTGCTACAACTGCACAGCGATGGTGAAGAAAGGGAACATGGACGCTTTTGGGTAAACCACAAATCATTTGAAAAGTTAACTGAGAGAAAGAAAGAAGGAACTGAAATCACTGTTATCATCCTTATTTATGTTTTGGAATGGTTTGACAGCGAGAGAAATAGCATGGGAAGATGCCATTTGCGTGTGTCTCACACTCATTACGTGAGATTTGGCAGCTCTTTGAAGAAAGGGCCACATGGAAGACACTTCATGAATCATTTCACAACACCTTTCTTGCTAATAGTATGTTCGCAGGGCTGCGCAGAGAGCACTTATGGCCGGGGCAGGTGCTCAAACTCCACAAAAGGGCACGTCTGCGTACGCTGATTTTTGGGGTGGTCTTTTGTGCCATTTCACACCAGAAATGTAGTACATTTGATCTCTTGCTAATGGAGCAAGATGTTCCACAATAACTTGGCCCAAGTCATTACTGCCATTACCTGTAGGCCTACCTCCCTCTCCTCTGCCTCCTGCAGCAATACGTTCTCATTACCATGTAAAGATTAAAAATATTAACATTTCTCTGTACAGTATGTAGCCTATTCCATCCATCATCTACAGTAATCTGACGTTCCTTGTCCAGACTGGCCTGGACAAGGAACACCATATATGGGCATAAACGGGTGAAACGCTGCCCACATTTCTGACATCACGGATACCGCCGCCTGTACTGTGCATGCGTCACCACCATGGTAACAGCCGATTGCTGAGACAATGCCCAAATTTGGAGATGACTGACCAAACTATAGTTCTTATCTCTGTAGTCATGTGATCAATATGCATCTATCAGATCTTTTGGATACTATTCCGATTGACTGGTTGGCTTTCAAAGTTTGCTGGAGCTGCAACAACATGCCACAAAGACCACTGTACCCATCGGCTGGGAGCTTTGCATGCAAACTCTTAGTTTTAATGGGACAGTTATAACTCCACCATAAGACTACAGATTTTGTCGACACCTCAACGCAAATCCGTTTATCAATCATTAGGTGGCCTTTTTCCATAAAATGCCACACATCATGAATGCAGTGTACGATTGCTGGGAAACACCATTCCAAAATGTTTTAATCTCCTCATGGTTGCACTACACCAGCCCACTTCATCTTTTCAACTATAACTTTTGAACTGTAGATCGTAGGCTTACTAGGCTATAATCAACAACCTCTTCTCTGGATTCCTTGGATCATGACACAAATTATGGGCCCTGTTTAGGCCAGGTTTTTGCTGACTACTACATACTTTGTCCAAAACATTTCTAGTTTATATTCATTTTATCAGACACACCCCTTTCCAATGAACCCATTGCTGTAGCTATGGGTAAATTAACCATAGGATACAGGCATGCCACCTTGCACCTTGACTACAGTTATGCACTGAGCCTATTAAGGATGTCTGTCCCATTGTTCCCACTTTAGACCAGGTAAATGCAAAAGTTGTGCTGTGTAATAAGCAGAATAATCAATGGGGAGAAGGTGAATATGAAGACCCCTCTGCTAAACGTTGGTAATAACCCTGTTGGGTTAACTTCTCAATAATGACCTGCTCCCCATTGATTATCTCTTGCATATAACTGCTGGCCATCTGAATACAGTTTGAATGCAGTTGTTTGACCTGATCTTGCTCGTTTTTTTGTGTTAACTGTGCAATTAAAATGTTATTATTTTCTTATGCGCTCTCTACCCGTTTTTACAAATTATTGTACTTGCATGTACCCGAGATAAATAATAATAATAATAATAATAATAATAAAAACACTAGATGGATGGAACAATAAGGAAACCTTGGAACTCTCCCACTCAGTTAATGATACTGTTCAGTCAGTGCTTCATTGCTAAGAGCAAGAAAAAGCCTGATTGGCTGTGCTGCAATCTGGCTATCCATCGTCAAAGAAAAGGGAACACCCACTCGGGTTGTCACTCTTCCTTTCCTTCAGTGGCTACTGTAGCTACAGACTCTCAGGCTCGAGACAAAGGCTGTGCTGTAACTGAAGTCCGTGGTTGGGCCGTGGTTGATGTAAGGAGGTCCCTGGTTGCTTTTTTTTTCCATCTTCGGGGGCTGCCCTTAACATTTCAGTAGCAGGCATTCCACTTCTATATACAGTAAGGTCCTCTATTATGAGATATTGAACAACTAACACCAGACTACACACAAGGAGTCCATTGACTGAACTGAGCTGAATTGAAGGTAAGAATTGTACCAGGAAAAATACAATTGTTTGTAATAGAACTGTAATAGAAAACTATGAATGATGAACTATGAACTAGTTATGTATCAGTTAATTACAGAATTCATGTTTGGTGATGGGGGGGGGGGGGGGGGGGGGGGGTTACAATTAAATTAAAGACGAAAGCTTAATTTGGTTTTTATAAATGTATCTCTGTTATTACTGCGGTTTTTATTGTTTTATTTTTCATTGAACATGCAGTGGAGATGAGAATTATCAGTGAATAGAGTTTGCATTGGCAGAATTAAGGGGGGGTAGGAATTTATAGGTTTACAATGCATCCTCCGTATCAAACACTGTTGCTATGCTTGTTTTGTATTTGTTTTAATAAAAATGTTTAAATAAGCAAATTAATTCATTCATTCTGGTAATCTTCTTAATAATGTATTTATTCATTTCAGAAGAATGACTGGTGATGATTCAAGATTTAAATGGCATGTTGATTTTAAAAATAAAATTAGGTTAATTGTTTATGGTATTCTAGTCTCTTTAAGACCCTTCGAAGTTCTTTTGATTGCTGTTTGTGATCATTAATGAGAAGTTTCAATGTAGGCTATCATTGCAGCTGTTGTTTAACACTAAACATAAGTAATGAATGACTATTATGCAATGTGAACCATTGGTCCATGAAAGAAATGGGTCTGAGTGTGTTTTTGGGCGAGCCTTCCGCTTACACCCCATCTCTGTCCCATTCAAGATACTGGAGATAATGATTCACAGGCACAACTGCATTGAATGATGCATCGACAGCTTCTGAGAAAACATGCCCATAATAAATGCTGCATTGCCAACTTCCCTCTTTTTATTGTCTATAACCCATGGCAGCAGAGCGGCATATTATGTTGTCAGTTATAGGCTGGTCCCAGACCATTCAATACTTTAAACACAAGTAGTGTAAAGTGTAATTTACCAGTCTTCTCAACTTCGTTAATATTTCACTGTATGTTTTGGATTTTAAACTGGTGTTTGGCTGGCTGTGTTTGGGGACTGGGCAGGAGAGTGTACATTTGTATTATCTTTTATTGTTGGTCCCGGTGAGGAATTTTAAATGGTGAAAAGGACATTGAGTGTTACTGGGTTGTTAATCTTTTTGTTGTATTATTTGGCTGTGCAGGCGTCTTCAGTTTGAAGGCACACACACTTTTGTCTCTGTTTCTGGATCACTGCGAGGCATGTTGAGTAGAACACTTAGCCCAGAGTGGATTTTTTTTTTTTTTTTCAGATCGGGTCAGGTGTCTGATAGATAGATAGACAGACAGACAGATGACAAGAGTTCAGCTGCTGTCCCCGTATTTACACACCTATACCCCACACACCCCACCCCGCCACCGATGTCTGCTAGTGCAGTGGTTCTCAACCTGTGGGTCAGGACCCCCAGGGGGGGTCCCCAAATTATTTTGGGGGGTTTTACTCAACACTAAACAAACCAACATATAGTTTAAGTGTATAGAGGGTATCTACACATTTCTAAAGTGACAATTTAAGGACTTTTTAATACCTCTAAAATTACAAACTAAACATTGGCCAAGTTGTCAAATATTAGAGGCAGAAATTGTGAAAATAGCAGATCATGCTCACAACGCGATCTACATGCTCACAATGCGAGGCGTTGTGAGCATGATCTGCTATTTTCACATTAGAACCATGTTATACAAAATGTAATGCCTCAACTCTTAGTGCTCGTCAGGGTGGGGGGTCCCCAGTTAAAATATGATTATTTTGGGGGTCGCGGCCTGAAAAGGTTGAGAACCACTGGGCTAGTGGGTCTGTGTCATATAACGAACCTGTTCGGTGCTTCATCGCAAAGTGCAATACATTACTTACAATAAAGCCATGAATTAAGCATTAAAGTAAAACGGTCCAACATGTGATTTTTCCCCTTCCTATGAAATTCAGAATTTTTCAGTAGTCACAGGCAAGACGCATGCACGCATGAACATCCCCCCCCCCCTCCCCCCACACACACATTTTTAAGTTTTAACCAACTGTTGCAAGTCTGAAAATGAAACTATGTGGTCTATTATGTGGCTAAAATGTATATAGGTGATCATTTACACATGAGCTGTCAAAATGGACAGCGTATCTCATGTATGAACAGATCCTGTCCGGATCGACTACTGCAGGAAGGTCTGGACAGACCACTGCAAGTTTTACATACAGTACTGTATAGCAACAACTATTGTGATACAGATACTGTCCTGTTAAGGTGTTAACGTGTAACAACGTATAGTTTTAACAAGTCTAAAAGAGAATACAAACATATTTCGCAACCATAGTATGAATAAACAATGTGAGTCTGCTGACCAAATGTATTGGAGTTTTTTTTTTACTGTATACATGTATAATTTGTATTTATTTATTTGTGGTCTCTTTGAAGATGAGTCTCTCTGGGGAGAAAGTGGAGGAGGGAACAGAGTCAAAACACAACAAACCATCAGATTCAAGGTAAGATCCCGGTTATACTGGAAGTCTTACTGGTGGAAGACAATTCCATCAATATTAAAGGACTTTCCTTTAGAACACTGCTGAGAGGATCCTATTTTTTCCGTTTACAGACCAGAGTTGTGTGTCAACCTTGTTTTAATTTTTTTTGCCAAAATATAAATAACATTTTTGTGAAGCTTATGACTAAATATATGAGCCAGTAGCCAGCCAGTGTGACTGGTTTAGAAGTTCTCCAATTTTGAGTAATGAACAAGACCTCCAAAATACTATCTTTAATTAAACAAATTAAACCCTACACTTGGTTAATCAGAATCTCTCAGGGTTCTATACTAGTGACATTTCTCAACTTTAAACATATTTCTTGAGAATCACTGATCTACAACCTCGCGAAGCATCACAATAGCCTGGCAATCTAAATCTACAAAGTAACTAGTTTTCAAATCAATGTAGTACAGAAACATTATAATATTTGGATCTGAGATGTAGTGGAATAGAAGTACAAGTATTGAAAATTGGAATTACTAAGTAAAGTACAAATAACTCAAAAGTGTACCTACTGTAAGTACAGTACTTAAGTAAATGTACTTAGGTACTTTTCACCACTGGTCTGACTGAAACAGACATTAACGGCAACTACGGGATGGTCTAGTTGGGAATGTTATCTGTTATCAGAAACGCCAAGACTGTACAGTTTAATGACAAATCATTTCCCATCAAAAGAAATAAACGCACAGATCATGTTTACTTGCGTAGTAGTGAATGTTAGCCCCTTATAGAACCTCCCCCTCCGCTGTAGAACTGTTGTGCTCCGAGATGAGGTCCTATGGTCCTACATGCCGGCTGCCGGGGAATTCCTCCACAGCGAAGTAGATCACCCATTTTGCAACATTGTATCTATAAAGTATATACATTAAGGTAGTTACAGTTTTGTGAATGGGATGAAAGAAACAGATTATTTTGTGAATGTCATGATTTCAGAGGCGACAACCAGAGTCAGAGGCCAGAGTCTCCAGCAACCAGCAGTCCACCTGTGGCTGTGAAGCGACGTCGTTCTGAACAACATCCAGACTTCAGTGATGAACCTGGCCCATCATACTCAAAGTAAGATCAGGACAATTTTGTCAATGAATTTTGACTGGAAGTTCAGGGGTATGAGTCTCAAGTAAAGGCCTATTATTATTATTATTATTATTACCCTTATTGCAACATCTGCCATACCTACGGCTACTTTAATGTGTTCCTTTTTCATTCTGTTAATCATGTTAAAAGTTTGTTTTGTTTTCTTCAAGTTATCAAGTTGGGCAGGGCAATCAACTTCTGTATGCACACTCCCCGATTCCAGTGTTGACCTTGCATTGATATTTAACCATGGTAGAACAAAACACAAATTTTTGATATATGCGAGAAAAAAACATTATGACCGTGATATCCAGAACTTCCCTCTGGGGATCAACAAAGGTTTATATTATCCTCCTGTACGGTTGTCTTTTTATTACCCAGCTGCATAACCGAATGAATAAGGAAACCTTGGAACTCTCCCACAAAATTATACTGTTCTGTGCTCAGAAAAAGCTTGCTGTAACTTGTGTAAGGATCGAGGTCCGGTTGCTTTTCTTTTTCTTCTTTTTTTCATCTGGGGCTGCCCTTAACGTTTCATTAGCAGTGTCTCAGGCATTCCACATCTATATAAGGTATCTATATGAGATATTGAACAACTAGCTCTGGTCCATCGCGTCACCTCGCGGTGACGCTCTGACAGACCCGTCGGCAAATGGCTAGACCCCAGTATCTCAGCCCCTCCGAGCGCTCAACTTCAGTCAAAATAAACAAACGGTTTCACTACTCACCAAACCAAAGGTAGTTTTGCGCTGTTGAAAGTCTATTCTCCGCGGTGGTGAACCCCTCAGCACCCACCCACTCTGCAAAATACACTATTTTTGGCATGAAATAAAGTGCATCCAACTCGACCGCCGCTTATTTCCGGGTTGTGAACCATTGTATCTGCGGTGGCCGCTAGGTGGCTCGAGGTGGGTGCGTTTTATTTCATGACAAAAATAATGTATTTTACAGAGTAGGTGGGGTGCTGAGGGGCTCACCACTGCGGAGAATAGACTTTCAACAGCGCAAAACTACCTTTGGTTTGGTGAGTAGTGAAACAGTTTTGTTTATTTTGACTGAAGTTGAGCGCTCTGCGAGGCTGAGATACTGGGGTCTAGCCATTTGCCGACGGGTCTGTCAGAGAGAACTAGCACCAGACTGCACAAAAGGAGAAATTCCTCCACAGCGAAGTAGATCACCCATTTTGCAACATTGTATCTATAAAGTAAATACATTGACTATAAGCCGCACCTGAATATAAGCCGCACCAGCTAAATTTAGAAAAAAATCAAAATGTTTACATATAACCGCAGGTGTCCCTCCTGCTTCCCGCTAGAGCGCCCCTGGTGGCCATAAGCTGTATAAATCTATATATATATATTATATATATATATATATATATATATATATATATAAATCCTTGTTAAAGACCATTGTAAAACTAACTAACTGGCCGTTAGCTGTAAAAATCTTTATATAAGCCGCACCACAAAACATGGGAAAAGAGCTGCGGCTTATAGTCGGGCAAATAGAGCATCGCAGTTGAAGCCCCACCCCGTCCTCACTCTGGTGTCGGAAGCGTTTTCTCCATTCATTTCTTGCATAGACATTTCATAAAGTATTTATTTAAACGTTTTTAAGCCTTGGACAAAGCCACCTCGGCTGGAGAGGGATCATGATAATATTCAAATTTTTTTGAATGCAAAGATTAATTCGAAAGCTGAAAAAAAGGGCAGGGTACAAGACTGTGTACATCATTAGTGGCCAAGGCCACGAAGTGGCAAAAGGCCACTCATTGATATTGGACTTCATCATTACTATTATTCTTCCGCCACTTTTTCTCTAGCGGCTAGACCGTGCAGTCGCTTTTTACGAAACTCGGCAGTATGGCAGAGGACTATGCCAAACGGCTAAAACGCGAAGCTCGCAACAATTGGCCAAAGGGTGGCGCTGTAGGAAGCCTTTGAAGAATGCCAACTTTGAACTGGTGTAGCTCATGCCCTGTTTCAGGTACAGCAATGAAACCTGTATACACTTATGCGTCTCCTCATGCCGAACAACTTTTACGCTCTGACTTTTGACCTCTGACCTTTACTTCTCCCACAATTTTGAATTATATGAAAAACAGTCAAAATCTATCTCCTCCTGGGATTTTCGCGTAACGTGCGCAAAACTTTTTTTTACATGAACTTTGGAGCAATACGGTCAGATCTGTCTCGGCAGATTTCTTTTAAAGCGAAACATTATTTTTTAATAATTCACTCAATATTGCAGTTTTATGCAAATTATTCTTCTGCCTCTAAATCATACATGCAAAGTGACACGTTCATGGCATTTGGCAAATATGTAGAGGGTTAGTCCAAATATCACTGAAAGCAATCTTACTCCAATTGGCCAAAGGGGGGCGCTATACGAAGCGTTTGAAAACTCAAACTTTAAAGGGTCATAAGTCATGCCTCGTTTCGTTTGAAGACATGCAACTTGCTTACACGCGTGCCTTGACTCAAGCGGAAGACATCTGTGTCTTTGTTAAGTAAGCTCCGCCCTTAGATTTTCCGCCATTTTGAGCAGTTTGTAAAACACTTAAACCCGCTTTTATTCCGGAACTTTCGCGTCACGTGCACGGAACTTTTTTTACATGAACTTTGGACCAATATCTAAAGATCTTTCAGATCGGATTTTTTTTAAATTGAAACATGCTTTTTTAATAATTCAATCAACATTGCAAGTTTTATGCAAATTATTCTTCTGCTTCTAAAACAAACATTTAAAGTAATATTTTCTCACTGTGCAGAGCTGTGTATAGCTCACCTGGTAAGGCCTTTGTCTATCATTCCAGAAGTCCCCTGTTCAAGCCTTACCTCATGCATTTAAAATACATTTTACAACATTTTGCCGTGAAAACCCTGGTACTGCAACTGAACATGGCAACCCGACCAAACATGGCAACCTTCTTAAGCAAGGGTATAAATAGTGGTTGAGTTGAGGCCACTTCCCCCCTCTCAAGCCGCATGGTGCTGGTGGTTGCTGCTACTCACTGCTACATTATGCAGCAGCTGCAGGTCTGTACACTGTTCATTATTCTAACAACTATTCCAATTTCTAACAGTTTCATTCATTATACTTACCCATACTATAATTTGGCTTTTAGATTTACCTCACCTGACCATACCTACCCGATCCACTCGATACACTAGCTGTGTGTGATGGAGGAACAATGTGACTTGGTAAGCTGACCATGTGCTCTGAAATGTTATGTTGTTTTTGGTTTTGGGATCTAAATGTTAAACGATTTCTTTTGGAATGTAATGCTTGTATGTTAGCTGCAACGTTGATTATTGAATTGATGTATTTTGAGTTTAATGCCAATGCCTAGTTGGGCAGATTAATGGAATTATTTTGTTTCAAGCCTGTAGTGCAGCAGATTATTTGAATTTGTTGTTTTTCTATTCATTTGGCCTTTTTCTTTGATCCGGGCCAGGTTTATTGCCTAGAACTGAATCTGAAAGATGGCGAGCCTGCAGAAAGACTGACACAATCCTGTCTGACCTATGGTTATGGGTAGGAAAAAGCAGCCGCAGTGACACTCATTCCTAGTTTGATTTGATTTTGAAGTAATGACTTTGAGTTTCTTTATAAAGTAATGATGTTTGAGTGCATTCATTTATTCATTTATTGTTTCAAACCATGCAGGGGAAGCTCAGCCTCACACCTGAAGCCCATCTGACAATCAGCTGACAATCAGTACCAGCTCCCAGATTGCTTCATTGAAGCCAAAGAAAGGCAGTGTAAGTGGGTTCATTATTCTGAACTGTGTGGAACGGGCAGATTGAACACCTCTTCTCTACCTTGTGGCTCACTGTAATTATTCTGAAGCTCACCTCATTTCTCTCTCCCTCCCCCACCTAGGCTGGCTGGGTTCCAACACCCCCCAATTGGAATCCATAGTCTGCTCTGCCCACAGGACAGCAGCCCCATGTGAGCCCCTAAAGTTCCAAGTTTTGACCCCCAGCCGCCTTCCCCTCAACGTTTTTCAATAAAAACAATTTAAGTTTAGTTAAGTCTGACTCTGCTAGCCACTTACAGAAAATAATGCTGCTATAATATTTTGCAATTGCAAATCCTTTGGGTAAATAAACTGAAATTCATACTATTGCATGACTATTTCTTTATCATGTTTCACAAGCATCTGGGTCTACAATGCCAGTGGTGTAAAAGTAACTGAGTACATTTACTCAAATACTATCCTTAGTATAATTTTGAGGTATTTTATACTTCACTTGTATAGTCTTACTTCTAGGCTACTCCAGTAAATGCTTGTGTGTTGCATTGCATTGTGAGCTTGTAGATCTGCTATTTTCAAAAAATGTCAAGTTGATGCCAATACCTTTGTACTTTTATTCAGTATTTATCTCTATATATTCATGTTATTCCTGGCACCGCCCCTGTTATCCTGTTCATATCCTGAAAGAGGCGGAGGCTGAAAAAGCTGTCCTGAAAAACATCATTTGATTTCCTGTTGTCCTTGCATTAAAGTGTCAGTAGTTGGCGTTCTGGGCTCTGAATGTACCTGGGTTGCCATGTCTGCTTATAATAAGCAATTTGTGTCTCGTTAAGATTTTTATTTATCCAGCCCCCACCATGCAGTTTTGTACAGTGAAACCCAAAATTCAAAAATGGCAAAAATAAACTTTGCCAACAATCTAAAAATAGAGAACTGGGGAACGGGAACAAAAGGCAAAACTCAAGAAAAAGGCAAAAATAACAAACACTGCACTAGGCTATGGGGCCCTTGCAACTCTCACTGAGATTTGTTCATCTCGCTCTGCTGAGCATAACAGAGTTGCCCTGGTTTGCAGCCTCCCTTTAAAGGAGTGGATCCTACCACTTACCTGGAAACCAATTACCTTGAAATGGCTGATATAGCAGCTTACAGTCTCTCTCTCTGAATACATTACCCTTTCAATAAATGTGAAAGTGTTTTACACTACATATTCAGGCTTGGAATTCATGTACAGAGCTGTTAGAAAAACTTTGCTCAATGTCTTTGTCTAACACCCCCCCTCCTCCACAGTATTGGCAACCTCCACCCCTATTTAAGTGGAGTGGTACAGCCCTGTTCTGTTTGACTTGCACTGTCACGACCTGGCCCGTAGGCAATGACTAATTGAGGAGGACACATGGTAGGGGTATAAATAATAATAATTTATTAACTAAAAGGGTTAACTCATATTTACAAGAGTATGAGGTGTGTAAGTCAGTAATCAGTAGTGTCAGCAATGCATGTATGTGTGGTAAGTATGATGTGGGGTGTTGTAAAGAGTGTAAACTCAAAGGAACTGAACAAACAAAGGGTGCTGTCGTCTGGGGAGGGAGAGAGAGACTGGCTTTCCACTCAGTCTTTTATGGGGAGCCAGGGAGCACTGGCCAGGTGCTCCCAATGCACCTAATCATCAGGCTCCATTGGCCGACACCCATAGGCTCTGTGGAAGAAGCACACATACAGTGATCCACCATACATAGGGCTACACGTGTGTGTGTGCGTGCGTGCGTGTGTGCAATGTCTTTAAGCAGATTGCATATGTCTATAGGGCACGGGCTGCCCCGTGACAAAGTGGTTCCCAAATCCTACAGTCTTTTGCATACATGTTGTGTAGAGGCCAATTTGTGCTTGTTGTGATGGTCTATATACAACGTGTACTATAGCCAACTATATAATAATAGACACAGGTACAAGATATAACTTTCAGCTTAACGCGGGAGCTCTTGTTTTATTCACTCTCTCTGTAGGAGTACCGGCGATCAACTGACATCCGGTCTAGTGCTTGTCACAATAAGGTGTCTCATAACGTGTATCTCCAACTTCACAATAAGAGCTTATGTTGTGATCAGTATCAAACATTACAGTGCTTTTACCTATAACCACCGATTAGTGTAAAACTTTGTATGCACACTTCCCAGAGGCCAAGGAAAAACCTGTGCCGTGCATTTTTCACATCTGCCATTTATAGCGCAACCAGAAGGCAGACTTACAGTATGTAAAACACATTCTTCGATATTACTCCTTCAAATTTTATCCGAAAATCACACAAATCAGTACACAGTATCTCTACAGTGATGTGATCATGACGGATTTGTCCGATATCATATTCTATCTAATTGGCTAAAATTGAATTCCAAGGTTTGCAGGATTGCTCCTTTTTGAACAAATTGTCTCAAACGCAGCCTTCTATGTGTGTGAGATTTTGCACACACATTCCCACTAGGCCAAGGAACAGATGCCACCCTTCTCACATGTCACCAGTAGGCCAAAAAAAACACCTGACCTGTTCGGAAGAACACTGCTTCTAGTTTCTCTTTGATGTCTTCTTTGCTTTCCCTTGATGCTTTTGCCTTGGCCACTTTATCGCTGCTTGCAGCTATATTTATTTTTAAAATTGCGGAAACTACACTCCCAGAATGCATTGCGAATGACCGTCTTGTTTCCTGTAATTTAGCCCTTAAATCACGCTCAGTTTAGTTATCCAGGCCAGCATATGGCCTGAAATGTAGTGATTGTCATCTCTGTGGACTCTCTTATCGTCATCTTTAACACAGTGCATCATATTTGTAAAAGAAAGTATTTGCTCACAGAGTTCTGCTGACGTGCAATAATCTGCCGGGCAGACAGGGGGCAGTAAGCTACTTCCGCGGTAACCGCAAGATATGTGAAAGAAGAAGAAGCTAGACCAATCACAGACGTCGTTTTTACGTTTAGCAGTATGGGAAATGCAGTTCTTCTCCGTGCGATCTTGATTAAAACGTGTTTTTACTAAAACTAGAGTGATTGCATACATACTCGGGGGTTCTACAGGAGCATATAGAACCATTTTACAACCACCAGCCTAGTGGTAAGTGTACATTGAATTGCTACGACTTTGTGGCTGATAATGAAAAACCCTATGGTAAATATGAATGGCCAGCTTGCTTCCGACACCTCACTGCGATGCTCTATACGGGTAGTTACAGTTTTGTGAATGGGATGAAAGAAACAGATTATTTTGTGAATGTGATGATTTCAGAGGTGACAACCAGAGTCCGAGGCCAGATTCTCCAGCAACCAGCAGTCCACCTGAGAAGCGAAATCGTTCTGAGGAACAACATCTACATTTCACTGATGAACCTGGCCCGTCATACTCAAAGTAAGATCAGGACAACTTTGTTTTTTTACAACATGGGTTCATATTTTAGATTGTAAAATAAAAGATGAGTGTTAAAAACTTTAAAATGACCAAACTTTTGGTCATTTTATCGTCTAATCAGGCTTTTGTGAACACCCTGACCTGTACAGTTTTTAATTTGCTTCATTCAATATTTAGATATTTTATGTAAATGTTACCAGGCCCTCCTCCTGCAGGACGCCTCCCCGTACACACCCATTGTAACTTCAAACTCCATTTTAACCATGATAGATTCATCAAAAACACCCATTATTTTTTCTAGTGACTCATATTCCCCTCCTAATACGTGAGCAGGCTGTGTATTTTTTATAACTTTTTTCATTTATTTGTAATAATTCTTTGGGAAAATGGGAAGAAAAAAAATACAATAAAACATCATTACAAATAAATGAAAAAAGTTATATAAAAAAAAAACACACACGGAGGTTATTATGAGTCACCAGAAAAGATAATGGGTGTTTTAAATGAATCTATCATGGTTAAAATGGAGTTTGAAGTTACAATGGGGCACCCCTCCTGGAGGAGGAGGGCTGATGGCATTTACATCAAATATCTAAATATTGAATCAAGCAAATTAAAAACTGTTCAGGGTGTTCATAAAAGCCTGATTAGACAATAAAAACATGACCAAATGTTTTTTTGAAAGTGAAATATCCCTTTAAGGCTTTCTAACATTTTAGTGTTTTTGATTTCATTTTGGGGGCATGTGTACAAGTGGCTATATATGTCTTTTTAGACACAATAAGCCAGTGATTTTTCAGTAACACTACTAGCACCCGTAACTCACATCTGCCAATGAAATTGAAATTGTGGTTCATCTTGGGAATGGGCTTATTGTGTCCAAAAACATTATATTTAGCTATATGTACGCATTCCCCCACCTGCTGAAATCAAAATCATTAAAATCACCAAAACAATTGAAAGCAGTAAATGAAAACATTTTAACACTCATCTTTTCTTTTCTCCAATTACAATCTAAAATAAGAACCCATGTTGTAGAAAACAAAGTTTTCCTTTATCAGGAACACAGTTGTATGATAGAATCCTCTTAGGCTTAGTTAGAACCCTGATTAGAGTGGAAAACTGAGACGCAAATGCCTCATGGTAAACTGTTTAAGTATTGTCCTTACTTCTGACTTCTGACCATGCATTCATTTTGTGTCATTAACCTTGATTTATCCGGGGAGGACCATTGAGTTTAAGCTCTCTTTTTCAAGGACATCCTGATTTCAGCATGTACACTACAGTGCAACAAACTCAGTTCCAAAAAATGTGGTACAAACATAAACAATAAAAGACAAAACAAAATGGCTTACAATCACAAATGCTGACAGAATTTAAGGGCTACAGTACATGAAGCAGGTTCATTTCTTATGAGACATCGTCAAATGGCACCCTGAATATCTCTATGGCTCCAGTTTCACAAAACCCTAAAACCTAAAAAGGTTATACAAAGGCTAGCCCATATAACAAATACAATACAAAGACAATGTTAATCTTTTGTGGTGGGGTCTGCCTTATTTTCTGTGCCCTATAGTATGTTCCCTCATTTTTAGGGGTATAGCCTCCCGACCATTGAGAGTCCCACAGCCTACCTATGCTTGGACTAAAAAAATATACAATTTTAACCAAGCTTTTGCTTTCACTTTTCTGTATGCCTTAATTCATTTTAATCAATTGACTGATTGGATTCTGTTTTACTTGTATATGGGCCCTAGCAACAACGATTATTGATGATTGAATATTTACCACAGACCAGAGTCCCCAACACCCAGCTGTGTATCTATGAAGAGTGACTGGTCTAAACAGCAACCTCCTAACTTGAGTGAACCTGGACCTCCACACACAAAGTATGTTAATCCTCCTATACAATATACATACAGTACACTAACCTGGAAATGTGATCTCATGCTAACTTACCATGTGCACATTAGAACTGGCATCGGGACTTGTTTTTTCCAGCACGAACCCGAAACGTTACAGACAGTTTTTTGTGGAGAGAGGCACATTCGAGAGAGCTCGCATAGAGCACTGATTAGACGCGCTACGGCCCTGCATGCAGTGCCACACACACCAGGAGAAAGTGCATGATGCATAGGTAGCCTATATCAACATTATGCCCGAATCGACGTCTGAACATTAATTATATGAAAATGCGTCCGTCCCGAGCCCCCAGGTCCCAATGGGTCCCACAGGTATTTGGTTGGGTATCCCAGCTCAAGTGCACATTACAGTGTAGTTCAGCGTTGGGAAAGTTCACTTTCTACATGAACTAGTTCAAAGTTCAGTTCACACATTTTTAAATTAACTTTGAGTGTGAAAGCCATATTTTTTTTCTGTAACTGAAAACAAACATTACCCAAAACCTTATTGGTTACATGTTAGACAGGTAGCTATTTGAATATCTTGTTGATGTCTGGCCAAATTATGTCAAGACGTTGCTTACATTTGTGCCCTATAGTATGTTCCCTCATTTTAGGGTTGGAGTTGAGGCTTAGGGTTGAAGGAACATAGGACTGAGGATCATAGGTCGGGGTATAGCCTCCCCGACTATTGAGAGTCCCACAGCCTACCTATGCTTGGACTAAAAATATACAGTTTTAACCAAGCTTTTGCTTTTGCTTTCTGTATGCCTTAATTCATTTTAATTGACTGATTGGATTCTGTTTTAGTTGTATGTGGGCCCTAACAACAACGATTATTGATGGTTGATTATTTACCACAGACCAGATTCTCCAACACCCAGCTGTGTGTCTATGAAGAGTGACTGGTCTAAACAGGAACCTCCTAACTTGAATGAACCTGGACCTCCACACACAAAGTATGTTAATCCTCCTATACAATATACAGTACACTAACCTGAAAATGTGATCTCATGCTAATTTACCATGTGCACATTAGAGCTGGGATCGGGCCGCTTTTCTTTTCAGCCCGCACCCAAAAAGTTACAGACATACCAAATCGACATCCGACCATTAATTATTAAAATACAACCCTTATTTTTCCCACCGCTTTTCCCCCTCCTTTCTTTTTCTTTGAGGAAGCCACTGATTTACACTGACTAGCAAACTTGTTCTAATGGTAACCGGTCTTCTCGCCAAAAATCCAACTCGCCAAATTGTCCACACTCATTGGGCAGGCTTGTCAATGCTCCTGGATTTTCCAGGATGATTGGCAATTACATCTACTATGTTAAATATTTTCTGGGGGAGGACCCCCAGATGAGAAGTCATTATTAAGGATGTCTTACTTTACTTCAGTCATCAAATCTGTAGTGTACAACTACATTTGGCATTTTAAGGCTGAAATTGTACCCATGCTAGTAAAGCAAGCCTGATAAAAGTATCAAACATGCACAAAATTCAACAGAACACAGGAAAATATATCTGTTAAGACGTTTTGGGGGAAGGACCACCAGACCCCTGTTGGGGAGTTCCGTGCACCCCCTAAAAAATACATCTCCTGGATTCTCCTGGACTGACAGTCCAATGTTGACAACCCTGCTCATTAGCGAGGTGTCCTAGCAAGTTGATTTGGCGAGTTGGAAATTTGGCGAGTGGACCTGTATTCGTTCTAATAGTGCATGCAGCTTGCCTGTTTGTTACACTTAATATGAATATTAAGCAACACTGTGGCTTGTGAAAGTGTTTAGCCAGCCGAAATAGAATGGTTGTTGGTAGATTAGCCGTGAAATTTCTATTATTGTATTGTGATCTGAGACATAATATTATGTTTATAAACATGAGCCCGCCACCACTCCTTCTTGGACCGCACCGTTGTTTTTTCTTTTTTTCAGGTCATTAGCTCACCGTGATTATCTGGATCTCCAGGATAGAGTGGTAGTTTTGGCCGAGCATCGATCTCCCCGTGCGTTTCGCGTGCGCGATCCGTGCGCATAATAATCCATGCATATAATCCAAGAATGACTGAACAGTCGATGTGACCATTTTGGCTAGCTTAGCCCTTAGTCTCCAGCTATGCTAATGCTATCCTCCAGACAGTAAAGGACGGTGTCAAGGAAGCATGAAGAAGGAAAGGCCATGATGTCACCTCTGCTTCCTGTCAGAGCAGCCATGAGCTATCGATGGACGAGCGGTGACTAGGGAAGGTTAGACGATCGCCGATTTTCGGATAAAAATCATTTATTTCATTTTGAATGACTTAGTCCGGAAAAAGACGGCGCGGCTGAGACTCCTTGCTCAGATGTCCGGTATATTCCGGTTTTAATATTAAGGGGCTCCGCGTGGCTTGGAAAGGGTTAAATAATATATAAATAACAACGTGCACTGCACGTCTGACTGCAGTGACTCGCTGCACACTCATCCTGCAAGATTCTGGGTCTGGAAAATAGCCGATCTGCAAGCTCACAGCGCGTCGCGGATGCGAGGCGTTGTGAGCTTGTAGATCAGCCACTTTTGGCACGCAACATGGCGTGACGACAAAGTATAAGCCAGGATTTAGTTGGGTGATGTTATGTGTGTGTGTGTGTGTGTGTTGGACGGACGAGGCTTGCACAGTGCACTGCACACAACAGCGCCGCAAAATAAACATCCAATGCAAGGGACAGTAGTGGGAGACACGGCGCCAACAAGCTGCGAGCTCCCTTCAGCGGAAAGCCACGTCCAATCAGACCACAACAACACGTTTGTCTCCGTGCCTGCAGCATTAGCGTGGGCACACACACAGTGCCACACACACACACCAGGAGAAAGTGCATGATGCATAGGTAGGCTTTATCAACATTATGTCTGACCCGAATCGACGTCTGAACATTAATTATGAAAATGCGTCCGTCCCGCCGGGTATTTGGTTGTGTATCCTAGCTCTAGTGCACATTACAGTGCAGTTCAGTGTTGGGAAAGTTCACTTTCTACATGAACTAGTTCAAAGTTCAGTTCACACATTTTAAAATGAACTATGAGTGTGAAAGCCATATCATTCTTCTGTAACAGAAAACAAAACGAGAGAGAGAGTGAGCGACAGCAAGAGTGACAGAGAGAGAGAAACAAACACACACACACACACACACACACACACACACACACACACACACACACACACACACACACACACACACACACACACACACACACACACACACACATAGCTTAACTTACGTATACTTTGCAATATGTGCGAGTGAACTATGAAAGAGATTCAACTTTTTAGTGCAGCGCTACCATAGAGGTAAGGTAATGAACGCGACGAGGTGTGTGGAGGTCCAGGTTCATTCAAGTTAGGAGGTTCCTGTTTAGACCAGTCACTCTTCATAGACACACAGCTGGGTGTTGGAGAATCTGGTCTGTGGTAAATAATCAACCATCAATAATCGTTGTTGTTAGGGCCCACATACAACTAAAACAGAATCCAATCAGTCAATTAAAATGAATTACACCCCCAGTTCATTAAGTATGCATGGATGTCATGGTGGGTGGTCACCCAGCTAAGTTAGCCACACCCCACAGTGTTGGGTGAAGGGTAATTAGGGGAGGAGTTGATTCTGTGATGTAATTGTATCTATGTTTTTTAACTGACACTTTTGACCACAAGGTGGCAGCCTCCAAGAGAAAACAAACAAATACCAAGAGAATACATAATTGCTCATAAAAAACACACCAGGGGGTCTAATGAAGTACTTTCAACCTCCTAGACACATGAAAAACAGAAAAAGTACAAAATTGCCTCGTCATGAAAAATGTACAGATTACACCAAAGAACACAAGCTCACACAGACACAAGCATTCAGAGATTTAGCTTATTATATTATGTCATAATTTATTTCCTGCATTATTTCATCCGCAGTTATCCAAAATTAATTAACAATTATATTTGATTGATCCAAATCCACCCTCACCGCGGATCACTGAGGTGGACCGCGGCTAAAACCGCCATCCGCGCATCACTAATGAGGAGTGAGCAGACCCAGGGCCGGATGTAAGCTCTAGTAGTAGGTGGGGCGAGAGGAAATGCCAGGGGGGCAACCTTTTTAGGGGGTCATAACGCCAGAAATGCATAAAAACCTATGCATTTTGGCACACTTATACCAATGACACACCACACCATGCTGTGTACAGTACAAGTCACAGAACTTAAGAAATAAAATACACAAAAGTAAAAAAAAAAAGAAAATCACACCCGTGTGAACTGAGCGGTGGTTTACCCACCTCATAGATCATGTGTACCGATTTTTGTGACATTTGAAGAAAATATGTAGGAAAAGGAGCAAAAAGTGTGTTTTGGAGAAAATTCAAGATGGCGGAAAATCTATCCTGGCGCAAATGGGCGTGGCCTATATGGGGAGATGCGTCTTGACCCAAGGAATCCAGGGAAAAAAGAATTTTAATTTTCCGATCTACGGTTCAAGAGTTACGGGGCAAAACGTAAAGTAGGCCGTTATAGCGCCACCATGAGGCCGAGTGATGTAATGATTTTTCGATTCATTCTTAAAATCATGAATCTCCTCTCCGAGGTTTGAAACTGTAGCTCCAATGGTTTACGAGAGAAAAATACTTGAAAGTGATTTCTTGCATTGTCCCATTATAAGTCAATGGGGACAATTAAGCGTCGTTTTTTGCCGATTACGTCGGCGTGGTAAGGCGGATCGGAACGAAAGGTAATAGCACACCATTCCCGGCCGAGCCGCACATTTTGATGTATATATTGCGCGAGTGGCGTAAATGGTGCGGCACTAGTTACGCGCCGAAGTTTAGGCTACATACAGACACGGACGGAGACAGACAGACCCACACACACGGCCACGTATAGGAGCGTTGTGACCACCGCTCAAAAAAAACAACAAAAGGTTAAAGAAATGATAAATAATGTGATGACAAAAGACAGACATGTTACTGGTGTGATAGCTATATAAACTGATGTGATTGACAAAGATGAATGCAAATGATACTATAAACTGATAGATATAGATTGATACACTGATATGAGACTAGATGGATGATAGATATGATACTGGATAGATTGAGACACTGAGATGACACTAGATGGATGATAGATATGATACTGGATGGATAGATTGATACACTGATATGACACTAGATAGATAGACAGACAGACAGACAGACAGACAGACAGACAGACAGACATGACACTAGACAGACAATGACATTATATTTCCTCCAAATTTGCGACAAGGAAAACAAAAGCACGCATCTAGCTTCACTGAATATTCCAGCCATGGTCTTCCTCCACGGTACCAGCCCGGGCTGAATGCGCGTGCTGTCTTGCCAAAATGACGTTTTGGAAACACAAGATTAGCGGGCTGTGATGGTGCTGTTGTGCTTAAGCCAGTGCTGTTAGCAGCGGCCACTGCTGCGTCGTGTACGGCGAAGCTTTCAGCTTGTGTTGCCGTGCTTGTGGAACTCAATTGGGGGTTAGGGTTTGGGTCGGGTCGAGGAGCAGCAGCTCTACCTCCTGCTCCCTGTGTGCTGTTGTCGGCGGCCGCTGCTGCGTTGCGAACGGCGACGCTTTCAGCTTGTTGCCGTGCTTGTGGAACTCAATTGGGGGTTAGGGTTTGGGTCGGGTCGAGGAGCAGCTGTACCCCGAGTCGACGACGGCTCGGAGCCTGCCTCTGGACTGACTGGAGCCGTAGCAGCAGTGCTACTCGCGTCGCGAGGTTTAGAAACCAGAAATCGACGCATATTGACCGAAAGAGCCAGAGAAAGAGAACAGAAGTTAAAGTGAAACAAGCTGCAAGCACAACTAAAAAACAAACTGTTCCTTCTCTCGATTAGTTCCTTAATGCGCTGGATAAAACTGAAGTTAGTTGGCAACCAGAAGTGGTGCGTGTACTTGTCTGTCGAGACGAGACTGACTGCTGTTCCCTCCTACGCATTCAACGCATATCGGGGGCGGAGCTGCTGGCCTGGCTGGAACATTATTATTTGTTTTACTTCTTTTGAGGTGCAGAGAGGGAGAGAGATGGCATTGGCGATCGGAGTTTTTAAAATGTATATATAATGAAATGGTGTTGGTTTTGGTGGTGCGACAGCTGTAGCATAATATTAAAAAAAAAAAAAAAAAAAAAAAAAAACGAAATATATATATTTTTATTTTTTCATGCCATCTTGTTTGGTGGGGCAGACAGGGCATTTAGGGGGGCAATGCCCCCCCTTGCCTATGGGGAGATCCGGCCCTGAGCAGACCCCTGTATTTAATGCGTGACAAACACAACCCTGTGAGTGATTGAGGCAATAGGACGTTATTATTTCTTTATGTTTGTGTCCCCCTCCTCCCATCTCCCTCTCCCTTCTGCCCTTCTGTATGTCTGTCTGCATTGACCTTATGCTTTGCATTTGCACAGTTGGGACTTGTAGTCATTAAAATGTGTTCTGATGGCAGCATTAAGTCACATCTGCTTAATTTGCACTGTTCATTTACCAATACATCTTTTTGTTATTTGCAGCTGAACTGTTAAGTTAAAGTTCAGATCAACTATGTCACTATGGACTTCCCTGCCAAGCGACTTTTGATCGACTTTTATATAAAAGTATTGTTTAAGCTTTTATTTGGGTTAATAGACGGAGCGAAACGGTTAGCTTACCTTCGGCTGGTAACAACATGTAAACCGTGAAAAAAAGGATACGATTATGACGTCACTGCTAAACCAGGCCTTCCTGTTTACATTAGCTCCTGCTAGCCGCTAGGCTCAATGCAAACCATCCGACCCTTACGCAGCTTCACTAGGTCGGATTTTGATTCGGAAACTTTCTGTGTGGCGCCTGTATACGTTCCGCTGCCCATACCGATGGTGTTTTAGACGATAAAGCACGAATTGAACAGTATTGAGCTCAGATGGCGGCCGGCCGGAGCTCCCATGTTGAGTCAATGGGAGCAACGTCACTGTGCCATCCTTCAAACATGATTTTAACATGGCCTCTTCTAATGTCTATTGTTTTAGTGTTACGATGGCTCACTCTAGTGGTCATTTTGTGGTATGGTATATAACCATGGCTTTGAATTTGAATGCATCATGATGATAAAATATAGCTATTTCCTGGCGTTATTAGCGCAAAATCATATTTTAATTTGTTTGGCTTAAAGGGATATAAAACACAAAATCACCTTTTCTATAAATATAAATTATATCAATGAGTCACTTGTGATAGAGAGCAATAATATCGTTCAGTTTGCCCATAGTTAGATAGATTCAGAGCTTTCTCCTCTTTCTGTAGCTATTTCTGTATACTTCTGGTTTCTGTGTAGAAAAGAAATATTTGGCGCCAATCATTACATAGTATGTGCTCACTGCGTACCATTAGTTTGCTTATCTAATTGATACGTATGTTTTAAATAGATGTGTATCAAGGGGGCGTGGTTTCACTGTATGCTACTTTCAGCCAGAGAGCAGAGCCAGAAACTCCATTAACAGACCGCCCACAGTTACATTGTGGTGACTGTGTTTCCTGGTTCTCTCTCACAACACAAGTCAAGTCACAAGTCAGACACGTCTTTTAGGTTGGTTTTGTCATATTTGGGGTTTTATCATATTAGCATTTTCAATGGTCGTTGAGCCGAATAACCACCGTGTTTACACGCCGTGGCCCGTGAGAGAAGGCTGTGCGGCTGTTGTCGACCATGGGGTAAGGGCAGGGCTGTGCAAATTTTTACCGGTAAAATATACCTGGAGTTAAGTTGCAATATCTTTTATTTTTCCACCTGCAGTGCCTAGTTTGAATTATGGTTTCCAAAATGCAAACAGCAAGTGCAGACAGCTCAGTCACTCTGTGGCTCCTTCAGAATATAATGATATGCACATTACTCCGCCCCCTCGCCTCACAACAACAGATAACCACGCCTACATTTTAGATTTCATGATTCTTTTCATAATCTGAATTCAACAACTTGAGACAGATTTTAGTCAAATATAAAGGCAAAGCATGTTTGTTTATATCTGTTTATAAAGAATTGTGTTCCCCAGCCCTGCAGTTGAGATACCACGAAGCACCAAGAACATATTAACCAACACAAACAGCGGACATACAGTATATCTATCGCCGCAAGTCGCAATAATCAACGGCCAATGCGTCGGCCATCTGTTATTTTATATAGATCTCAGTGAGATGTCTCCTGTTTGTATTTGTAACTGCATGTGTTGAATGGGGGAAATAATCTACAGTACATGTACTGTACTGTAGCTGCACTAGCATGTATGCTAGCTCAACTAACCTCTACATTGTAGCTTACTTCTTTGTGTAGTTTGGCCAATAAAGTTATTATTTGACCATGAACATCCCGGCGTTAGTCGTCTCTATAGTTGTAAAGACTCGATGAAGACCTGTGTTAGTGTGTGGCATCTAAAACATTGTCCACCACATCTCTAAAAAAATAATTAGCGCAAGTTAGCGTCTCTGGTGTGTTTGTTTACAGAGAAAGATCCTAGATCCATATGTTGAAGAAAGGGGCGTCGTTTTCTTTCGGGAGCGGAGGGGAGGAGGGTAGTGGGGGGGTGGGGGTTATTGTACTGTAGTGGAAAACCTACATATGCAAATGCGGTGCGGTGCGTTGTGTAGTTTAGTGTCAGGCTAAAAACTGGTATGGAAAAAAGGAACCATAAAATATATTGGTGCCCCTTATGTATGTTATAAATGTGGACTCAAATAAAGAAATTGTGTGTGTGTGTGTGTGTGTGCGTGTGTGCGTGTGCGTGTGCGTGTGCGTGTGCGCGTGCGTGCGTGCGTGCGTGCGTCCACAGAGAGAGGAACAGGAGTACTGAGGAAGAGGATTCGTCCAGTTGTGCAATGTGTGACCAGTTTCTGATGGATCCTGTTTCTATGACCTGTGGACACTGTTTCTGCAGACAATGTATCATCTCATACTGTGCTGATACTCCACCTGGAAAAGATGGCTGCCCCCAGTGTAGAGAGACATCCACACCAATTCAAATCAGTACTGGACAAAGTATGTATATGTGTTAGATGCAGATTTTTTTGCAATTAAGGACAAAATAATTAATAAACAGTGTTTTTTTTAGACCTTTTGAAATCATTTAGCCTGTTTTTACTCTGGGGGTGCACACTAAATCATATTATTCCATTGGATGTAAATGCATGTGTGTATAACATTGGTTAACTGTTCTGTTACAGTGGATGTCATTCAGGAGATTTTCAAGAATGATGTTATGAAGAGTCTGACAAAGAAGTTAGAAGGTCCACAGATTGGAACCTCCTTCTACACAACACTCCGCTTCACAGAGGGAGGGAGTGAATGGGTTAATAAGCAACATGAGGTGTGGCAGCTTGATACAGTATCCAAGATGGAGACAACCCTCTCAGAGCACATCAAATGCTCTGAAATCTTCAACCCCTTACCAGGAAGAGAGATACCCATTCGAATAGTTTTGACAAAGGGAAAAGCCGGCATTGGAAAAACATTCTCTGTGTACAAGTTCATTCTAGACTGGGCAAACGGCATAGCCAATCAGGACATCGATCTAATGATCCTGATCTCTTTCCGGGAGCTGAACTTGGTGAAAGATGGGCAGTTCAGTCTTCTCACATTGATCCATGATTTCTATCCAACATTGAAGATGCTGACCGCAGAGGACCTTGCCGCCAGCAAAACTGTGTTCATCTTTGATGGTTTAGATGAAAGAAGATTTCCAATGCAGTTCAACAACAATGACATTTCTGATGTTACAATGAAATCATCAGTGGATGTGCTGTTGACGAATCTCATCAAGGGGAACTTGCTCCCCTCTGCTCAACTCTGGATAACTACCAGACCTGCGGCAGCCAATCAGATTCCACTTCAAAGTGTCGACAGAGTGACAGAAGTAAGAGGTTTCACAGACCCCCAAAAGGAGGAGTACTTCAAGAAGAGATTCAATGATGAGAAGCTGGCCAGCAGAATCATCTCACACGTCAAAAAATCAGGGCGCCTCTACATCATGTGTTTCATCCCAGTCGTCTGTTGGATCACTGCTATTGTGCTAGAGAACATGATAGACAAGACAGGATCGCTGCCCCAGACCTTGACTGAGATGTTCTGCCACTTTATTTTGGTCCAGACAATGAGGGAGAAGCAGAAGTATGCGAAGGAGGTGTATCAACAGGAGCTCATGGAGACTGATTGGGATGTTCTTCGGAAGTTGGGCAAGCTGGCGTTTGAACAACTGGATAAAGGTAACATTATGTTCTACCTAAAAGACCTGGAAGAGTGTGGTCTTGATGTCAAAGAGGCCTCGCTGTACTGCACAGAGATCTCCAATAGAGAGAGTGTGCTCTTCCCGAGAACAGTGTACTGCTTTGTTCATCTGACCATTCAGGAGTTTCTGGCTGCAGTCTACCTGTTACACTGTCACTCTGAGAGGAACATGAACGTGCTGAAAGAATTCCTGGAAGATTACAACAGTGACAGTTCCCTGGTTGACGTCCTGAAAAAAGCCATGCTTAAATCCCTAAAGAGTGAAAATGGCCACCTGGACTTCTTTGCCCAATTTCTTCATGGCCTCTCACTGGAGTCCAATCAGAGACTGTTAGGAGGCCTACTTTGTCAGACAGATAATAGTTCAGACAGCATCCGGAGAGCCATCAACAACCTGAAGGAGATTGAATACAATGGCCCTCCAGACACATGTATCAACATCTTCCACTGTTTGATAGAGATGAAGGACGTCTTAATACAGCAGGAGATTGAACAGTACATGAAGTCAGAGAACAAATCTTTGAGGAAACTCTCCGATACTGAGTGTTCAGCTCTGGCCTACTTGCTGCAGATGTTAGAGGAGGTTCTGGATAAGTTGGACCTGCAGACATACAACACATCAGGCTGGGGGCGACTGAGACTTATTCCTGCTGTTAGGAACTGCAGAAAGGCTCTGTTAGTATTCTTCTGAATTTTAACATTATGGCATTCTGTGGTCATGTCAAGTTTCAACTAAATTGTTATGAAGTGTGCCTGCCATGCAATGGCAAAACACTTAATGTAGTTAGTTAGTTCATAATGATCCCACAAATTTGGGAACAGGGTGCTATTAATTTTCTTTCAGATCCGCGTAACCATGGTGACGTAATTCGCAAAAAACAACACCCAAAAACCCCATTGACTTTGCATGGGGGAAATCAGAAAAAACTGTAATTGCATAAGCACCACCCCCTCTGTCTTCCTATTAGCCCTATTCACGGCCCGCCCACTCAGCAAATTTCTCAGCAACTTCCTGGTGCTGACGTCAGTTTAGAAGGGGAAATTAATACAGAAATAGCTGGACTTAAATCCAACAAATCATTATTTCGAACGGTAAAAAAGTAAATTATAATGATTTGTGCCTTTTACTATCTTGTGTTCTTGATCATGCTAGCCGTATTTTATACTTTACTATTCGGAAATTGCATTAAATTTGTGATTTCTATGGGCTTTTAGCAGGGTAAACGTGACTTCAGCACCAGTGGGATGCTGAGTGGGCGGGCCGTGAAAAGGGCTAATTGGCTGGGCTTTAAACAGCCATAACTCCAGTTCCTAACATGTTACTGGTCTCAAACTCGTTGGGTGGTCCCACAGACCCAACGGCTAACTGCTAATGCTAAAATGCTAATGCTGAAAATGCTAAAATACTAATGTGAATGCTACAAATGCTAATGTTAAAAATGCTAATATTAAAAAGGCTAATGCTAAAACTAATGCTAAAAATGCTACACAATGCACACACTTAGCGAGCTGCAGGCACACTTAATTTCTTTTTAGGATTTTTTTTTTCTAGTTTGTATTTTGTAGCAAGGCAAAACAATCAATAAAAACAAATCCCCCCCCCCCCCCCCCCCCCCCCTCTCTCTCTCTCTCACACACACACACACGCTGGGCTGCATACAAAATAAATGCTGAAAGACCACGCTGAAACATTTTGTCCTGTGAATACCACATAAATGAACCATTCCATGACAACACAGTGGAAAGCAGTTCAGCGTTTTTGATTCCTAAATGTATTACCATATTTTTCAAACAAACCCTGTAATCATTCATGACAATTAGATACAGTATAGGCCTACTGCACTTCATTGATGCATGCCCAATGGATCACCACGGGGCCCTTAGCTAATAATTATTTTGCCATGTACCACATACACAATAGACACACAAGGCAAAGCAACAAGAATGTCTCTGCTTTGGCACAATTTAATTGTATTATTTAAAATATTGCCAACTATACATTAAATGTAGCCACCTATTGAAATAGCACGTCCCAATTCCAGAAGGCAGGGGTCTTCAACAGGGGGTATGGGACCCCTAGGGGGTCCTCAGAGCTACTACAGGGGGTCCTCCAAATCTTTGAGAGATTTTTTTTCTTTATTTTTTATATTAACCACTTGAACCCTAGTGTCCATATTCTGAAAACCTTTGCCAAAAATAGCCGATCTACAAGCTCACAACACCTCACGCTGTGAGGCGTTGTGAGCTTGTAGATCGTCTATTTTCGGCAAAGAGGTTTGGTGTAGGGGGGAAAAATAGCTGATGACAGAGTGAAAGGTAAAGTTCAAAACGGTTCAAGTGGTTAAATATCTGAAAATACAAATGGACGTGAATCCAAAATACACTGATGTTGGGGGTCCCTGCTTCAACTCTCTCTTAACTAAGGGGTCCTTGGCCTGAAAACGTTGAAGACCCCTGCCCTAAGGAATAGCAGAAGCAGTATAGCAGCAGCACTATAACAACAACTACTACTACTACTACTACTACTACAGCTACTACTACTACTACTACTACTACTACTACAGCTACTACTACTACTACTACTGCTATTGCTGCTGCTGCTGCTGCTGCTGCTGCTACTATACTATTATACTACTAATAATAATAATAATAATAACAACAGTAACAGTAGTGGCAGTAATAGTAATAATAATAACAATAACATAGTAACAGTAGTGTCAGTAATAGTACTTAGTTATGGGTGTGTGATACAATGTCTAAACTGATTGTTTTATAATATTCACACATTTATTTTTATTTGGTAATTACAGACTTGTTGGGTGTTACATCAATGAGAAACACTGTGAGGTTCTGGCATCAGCTCTCAGCTCTAATACATCCAAATTGTTGGAACTGGACCTAAGTTACAACACAACTCTGGAGGATTCAGCAGTGATGGTGCTATGTGATGCACTGAAGAGTCCACATTGTCGACTGCAGATTCTGAGGTCCGTAGTCCTGAATTGTCTGTCTGTCTGTTTGCAACTGTCTGTGTCAATAGAATCAAAGATTTTCAACCTATGTTCATATAATTGGTCCTCACTCAAAAATAGCTTTTTCTTTTTTTCTTTTTTTTTCTCAGAGGAGGGCTGTGGGCAGGTCAGAAACCCATCGTCTTGTGACATCATCGATTGCCAATCCAGCTTATAGAAACTGCAGGCTTTCTATTCCTGAAGAGTTGCAAGCCATTGTTCTCGCGATAATAAAAATCTAAATATTTTTTTCAAAAATATTGATTAATTAAATTTTTTGGAAAATGATGATGTCACAAGACGATGGATTCTGAACTTCCCACAGCTCTCCTAGGAGACTTGGACTGAGTAGAAAAAAATTGTGATATTTTATCATGAACATTAGTGAGGACCTATTATATGAAGACAGGTTGAAAAGTGGTGAACTACTCCTTTAAGTACAGTAGGTATTTGTACTTGCAGTATTTCC
Source organism: Nannobrachium achirus (assembly GCF_963921795.1). NCBI lineage: Eukaryota > Metazoa > Chordata > Actinopteri > Myctophiformes > Myctophidae > Nannobrachium > Nannobrachium achirus. The sequence goes on along the minus strand of NC_137827.1, from coordinate 15,230,474 downwards.
AGTTTTCAGTAGTTTTACTTCTACATCTGGGATCCAAATATTGTACTTTTACTCCACTACAGTTATTTGAAAACTTAGTTACAAGTTATTTTGCAGATATAAATGATTATATTATAAAACATACATTAAAGCACTTTATCCCTATTCTATACCGTGACTATTTGAAAATAGCCAATGTACAAGCTCACAACGTGTGTTGTGAGCTTGTAGATCTGCTATTTTCAAACATTTTGTATTTTCACTTTTGGTAGTAAGTACATTTTGATGCCAATACTTTTGTACTTTTACTCAAGTACATTTTGAATTCTGGACTTACTACATAGCAGTATTGGTACTTTTACTCAAGTAAAAAAAAATTATATAATTTTTTCCACCACTGATCCAAAGCATCATATTTTCATGCTCCATTGTCTCACAGGTGCAGGCACTTGTCAGACCCCACCCCCACCCAGCTAAACAGACCCCCACAACATTTTATCCTCTGATCTGATCAAAACTTTGATCTTTGTAGAACATATATGTTTGCCTGCCTGTTACTCACTCTGATTGCATGGACAATCACTGTCATTGTCAGGAGTGTTTCAGTGGACAAGTAGACACACATGAAATCAGGGTAGGTTGTAAACAGTGTTGGGTATCATCACATTTAAAAGTAACTTGTTAAGGTACAGCGTTATTGCCATTAAAAGTAATTTGTTATAAGTTACAACATTGCCTTCTGAGAAAAGTAACTTGTTAGTTACTTTAGGCTACTTTTCCGTTACCAACAATTAGAATACACCTGTGAAGTGCAGCCTACCCGCAGTGTTGTGGAGCTGTGCCGGGATTACCATTGGCTAATTAGTGGCCAAGCCCTGTAAGGGGCTTGTAAGCCACTATTGATATTGGTGTTTTTCTTATTCTTCCTCCACTTTTTCTGTCCTGGCTTTTTACGAAACTTGGCAATATGGTAGACGACTATGCCAAACGGCGCTGTAGGAAGCCTTTGAAAGTGAACTTTGAACAGGTACAGCTCATGCTCTGTTTGACATACAGCCATGAAACCCGATTAGACGTCTCCTCCTGCCGAACAAGTTACTTTGCCACTCTTAATTTTGACCTCTGACCTTTAGATCTCCCACCATTTGAATTATATGAAAAACAGTTAAAATCTTAGGCAGATTTTTTTAAATTGAAACTTTATTTTTTAATAATTCAATGAATATTGCAGTTTTATTATTCTCTAAAACCTTATGCCTCTAAAACATGCATGCAAAATCACATGTTCATGACATTTGGCAAAGATGTAGAGGTTTATTCCAAATCTCACTGAAACCAATCTTATTCCAATTTGCCAAAGGGGGGGCGCTATACGAAGCGTTTGAAAATTCAAGCGTTAAATCGGCATAAGTCATGCCTCGTTTGAAGACATGCAACTTGCTTACATGCGTGCCTTGACTCGAGGAACACATCTGTATATTTTTCAAGTAAGCTCCGCCCTTAGATTTTGAGCAGTTTGTAAAACGCTTAAACCCGTTTTTATCCTGGGATTTTTGAGGAATTTGCATGAAACTTCTACATGCAATCTAAAGACCTTCATCTACCATGCCTATGAAGTGCACACAAAATAAATAATAACTATAACTATAGCTGCAAGCAGCGATAAAGTGGACAAAAACTTCTCAAATCATGAACACAGCCTGCCTGAAATTTTGCATGCACATTCCCATTAGGTCAAGGAACAGATGCCACCCTTCGCACGTCTCGCACGTCTTCGCATGTCTCGAATCACGCATGTAGTGTCCGATTGCCATGAAAGGCCCAAGAACACGTGGCACCCTTTTCACATTGGCCTATTATAGTGCCATCAGGAGGCCAAAAAACCTACCTGACCTGCCGAAGACCTGTTCTCGGAAGAACACTGCTTTTAGTTTTTCTTTGATTTCTTTTCACACTTTTCTTGCTTTTCCTGCTTTTTTTCCCTTGCTGCTTTTTTGCTTCCGTACTTTTTCCTGGCTTGGCCACTTTATCACTGCTTGCAGCTATATTTTGTATTGACGTCGATCTCCACCTTCAATAAAACCAAAAATAGTGTGAATTCTAGCATGGCTTTTAATACTAAAAGGCAACCTCTGTCTTCTCTCAATCTCTGCTTGGGCTACGATCTTCAACAAGAGCCCACCCACCCAGTCGATTACAGTACCTGCACGCTCTGCTTGCACAAGTAATAATGTGTTGTCTTATGTGTTTATCTCCATTCAGGCTGAACTACTGTGGACTCTCAGAGAGATGTTGTGTCAATCTGGCCTCAATGTTCCGTTCCAACACATGCAGTCTTCTAGAACTAGACCTGAGTTTCAATGATTTGAATGATGATGGGGTAATGCTGCTCTTTCCTGCACTGGGGAGTCCACAATGTGGGCTGAAGATTCTCAGGTTCGATCAGTTCACCTCCATTATGTTATAACTCTGGAAATGTGTTTTTTTATTTCTCTTTTTGTCTGTGTATTCAAATTCGGTTAATTAGAGTTTATTAGAGTTTTCAAATTTCTGCCTGAACCCGACACTACCCGGCCAGACATGTTTGGGCCGGGCATAAATAAATGTATGCTAACTTGTCGGGCAGAGTCGGGCTCTGTGGGGAAAATAAATAAATAAATATATATATATATATATAAAAGAAGAATCAAGTAATAATAACTAGTAAGACGCCTCAGGGCAACATGCGCCACTTCTTGGCCATGTGATGTATATTGGACCAGTTACCCATATATGGAGACTCCTGGTACCCATATATGGAGATCCATGTACTGTATATGGAGATGCTGTGAGAGCCCAAACATGCTTACTCAGTTATTTGTTATGTGACAGTCCCATGATGTCTATGACATCTGACATCATACGCTTTTATGCCCATACATGGAGATCCCTGTCTGTAGAACCAGCCGTTAGTGTGATATGTGGCCTCCGTATATGGGCATTCCCATATGAATTCCTGTTAGATGGGCTTAATATTGATGACATCAGAGAATCCATATATGGGCATAAAAGGGATTTTGTTAGTGTGACATCACAGTGAAGCCAGAGTGTGATGTCAGAGCGGCAAACCCATACTGTTAAGAGTGGTTTCCCTGTCATCACAGTGACGTCAGAGCATGATGTCATAGCGACAAACCCATAAATACTTTATGGTTCCTGTCGCTAGTGGAAAAACTGCCTTTCAATCACCATGATATGCGTTTTGTGCAAATATGGTCCCATTTATGTTAAAATTGATGATAAAGTTGCAGGGGGCGTGGCCAACTAAACTGATGCCAGCCGGCTGTGTTCTTCTTCGTGTGCTTTATTTCGGGAGGCTCCGACCACATTCTCCCATGTATCCCTGCGGTTGCACATGACCGTTGGCAGCCAATAGCATTCCTTATGATTCCTGGGGTACCATTCAAACAATGATGGCAACACCCATACAAGGGACAAAAAAAGCGTCATTTTCGCCGCATAGAAACCAATGGCTTCGCATCGTCCATATTTTTTTTACAGTCTATGGGCATGACAGACAGACAGAGATACACACATACGGACAAGCTGTGACCGTTCACATACAGTACTAAACAATAACTAGAGATGCCCCCCCTTCACAATTTTACATCTACAGAATTACTGATTGCTTAATTGCCAGACCCATGAAATGGGTAGGCCTACATAAGCAAATGTCGGTCTGTCCGGGTTTTCTATATAAAGGGTATATATGATGATGACATGATGATGACATGCCTACAAAAGGCATGATGTCATAAATGATGATGACAGACAGGGGGTCTGGCACAACCAGGTTGACCTGGTCTAGTTTTTCTTCTCCCTTTCTAACAAAACTTATGTGTTCTTCTCAACATTTCTTTCTTTCTTTCTTTCTTTCTTTCTTTCTTTCTTTCTTTCTTTCTTTCTTTCTTTCTTTCTTTTTTTCTTTTTTTCTTTCTTTCTTTCTTTCAGGTTGAGACAAACCAACCTGACAGTGAAATGCTGTAAGGAATTATCATCACTTCTAAGTCACTCAATTAGTTTGAGAGAAATTGATCTGAGCTTCAACGAGCTGCGAGATTCTGGAGTAAAAGTACTCTCTGCTGGTCTGAGGAGTCTACACTGCACATTGGAGTTTCTGAGGTGAAGAATGCATTTTATTTTAGCGTGGATCTCTATATCAATAACAGCTGCAGTTTATTCAAGTGTTTGTTTCTCTACAGGTTGGCACACTGTCTGGTCTCAGAGGAAGGCTTTTCTTGTCTGGTCTCAGCTCTGAGCTCCAACTCCTCTCAACTGAAAGAGCTCGACCTCAGCTTCAATCAACCAGCAGACTCTGGAAAGAAGCTGCTCTCTGCTGGACAGTGTATTCTCAAGTGAGTAGAGGTGTAAAGTCAACAAACCAAGTTTGAAGCTGGTAGCATGCTGCCACATGGAGTTATTGCTATTTAATGCGATGACAGAGACAAATTGTGTGCTTTCTTCCTACAGATTCGATCAAGAAGAAGAACACTTGCTTCCACCTCAACAAAAAGCATGTGAGTACAGACACACTGTTACGTGTGTGTGTGTGTGTGTGTGTGTGTGTGTGTGTGTGTGTGGGGGGGGGGGGGGCAGTTTTAGAATGGGTGACCAGCAACAAATTTGTATTAGTATTAGCCCTGTTGTATGCACTGATAAGAGCAATGGTCACCAAAGTATGTCCATGTGCAGGGGTGTCGCACCAAATTCTGGGCCCTGGGTACAAGGATTCACTTCAATTATTTTGTGCTTTAACTATTGTAAAATAGCAGATATACGCAACTCACAGCGCGGCACCGAGTGCAGCGCTTGAAATGGTGAAAATGTGTGCAAAATTGCAAATGTGTGTCTTTTTTTGAAAAACCTATATCAGTGGTGCTCAAATGTCAAGGACACCCAAAATGTATGTATTTGGCCGTGGACCCCCATCTCAAAATATTCAGTCCAGGGAGTGGGGATCCCCCAGAAGCAAAATTTTAGTTACAAATGTTCGCTTAAAAGAAATACATATATTCAAAGATTTGCACACATTTTCACAACTTTTTCAGAAATGGCAGATCTACAAGCTCGAGCTTGAATATCTTCTATTTTTCAATAGCTAAAGTATAAAATAATTAAGGCTCCTCCACCTTGGGCCCCTGTAACTCAGTAATTATTTTTAAACTATGCATGGCACCACATTTAATCAGTATTTATGGACTGTATTGATACTTGTCATTCGTGTAATGACTATGAGGGTGAGTTGAACAAAGCATTTTCAGATCTTTTGGTGCCCGGACCGCTACGCCAGGGGTCCGGGCCTTCAGAACAGTTTCAAATGGTCTCCCACACTGTTTGATGACAGCTGCCCACTGTTAATTTGATCAAATCCTGAAAAAACAAAAAAGGTTGAACTGTGATTTAGAAAAAGATCACCCAGTGAGAAGTGAGCATTGCCTTTTATGAGTTAAATTCATTGAGTGTCCTGCGAAGCTTGGCCAATGAGCCAAGTGTGGGACGGACATATATAGACAGACAGACAAAGCCAGATGTAGGAGCGGTTATTACCACTCAAAAGGAAGTGTGTATTCAAAATTCATTTGAACCACAATAAATTCCCAAGTTGTGTGAGCTCTTGAAAGTTTAAATCGTGTTTCTACGTACTGTAACAGTATGCCAGACTAATGATTAGTCTGGCATACTGTCACTAATGTGGCTCCAAATTGAGTTGGGTTTGACCAATTTAGGACTCATTTGCCATTCATTTTGTCATTTTTGGTAGATTCCCTACCATACTGTGAAATGTCATACTTTTACATCAGTACATTGTAGTGAGATGTTGTTTCATGTTCTCTCCATCAGGTGTCTGTCCTCTCACACTGGACACAAACACAACAAGCAATTACTTGTCTCTGTCTGAGAACAACAGAAAGGTGACACGGGCAAAAGGGTTGTATCCTGCCCATCAAGACAGATTTCAGTTCTTACCACAGGTTATGTGTAGAGAGGGCCTGACTGGATGCCGTTACTGGGAAGTAGATTGGAGGGGAGAGGTTTATATAGCAATGACTTACAAAGGAATTGGCAGGGAAGGATGGGATGATACCTGTAGGTTTGGATACACCAATTCCTGGGTTCTGCAATGTGACGCTATATACAACAGGTACTATGTCCTTCACAATAAGAATAGAAATGTCCTCCCTGTACGTCCGTCTGGCTCCAACAGACATCCCTCTGGCTCCAACAGAGTAGGAGTGTATCTGGATTGTCCTGCTGGGACAATGTCCTTCTACAGGGTATCCTCTGAATCACACACACACCTGTACACCTTCCATTCCACATTCACTGAACCCCTCTATCCTGGGTTCTATATCATGCTTGACTCCTCAGTGTCTTTGTGAGTACAATAAGTTGAACAAGCTAGCACACACGCTGGCAGGCAGGCAGGCAGGCAGGCAGGCAGGAACATATACCTGTGGTCCAATGTGTATTAGAATGACACTCTATGCATTAGAGAGAGACCACTTTCCACTTGCCGTACAAAGATGTGGTGCATGTCAACAAAATCTATGTCGAGGCATATAACACACAAAACACCAATAATGAAGACAGACTGAAGATAAGTTCCACCCATGACTATTGACTACCCCTGAAAAGGCAAAAAAAAAAAAAAAAAAAAACATTAACATTAACATTGTTTGTAAACCATGACATTGGAAAACCAAGGGTTCGATGTATCTTTAAGAATGATCTTTTTCCCCAAATAGCCAACATAAAGGCTTGCTAATTTGCATGACATATTGGACTACCTATTGGATTACACTTTCATGTAATCAATTCCCAAGAGTTCCCCAAACTGTTGTTTTGGGGAACACTGGTTTCAGTTCATTCAACCTCCTCTTCTGTGTTGGCTGGTGAGACGCTCCTGCTTCTATGCCTTCTCTGCGCATGACGGGACGGAACATAAATTAGGCTTCTTATGACAGCGACTGTAGGTGTGGTTTTGAGGACAGCTGCTTTGAATTGCTATTATTGTTTATACACAACAGAAACCACATTTTTCTTCACTTCTGTATATTGGAATTTACATTGCTCAATGTATTCATAATTACATTTATTGTTATGTCTGTCTGTTTTGTTTCATTTGTCTGAGACAAAGGACCACAACAGAAACAAGTCTAATGTTGTTTTATCCTTGACATCCTTATTTTGAAGAAGAATGCCCATCATGTGTTTTTCTTTTAACATGTCATGTCAATATTCACTCTAGATTGACTGTAAATATTAAAGACAAATAATGCACCCCTATTGTTTGCATGTCTGTTTTAATCAGTTAGTAGGCTATAATGCCTCTTTTATACTTTGGATCAATGATTTATATTTGCCTGTATTCTGTAAAGCTGACTGACACCTAATAATTAAAACAGTGATGACGATAGTGCTGTTATATTGGACATTGTATTAACAATTGCAGGTTGACATGTAGGGCCTACACAGGAAGGCAGACTTCCACACTTTAACACTCTGAAGAGGCTGGTGACCAAACTGGCAGCCCGCAGTCCAAATATGGCCCGTGGGGACAGTGGCGGTCCTGGGCTATATGGCACCCTGGGCGAACCAGCAGCATTTTCAAATGCTTTTGTCATAACATAAGCAGTCTGATAGAACTACTGCTAAAATATGAGTCATAGTGTGTGCGACACTGCCACCTAGTGTCCAAAATCATTTACTACAATACGTAACTACCTCAGCTACTACCCTTAGAGGGATCCCTGGCTAATACGGCAAATATGCCTTAATACATTATAATTGTACTCTATAACTACAATGTAAAATTAAAAACACCTTAATTATTTTTATTTATTCTAGAAATAGCTAATCTTTCACTCAATAGGGGAAATGCCTGTCGCAAGTTGATGATGTCATAAATGTCATGTGTGATCTATCCCTATGGAATTTATGGCATGCATGTGCAATAATAACTTAATACTTCCTATGGTTAATATGAGCTTCAAATCAATATTTCAAATGTGTTTTTTGCACATGCATGCCATAAATTCCATAGGGATAGATCACACATGACATTTATGACATCATCAACTTGCGACAGGTATTTCCCCTATTGAGTGAAAGATTAGCTATTTCAAGAAGAAATAAAATATTTGAGGTGTTTTGAATTTTACTTTGTAGTTATAGAGGACAATTATAATGTATTAAGGCATATTTGTCGTATTAGCCAGGGATCCTTTTAAAATCAACATGAAAGTCAAAATCGTTATGGTGACGTCAGCTGGTCATCATCACAATAGGCTATAAGTTGTTGCATGTCTCAATTCATGGACAATTAGGCCTATCCTCTCAATACTTTCACTCCTAATTACTAACGACGGAGCGTCGCCCAGAAGGGACTTTTAATTAATATGATCATTTATTACTGTAATTTCTCTAGTTTTATGTCTACTTTCAAACCAGTGGCTGTTTCACGTTCTCTGACTATAGGCCTACTAGTAGCCTGTAGCCTTCAAAATGTTAAATAAAATAAGCATTAGAACAAAATCATATCCTCAGTAATATTTCTCAATCTCTTATGACTTGACACTTTTGAAAGGTAATTTTTATTGATTGATTGATTGATTGACTGATTGACTGATTGATTTATTGAAGACTTAATTGGAAGTTTGCATAGGGAAAAGGTACAGTTCCATGACAGTACAGTTCGCTGGTACAAGGTCAACTAAAAGGAGATCCTATAAGCTTTTCGCATTACACTCTATGCATTAGAGAGACACCACTTTCCACTTGCCGTACAAAGATGTGGTGCATCGTGCATGTCAACAAAATCTATGTTGAGCCATAACACACAAAACACCAATAATGAAGACAGACTGAAGATAAGTTCCACTTCCACCCATGACAAAATTGTTATTGGAAGGACTACCCCTGAAAAGGCAAAGTAGCCTATCTTTAAGAATATTTTTCTTCCCCAAATAGCCAACATAAAGGCTTGCCTAATTTATTAGAAGTTTGCATAGGAAAAGGTACAGTTTCATGACAGTACAGTTTGCTGGTACAAGGTCAACTAAAGGGGGATCCCATAAGCTTTTCGGCTTATTTACACTGGAAACCTTTATGTATCTCATATAACATTGAATGACAGACGGATAAAACACAGTATACTAGGCCTACTATGCAGTAGCTTAGATAGTCAGAAAAAAAGCTGTGCAAAAAATATATACAGTAGATATTTACAATAGAAGGGTCAGGGGGAGGGTAAGGCTGGGCTAGGTGGTTTTTCAGGGCCATTTTAAAGAATGTTGGGGATTTACACTCCTTTAAGGCCTTTCGTATCTAGTAGGAACAAAGAGATAAGGGAAAGCCGCTGATGCGTTATTTTGGCACCACGGCTATGCGCCATGACACTTTCGGTGGCAGAACTCGCACCGGAAGTTCAATGAATGACAAAATCTATGAGAGCCGGCTGGACAGCTCATGAACAAAAAAATAATTCTGAACGATAGAGACCTTTATAAAATACTCGGCTCAGGATTATAAAAGAAAAAATGTCACACATTGTTTTCTGCTGTGTTGCTTTTCGATGTGTACGTGACGTGACTGACAGACAGTGTGACATGACTGACGGACAGCCGGTGGAGCTTTTCATAGTAACTGCGACCTGGCGGTCGCAACAATCTTACCTGTTGTTTTCCAGAAATGACTAGAGTCCAACAACATTAACAACAATGCTAGTGTCACCGTCCCCAAACAGGTATATGGAGTATCCTGACCTGCAGATGTTATTAACCTGATGTCATCGTAGCCTACTGACATCACAGACTGATCTGGACTCCATATGTGGGCATGCCTCACAAAGAACTCCATATATGGGCATAAAAGGGACAGACAGAGAGGGAGAGGGGTGGGAGAGAGATGGGAACAGATGTGCGGAGTGGTAAGTGGGTCCTATCAGCGGATCTAAAATAATATTGATAAATTGGCATGGAGTACCCTGATGCCATCAACATCATGTCATAGACTGGCCTGGACTCCATAATTGGGTCATGCCCAGGCCCGGCAGCCCCATCATGCAGACTCCCCGGCCCCATCAGTGAAACCGGCAAATACTCGAAAACGTACAGGTAAAGTATTGCGCTCTATCTAGGACTGCTGTGTGAGTGATCCTGTCCCTCCAGGTGATTCCCACTATATGCCTCAGGAGGCAGTGCAGGTGGAAGCTGTTTAGTCGCCGCTCTTCATGTGGGGTTCAGGCTGCACTGCCATAAAGAGGACTGTGCTGATTGATGGCACAGGCTCTGTATAGCTATAACTTTGTGAACTGTGTACGCCTTGCCTTTGTCTCATAATTCAGCTGTGAGCTTTCCAGAGCAGAGAGTGATTGATTGATTGATTGATTGATTGATTGATTGATTGAAGTATTTATTAGAAGTTTGCATAGGAATACTAGAAATGCCTTATTAAAAGAAAACTGAAAAAAGCAATAAAAAGATATTAAATTAATACGTTTGCATAGGAAAAGATACAGTTTCATGACAGTACAGTTCTGGTACAAGGTCAACTAAAAGGATACACTCAGGAAAGCACATGGCTTAATGACATCAAGATCCTTTTTTGTAACTCATATATTGAATGACAGACAGAACATTACTATGCAGAAGAACAAAAAAACAAGTCGTGAAAAACATGATGCAAAAATAAATGGTATTTACAATAGAAGGGTCAGGGGGAGGTAAAGGTTAGTTAGAGACTGCTTTTCCTGCTGAGTTCAGCATCAAGTGACAGGTTGTCTGTGATGATGGACCCAAGATACAGTACGTGAAGGTGTTTACAGTTTCCCAGTGGGACGTTGTTGACAGAGATAGAGGAGGGATTTTCAGTGTCCTGTCACATCGTCTTGATGCCACTGTAGTTGTCACTCCTGACACCCTTGTTGTTGTACACATACAGGGTGATGATATTTGCATCTCTCATGTCTTGTGTGGGACAGCAGCTTCCTTCCCGCACAGTGTTGTTTGTCAAGGAGAGCAGTCTTCTCTCACTTCAGAACTTCAGCTGTGATCTGTTGGGTGTTTTTTACTGCAGAGAGAGAGAGAGAGAGAGAGAGAGAGAGAGAGAGAGAGAGAGAGAGAGAGAGAGAGAGAGAGAGAGAGATCTTTTTTTTTTTTGGCCTTTATTGATAGTATATCTCTTGGAATGCTATGTCATCTTAGTGCCACTAGGAGGCAGTGTCTGGTAGTTTAAATAAGGTTGCAGAGGATTGTGATAATCTGTCCACAGAGACTCTCCAGTGATTAATTCAGTCAAGAACCACTTTGTCCTTTTTCATGATTACAATATCCTATTTAGCTCTAACAAAAGGAAGGTCATATACATTCCCATGCCACACAATCTTATCACAACATAACATGGAAACCATCTCTCTCAGAGCCACAGGAGGTTTGTAAGTAAATGGGGTTGGGGCTGTTGAACACTTAAATAATGCTAAGAGCTCGATCTCCCCTCGTTCTCATAGTCTGAATATTTCCACTCAGTTGGCACAGATATTGTGCTGACCACCAGGCTATATGATGATACACAGGGGTGTCGCACCAAATTCTGGGCCCTGGGTACAAGGATTCACTGAGGCCCCCCCCCATGAAAGTTCTTCATAGGGGGAACTGGGGACTCATTATTAAGCATTATTTTGTGCTTTAACTATTGAAAAATAGCAGATATACAAGCTCACATCACGCTGCAAGCTTGTAGATCTGTTATTTTTGAGAAATCGTGAAGATTTGTGCAAGTCTTTGAATATTTCAATTCAAATCCTTCTAAGGTTTTTTGAAAAACATATGTTTCTATGTCAGTGGTGCTCAAACTTTTTCATGTGAAGGACCCCCAAAATGATATGTATTTGGCCACGGACCCCCCCCCCATCTCAAAACATTTAGTTCCAGGGACCCCCCAGAAGCAAAATTGAGTTACAAATGTTCGCTTGAAAAATACATATATTCAAAGATTTGCACAAAATTTTCACAACTTTTCAAAAATAGCAGATCTACAAGCTCGCAGCGCAGCACTCGGTGCCGCGCTGTGAGCTTGTAGATCTGCTATTTTTCAATAGCTAAAGCATAAAATAATTAAGGCCCCTCCACCTTGGGCCCTAGTAACTCAGTCCCACTCTCTCCCCCCCCCCCCCCTTGTGACGCCCCTGATGATACATGAAGAACCATACAAAGAAACAAATTATGAGCTGTCACACGTTTTGATTTGGATGATAAGTCATTGAATGTTCTGAGATAAGTGCCAAGGACAGCCAATTTCAATGCATAAAAGAAGCCTTCTATAAGGCTAACTCAGCATTCCATGCAACACAGAAAAGTTTTCCCCCACTCCCCAAAATATCCTTAATTAACGTTTTCAGGGAGACATACAGTAGGCTACAAAGAGAAAACTCCTCACGTTTCTCTCCACGTTCTTAGATTAAACATAATCTGTCATAATGAAACTGTCTCATTTACATTCAATCCTGGGTGTTTTATTACACTATGTACACTAAGACTAAGTTTAGCGCTTGAAATAAGATTATGATGGGGTTTTCTTAACTACCTGTCTGGACTGCATTATGCAGTGCAATCTACACCAAAGTCTGCTGTTTGATTTGTTCCAACTGAGATAGGCCTAATGGATCATCTATAATTGAGAGATTCCCTGGGTCATTCTCCACTTTCTCTCAGCAGTGTTTATAGGAAATACCCTGATCAAACAAACATGCTTCCCTTTGGAAAAAGAGTGTGCAGAGAAACATACATTAAAATGAATTATTTATCACCAATATAAAATAAGAGAAAATTTGAGAGGGTGTCACATTCACTGTTTACATGAATGAAATGAAAAATGGCATCTACAAGTACAACTGTTTTGAAAGATTAGAACTATGAATAATTAAAGCAAGTTTATATTATGTTGTCTTTCAAACAGTATAATCAACAGAGTGGAGACTCATGAATTTGCAGTGCACCTCCAGTTTGTCCCTTATTTACAGATGAACTCTTGTTCTGTTTTGCTTTATGGCAAGCTACTGTAAAGATAATTCATCTTAATTTTATGCATCAAGATATGTACTGTATGCTTATACAATATATACTGCAGCTGGTGGATAATGAATCTTTCAGAGCACTCCTTTCTTTTTCTTCTTTTTTTGGAGCGGTGAAAGCGCTCCCAATAGACAGGTATGTACGTGGGTGGCTATGTGGCTGGCTGGCTGGCTATGTCTGTAGCCTGGCAATACCTTGAGTGGCCACACAAGTTAAAGGAGGGGCGCTGTTGTGCAGGCACACACACACACACACACACACACACACACACACACACACACACACACACACACACACACACACACACACACACACACACACACACACACACACAGGGTATAGCTGCTCAGATTCACCGCTCCACTTCGAACCAAGGTTTGATTTTTCTTAACTCTGGGAGGTACACATATATTAACGAATTGACCTGGACTTAAGGGTCCATTTGGTTAGATGTATGCCTCCTACCCAGACATAAATTGTGAGTACAGAAGAACCCATTCGGTTCTGTAAATGATGTGACACAGGATGTTTTGAATTTCATCTTACTGAGGGAGACATTAAAGGAGTAGTTCACCCCCAAAATGACTTTTTTTCTATTGATTACTCAGGCCATGGAGAGTAGAGTTCAATAATATTTTTTGTTTTTTGTCACATCCTAAGACAAAAATGTGATAACAGTAAATTTACCCCCATTGATTTCGGATGGTGACCCGTTTCGAAACGGGTCACCATCCGGAATCAATGGGGGTAAATTTACTCGAATCAAAATTTTGTCTTAGGAATGTGACAAAAACCGAAAAAATATTATTGAACTCTACTCTCCATGGCCTGAGTAATCAATAGAAAAAAAGTCATTTTGGGGGTGAACTACTCCTTTAACAAAGTGTGCTGATGACAGCTCGAGAGAGAAGTTCAATATCATATGGAAAGATGTTAGGATGCTTGTGGAAAAGATGGTGCCTGAAATAGGTACCAAACATGAAGATTGATCATGCATGCATGTCATATTTGAATATCTGCTGCCAGAACTGCAGATTCACTACCACTTTAGGTAGTCTGAAGACTCCATTTGCTTCCCTAGTAGCACTTGTATCTCCTTTTATCTCTTTGGTTGTTAATAATAGACTATACAACTTATTTATTAATGAAAAGTAGAACCATAACACTAGCCTGTATATGATTTAATTGAGCCTGATTCGGAACTCAATAATTCAGACAATGTAAGATTATATGACTTATCCATTAGGCATGTGTTCATATTAACTCTTATTGCAGTTTACAGGTGGAAACCAATATACTCTATAGGGCTGGGCAGTGTATTGCTAGTAATGTATCAATATTGTGATATGAAGTTATTAGGCCTATATCATCTGATTTTTGGATATCTCAATATTGTGATATGCCATGGCATAATTGTTGTTTTATCCTGGTTTTAATTAACCCCTACATTACAGCAAAATGGTGTAATTAGCCATTAGCCATGGCATATCATATCACTGACTGTTCCATTATTTGCTTTGTTTTACCCAGATATTCTTATTATATAGTCATTACTGATGGTTAGGTAGGTTCTAATTATTTATGTATTTATTTATTTATTTAAATCAGTAGTAGGTCTATACATATTTTATGAAAGAACTAAAACCACAGTAATCCTCACAAAAATCCACATCACTAAATCCACATGACATTGGAAAAAAAAATCATCCTCATCTCTCCCACCCGACCAGGGCAGAGCTCCTAAAAATACCGTGTCGTTCTGAATGGAATGCGTTGGTCAGTATAAGCACCGCCCGCCCGAGATACTAGCGCTAGCTTGCGGACTCGCGTGATCCCACAAAACAACCACACGCGTCAACGTACATTATCCGGTCAATTTGCATACATAACGCCGCCCCAGAGGGACGGACATGATAATCCATCGATCCAGAGCCGTCTGCGGAGCCGAGGGGAGAAACAAGTGGAAAAGTTTGGAGGCAGAGACGGACTAAAACGGCCGCCGAGAGACGCAGGAGAAGCAGACGCGGACGCTTGCCGGGGCTCCTCTCGCCCCCCCCGTTGTGGATTTAACGCCATGGACGCTTTAAAATCGGCTGGAAGGGCGATCATCCGGAGCCCCAGTATCGCCAAACAGTCGTGGGGTGTCGGCAGACATAAAAGTAAGTATCGATCGCTTATGTCTAGTAAATACATTCTCCCATCGCGCAGGTCTGTCGGTTTGCCGAAAACATAACTGCCTACATTCTACAAGCTATTAAACGACTCGCGTCGCATCGCGAGTGTTGATAGTTCTGACTGTTCGGCAAGCGACAGACACCGTCGTTCGCACCACAGAACAGCCTATAAATGATGATCCTTTACGGATACAACAAGGTGCTGCTGCGCGCTGCTGACGATCGTTTCAACGGATCATCAGCTCTGGCTGGTTACTTTGTAACTCGTGTTGTAGTAGCCGCTGCTGGCAATGCATGCGGGAGGTCTGTCTGTGTGAGTGTGTGCGTGTGCATCTGGAAACAGTGTAGCTGTCAGAGGAAGCGTTTGTTTATAGTTGATTGTTGGTCGTTTTACAGTTTAACGTTGATCAAGTTCAACTACAAAACCATTTGGAGCTGCCTGTGCTACGCAGAGAGATCTTTCAGATCCACGGTCCACCACTTTGTGTTCAGACAGAAATAGATACCCGGTTTAGTACTTGATCTTATCCTGCTATTTTTGGGGGTCTGGATTCATATGGATGTTATCCACTCTCAAGATCAACTCCCGCTTTGATTTATGTACAGTAGGCGGTCTGGTCCGATTAAAAGTTTTGATGAAGGTCCCGTAGTATGCATTGCCACGTCACTGTGTGTATACAGACTGTCAGAGAGATGCTTTAGGGAGCTGCATGGAGAAATCTATCTGGTGCTGGAAACATCAAGTATAAAAGAATGACGAGCGACGACAGCCTGATCCACGATTTCATATCCCTAGCAACGCTCTGTTGCTAGGCAATACATAAAGGGGAAACAAAACAAAAAAGGGAGTGAGGAATTACATAGGCTACATAAATAATGAAATTTCGGGGTCGCTCCAGATCAACCCGCGGCTTTGCTCAAATCAAACGGGACTTTGTTCCTCGGCTATTTTAAACTTCCCTTTAATTTTCTTTGACGTGCGGGGTTATTTATGGAGGATCTGCAGGTTTTTTCCCCCTTCCTTCCCCAGCAGCCTGGCGGGTGCACGTGAGCACACACACACGGTCTGACTCTGAGCTAGCATGGCTTTTAAAGCTGTGTGGTAGCCTCAGTGTTACCAGATGGGAAATGTTGAATTATCGTACCGGAGGCTCAGAATTATCGTATTTGACATGAAACTATCGTACACGGCCAAAAAAGAGAAATCACTCGCGTAAAAACGTAATTTCACCAAAAAATGCGTCTTAAGTGTAAGAAACGACCTCGTTTTAGACTCCTGCGTGACAAAAACGCATCAGATATGCTGTGTGGAGGCAGGCAACTTCTTGGAGCTTACACAAATAAAAGCCTGAAACTGGTCTGGAAAGATGCAACCAGTGTTTTAATGCCTCCAAGTACAGATCTAGGGTCAGATTGACTGATTTCCTGGCTTATTTTGAGAAGCCAAACCAGATCCCAGATCAGCAGCCAGGGAAAATAGTGAATTCACGCTCTTTTTGATGATATGCCGAAATTATCGTACATTTGGGCATTTTTGGAATTATTGATCGTACATCGTACAGAGGGTCAAATTATCGTACAAATACGATAATTATCGTACGTCTGGCAACACTGGGTAGCCTTCGTGTTTTCTGTTTTGGTTTCACAATAGAAGGACCTTCCCCTTTCCTCCGTGCAGACAATACAACTGTTTGGCAGCAACATGCCACACGTGCCAGGCTGGGGAATCAATGCTTCTGTTCTGGGTTTCCACCCCTTCTCTCTCTCACAATACATCTTACCTTGATGTATTGTAGACCACTGGTTCCCAAACAGTGGATCGGGACCCATTTGTGGGTCGCAGACACATTTTTATGGGCCCCTTAGTTTTTGGTTTCCTGCATTTCAAAACATTTTTAAATTACATTCCCCAAAATGTTTTAAAAATAAATTATATTATGTTTTCAGTATAGGCTCCTTTCATGAAGAAATAAATGACAATTCTTAGTGCCGTGTTGTGAGCTTGTAGATCTGCTATTTTCACTAGTTTGGGTCCTGACCTAGGCAAAAGTCTAATTTCTCTTTTGGGTCATGAGCTAAAGGGTTTGGGAACCACTGTTGTTATGGCTTCTAGCATCAGATTGAAGTCTTTTCGTTCAAAACGCTCATTCATTTGTTGGCAGCGCTTGTGCTTCTTCTGTAGGCTATAAACACCTCATTACCAAGCTTGTGTACATGATGCCCATACAGCCCTACCAAACATAAACGGTAGTTTCCTGCCTGGTGGTGTCTGGGGTCCTGGGCTGGCACTGCACCCGTCACTGGTGGCGAACTCGCTGTGCCAACAGTCGGAAACGGAAGGCGCCTTGTTTCATCTTGTCTTAAACAGGAAGGAAGCTTGCAGGTGGACAGTCTTCAGGGCTGGATGATTGTTACTGTATGATCACTGTTGTGTTATTCCGATTTAACATGTGTCAATTGCTCACTGCAAAAGAAATGGTGCAACATCGCAACGTTTGGCCACGCATGATAAAGAAGAACAAGTCAATAAGACTAGCTCTTATTCTGTTTTGCATAAAGATGTTGCGTAGGCTTGTTGGCCTTACAGCCTTTCCTCTGATTTGCCCTCCCATCGTCATCGCACCACTGCATTCCTTTTCTCCCACTGCTGCAGCGTGGGATATGTTATGTAGAATTGTACATTATACATAAACGCATAAATGATCAGTTCATGACTTCGTGTACTGTTCCCCTGTGAACAAAACCACAGGCTTTGGCGTCTTGTGTCTTAACAGCCGTCCAACCCCTGTGCACAACAGAACACGACACCCGCCTCCTTGTGTCATTTCCTGCCGAGCTGAAACGGCTGGGGTTTCTGTTTGGCAGCAATACAGTGCAGGGACGTGCAGAGAATGTTAGAGAGGCGGGGGCTGGCATTTCTGAAAGGGCCTTTTGGTGGAAACATCAAAAATAGCAGACCTCCAAGCTCACAACGCGTTGTGAGCTTGGAGGTCGGCTATTTTCAGTTCTTGATACCACACTAAACTTAAGCATAAAAAGGGCAATACTGGAGATGTGACGTACAGTACAGCATGGATTTCTACAAAGAGAGGGCAATTCTTTCAGCATAAGATGCTGCATTCAAGTTCAGGAGAGTTTGGACAAGGCAATTCTCTTGAATGATGCCTTCAGGTATGGCACAGAAAGGGGGCATTCACATTTCTTTCACCATAGTAAAAAACTGTATTCATGGTTTGGAGAGGGCACTTTTTACAGACGGATAAAAGGGCAGGGGCTCAAGCCCCCTTTGATGTCTATGTGTGCACATGCCTGATACAGTGTGTGCTGACAGCGTGACTCTCTCTCTCTCTCTCTCTCTCTCTGCACTGACCTCCCGGTACATCCAAATCACTCATGTGCGGAGAGACGTGGTGGGAAAAAAATGATACTTAACATCAACCCTTGTTATTTTTTTTAGGTCACAAACGCCTCCTTCTTCCATCACACTGAAAGAATGTGGGCGGCAGGAAATCCCTGTCTGCATTAAATGCAGTCATATCGGCCTCTCGACAGCACTGTCTTTTGCATAGTTCTGTGTATATTCGTCTCTCGTTTTAATGTCTCAATGAAATGAGTACAAAGGACCCCAATGTAAACGAGCCATACAGTATAGTGCTTTCTTGGGTTTACTGTAAATCCTATTAGTTGACCGTCTGACCATCTGAACTGTAGCTGTCCTGTGCTTTTCCTAAGCGAACTGCTAATAAACTTTTCAATCAATGCTGGTCAAAAAAGATGTCTCGGTTTTCATCAGGGTTACTTTCCAGGCGGCAGAGCAGGACCGTTAACCACTTAAGCTCTATTCTTTTTTAAACTAGCGGTCTTCATGGGTCCGAATGGAATTCTGACTTCCGAAACCGAAAAGTATGGAGATGTCGGAACCGGCTATTATGAGATTCGGCTAATTCGCCTTGTCCACAGCTAGGAATTTATCTCTATGACCCGGTCCGGTCATTGTTTTAGAGTAAGATATTATGATGTCACGTGAAGCTTGACCAATCATGGAGAACCCACCTCCTGCGTGGGCCTGTATCCCTTCTCTGATTGGCTACGGGCATAAACACAGACACACATGGCTAATTTCTAGATAGATGGAAGATGGCAAATATAGCTGATTTACAAGCTCCCAATGCATGGCATCACAAATTCACGATGCATTGCAAGCTTGTAGATCTGGTTATTTTGTCTATCTTGTATTTTGGCTATAATGAGGACATTCCTGAAATCGGGAAGCCAGGTTGAAATTGGTTAAACGGGCAGGTCGGTTCGCTTCACCAGTTGACCATGGACATGCATGGTCATTGGGGCGGCGACTGTGACCCTGAGACGGGGTATAATGTTTCCACTATAAAATACTGTGGCGAGTCATTTTACTTCATTTTTTTTAGTGGACAGATTTAAATGTGCTTATGTTGGTAGTCCTGGCTGGTAGTTCCCACCTGATGTTGCGTGGGAGTTCTGACTGCTGACCAGATTGTACTGAATAGCTGCTAGCTTGCATAACATCTTCAGGCTAGGATTTAAGTCTAAGATGTACAGGTCCACAGTAGGGCTGGGTTCGGTAACCGCCGTACCGCCGTATCGCGGTATACCGCGGCCTACCGCGGTGTCAGGGTCCTTACCGCGGTCAAAAAAGACAAAAAAATAGGCTATTTTTATTGAGAACGAGCGAGTTTTAAAACGGGGGAGAAGCGAGGACCGCATGCGCTCCATGCCGCTCTGCTCTGGGCCGTGTACCACACGTTGGAAGCCGCCCACATACGTCACTCACACACACACACAGTGCACGCAGGGCAGTAGAGTACGGAGCACAACTCTATGACGGAGCAGCAATGAATGCAGCATATACTTTCTCTGTAATCCACTCGACACAAGGATGTTAATACATACCTTGTGTTGTGGCATATCTTTTTTTATTCATACGGATTACTGGCGGAGCGCGGGCCGCGTGGACAAAACCGAAAATGAAACTATTTTACTTTCTCCAGCTCCACCGCGTCGCACGTTGTGCTCCGTACAGCGGCGCGTCGGCGATTTTATAACCTTTTCTGTCAAGTCTTGTAACTAAAACCTGTATATAGCAGCACTCAATCACTGTGATTTGAGAGTTGAGACGTGACGTGAGTTTACAGAATCACTGTACACACGATCTGACTACCCTTCCTCTTCTGGTTTGTTCACATAGCTGTTTGTGTCTGAAAAGCCCAAGTAGCTAGCCTACGTTACTATGGTAACCCGACAGTGCAGATCTAAAAGCTCAGAACGCATCGCGGATGCAACGTGGTGTGAGCTTGTAGATCTGCTCCTTTGAAAGCCAGACCCGCTGTGCTGTACGGAGAAGTATATCTCGGGCAGTCAGGCTGTGTCGCCTCTCCACTGTGGAGAGGCGACTTTTGGGAAGATGATTGCAATATTTTGGCTTATCGCCGAACCTTAATTAATAGATACAGGGGTGCGGTAATTACCGCAGTACCGGCGGTAAATGGGAAGACGGTAATCGCGGTAACAAAATGTCCATACCGCCCCAGGCCTAGTCCACAGTGTCTCCTATATATCCTCCAGAGAGCATAATACCATCTCTCACCATGGAACAGAACGGCACATAGCATACATTGATTGGACCTGGTTCTTCTCCCCCCTCAGGCTCAACCTTCTTCCAGGAGAAGGTCTCTTGCAACCGACTCATTTGCATTTGTTTGATTATTTCCGTCAGGGTGTCGTTTCATTGGAATGACGGTTCTTTGCTCCGGGGATGATATTTAATAATATATCTGTTGCGGTTCAGCCCGAGTGTCATGATGGGGAAATGTCACACGCTGATGGAATGCTCTGGTTAGAAGTGATTAAAACGTGCACCTCTACACAGGTCAGGTGGGTTATACAGTATTATAGCACATGTGACTGCCCTGTAGCCATTCTGGTGCTTGCGCTGGCCACTTCCCTTACATCGAGGGTCTTCAACAGGGGCTCTTGGACCCCTAGGGGGTCCTCAGAGTTACTACAGGGGGTCCTCCAAATCTCTGTGTGATAGAAACCTGTTTTTTTCCCTTTTTTATATTAACCACTTGAACTCTAGTGTCCATATTCTGTGAACTTTAGCCAAAAATAGAAGATCTACAAGCTCACAACGCCTCGCGCTGCGAGGCGTTGTGAGCTTGTAGATCGGCTATTTTCGGCAAAGAGGTTTGGTGTAGAGGGTAAAAAGAGCAGACTAAGTACATAGTGAAAGGTCAAGTTTATTAAGTATTGACGGTTCAAGTGGTTAAATATCTGAAAACACACATTGACATAAATACAATGACAGTGATGATTTTAGTAGTAGTAGTTTTATTTTGGTCATTGGAGCAATACAACGCATTTTCATTCATTCATTCACATAAATAACAGACCAAAAAAGGAGTAAGCCTTGTGCTGTCAAACAATGAAACAATATGGCATGTATGAACAGATTGTGGGGGTCCCTGCTTCATTTTCTCTCTCATCTAAGGGATCCTTGGCCTGAAAACGTTGAAGACCCATGCCTTACATGCCACCTCTGGCCCTGGGCTGCTCGGCCTCATGTCCCCTGTACAAAGTCATCCAAAACAGGCCTGCCAGGATGTAATGGAGATTGGTTCCTGCCAGGTTCCTTTATGGAGTTGTAAAGTCCCCATTGATTTATAGTCCTGTTAGATGGCCTGTATCTCGAGGCGGCGTGTGTGCGTGCGTGTGTGGAGAGCTTCTTGCACACTCATGCATTGTCACTGTTGCACTGAGAGGGCATTTTCTAATCCAGAGGGGACAGAAAAGACAAACATCAGGGTCCGTAGCGGCAGATATCTATCTAAATATGACAGTGATGGGTCTATCAAGGCCCCAGATAATGAAGTACTACCACAGTGTAATGTTTTTTATGATGCTGATAATGGGCTCTGTTTTGCACCATCTGTTCTGGCTGTGTTGCGCTCCGTCTCCGTGCGGGAAAAAGAAATCCTCACGTCATTGTTGAATCAATTAAAAGTTGATATAGTCAATCTTTACTTCACGAGCACTTAATCTGACCAACTTTTAATTATGTCAATTCAACCAATTACAGTAAGCCCTATATATTATTTATCCCTACGACAAATGTCTCAGGGCTATTTTCACAATTTGTGGAGAATCTCCGCCTTTAATGACATGCCCACTAAGGATGCCTGTCGGCTGTCGCCAAGGCTAAAAGTGGTGAATGTTATGTTAACCCATTTAGAAAAATAGCAGATATACAAGCTCACAGTGCGGCGCTGCGAGCTTGTAGATCTGCTATTTTTTTTAAATCATGAAAATTTGAATTTTGACCCGATTCTATAAGTGTCTTTTGAATCCTTCTAAGGTTTTTGGAGAAAAAAAAAACTATGTTTCTATGTCACCAATCTGGCTCGCCATCGTCAAAGAAAAGGTCCTTTTCACTTAACTGGAGCTCAGTTAGTCTGTTCTTGAGAGACTACCATGTCAGTGGTTCTCAAACCTTTTCATGTGAAGGACCCCCAAAATGATATTTATTTGCCCACGGACCCCCATCTCAAAGGTTAAAGCATTCAATAATTCTAGGCCTATTTAACTCGCTTGCATTGCACGTGTGTCTGTTAGTCTGTGCAGTCTACGGGGAAAGTGTGCGTAAGACTTGGCTGTGTGTGCAGATAGCCTGTTCATTTTCAACAGCAACGGGAATGATTGATTTAATCCCCTGTCAGCCATATGGCTTCACATATGGTCATCCTGGTTGCTCAACGCGTCTGCAGGGATGTTGTGGTCAGGAGGAGGTGTTTGCTGACTCATTGACCACCTCCTGAGGCTGTTCACACAGCAAACTGGAGGCTTTTACAGACCCCACTAAAGTAGGAGTGTGTTTATACTCCCTGCTTCGTCATCATCGATCTCAGCCACGTTATTACTTGTTCCTACAATATGGGGATATTGCGAGGATGTCAGAAACCCTTTCATTTCAACAAATGCAATTTTCTTTAATTCCTCTTTACATGCTGACCCAACTCAACCCTAAAACTAACAAATTCCAACCAACCTATACAAGTCGCTCCATCAGACTATGGAGCAGGTTCCACCCGTCAACCACCAGGCTGTCGTAGTAGAAGACCTGAGCCCTAGTGCTGCTTTATCAAACTTGACAAAGGCTGCTACACACACAGTATTGTCACAGAATCAAGAGGGCCTTCACTCACAGACTCTATTCATTCAGGTACAAGCAGCGAAAATGTTGACCCTTGAATGCACTTCCAATGCTGCCATGCTAGCGTTCTCACCATGCACACCAATGTCTGCTGCAAAGGGCCGATGCAGGATATATAGGCCTACTTCACTTTTAGAGCCGAGTTTAATTTGGTTTGGCTCTGTCCAAACTACAATAAGACATCATTCAGAGGTTCGGAGGTGGGTGGGTACCATCATAAAGTCGGCTGTTCGAGTCTGCTGAGATGTTGTGACTCGCCGAAACCAAATTAAACTCGGCTCTAAAAGTGGAGTATGCATCGGCCCTGAATGTGTAGTCTGGTCTTGCACGAGATTGTGATTCTACAGCATATCTGGCACATCTGCTGTGATATTCTGCCTTACAGTAGTATATAATGTATATCTGACATTGTCTTCTTGTTATCAGACTTTGTTTCCTTGGTTTCTTTATCTATTCTTATGACTATTTGTGAGACCGCAAAGCATTGGGAACTTGTACAAAACAATATTTCACCCACTCTTACACCTGTATGTGACCTTGTGTGACATGACAATACACTTGTAGTTGAAGACGTAAATAGAGCCACAGACATAACCTAACCAGACCCCAATCCTAACCATAACCATAACCTCAGTATCCCTAAACCTAACTCCTCACCTTAACCCACAAATGCCTGATTCTAAGCGTATTACTTGAATTGTTTTACTTCATTTTAAGATAGTCTTTTTGCCATTTTTATTCTTCATTCTTTCAGATAAGTCAGAGTAGAGAGAGACTAGTAAAGAGACAATAAACCGGGGCAGGGACCAAGAGATTTTTCAAATTCTGGTTCACACAAGTATAGTATAGTGTCCTCCTGAACAGTGAACACACGTGCACAGTGCACACACATACACATACACACGGATAACAACTCCCCCCTTCCCGCCTTTGTTCCGTGGAACGGAGGCGTATCTGAAGGACGGGGTTGAGTCTGTGTGTGTGCGCCTGTCACAGATTGACCCGTTGTCATTGGACGGGCCTTAAAGACATCTGTTGTCTCACCTGTCACCCGGGACCATAAAGGCAGAGGAATCTCTTCTTCTGGGGCGTGTGGCAGGCTGACAGGTCGGCACGTCAGCCTGCTGATGTAGCAGATATGCGACAGCGCAGGATGAGCGTGTAATTCAGGTACGACTCGCTCTTTCGTGGCAGCTCCTCGCCATCGCAGCCTGGTTTCTTCAAGAGCTTTGACAGCAGCTTGTAATCTCTTCCCCACAGAGCCCAGATCCACGTCATGCACTGATTGTTAGCGAAATCTCCCAACTCCCAGGAGGGCCAGGGCTGAGAAATATTGCATTCTTCAATGTAATAAACATATAATTTATTTTTATAATGGACAATATGAAAGAAAAAGTTGTCTGACAGAACAATAGAATTAAAATGACAGTGTATCTAGCTTAAGGGAAAACTATTTGTTCATATTCTTCTTGTTTGCACACCCTTTAGGCTGATTTGATTAAAATGTGGGCAAAACTTGACTTTTAGACGAATCAAATATTGATGTTCCATACATATTGTGAACATTTGGATGTGACTTTGCTGACTGTACACATGTCATGCTTACCAGCCCACATCAACTTATGAGGTACGCAAAGTCTCACATGGTCAGACATAGTTGTACCCCAGACATTACACATCTACCAGTAAGACTCCCTAATCGGGAGATAAGCGACCGTAGGTCACTTATCTCCACAAATAGGGCAAAAATGTGTTTTGCCAAAATCTTCCTGATCCATGTTGATGACATGAGTGTAGACATACTGTGTAGATTTTCGTGATTTTAGGGCAAAATCTGTAGGAGCAGTGTCCAAAAATGTGTTTTTAAAAATCGGCCTGGAGGTGGCGCTATATGGGAGAGATTCATGTTGATGGGATGAGTGTAGACATACTGTGTACCGATTTGCGTGATTTTAGGGCAAAAATTGTAGGAGCAGTGTCCAAAAATGTGTTTTGCAAGAATCGGCCTCATGGTGGCGCTAGAAGAGGGCCATGTGAGAAATGAGGGGTGGGGTCTCCGCGCCGCCAAGGCGGACGAATAGGTACCGGCCCCGGCTGTCCCGGTCGCTCCTAGCCGGAGTTACGGCATTTTATGTGAGCTGCAGTGTAGGGGGTCCTCCACTGGGGGCGCCACCACTTTGGCATCCGTCCTGGAGCACCAGGAGTCGGTGGTCCCCGGAAATTCCCTGTGAGCAGCCCCGTTGGGGTGGTCATTTGGTCAGTTTAGCACATTTGGTCATTTTTTACATCTGGGGGTCCCCCAAAATTTGGCATGGATCGGGGCAACGGTGAGCAGGGCAAGAGTGTGACGTGTGACTGACGGACTCACTCACGGACAGCCTGTGGAGGTTTTGGTAGTAAATGCGACCTACGGTCGCAATAATTGTGTTTACTGTTAGACTATGCTACCAAAATGTTCTGAAATCTTTCCAAAAAATGCATGCTTTCCAGCACTGACACTGACAGTGACAGAATGCAAAGCCTCTAACTATGGTTGCATAATTAATTGAAAATCATGATGTTGGGTGATTTGTCTTTGTATAATTTAAAACACAACTGTGATTTCCTGATTACGTAATCATAAAACCTGGCAATTAATCTTATTTAGTCAGCTGCTGCACCTTGCCCTCTCATCCCCTCACCATTACACACTGGTTAATAACCAGAACATTGTACTAGCCAAGGCCCCATCCATCAGACTCAATACAATCAGAGGTCATTACATACTGTAGCATTGCCAATATTTGTTGTTTATATCAAAAGGTAATTATAGATCTACAAGCTCACAACGCGTCACATTGTGGCGCACTGTGAACTTGTAGATCTTCATTTTTAAAAATGTGTTGGGGGAATTATTTTAGCCTGTAACGACATGCCCAAAATAGGGACACCAGGTTCTAAGTGGTAATCCATTTAGAACGGGTACACATTATTGTGTATCATCATTTTATGCTTTAACTATTGAAAAATAGCAGATCTACAAGCTCGCAGCGCGGCACCGAGTGCCGCGCTGTGAGCGTGTATATCTGCTATTTTTCACTGGTTAAAGCATTCAATAATTCTAGGCCTAAGCAAAAAATAATCATAGCCTAAAGCATGCTGCCCCAATTCAAACCAGTCAGGGGTTAAGTGTGTCTGAGCAAGACCCTTAACCCCCAAATGGTCCCTGGGTGAGTCGTATTAATAACGCCCACTGCTCTTAGTAAAATTCAGAGGGTAAATTTCACATTATGTGCAGTGAGTGACAAATACCCAACAACAAACCACAACTAGCCTGTCCTCCCACGCGTGGTTCTGTGAATGTGATTGTTATTGAGGGGGAAGGCTGCGTTCCCACAGCAGCCACATGCTTTTGGCAGGGGTGTCGCACCAAATCCTGGGCCCTGTGTACAAGGATTCACTGTGGGCCCCCGCACAATTATTTTCTACTTGAGCTATTGAAAAATAGCAGATATACAAGCTCACAGCGCGGCACCGAGTGCCGCGCTGCGAGCTTGTAGATCTGCTATTTTTTGAAAAATTGTGAACATTTTGTGCAAGTCTTTTTTGGAAGAACCTATGTTTCGATGTCAGTGGTGCTCAAACATTCTCATGTGAAGAACCCCCAAAATTACTGTATATGTATTTAGCCACGGACCCCCATCTAAAAATATTTAGTTCCAGGGACCCCCCAGAAGCAAAATTTGAGTTAACAAACGTTTGCTTAAAAAATACATATATTCAAAGATTTGCACACATTTTCACGACTTTTCAAAAATAGATGATCTACAAGCTTGCAGTGTGGCACTCGGTGCCGCGCTGTGAGCTTGTATATCTGCTATTTTTCAATAGCTAAAGTATAAAATAATTACTGCCCCTCCACCTTGGGCCCTAGTAACTCAGTCCCACTTCCCCCCCCTTGTGACGCCCCTGACTGTTGGCTCTCTAATCCCTCACTGTTTGTGACATTCTTCTTTCTTTTTGAGTGGATTTGACCAAACGCCGAACAACACATGTCCCAATATCAGGAGTGTGGGGAAACCCAACCTGCCGCCAATAAGATTCTTATCTTCTACAAATCCTCTCCCTCGCCTCGACAGGGAATACGTTTTTGTACAGTCACCAAATGAAACGCGGATGCCAACACAGTGAACACACAGTTATGCAATCAGTGCTTCCTTTTATACGCATGCTGGTTTGTGGATACATGACTATAAGCCTCTGTCACGTTGGTGTTGGAAGATGGGCTCACAAAGTGTCACCCACAGTGCTTCTGTGAGTTTATATTGGCTGTGTTCACCACACAACGCCATCATGCGACAAAGTACAAATCGGGCTTAACGTCAGATGCTGTATTTACTTCTTAGTAAATAGTGGTTTTTGAGCAGTGCAAACCGCTCCTATAAGTGGCTGTGCGTGTGTCCGTAGCCTTTTTCCTCAGCGTTTTGCTATAGTAAAATGTGTGTGCGTAGCATCATGTTTGTCTAGTGATGTCATATGTCGTATGTCTGTAGCCTTTTTCCTCCGCGTTTTGCCATAGTAAAATGTGTGTACGTAGCATCATGTTTGTCTAGTGATGTCATATGTCGTGTGTCTGTAGCCTTTTTCCTCAGCGTTTTGCCATAGCAAAACGTGTGTGTGTAGCACGTAAACTTCTCCATAGAGTGGCTATGCGTGTGTCCGTAGCCTTTTTCCTCAGCGTTTTGCCATAGCAAAACGTGTGTGTAGCATAGCCTGTACATCCTAGACTCAAATCCTCGTCTGAAGACGTTATGCAAGCACGACCACCGCTCACTTCACATTGGGTGTGATTTTTTTTAATTACTTAAAATGCGGTTCTGAAAAGGAGGCCTTACACAGCAGATTGAAAGTGAAGAATTATTCACGACTGAGTGATGGAAGTTGTTGCTGCTTGGTCTTAACATTCTAAACTAGCTCTATTTCAAATGCTTTGGAAGCATTTTAATTTGAACTTAAATGTATGTATTCAGGAGGTGTACTGTATGTGTTTATCCAGAGCTTGGGTGAGTTTACCTGGGTGTGCATCTTCCTCTCCTGACGCGGGGAAGATGTAAGCTTTCAAACCCTGAGTTCCAAAATATGTACATATGAAATGAAATATACATATTTATTATGTATGAGCAAGCCAAATGATGACATGCTAAACATAGTTAGTTGTTTCACATTATTTGAATTCACAGTGTTTTAAATCAGTGGTTCTCTACCTGTGGGTCAGGACCCCCAGGGGGGGTCCCCAAATTATTTTGGGGGGTCCCCAGATGAATAGCTTAATGTGCAATATTATTTGCTCACTCAACAGTAAACAAACCAGCATACAGTTTAAGTGTTTAGAGGGTATCTGCACATTTCTAAAGTAAAAATGTAAGGACTCTTTAATATTTCTAAAATAACAAATTAAACATTGGCCAAATTGTCAAATATTAAAGGCAGAAATTGTGAAAATATCCAATCTACATGCTCACAACGCCTTGTGTTGCAAGGTGTTGTGAGCATGTAGATCTGCTATTTTCAGAATAGAACTGTTATACAAAATGTAATGCCTCAACTCTTAGTGCTCATCAGGGTGGGGGGTCCACAGTTCAAATTTGATTATTTTGGAGGTCGTGGCCTGAAAAGGTTGAGAACCACTGCTTTATATTATCTGTTGCCCTGTCTTTAAGGACAGTGAAGGGCATCCAGGACAGTGACCGCAGGGCACAAAGCGGCAGCGTCGACCATTAATCTCCCTTTGTATCGACTGCTCCATTAGTGCGCCTGTGCTGTAGTAGGTACCCAGTGTACCGTACAGTACAGTATATCTGTTTTATGTATGGAAGCTGCTTGCTTTATGTTCTGTTGGAGGCACTGATGGTGGTTTCAGAGGGGCCATAAAGACGACCCCCTGTATCAGTGCTCATGTCAAGGACCACCCCCCACTTCCCTAATATGTACTTTGCTGTGGACCACCATTTGAAATGATTTGGGACTTGGGATTTTTCAACGTTTTGGAAATTGCTGAATAATTCAGTCTGTCAGTCAGTCAGTCTGTCCGTCACGTCACGTCACGTCACGTCACGTCACGTCACGTCACGTCACGTCACGTCACGTCCTTGGCTGCAAAACCAAACCCCTCATTTCTCACACTGCCCTCTTCTTTTTTGGACACTGTTCCTACAGATTTTGCCCTAAAATCACACAAAGCGGTTCACTGTACTGTATGTCTAGAGTCATGTCATCAACATGGATCTGTCCATGTTTAGCGCCACCAACAGGCAGATTTGTACATGCCACCTGGTGGTCGCTTATCTCCCGATCAGGGAGTCTTACTGGTAAAATGATGCTTAGGTGTTTTGCAAGGGCCTTCTTAAAGAACCAGTGTGCTGACCAACAACGACAGAACTGGATCGGTACCAGTGCCAGTGAGGACCCGGCGGGGACGGACGCTTACAGAGTCACACCACTTTTAGTGGCATGCTTTCCTCCTCTCTCTCTCTCTCTCTCTCCCACTCCCACTCTCTCGCTTCTTAACAATGCTGCCTCTTTCTCTCTCTCTCAATCCCTATACCTTCCTAACAATGCTCTCGTCTCAGGCTGCCTCCCATGATGACTGCGCTTGCCTTGTTGTCACCACTGTTTCTGGTACCAGTACGTGCCAAGTTGTGGCAGACAGAGCCATGCATCAACGGCTCTACAAGCAGAGTGGAGTTAATGCTTCACGTGGTGATGTCGGTGCAGCATGCACAAATACATCCTTAGTAGTGTTGATCCCCCAAGGATCTCTACGGCAGGGGTCTTCAACGTTTTCAGGCCAAGGACCCCTTAGTTGAGAAATACATGAAGCAGGGACACCTACAACGTGTTCATAGATTCCATATAGTTTCATTGTTTGACAGCACAATTATCAGTTTATGGTGGATTCATGTCAATTTGTGTTTTCAGATATTTAACCATTTGAACAGTCAATACTTAATAAACCTGACCTTTCACTTTGTATATGATGCATTTTGCATCATGTGATGCATTTTGCATCATTAGAGCATGCTGAAATACTACAATATTTAAAAACACAGACTGAACACAAAAAATATCTTGTGTTGATTGTGTCCCAAACAACAATAAAATAAGATCTGGTTGTCCCAGAGGTGAAATGGTCCTTTTAAGGACGCTAGGGTTCAAGTGGTTCACTGATGATGATGGCTGCCATACGATAGCCAGCTTAAGGTTTAGCTAAATAGAAGTTGAAATGAAGTCCTTATAATCTTGTTCTGTAGCTCTAGGGGCCTTCTGAGCTGACCGGGCCTCAGAACGAGCGTGGCGTAATCCCTCCGGACATGCACATTCATCTGAGTTGGCAGGTTCCTAAACGCTCTGATTGGAATCTAATAATGCTGCAATGGGTCTTTTTTCCCCCCCCTTTCCCTCGCTCTGGATAAATCCTCGCTGTGAGGTGAGAAGGATAGGTCAGCTGAGGCCTTGAATCAACCCACGTCTTCACCGTCCTTCCATCCAGCCAGTTACACAAACGAATGTTGCTTTGGAGAATGCCAGCACATCGTTTTTATATCGCTGGGATTGCCTGCTATCGATCCGCCGCATGTTGTGATTTGTCTCGCCGGTCTGCTCCGATGCATGCACGGCATGGACCCAAACGTTGATTGATTGAAGACTTTATTTGAAATTTGCATAGGAAAACATACAGTTTCACTGGTACAAGGTCAACTAAAAGGAGATCCTGGTAGGCACTTGGCTTATTTGCACAGGAAACCATTAAAGTATCTCATATAACATTTAATGACAGACAAATAGAACACAGTAATATGCAGATATAGTCACCAGTAAGACTCCCTAATCGGGAGATAAGCGACCGTCAGGTCGCAGCGTGATTTTAGGGCAAAATAGTGTAGTGTCCAAAAATGTGTTTGAAGAAATTGGCCTGTTGGTAGCGCTATATGGGACAGATCCATATTGATGAGATGAGTGTAGACATACTGTGTACCGATTTGAGTGATTTTAGGGCAAAATCTGTAGGAGCCGTGTCCAAAAATGTGTTTGAAAAAATCAGCCAGATGGTGGCACTATATGGGACAGATCCATGTTGATGACATGAGTGTAGACATACTGTGTACCGATTTGCGTGATTTTAGGGCACAAATTGTAGGAGCTGTGTCCAAAAATTTGTTTTGCAAGAATCGGCCTCATGGTGGCGTTAGAAGAGGTGAATTGAGGTTGTGATTTGGCAGGCAAGGAGTATGTGTGCAAAATTTGGCATGGATCGAGGCAACGGTTGCGGAGATATGAGCAGGGCAAAAGTGTGACGTGTGACGTGTGACAGACAGACTGACAGACTGACAGACAGACAGACAGCTGGTCAAGGTTTTGACAGTAACTGCGACCTGACGGTCGCAATAATGAAATGTAAAATCTAGGGGTATATTCCAGACCATGACATATTTCAGGGTGGAGCCCCTTATTGTATATTATAAAAAGCTGTTCAAGTTTAAGGTGTGACCTAACATCCTCGTCTCTGCTCATTAAATGAGGAAGTCATGTGTGATGGCTGCTGACAACTGCAATGTTACCGTTTGCAGAGGGCGGGGGGCCTCGGGCGGCGCGGCCGGCCGGCCCTGGACCACGGAGTCTACAAGGTCATTGTACACGGTCCGGCTCGTGTACAGGGCCTGTTGTTTTGTCTCCAGGTCGGCCATTAGCGCGTCCAGGTCATTGTCCTCCAATTCATTAAGGGACTCTAAAAGTGGACACAGACAAACATTTAAATAATCACACAATTACATTTTACCTCTAATACACACTTATCTTTATTATCTTAACAGAGGCCTTGTTCTGTTTCATTAAAGGGCAAGACCACTTTGGTCGAGGTTTGGGTTGTGTTGTAGTTACCTTGCCATGATTTAACTCCAAAGGTGGGCAAGAAATCAAAAGTAATTTCTCCATTGACTTCTAGAAATTGACAATTTAAAATATGCTCCTCATTGACTTCCTGGGGGCTCTGGGGGAGCTATTTTAGCCTGTAAACCAACTCAAACAAAGCTGATTCAGACAGTATAGATAGAACGTCACCAAACCCAGTACTGTTTGTTTTTGTTAATACCAGTAAGACTCCCTAATCGGGAGATAAGCCACCGTTGGTCGCTTATCTCCACAAATAGGCAAAAAAAAATGTCTTTCCAAAATCGTCCTGATGGTGGCGCTAGATGGGACAGATGCGTTTTGATTACATGACTGTAGAGATACTGTGCGATTTGCGTGATTTTAGGGCAAAAATTCTAGGAGCAGTGTCCAAAAATGTGTTTAAAAAAATCGGCCTGAAGGTGGCGCTAAATGGGACAGATCCATGTTGATGAGATGAGTGTAGACGTACTGTGTACCGATTAGCGTGATTTTAGGGCAAAATCTGTAGGAGCAGTGTCCAAAAATGTGTTTTAAAAAATCGGCCTGAAGGTGGCGCTATATGGGACAGATCCATGTTGATGAGATGAGTGTAGACATACTGTGTAGCGATTTGCGTGATTTTAGGGCAAAAATTGTAGGAGCAGTGTCCAAAAATGTGTTTTAAAAAATCGGCCTGAAGGTGGCGCTATATGGGACAGATCCAAGTTGATGACATGAGTGTAGACATACTGTGTACCGATTTGCGTGATTTTAGGGCAAAAATTGTAGGAGCAGTGTCCAAAAATGTGTTTTGCAAGAATCGGCCTCATGGTGGCGCTAGAAGAGGGCCATGTGAGAAATGAGGGGTGGGGTCTCCGCGCCGCCGAAGTGGACGAATAGGTACCGGCCCCGGCTCTCCCGGTCGCTCCTAGCCCGAGTTACGGCATTTTATGTGCGCTGCAGTGGAGGGGGTCCTCCACTGGGGGCGCCACCACTTTTGCATCCGTTCTGGAGCACCAGGTGTCGGTGGTCCCCGGGAATTCCCCGTGTGCAGCCCCGTTGGGGTGGTCATTTGGTCTTTTTTGCACATTTGGTCATTTTTTACACCTGGGGGTCCCTGGGGGTCCCGCAGGGACCTGGGGGTCCCTGGGGCTCCGGGGGTCCTTGGAGGTTGTAGTTTGGCAGGCAAGGAGTTTGTGTGGAAATTTTGGCATGGATCGGGCCAACGGTGGCGGAGATATGAGTAGGGGGAAAGTGTGACGTGTGACGAGTGACGTGACGGAGGGACAGACGGACGGACGGACTGACTGACGGACTGACAGCTGGTGGAGGTTTGGATAAAGTTGTTCAAAAAATATATACAGTAGATAATTACAAAGAAGGGTCAGTGGGAGGATAAAGCTGGGCTAGGTTTGTTTTGACCAGTTACGAGAGGCTGCCGCCTGTAAGTGGCTTTTCAGGGCGATTTTAAAGGATGTTAGGGATCCACACTCCTTTAAGGACGTTGGTAAGGCGTTCCACATTTTGGTGGTATAGCAGGAGAACGAGTTAATTCGACCCTTTGTTTGAGCTGACTCTGGGTTGAATGTGATCTGTGGCGCTGCTTCTGGTGTTGTAATTGTGGACATCCTTAACGTTGTTAAAGTATTTTGTCAGGTACATGGGTATCTCAGTGGTGTAGTGTATCTTGTACACCAGGCCCATTGCAAGATGAAGTTTGGTTTTGTCCAGAACATGAGGCATTTTGTCCTCAGATCCTCTCTTGTGTGGGTTCTGGGTCTTCTGTACACACAATCGTACAGTATTTCTAGTGGCACGTAGACAAGAAAAACATAGCTCCCCCCCCGTCCCACTCCGATGGAAAATGAGTGTTAAATCTGTCCCGTGTTTAAACATGCAATGTTGATTGGACCAAGGGTCACCGAAGACAGACAGGAAACACACAGCTGGTCTTTGTGTCCTGAGCTGACGCACATACAGTATCTCCAGCCAAAGTAGGATAGTGCATTTCTTCCACCCTGTCTTCGAGGGAAACTAAAGCCCAAAGGTAGGGATGGGACGATAAGCGATATTATCGTTTATCGTGATAAAAAAACGCTAACGTTAATCGTATCGTGGAGATTTAATTTATCATGAAATCGTCCTCCGTCATGCATTGGGATCAATTCACCTTTTATTTGCCAAGCTGCATATCCGGTACCACTTAAACCCTCTATAATTGCTAAATGGTACTTATAATATACGTACTTGATGCAGTCTTTTTTTTCACTCTATTAATGTCTTTGCCAAAAAATTGCCGATCTACAAGCTCACAACGCGTCGTGAGCTTTTTGATCTGCTATTTTTTGGCAAATGTTCCGCCTCCAGGACAATGGATGTTGATTATCGTGATAATATCGTAAATCACAATTTCTTTGGACCCAATAATCGTGACATGACATTTTCATATCGTCCCATCCCTACCGAGAGGTGATCTGCTGTTCATCCGTGGAAGGTATGCAGGTGGTCAGAGTGTCCAGCCAACTGGGAACAATGCACCATTCATAGTGTGACATTCTGTCGGGGATCAGAGTGTCCAGAGCGACGGACGCACCGGTGGTTGATTTTCGTTTCCCCCCCTGCTGCCTTTCACTCTTTCATTCAGCAACGGCACAACACAGTGCACCGGAGCTGTGCTGTTCGAGCCCCTTTCAGTCCCCACAAAGGACAAACTGTTGATACAGCAGGCCTGACTCACTGTGGAAGAGGTGTGTGGCTTTACTAATTGAGCTAAAGGTCCTGTTTGTGTTTGTATTTAAACCAAGCCAGGCCCCCCAACTCAAACCCCCATGTAAAGGCAAGGCCAGGCACGTGCACACATAGACATCAAAGGGGGCTTGGGGGTTGTAAAAAAAGTGCCCTCTCCAGACCATGAATGCGGTTTTCAGTCTGGTGAAAGAAATGCAAATGCACTCGTTCCATGCCATACCTGAAGGCAGCATTCAAGAGAATTGCCTTGTCCAAACTCTCCTGAACTTGGATGCAGCATCCTGTGTTGAAAGAATTGCCCTCTCTGTGTAGAAATCCATGCTTTGCGCCACTTCTCCAGCATTGACTTGATTGTGCTTAGTTCAGTGTGGTATCAAGCACCGGAAATGTTTTCAATAGTTCCACCAAAGGGCCCTTTTAGAAATGTCAGCCCCTGCCTCTCTAAAGGGGAGCACACACTGGACGTGGGCGGCTGCGCAGCGCCGCATCGCATCGCGGTATCGACGCACGTGAAGTGCCGCGCGGTAACCCCAACTGGATGTGGCGTGCTGCCACACAGCACATCCATTTCCCCCGGTGGGGAGAACCATGGGAGAACATGTTCACTGCGCGGCAACGCTGGAAAAATAGAACAGCGGCGTATCGGCGCGGCAGGCGAGGCGGCAGACCCGCGGCTGCGCGTGTCTGACGCCGCCGGTGTGGGTTAGTTCATTGAAAATAATGGGGCTGTATGTTTTAAAGCGCCGCTTCCGCGCCGCCTCCGTGTCCGGTGTGTGTTCCCCTTCACATTCTCTGTACGTCCTTGGGCAAGGCTACAAAGAGGCAGTTGAATGAATGACTCATAGTCAGGATTTCAAAACGGTGGCTCATTCAGGTGCATTGTGACTTTGATGGCTTAGGTATGTTTGGTATGGTTCACTGGGATGATGTCAGAGTGAGAGGGAGTTTCACAGATACCGGATGAACCACGACTCAGCGTGATGTCATGCTAGTGTGTTTGTTTACCCTCATGCGGACAGCGCCTTTGACTACGCACCCACACCTACACACCCACACCGGTAACCTGAGATGCCTTGTTGCCATTCACCTGCTCTTGGGCTGAGAGTAGCTCTGGTCCAGACTAGCGTCAGCTGCACCGACGCTCTGACAGGCGGCTGGCTAAAAGACTAAATCAGGATTTCTCTACCCCTGCGAGGGCTCAACTTCAGTCAAAATAAACTAAACTACTTCGCTACTCACCTAACCAAGGTAGTTTTGCGTTGTTGAAATTCTATTCTCCGTGGTGGGAAACCTCTCAGCAACCCACCCACTCTGTAAAATACATTATTTTTGTCATGAAATAAAACGCATCCAACTCGACCGCCGCTTATTTCCGGGTTGTGTCTGCGGTGGCTCGCCCCCGGCTCGAGGTGGGTGCATTTTATTTCATGACAAAAATAATGTATTTTACAGAGTGGGTGGGGTGCTGCTGAGAGGTTTCCTACCACGGAGAATAGACTTTCAACAACGCAAAACTACCTTTGGTTAGGTGAGTAGCGAAGTAGTTTTGTTTATTTTGACTGAAGTTGAGCCCTCGTAGGGGTACAGAATCCTGGTCTAGTCTTTTAGCCAGCCGTCTGTCAGAGTGTCAGTGCAGCTGACGCTCTGGACCAGAGCTAGGCTGAGAGGAGAGTGTCTCATTGACGAAGAGGAGGGCAACATTCACATTTTATTCGTGTTTTGTTTGTCCCAGACTATTGTCCATTCATACCACTGTTTGTTTGTCTAGGCGGCGAATAATTTGTCAGGAGTACTTTAAATGCCCACGTCTGGAGCCCAAATTGACAGAAGTGATAAAGAGACTCAGTGGGCTGTCGGGGACGGCAGGGCTGTGATTTGTGTCTTTGCCGTCTCTGTTCGCTGCACGCAGACGGAGGCTGCCTCGCTCACTCACTGACTCGGAGAATCTTATACTTCCACCTCCACGCCTCGGCGCGCTTCTGGCCGAGTGCTCCCGCTGTGGCAGATTGAAGGCCGCCGCACGTCCCATGCCGCGGCGAGTCGCCGGGCAGATGGTCTGCGAGATGTCTCCCTGTGCGTGAGCTTGCTGGAATATTTGCCCTCAGTTCTGTTCTCTTCTAAGAAGATCTTTGCTAGAACTTTATGCTCAAGGGTGAAATTTGAATTCATTTTGAATTCCCATCAGGAGTTTTTTGTCACTGTTGGTAGCTGTTGATG
Source organism: Nannobrachium achirus (assembly GCF_963921795.1). Taxonomy (NCBI): domain Eukaryota; kingdom Metazoa; phylum Chordata; class Actinopteri; order Myctophiformes; family Myctophidae; genus Nannobrachium; species Nannobrachium achirus. The sequence goes on along the minus strand of NC_137827.1, from coordinate 15,193,095 downwards.
GGAATGGCGATGACAGTCCTGTGTCTAAATCCCTAAAGCAAGAGTCTTCAACAGGGGGTCCGGGACGTTGCAAAAGCTTACAACGCCGTTGTAAGCTTGTAGATCGGCTATTTTTGGCAAAGAGGTTTGGTTTTGGGGGAAAAAGAGCAGACTAAGTACAGAGTGAAAGGTCAAGTTTATTAAGTATTGACGGTTCAAGTGGTTAAATATCTGAAAACACAAATTTACATGAATCAAAAATACACTGATGATTGTGCTGTCAAACAACTACACTTTATGGAATCTATGAACAGGTTGTGGGGGTCCCTGCTTCATCTCTCTCTCAACTAAGGGGTCCTTGGCCTGAAAACGTTGAAGACCCCTGCCCTAAAGTCTCCAGACGTCCGTTGCATCGGAAGGGGTCAGCCCAATGCTTAAGTCCCATGCTTAATGCCAAGGCTTTAATTACCAGATCTTAATGACAGGACCTTTTCAGTTAGTTTTCCTCTCATCAGATTATTGCAGAATTTCCACAGGAGTCATATTGCCTTGTTGACCAGCCACTGACCTCCGCGCAGCCCCATTGACCCGTCTGAATGCTGTCTAAATTGTCAGTCGGTGGCATTACAGCGTTGTTAACTCCAAAATAACTGGGTAAAACCAGTAAGACTCCCTAATCGGGAGATAAGTGACCGTCAGGTGGCATACACAAACTTTAGAAGGCAATCGTAGCCAATCAGGAGGGAATATGGGAAATGGGACAGATCCATATTGATGACATGACTTTAGAAATACTGTGTACCGCTGCGTGATTTTAGGGCAAAATCAGTTGGAGCATAATGTTCACCAGTCACCACAACAGGTGAGATGTGTTTGACATTGTGCACCAGCCGTGCTTTGTTGACCAAATGCTAACTTGCATTCAGAAATACTTCCAAGGCGCCATGGCTCGTAACGATTTCCAATCTGACTATATTGGGACAGAGATGAGAAAGTTTGAGGCGTGTTCAGACATTGAACTTTAGGCCTGGCTGCACTGACTGTTTGAATTTAGTTTGTCTCTTTGTTCCTCTGCTCCTCTCTGGGTTTATGCTGAGCGGTGTGTGTGTGTTGAGACTTGTTTGACCCCGGAGCAGAGGGGATGGGAGGGTGAGCTGGCTGCCGGATCAGTGGCGGAGTGGACTTCTTCACTGATTGCATGATTATTACAAGCAGGGGCGTCACAAGGGGGGGAAGTGGGACTGAGTTACTAGGGCCCAAGGTGGAGGGGCTTTAATTATTTTATACCTTAGCTATTGAAAAATAGCAGATATACAAGCTCGCAGCGCGGCACCGAGTGCTGTGCTTCGAGCTTGTAGATCTGCTATTTTTTAAAAGTCGTGTGCAAATCTTTGAATCTGTTGTTTTTATTTTTTTAAGCGAATATTTGTAACTCAAATTTTGCTTCGTGGCCAAAATACATATCATTTTGGGGGTCCTTCACATGAAAAAGATTGAGCACCACTGACATAGAAACATAGTTTTTCCAAGAATCCTTAGAAGGATTTGAAATATTCAAAGACCTGCACACATTTTCGATTTTTCAAAAATAGCAGATCTATCTGCTATTTTTCAATAGTTAAAGCACAAAATAGTGAGTAGTAATGCGTTCCCAGACTGAAGAACATTCATGGGGACCCGCAGTGAATCCTTGTACCCAGGGCCCTCATTTGGTGCGACACCCCTGATTACAAGCCTTGGTAATCACGCACACACACAAACGCTGATGGATTAGCCAAGCACCTCAGCTAACGTGAAACAAATCAGCGATGGTGTGCCACTACGTTTTAGATTTGGAGCACTCCTGCTCGCCTCCATTGGATCACAAGCTAAACAGTGTGGATTTAATTAGCTCTATATTGATGTGTCTTGTTGGGACCCGTGGAAAGTTTATTCTAGTGGGGTTGTTCAACAACCTTCACACAGCCTGAGACTGGTTCTAGGTGCCATGATAGTAATGTTGGTATGATGGTAAAGCAGGGGAATATATTTGTAAACCACCTTTCATACAAGGTGATTTTACTGAAGAGGGAAATATTTATGTGGCGCATATTAATCTGTGTTCATACGATTGGAATAATATTTGATGCTATTATTCTAGAATACATTTAAAACGATTAAATGTCAGTTGGTTAAGGAAGTATCTCTTCACATCATAAAAGCTTTGGGTGAAACTTAGGTTTCCAGACTGTACGTTTTTAGAATGGATTTTCACTTCAGTCCTTTGGTTGGCATTTTATCGTATTAATGCTCAATTGTTAGAATGAATGCCCCACCCTTTAATGCAAACCCCAATATACCTGTTGTCATAGGACACGTTTTGACCATCTGTTTGCCTTTGTCCCCTTATGCCCATATATGGAGATCTCTGCACACACAGTACCGGTTGCGGAAAACTCTGATGTCAGACATCAGCTCCGCATTCGGGCATTAATTTTATGCCCATATCTGGAGAACGTGCGTGCCGGTGGGAAGAGCGGTTCTCGAGATACGCGGATTACATACATACATACATACACACTCACAGAGATTTTTTGTTGACTCATGTGGCGTACGTGATGTCAGAGCCTTTTATGAAGTGATGTCACAATGAGTCAGCGATTGCGCCGATTTCCTCCGGAACAGCCTGATGTCAACAATCAGCTCCGCATAAGGAGATTCCGAACGTTTCGCGCCGGTTTCGGAAAACCGCGAGTCGGGTCGGGTCGAGGCCCGGCACTGCACTCCGTGCGGCGGCGGGGAACGCACGTGCCGAATCTGAAGCCGGTGGGACGAACGGTTCTCGAGATACGCGGATTACAAACAAACAGACAGAGATTTGTCGCATTTATAGATAGATGTGAATATCTGATTGAATGCTGCAAAGAATGTGCCAAATTATTTATTCATGAGAATCCGGGAGAGATTCCCTTGCTTTATTCTTAAGAGGCACCTTCTCAAAAATTTTACGTTGGCAGCTGTACCTCCTTATTGTCCTAATCTGCTGATCTGACAGCTGTCAACTCTTTCCATAGTACATGCGTGCAAGTAATAAGCATTACTATTGTGTGTGTGTGTGCGTCCGTACGTACGTCTGTCCGAAACACTAACTCTGGTGTCCCTTTTTGGGCATATCATTATGGTCAAAAATTGGCTATAGATTTCTCAGTAGCGGACCTATAAGCTTTCAAAGCTTTGAAATGTGAGTTGGTAGATCGGCTATTTTTGCAATGAAGTAGGGGTTCAGTGGTGTACCACTGCAACAGACGTGTAAGCACCAGGTGCTCCCCTAGCCCCCCCACACACACAATAAACAGTGACCAGAACCAGGCAGAAAAGAAAGGGGCAGCCTCATTTTCCATGCTGGCGTTTGAAGATCAGTCCAACCCTATGCCACCTCCCTCCCTTGCCCCCACACACCTCACTCCCTCTGATGTAGGCACAGCTGTGTCTCTCTCTCACCCCAGCCGCACGGCACACCCTCTCCCCCGGTTAACCCCCCCCCCCCCCCCCCCATCCCGCCTGGCGTCTGATCTGTCCCGCTCCGCGCATTATACACCAGCCCTCTATAGTGCTCCTTGATGGGCACCGGGTCAGGGCGTAGGGAATCGGCGCTTTGCTGACCAACCAGGGGCTCCGGCGGCACGGCCCGGGGGCCCTTTTGAAGTTTGCACTAATCACCAGCGCTGCTGATTCCGAGACCAGGCGGTGTGGGGGATGAATATAAATGTGTCCGATATGGAAATGCATTATTATCCACACACAAAGCAGCCGCACTCTTGGCGAACGGGCTGGTCTATTCTATAAATAGCCCCGGTTTATGAGTTTCTCCTTTTTCCACCTCCGACGTGGCAGGGAAATGGAATTGTCTTTCTGCTCCCTAGAACTGCTACACGGGCACTGCACGTGCTACTTTTATGTGGTGTTTGACGTCTGTTCAGTTTGTAGTAGGCTGACCTTCCGGCTTCTTTCTTTTGCTGTCTTTCAGTAGCGTGGGTTGGGTTTGGAGGTGGAAGGTTCTGACGAAAGTTTCGGGGTGAACTTGTGGTCCTCACCCAGAGGTGATCTCTCCAGTCCTCTAGAGCAGTGGTCCCCAAACCTTTTAGCAAGAGACCCAAAAGAGAAATTAGACTTTCGCCCGGGACCGAGACAAGTGAAAACAGCAGATCTACAAGCTCACGACGCGTCGCCTCACACAGCGTTGTGAGCTTGTAGATCGGCTATTTTGACTAAAGGACCACCTCACCTCTGGGACAACCAGATCTTATTTTATTGTTTGGGACAGGATCAACACAATCCTGAGTTATTTTTTGTGTTCAATCTGTGTTTTTAGATATTTTAGTATTTCAGCATGCAACAACGTGCAACAACTGGTCATATGATGCAAAATGCATCATATGACCAGTTGTTGCATGTTTTTATGTTGCATAATGTATGGAATTTCTTAGATTTATCATTTAATTATTAATGATGAAATGGCTTAGATTATTATTATTTTTTTAATCTCAGCTTTCTCAGCTTTTCTGAATGTTTTTTGAAAAGGTTTTGAAATAATTATAATTAAAAACAAAGTAGGGAGCAAAAAATTACCCATAAAAATGTGTCCGCGACCCACACATGGTTCCCGACCCAGTGTTTGGCAGCCAGTGATCTGGAGCCAGGCATTAGCATGGACAGATGAAAGGCAGTGGAAGAGAGAGGGGTATTGGCCCCAGAGATGCGCTCACAGGCGTGGCGCTGCAGCTGTGTCCGGAGGGAGCTTGTTTGTATAAATATGCTGTGTGAATGATGGGTGTCCTAAGCCTTGGATAACACAGATCATGCTTTTCAAAGGCATGCGTAACTTTGTTCCCGGAGCCTCAGTGGTGCAGACTTTACAGGAAAGCAACACTCCAGGCTACTGGCCTTTTTGGCATGGAAATGCCAAGACTCGTGCTGTTGCCATCATCACGGTCTCTGTGCTCTGATTGGTTTCGTCGGGTTCTAAGTCACAAACGGCCAATGTAGCCTTGCTTGAAGCGACCTTATAAAGTTATAAGCATACAGTATGCAACACATTGCTGTTAGTGATTTTCGTGTACTGTTCATAATGAATTTATTGTTCACTTACTCGCTAATGTTGTTCTGTTGACTAGATCAGTGGTTCTCAACCTGTGGGTCGGGACCCCCAGTGGGGTCCCCAGATGATTAACTTAATGTGGGACATAGTTTTCTCACTCAACAGTAAACAAACCAACATAAAGTTTAAGTGTATAGAGGGTATCTGCACATTTCTAAAGTGACAATAGAAGGACGTTTTAATACCTCTAAAATGACAAATTAAAGATTGGCCAAATTGTCAAATATTAGAGGCAGAAATTGTGAAAATAGCAGATCTACATGCTCACAACGCCTCGCAACAATAGAACCGTGTTGTACAAAATGTAATGCCTCAACTCTTAGTGCTAGTCAGGGTGGGGGAGTCCCCAGTTAAAATATGATTATTTTGGGGGTCGTGGCCTGAAAAGGTTGAGCACCACTGGACCAGATTACAGTAATAGGGCTACTTATTGAGGCACCATGCATCTACAGGCTCAGCACAGGAGCACAGCCGTATTTATTTACTGCCCTGAGAAGCTCAAACGACACCTGTGACCTCAATCCTGGGCGTTCACCGTCAGACACTACCATTAACCGAGCGCGGGTTCAGTCAGGGCCGCATTTAGACCATTAAAAAACATTCTCCATCGTTCACTTAGAGTGGCTTGGGCAGGAGAAGAAATGAATTTTCCCCAAGCCCGTTTGCTGCCGAGCCAAAATGACAGAGTTTCCACAAGAAGTAAATGCATCCTTGAAGCTCTAGGACTGCATTTACTGGTGGGGAGATGATGGCCAAAGTCAAGAGGATACACAGTGAAATTGGGGAAATTGCTGGTTTCTCTTAGAGCTACTGTAGCTCAGAGTCGGAATGAAATGTATTTATAGTTATATTTTCCTTGACGATTAGTCATGCAAATAGTAATAACGCTGTAATTGTGTTTTGACATTACATTGTATTTCTGTTTGCCTTTTTAGGCTGTGTAAAATAAATTGCACAGGGCAGAAAGCAAATAGCATCAATATACAAAATAGGATTTTTTAAATTAAATTTGTACTTAAAGCTATACTGTGTAAGTTGCTCAACTAGTGGTCAGTAGCGTCCGCGTCTTTCGGCCGTTATTCGCCGCGGACCGGGCCTCACACCCCCGCGTCACCCCCGCGTCTGCCTCCACCTCGCCGAGATCTATCTTTAGAGGGGTCCCTGGTTCCTGTGCGTTCAGGCATTCCGGAGAAACGGAGTGTTTCACCCGAGTATAGATAGAGACACACGGGCGCCTACAAATATGGCCGCCCTATTGTGATAGCTAGCGACCCCACTTCAAGATGCGCTGTGATTGGCCGGCAGTGTATAACCCTCGCTGTGATTGGCCGGTAGTGTATGATGACGTAATTTTTGCGCGAAAACCGGACCCCGGTCAGGATCATAGAAAACATATAAAGAGAAGGCTTCAGAAGCTGAAAATAACGGAGTGGGTGTTCTAAAACTTTAGCGATTTAAGAGTTAGGACAATTTTAAGATTTGTTTTATAAAAAAAGTTACATGGTACAACTTTAACTACGTATTTAACTTTTAAGATTAGGTTTTAACAGGGAGACAGGCTGAGTGGTCGAACTGCGGATTGGCTCACGCTTCAAGCTGTGAATAAGGATGTTTGTGGACTGTGGAGCATCGCCAGCAATAAAGATGAAAGCGCATGAGAGATCTTCCTTATTGAACTTGCGCTTAGAGCTACATCTTCAAATGTGTTTTCAAAAACTGCAGCTCTAGAAGGTCACAACATGTAGATCAGCCACTGTTGACCAAATAGGGCATCAATTCCTTTAAAAACATGAAAAGATCACATGGAGATACCGGTCTCTGCCAGACAGAGATGATATCAGACAGAGAAGCTAGCAATGCAGGCAAGTTAGCCTTGACAACCCTGTTTGAATGTCCAGAACTTCACCAAAAACCTCCTGAAGCCAAATTAATATTTAATTCCTTTGACCATAGATGGGGAAAATTGACAACACCGAAGGCCAAATGCAGGCCTGCTGTACTCAGTTTAATCAATACGTCTGAACTTAAACAACCTTAAACTAAATCTGAAAAATAAAAATAAATAAACCAGCGTGCCTTTGGTTCAAACCCAGGAGCTGTTCCTTTTAACTTTGAATTTGAGACTGCATTTGTGGACAGAATGTTTTAGTTTAGTTAGTTATGAGACAGACAGTGTCCTTGTGTCCCAAATAAAATCACTTTGGCACTGCCTGTTTATTACATCCTTTATTTATTGACAGCAGCAGCAAAGAGCTTTGGACAAGAAACTGAATAAACATCCAATATGATTATTTATAACGCACTTAACAAAGCAAAGTGCTTTTCTTAAAAAAATCCATACAAATCCTTAAACATTAAAACACCACATGTATTACCGTTGGTGCCTGTTGAGATTGGCACACTTTCTGGGGCAACATGCCAAGATCACACATGTCACACATGTCTTCTTCTTCTTTTTTAGTTTTTTACTCTCAAAACAGTTCCTGCAATGTAGTGCATTTGAAACTACATTGCAGTGCACATCATGGGATGATCACTGCTTGCCTCCTGTGAATTGTTTTCTTTTTCTTTATTTTCTTTTTATTTCATTGCTGAATGAGGTCAGCAGACAAAGTGACGTGAGTGAGATGAAAAAAGAAATTGGGTGAAATCTGCCAATCTCAATAGGTACTAACAGTAAGTGCAGAGTGAGAGATAATTTAATATATGTTTTATTTATAATCTCAATGAGGATGTTTTTACAGTAACCATCAACATGAGGGCAGACAGGCTGCACTTTTTTTTTTTATTGTTGTAAGAATTCTTTTGTTGAAAATTAATGATCACTCTCACAGCCAGACCACCTACTGTAGGTCTCGTCCCCCAGCTAAGGAACCACTGCGCTAGTCCCAGCAGGTGATATGCATCTGTGAGCAGGTTGGGTCTCTGGAGAATTTGATAGCCTCACAGTGGAAAGTCTTTGCGGGAGGCACTGCTTTTGTTCATGATTTCCCATCCACCCTCCACTTGTCCAGGTCACATATTCATCCCATGGTTCTTCTTTCAGCTTGCCCCACTGACCTGACAAGCTTTTCATCTCTGACTGCAGATTGTCCACTGTGGGGGCAGACCTCCATTCAGAAACGCCCCCACTTAGAAACATCCCCATTCAGAAACATCCCCACTGAGGTTAGGGTTAAGATTAGGTTTAGGTGGCACCTCCATTTAGAATAATGGAAGTCAATCTTCTGAATGGCAATGTTTCTGAATGGAGATGTGTAACCGTCAACTGTTGTCCTGCTATCAAATGTAACCACTAACTTAAACCCTTAGTTGACCGGGGTCAGCACACTGCGAGCTTGCAAATTGTCTATTTTTGGAGTGGTGAAAGCACTCCCAATAGACAGGTATGTCCGTGGGTATGTCCGTGGGTGGGTGGGTGGGTGGGTGGGTGGCTGGGTGGCTGGCTGGCCGTGTCCGTAGCCTGGCAATACCTTGAGTGGCCACACACAACACACTAGTTAAAGGAGGGGCGCTGTTTTGTGCAGGCCAGGCACACTCAACACATACACGCACGCACGCACGCACGCACGCACGCTGCTCAGATTCACCACTCCACTTCGAACCGAGGTTTGATTTTTGTGGAATGTTCACCGCAGAATAGGGACGCAAGGGTTCGTTTGGTTAGGCAGGCATTTGCTGAGGTCTTCAAGTGCAATTTTAGGAAGGGAGAGCATGTTTTTTTTTTTGGGGGGGGGGGGGGGGGGGGGGGGGGGGGATAAAGAATACCATGTGTCAGACAATATTTGATTGGTGGCCTCAATTGCTGTGCCAAGAGGAATTTGGTTATGGATAAGGCTGTCACAATTATTACATAATCGTTTAATCGCAATTATTTGACAACATCACGGTTATTTTTCATAATCGTTTCCATGTTGAAAAATGTTCAGATATTATTATGTTTTGTCAAAAATAGTGGAAATAGCAGATCTACAAGCTTGTAGATCGGCTATTTCCACTATCAATGTTCTTTTTTTAAGTATAAATTTGTCAAATATGTCAGTAATTTCTTTGTGTATTTACGTTATGTGACATATCTGCCATGTGCAACTTCAAAGCCTAAAAGCCAACAACGATAAAAACACAATTAAATCGTTAATCAAGCAATTATTTGAGTGACAATTTGTCATGTAAAATGTCATAATCGTGATTCGTGACAGCCCTAGTTATGGACCTTTTAGTAACTCTTGCATGTCTTCTGCTTTCATCTGTCTTGGACCTCAATAGACTCTCTCTGCATCAACCATGCACTCATCCTAATCCTGTCATAATCGTCACGATTATGACATTTTACATGACGAGTAATTGTCACTCAAATAATTGCGATTAACAATTTAATTGTGTATTTGTCGTTGACAATTATATTTCTGTTTGGCTTTTAGACTTAAGTTGCACAATGGTAGATATGACACCTAAATATACAACAAAATTACTGACATATTTGACAACTTTATACTTAAAAAAGAACATTGATAGTGGAGATGCGACACGTTGTGAGCATGTAGATCTGCTATTTCCACTACTTTTTGAACGTTTTTGTAACTATATTAACATTTCTCAACATGGAAACGATTTTGCAAAATAATTGCCATTACCTCAAATAATTGCGATTGGACGATTATGTAATAATTGTGACAGCCCTAAAGCCATCTCCCCCAGCACGGCTTTGTTCTTATTCATTATTTCTCTGTGACAGTGCAGCCTCCACTTCCATCCATGTCTGTCTCCTCATCCTTCTCCACAATTCTTTTCTCTTCATTTGCCCATTTCACATAGTCGTCAGCAGCATCCTGACAGCCTGTGGAAGTCTCTCTCTCTCTCTGCGTCTGTTTGAGGGCATCTTGTGTTGACATGTGGGCGTCCGTTCCTCCCGTCCGTCTGTCTGCAGCTACTTTGACAGTGGAGATGTATGCTCAAATATCCTGAGGAATAATTGAGCTGTCAGTGTTGTCTCACACCCTCTTCAAACTCCAAACAGCTTTATTAATCCCAGCAGCGGGTAATTAGTGCCGAGAGGCTTGTAACGGAAAATCACGGTAACGTGCAGCAACAACAACAACTGGAATAAAATGATTTTAACCACATGAAGCCTAGCATTCCCATTCTGGGCATGTCACAATAGTTGAACATTCAGCAAAAAATGGCAAATCTACAAGTTTTGCGAAGTGATTTTTGTATTGGTGAACACATTTGGGGGCCAAGGACCTCTGAGGGACCCCTGTCAATGAAGTACAGCATATATAGGGTTTCATTCCTAATGTAAGTCAGGGGTAGGCAACCGTAGGCACGGGTGCCAACATTGGCACAGGGGAGGGTATCACTGGCACACTGGCATAAGTGTGAGAGAAGGGACTTTTCTCTTTAGATAAAATATAAAAACAAATTTAGTCAAAGAAATTAAGTCCCCTCATATATGTATGGAAATTGTATCCTGCACATAATTCTACATTCATTCAAACTCTGACCCTGGACCAGAGAGGGAGTCTGGGAGAGAAGGGGTTTATTACATCCTGATGTGAAAGAACAGAGAAAAGGGTTGTTATTGGGAAATCATCCTGTTGGAAACATTTTATTTTGATGAGGTGTCATAATTAGACGTAATGTTAATTGATATGGCACACTGACTATCAAGAAAATAAATGTCAAAAAGGTTGCCGACCCCTGCTGTAAGTAAAAAAATAAAAAGAATACTGGTAAACACTAAGGAGCATTTAAAACTCATTGTGCCCAAGGGCCGAATGATTTTAGAATGTCAGTTTACAAGCAGGTAAAATATAACCACGCCCTTATATGTGACATTTCACCTGCAAAACATGTCCAGGAGAAGATAAAATGCTCTCAGCTTTCTGGAGGATGTGTTGGCTACAGAAAGAATTCTCTTTGTTTTCAGTCTGATAATCATGGAACAGGTTTTGTCAATACTGTTCAGACTGTTTCTATCTCTTACTGTGAGGTTTTGAAACCAGTAGATAAGATGAAAAGCTCAGAAGGGAGAAGGCTCAATAAAAGATTGATAAAAACAACAGAGGATGACAGACCTGATGGAGGATGAAATGATTCACTTCTAGACTGTGAATTCTCTGTTGCACCTCTCTGTTATGTCTTTGAAACCTCTGGCTTTGATGTACAGTATATTTCCTTTCACTGTCCCCTAGGGCATTCACGAATAGTGATTTTTAGTATTCGAATTATTTGACCTCAAAGTATTCGAATAGTCGAATATTCGACATGACTGGCCAAACTGTCAAATATTAATGAGTAAGCCCATCTACATGCTCACAACGCCTCGCTGTAGATCTGCTATTTTCACAATATTTTTCTGCGGAACCGAGTCACATTAATGTAATACCTACAATTCCAAGTGCTTGTCAGGGTGGGGGTCCCCAGTTCAAATATGTTTATTTTGTGGGTCACGGCCTAAAAAGGTTTGCGAACCCCTGGTATAGAGCATTGACAAAGTCATCCACCAGGGACAACTCATTCTTATGACTTCCTATCTAGCCAAGCTTTATAAACTATATATTTGCAGGATGAGTAATGAGAAAACAATAAAAAAACAATAAAAAAATAAAAAAAGCGAATATTCGACTTCGGTGAACAACGTCGAATAGTGACTTTGATATATTCGAATATTTGGTGAATGCCCTACTGTGTCCTGTTCCAGTCTGTATAGACTACTAGTCCTTACCCGTTCAAAGATATGAGCTCCGAAATGATGTGCAGTGTGTGGGTTATGGGGTGTGCACTGTGCACACAGTATATGAGGGATGGAAAGTAACTTTCTGGTGCTTGCATGATATGTAGGAGCATCAATGTAAGAAATACCCGTTTCGTTTAAAGGCTACAGAGATACTGTGTACCGATCTACATGACAACATCTGAAAGAGGGCCAGCCAACACCACCCATAGATATAGATACACCATAAAAATGCAATTATACAGCATACGATTTGTGAAAGTGACAAACGGGCTTCACAGTTATGTCAGGTGTGTTCATATGCTGATGGTGATGCGATTTCAGATCAATTGCTCCAGCCACTGAGGAGAAACGCGGTTTCAGACAGACAGACACTCAGACAGACAGACAGACATTCGGAAAATTATATGTTAGATGGGTGCAACAGTTAATCGAACTAATCAATTTAATCACTCCCTATTTTAGGCATGTCATTATAGGTGAACGTTTCAGCAGGTCTACAAGCTCACAATGCATTTTGAGCTTGTAGATTTGCAATTTTCAGTATTTTTTGCATGACATGAGCTTGTATTGCCGTTTTTGTACGCCACCGTTGTACAACAACAAGTATAATACACGGTTAAGTGGTTAATCAGACTCATTGATTTAGTTGATGATAAATAATCCAACTTGATTATGAATAATCAACTCATTTCAAAATAATGAGGTTTATTGCCCTGCCCATGACTGGGCCCTGGGGGACTGTGATGTAGGGGTGAAACGGTTGGTTAATCAAACTAATTGATTCAATCAGTTAGAAAACAGAATAAATATCACCATGCAAAATGCAACCGTATTCTGCTCCTGTCTGTAGCTTATGCCTCTCTTTTCCCCCATAACGCTTACGAGCCCAGCCTCTACCCGTGACTAAACCTGACGGACGCTTCTCCTTGACCTGATCCCGGTGCGCTGGCAGCTGTCTGACCCCCAGCTGGTTGTTGAGGAAAAAAAAAAAAAACGCTTTGGCGCAATTTCTGTATGCCAGGGTTCCCCAATAGGCGGCCTGCGGGCCATTTGCGGCCCACGGGGGCTACTGTCTGGCCCCCACCAATCCCAGTAATAATGGTGGTATAAGAGCAGCAACAACACTAGTATATCGTCATTGTTGGGTGGAAACCTCTTATCTCAAAATGTGTACGTTCTTTCCCAAAGTAAAGCCCTGCTTCATCATACGAGGCCGTCGCACAAAAGTAGTGAAAACAGCAGATCTTGATCGGCTGTTTTCACTAGTTTAAATTGTTTTTAAAATGATAAATGCAAAACGAACGGTTTTGGACATACAAGATTTTCACCCGACAACGATATCTGAACTGTCTCTGGAGTAGCGGGAACACCACCGTCGCCCCCTGCAATGTTGTGGCCCTTGGCTTGGTACCCTAGACATAATTCGGCCCTTGGGGAAAACTAATCGGGGAACCCTGCTGTATGCCATGCATTTTTCACACTCTTCTATTCTCTGATGCACGATGTCCCCAGTCATCAGTCAGTCATGAAAACGCTGGAGTCTGTTCTGTTGCCTTGCCAGGCATGCACAACAAAACAAAACAAAGTGTAATGTTCACGAAATGTAGAGCAGGTGTTCCTCCTTGCTCTGATTGCCTCCTTGGCTGCGGGTGCTCGGCAGTGTTGCCATGTCCACTTATTATAAGCGACTTTAGGCTTGCTTTTCTCTAAAGTTGCTTTGAAATATTGGTGGTTGCAGTTTTCATGGGCTTGTTTCTTAAGTGTAGTTGCTAATTTGGTATTGCTTCCTAATGTTATTTAAACCAGTGGTCAAAAATATTCAAACATTTCCTTCCACCCCCCACCCCCCAAAATGTTTTTCTTTTCTTTTTTGAGAATGGCAGATCTACAAGCTCATGATGAAACGTTTTGTGAGCTTTTAGATCTGCTATTTTCAAATAGCCGTAGCCTAGTCACTTCTTTTGGGCTGATTTTCATAGACCTCGTTGCTTATTTCTCTCGCAAAATCTGGCTACACTAGTAATCAGCTACTACAAGTCAATATGGTGAGCTTGTAGATAGGCTATTTTCTGCAGATATTTGTTTTAGCATGAAAATAGTCACTAGTATTGAATCCTGAGGGACTCCTCTCAACGAAGTCTAGAGTTTAAGTGGTTAAATTCTGCTACATGAGGACGGCTGCTAGTGCATTTTGGCCGGAGCAATTAGAGCAACACTGATTTCCCCAATCTATTCATGAGCACGTACAAGCCCATATGACCAATCGCAAACATGGACAAATCTGTTGGAAGCAGAGTGCATATTTCACAAACGAAGAGCGAACTATAATATTAGACAAATGCAAACAATTCTAACGCACAATTCAGGCTAGAAACAACACAGTTGCAGCTGCCAATGCAGGAAGGAAAGCTGCCAAAAAGAATTGTTGACTGTGTGAAGGAGTAAATAATATCATTGCCCTATCATTCAGGCACAAGGAGATCTGACTAATTAGTTACATTTGTATGTGTATTGTATTTAATTAAATGTATGCGTTGCTTATGTGTATTCTTGTGTATGACTATGCTGGCCAAATTCTTTCAGCTGCAAACCCTGTAGTGTAAAATAGGCATGGGAGTAAATAAAAAATGTATAAAACCCAAGCATGGCTTACTTTCATACCATGGGACGTATAAAAAAGAAGTACACAGCTTTACTGCTGTGAAATGGTTTTGATCTTGCTTACAGCCAACAGATCAAGAAGGATTTTGCTGGCCTCTGAACACAGTTCAGTTCTCTTAAAAACTCACGTTGCTATATTCACCGTTTCCCAAACAGTGGGCCGGGCCTTTTTTGGGATACAGACAAATTTGTATGGGTCACAACTAAATAGCCGATCTACAAGCATGCATGCGGCGCGACGCGTTGTGCGCGTGTAGATCTGCTATTTTCACTAGTTTGGGTCCTGGGCAAATGTTTAATCTCTCTTTTGGGTCTTGACCTGAAAAGTTTGGGAACAGCTGCTATATGTAGCTAAAAGCTGTTGCTCCCTGTCTGTCCTCCACTGCTACAGTATCTCAACTACCTGTCTTGAATAGACATAAGGATAGGGAGAGAGATTATTACAATTTATTGTTTTCGGCGAGCCGGTTTTGCTCTCAAATGATAACGAACAATACTGCGGCCCCTGTAGCAAACAAAACCTCTGTTATTTAGCAAATATGCCAGTAGTATCCACCTCCTACAATTGAAAACATTTGGCCTGCAACTCCTCCACGCCGCCCTCTGTGCTTTGGTTTATCCATTTTGACAACCTCCTTCATCCACAGATGTTTGACTCTGAGCCACCGCACACCATCTGACCTGAGAAACAGCCAGGACAGAGTGGGAGATTATTGGTCGAGCCCAGTGTCGGTAGACAAAATGTCCCTGTTTTGTGGGCCTCTGGTTGGCAGTCCAGTGCTGCCCTGCCCTTAGCTATAGACACTACTGTAGTGGTGACCTGGAGGAAAAAAAACCCCCCACAAAATTCACTGTGCCGTCTGCCTCTCTAGGTCGTCCTCAGACGAGCCTTCCATCCAAGCCTCAAATAGCTCTATTGGCATTGTTAACACATACGCTGCCCTTTAAAAATGGCTGCCAAAGTGCCAGGATGCCAAATTCACCCATAACAATGAAAATAATAGTTGCACGCCCATGCACAGATCATGCACCGTGTGTGTGCACGCCGTTCACAGGTTTCAAACAAAAGAAAATCCATTTGGAAATCCGTTCAGGCATTCATAAGATATCAGCCATATGTTTTTTTTCAAATGTAAACAAACATGGCTGCCATGTTTGAAAGATGGGGTTGGTATGGGGGTCAAACATGCAATTTCACGATTGCGGTCACGTAGATGGAAGGTTTTTTTTTGCAAAAACTGACCAAAACTCAGGAAACTTTGGCGTGGCAGCGGCCAACAACGGGAATAACTCTGGAAACTTGTGAGGGGGCAGACAATGAGTTCACATGTGAGTGCCTTTCTCAACACCATGGTCTAAGTTTCTCAATGGAAGAGGGGATACCTCCTCCAACCTATGTAGTTCCATTGTATTAACTTCATGTTAATTAATGCTCTACTAAACAGATTGGTTAAAGCAACCTTTTATTCATACTGAGAGATCTTTTTTATTATAGTGTCCTGCACCACATGACCAGACCGCACAGGCTTACAAGACACTCACAAAATATACATAGAATTGACATAGACTTGACATTCATACAAATGTAGGTTATCTGGATTTCAGCTGTAAAATAGCTGTAACAACGCTTTGAATGCAAAAAGAAAGCAAATCACTTCAGGTTTGACACATTCAGTATTCAAGATTCAACCTGGCTTATTTCTCACTCACTCCCACAGATGTAGTAGTAGCAAAGTGTTGGTGTGGCATGTGTGCTGTCTTACAACAAGGTCTAAAATAGGGCTGAAGTGTTTATATATGTGTTACAGGTGTGGTTCTACATGCTCAGGGTGTTCACACCATAAACAGACTAATAATTCAGCAGGGTTGGGTGTGAGTACATTACACTAGTCACTCACCACTCAAATACATGTTGGCTGTTGTTAACTGGCACATCTGTCTGCACTACCAGCCACTTTGGCACCTGGATAACTATTATTTAGAAATGCTGCTGAGAAACTGCAAAGTGTCTGGTAGACGCACAGCAGCCCAGCTGCTGCTGTGGCCAACTGAACAATAGAATCTATGCCCCGAGTCCTGACTCCTGGTTATTTAGTTTAGGGTTCTCAGCCTGTGGGTCGGGACCCCCAGGGGAGTCCCCCAATTATTTTGTTCCCCAGATGATTAACTTAATGTGCAACGTTGTTTTCTCACTCAACAGTAAACAAACCAACAAAGTTTAAGTGTATAGATAGAGGGTATCTGCACATTTCTAAATTTACAATTTAAGGACTTTTTAATACCTCTAAAAGGACAAATTAAACATTGGCCAAATTGTCAAATATTAGAGGCAGAAATTGTGAAAATAGCTGATCTACATGCTCACAACGCCTCGCAATGCGAGGCGTTGTGAACATGTAGATCTGCTATTTTCACAATAGAACCGTGTTACAATAGAAACGTGTTATACAAAATGTAATGCCTCCCCAGTTAAAATATGATTATTTTGGGGGTCGCGGCCTGAAAAGGTTGAGAACCAGTGATTTTGTTGACATATTATGCACTTTGTCTCATTCGTTCTTAAACCTTTGTGTGTAAAGGACCCCCAAATTGATATATGTATATATCAAATTTCAAAATATCTGAAAAACCTATGTTGCTTACAGCCAACACAGCAAGAAGCCCCCACCCCCCTACTTGATCTTACTACACGACCACAGTGTCACACAAAAGCATCAAAAGTAGCACAGCTTGTCAAACTGCGACTTTTGCTGCATTTGAATACTGAAAAGTAGCAGTTTTGGACATAATGAGGTTTCCACCCGACAGAGACGATATATACTTAGCTCAAATCTAAAATGACATGGATCCTTTCCTGGCTTTAATGGGTTAATATATTTTTTTTCATATCTGGTATCATCTAATACACTTTGACAAATGTGCAGAGTAGTGGCTGGCTGTTCTACTTAGATCAATTGCCTTGACATCTTTGACTCGAGCATCATCATTGCGGTCCCACCCTAATTTACAGTACAGAATAAGACAGAATAAAGCCATAATTAGAAATAATGTGTTTGTAATTAGAAATACTAGAAGCTCGGCCGCCTCGGGAACAATGTAAATAGGGGATGAATGCCCCGCCCTTTAATGCAAACCCCATTACCTGTTGTCATAGGATCTGTTTTGACCATCTGTTTGCGTGTGTCCATTTATGCCCATATATGGGGATATCTATCTGTCCACGTCCATTTTATGTCCATATATGGAGATCTCTGTAGGACCTGTATTGACCATCTGTTTGCGTGTGTCCATTTATGCCCATATATGGGGATATCTATCTGTCCACGTCCATTTTATGTCCATATATGGAGATCTCTGTAGGACCTGTATTGACCATCTGTTTGCCTGTGTCCATTTATGCTCATATATGGAGATATCTGTATCTGTCTGTCTGCATCCATTTCATGCCCATATAACCCCATTATACCTGTTGTCATAGGATCTGTTTTGACCATCTGTTTGCGTGTGTCCATTTATGCCCATATATGGGGATATCTATCTGTCCACGTCCATTTTATGTCCATATATGGAGATCTCTGTAGGACCTGTATTGACCATCTGTTTGCGTGTGTCCATTTATGCCCATATATGGGGATATCTATCTGTCCACGTCCATTTTATGTCCATATATGGAGATCTCTGTAGGACCTGTATTGACCATCTGTTTGCCTGTGTCCATTTATGCTCATATATGGAGATATCTGTATCTGTCTGTCTGCATCCATTTCATGCCCATATATGGAGATCTCTGTATCTGTTTGTCTGTGTCCCTTTATGCCCATTATGGAGATCTCTGTATCTGTCTGTGCCTCCGACTGTGTTGCAGACACAGTGCTGGTTCCCCCTTTAATGCAAACCCCATAATACCTGTCATAGGACCCGTTTTGACCTTCTGTTTGCCTGTGTCCATTTATGCCCATATATGGAGATATCTGTATCTGTCTTTTTGCGTCCATTTTATGCCCATATATGGAGATCTTTGACCATCTGTTTGCCTGTGTCCATTTATGCTCATATATGGAGATATCCGTATCTGTCTGTCTGCATCCATTTTATGCCCATAAACGGAGATCTATGCAGACATAGTGCCGGTTCCGGAAAACCCTTTGAAATAGGGAATGAATGCCCCACCCTTTAATGCAAACCCCATTATACCTGTTGTCATAAGAGCCGTTTTGACCATATGTTTGCCTGTGTCCTTTTATGCCCATATAGGAACATCAGAATACGTAACCATGGCATTTTTTGTTGACTCATGTGGCGTACGTGATCCCAGAGCCTTTTATGAAGTGATGTCACAATGAGTCAGCGCTTGCGCAGATTTCCTCCGGAACAGCCTGATGTCAACAATCAGCCCCGCATAAGGAGATTCCGAACGTTTCGCGCCGGTTAGGGAAAACCGCGGCGGGGGAGCGCGCGTGCCGAATCTGAAGCCGGTGGTTAGAAATAATATGTTTTCATTAGACAGAAACAAACACAGTTATACCTTAATTACCCCTGCATTATGTTCTATCTTCTTTCATAATGTATGTCCAGTTTGCGACAGAGCCAAATATCAATTGCTAGATATCTAGAAACGCTCGGGAAGAAATCGCAGAGTTCTATAATCGCGTCCAGATCTTCTCGCAGTGCTTTTCACACACAACAAGCAAAACCTCGGCGAGCAGCCCGATCTTGCGGCAGAGTGCCAAAAATGGTCAGCGACAGCACAATCGGCTCAAAAGTCGGGCAGTGTGTTCGAGCCCTTATTCGATTTCTAATTAGAACATAATGTAGGGATAATTAAGGTATAACTGTGTTTGTTTCTGTGTAATGTAAACATATTTCTAATTATAAACACATTATTTCTTATTATGGCTTTATTCTGTCTTATTCTGTACTGTAAATTAGGGTGGGAGTGGGACCATCATTTAGTTGTTTATTATAATCGTCTTCATTGGTTTTTAGCTTATTATTGTCCAAATGCTTACAGTATCAAGTTGATCTGTTGATGTTCATTGTAGAAACCTTATCTGCATTACGTTTTTAGGCGGGATTCATAGCATGACTGAGACTCCAGGGAGAGGGTTGAACCTTTCATTCTTTCAATGCAATTCAATCATGCTCTGGAAATGTTCTTGGCATTTATTCCTCACTTGAAACTATGAGCCATAAAAGCATAGCAAACCACTCAACCACATTAACCCTGGTGTCCCTATTTTGGGGGGAAGAAAATAATCTAAACGTTTGACATTTGTTAAATTGCTGCTGTTGTTTTCAAAAACGGCCGATCTGCAAATGGTACGGCATAGAGGGTTTAAGTGGTTACCCCCAAAGAACATACTGTAGAAACGGCGTGGCTCCAGATCTGGGCAAGGTTTCAGCTTGATCTGAGCCTCATTAACTTCCATTATATCGCTGTTGTGGGATAGAAACATCTCCATATTCTAACTTTTTCTGTTTCTTCGTAAATGAACGCCCTACTTGATCATACAGCATCACACAAAGGCATCAAAAAGGTAGCAGTACTACATGCTTAGCTTTTCGATCTGCTCCCTTCGATAACGTCCTCGGGTGACTCCGGTGACTTTCAGAACTAGGCCAGATCACAGCCCATATGGGGATGATCTTGACGTCATTACCAGGACGTCATAATGGACTTTTTTTGTTAAACAGGATTATGGTTATTGTTTGTAATGTTAGTTGAAATATGAGCATATAAAGTTATATTCTGGGACATACTGTATCTGACTAGTTATGATATTTATCTGGCCTCAATCGGACCCTCTCCGATTAATCCAGGGCGTCCGTTTTCGTGGGCAGGATTTTATGTTGGTTGAAATCAGGTGATATTCTGGGCCAGATCTGACTAGTCATGGTTTGACTGGACCTGGCTCCAATCGAGACGTCACTGATTGGTCCAGGTCCTGTTTTTTTTTATTTGAAACCTGAAAAGTAGCCTAACAGAGACTATATAATAAAAGTGAAGTTAAATATAAGCTTATCTACATATAGCGTCGCTGTCGGGCAGAAACCTTGCATCTCCAAGTTTCAAATTTGTAATTCTTTTCGCAAAGTAAAGCACTGCTTCGTCACACAAGGCCGTCACACAAAAGTAGTGAAAACAGCTGATCTACAAGCACACAACGCCTCGCGTGCTTGTAGATCGGCTGTTTTCACTAGTTTAAATCATTTTAAAAATGATAAATACGAAACAAATGGTTTTGGACATACAAGGTTTCCACCCGACAACGGCGATAGGTACCTTTTGGGTCTATTGTTTGTTGTGGGTACAATTTAGCGTGGATCGGCCCAGTGGTTTGTAATATTAGTTCCTGACACACAGACGGAGCTCACAGCCAACCCAGGACACACAGAGGTTAGACTCCTGCAGAGCCAAAACAACCTACAGCAACCCTACTATCACACCTAAAGGTCACCAGGAAACACCCCGGGCATGTCGTCTGGTGGTCCTTTATAAAGTCCATAAACATTTTATGAGCACCAGGCAGGGTTTTATGGATTAGTTCTAAACTGGAGTAACACTTCAATTTGGTTTATGTGACGACGTTCCACGTTGTCTTTTTCCCAGTTGAGTTAATTTGGTCTCACGTCTTGTCTCACATTTAGAATATTATACACCAGGGGTCTTCAACGTTCTCAGACCAATGTCCACTTAGTTGAGAAAGAGATGAAGCAGGGACCCCCTCAACCTTTTCATAGATTTCATATAGTTTCATCGTTTGACGGCACAATCATCAGTGTATTTTGGATTCATGTCAATTTGTGTTCAGATATTTAACCACTTGAACCGTCAATACTTAATAAACTTGACCTTTCACCGTGTACTTAGTCTGCTCTTTTTCCTTGTAGATCTACTATTTTTATCTACAGTTCTCAGAATATGGATGCTAGTATGGAATATGGAACCCTAGCTTCTCAAATCCGGTAATTTATAATAGGTGGAAGTAGTAGACATTTGGCAAAAATACCAGATCTACAAGCCATTTGGTTATTAACCACATGGCAAAATGTGACTGTCCACAGTCACTCACACAAGGCTTCAGATGTTATAATTTGTGTAAGTGTGTGTGAAATTAGGTTAGTCTGTGTACATAGAAAAGAAGATCAATTTTCTCCCCAATTTAGTCATTATGCCAATTGATTCCTCCCCACACACATTTCTGTGTTTTCACTCACTGCCGTTGTATCCTACTGACTAAAGAGCAATGGTGGAAAAGTACTCACATGTTTTACTTAAAGGGGAAGACCACCCATTTTCAATATTGAACTATGTGATTAATATACCTTAGAGGAGTTGTGTGGAAATAGAAAAAAAGTTCCCCCCCTTCTGTGTTGCCTCTCTCCCAAATCAATCCTCCAGTTCTAGGAAACACAGAAGGGGGGGAAAAATGTTTCTATTTCCACACAACTCCTCTATGGTATATTAATGACATAGTTCAATATTGAAAATGGGTGGTCTTCCCCTTTAAGTAAAAGTATCAATACTGCAATGTAGAAATACTCTGTTACAAGTAAAAGTCCGGAATCTAAAATGTAATTGAGTCAAAGTACAAAGGTAGTGGCATCAAAATGTACTTAAAGCACCAAAAGTAGAAGGCACTTGTTAAGCAGGATGTCCTTTTTGAAGTTGTCAAATGTATACAAATCTTTTGAAAATAGCTACAAGCTCACAATGTGAGCTTTTAGATCGGCTTTTTTCAAATGGCTAAAATGTATAGGGTTGAAGTGGTTAATGTATGTATTGAACCCTAGCGTCAATATTCTGAGAACTTAGCCAAAAATAGCAGAGCTACAAGCTCTCAACGCCTCGCGCTGGGAGGCGTTGTGAGCTTGTAGATCGGCTATTTTCGGCAAAGAGCTTTGGTGTAGAGGGGGAAAAGAGCAGACTAAGTACAGAGTGAAAGGTCAAGTTTATTAAGTATTGACGGTTCAAGTGGTTAAACATCTGAAAACACAAATTGACATGAATCCGAAATGCACTGATGATTGTGCTGTCAAAACAATAAAACTATGGAATCTCTGAAAAGGTTGTGGGGGAGGGTCCCTGCTTCATCTCTCTCTCAACTTTGCCTGAAAACGTTGAAGACCCCTGGTCTATACTGTCCTATCAATGAAGACATAAAAGCAGTAAGCACCAAAAACTAATCTTTGATCATCATCAGATTAACGTGGTAAGACATCTAGTGCGGTACTCCCCTTCAAAATACAGAGAGGATACATTATTCATCCCCACAGGGATGAATACATTATAACTAAAAGGGTTTACCCAGCGACGCAGTTCCTCTTGGCTTCTGATGAACTTCAAAATCTCCTTGTAGGAGCCATTCTACTGTTTCATTTGAGCTCCCTCTCCCTGCTGTGCTGTGGTCCTGTGACCAGACACCAAGGAGGGCCCAGGGCTATAGCCTATCTCGCTCCGCCCATGTGAAGAGAGAGAGAGAGACGAGACCCTGACCTTCAGCATTCTCCAGATAAAAAGAAATGGAAGACAGAAGACTCTGTCTGTATTCCGCTCGCACCAAGATATTAGAATATTAGATTCTGAGTGAATGCCATCGTCTCACAGACTACAGAAAGGTCTTAATAAAAAAGAGATTTCGAGGTGAAGTGGGTAGAATTTCAAAGGCTTGTCCTTTGGTAAAAGGACAAGCCATTAAAGACGGGGGTTAAAGTTCTCAGTCCTAGATATGAGTATTTGAATTGGCCAGACTAGCAATAGAATACAACAGAACTTCAGAAGATACTTCTATAAAATGAAGCATGGATTGGCACACACATGCACATTCAGTGAAGGCAGTTCACAACTTCGGGGACACACCCCAAATATTGGCAAAATCACATATTGGGACATGGTCAGAAAATCTTGGGATTTGTTTTGGCTTTAACCCCTGCATTAAAGATTTTGAAAGTGATTAAGTCTACATATTTAACAAATATTAACAAGAGCTTGTGACTAAATTAGTGCATTGAATCTGACTTGGAACACAGGTTCTTTTTCAGTGTCCTGAAAAGTAAGGGTTTTGGTGTACATGGTTTCCTGCTTACTGCCACGATTTGCAACTTCAGCTCATAATAAGGGGAACATGGTGGATGTTCAAGGCTGTCAAACCGTGGGAGTGTTTTTTGCAGATCGTTAGTCCGAGTGTAAGGCACCTCGGTTAAGGCAGCGGAAGCTTGTGATTGGCTGCGCGGAGGTGACGAAAGTCGGGGGGGGAAGGAGATACACCTAAACCTAACCTTAACCCTAACCTCAGTAAAACTATGCCTAAACCTAACCCTAACCCTATTAAACCTCAGTAACCGTGACGTGGGTGATTATCTAATCGGCCGACGATGGTGAATGTTAAACAGGTGAATGTTAAACAGGTCGGACCAACGGTGCTTAACCAAGGTGCTTTTTTGATACACTCGGACTGAACGACCTGCAAAAAATACTCTCCCGTCAAACCGTGTTGCCATGTCTGCTTCATAAAGACAACTTTGGTCTTTATATTCTGTACTGTCTGTACATTTCTTGTAAATATTGGTGGTTGTGGATTTTTGGGCTTATTTAGTAATAGCAACCAGACTATAGTACTATAGTCCGACTATTCCATCCATCTTTCTTTCTTTCTTTCTTCCCCCTCCTAGATAGACTTTTTTTTTTGCCACGCTACTCCTCCCACAGTTTTGGTGGCACGCATTTCGGCCATGTGTCAAATCGACCGGCTTCATCTGGAATCGATTCCTTGCATTTTTCTAAGAGATACATTTCATAGTTAAATCTATATGCATTTATTTGTGTATTTTCTCCATTGACTTGAATTTTTTTACTTTTCCCAAATTGGAGATGACACATCATACAGTAGATGTCTGACATCATAGGCCACATGAGAGACTGACACAGTATGTCCATATATGGGTATTCCCAGGCTTAAGATTGATGACATCAGGGATCTCCATATACTGTATGGGCATAAAAGGGACAAGGACAGAATGTGTTGGCACCACTCAAATAGGGACATGGACAGACAGTTAGAGATATTTGCAACTGTGACCCACGTCACGGCAACCACACTTGCAATTTCCAATTGCATCTTTCAAGTTTCTAAAGTGTAGCAGTTACTTATTTTGGGCTTGCTTCCTAAATGTTGTTTGTTACGTTGTTACGTTATAATAATGTTACGTTATAATAATGTTACGTTATAATAATGTTACGTTATAATAATGTGTCATATGTGCCATGTGCAACTTCAAAGCCTACAAGCCAAACAGAAATGTAATTGTCAACGACCAAAAACACCCAATTAAATCGTTAATCGCAACTATTTGAGTGACAATTAATCGTCATGTAAAAATGTCTTAATCATGACAGGCCTAGTTGCTTGTTTCTTCTCACAAAATCTGGCAACACTGCCGTCAAAGCCGAGGCGTGTTTTGGATGAATGAGGAGGACAGACACGGAGGACGACGACGCTCTGTCACCGTTTTACACTTTACCTTACGCTCCACTGAGCACCAGGGAAGACTTCACCCTGGAGACTGCAAAGCAAATGGAACGCTAGCAAATCACAATGAAAGCTTTGTCATGTCACACACAACACAATAAAAGCTTTGTCATGTCACATTTTTGAGGGGGTCAACTTCTACCTTTTCATTTCGTTTTCTGCTTTGTCGGCAGCTTTGACTTTGGAGTGACGGGAAAGTTGCACGGCAAATGGCAGTGAGTAGGAGAGATACTTCAGCCCACTATAGCAGATCTACAAGCTCGCAGCGCGGCACTCGGTGCCGCGCTGTGAGCTTGTATATCTGCTACAAAAGAATGACTGCAATTTCATTGTGCTTTGTCATGTTCCAAAAATAGTTGGCAGCGATTGTTGTACCAGCCTCTTATGTTACTGTTAATTATTTTTCCAAAAGCCATCATCATCAAAAGCTCTTAATGATGGCTGAAAATTAAATAATCCTCACGGCAGCTAATTAATGAGGAGGACTGCGTTCATATCGGATGTGGTCTTTCTTTCTTTTTTTCTTTGGCACCTCAATCCCATGTACAACACGTTGACCGTTTTATTTAAAAGTCTGGCACCTTATATCAGTATATTACAATAGGCTATATATACAGTATCTGCTGCTCAGCTCACATAACCTTTGTATCCTGCCTCAGGTACTATGTGTAAATATGCACATCATTTGTTAGTTTCTTTGATTCCAGTCCAGTCCACTTTATTTATAGATCACATATACCCATTTAGAACAGGTACTCATTATTGTGTATCATTATTGAATGCTTTATCTATTGAAAAATAGCAGATATACAAGCTCACAGCGCGGCACCGAGTGCCACGCTGCGAGCTTGTAGATCTGCTATCTTTGAAAAATTGTGAAAATTAGAATTTTGACCCGATTCTATAAGTGTCTTTTGAATCCTTCTAAGGTTTTTTGAAAAACCTATGTTTCTATGTCAGCAATCTGGTTAGCCATCGTCAAAGAAAAGGTCCTTTTCACTTAACTGGAGCTCAGTTAGTCTGTTCTTGAGAGACCACTATGTCAGTGGTTCTCAAACCTTTTCATGTGAAGGACCCCAGAAAAGATATGTATTTGGCCACGGATCCGCATCTCAAAATATTTAGTTCCTAGGACCCCCCAGAAGCAAAATTTGAGTTAGAAACGTTTGCTTTGAAAATACATACGGTATATTCAAAGATTTGCACACATTTTTACGACTTTTTCAAAAATAGCAGATCACTGTGAGCTTGTATATCTGCTATTTTTCACTGGTTAAAACATTCAATATTTCTAGGCCTAAATGGGTTAAAATGAGAGCGCTGAGCTAAAGTGTACACTCAGTAATAAAAATATACTAAAATCCCAAGGGAAAAATGGATTGATCTCTCTTCTTCTCTTCTTGACAAAGCTGATTCTGATCATTGGAGTTTCGGATAAGCCCAGCTGCTGCTCGTCTGACGGAGGGCTAAAAGAACTGCTTTGAGTACAATCAGGCTGGATTTAGACTGCAGTCAAATCCAGACCAAATCCGATTTGGTTGTCAAATCCGATCTTTTGGCCTGAGTTTTCACACAGCATTTGTAAGTGACACAGATCTGATCTGTGCGTTCAGACAGCGCCAGCCCAAAGCTGCCCTGCGGCGACATGTATGCTTTGGTTATCGTGGTAACGACGTAGGCGTCATGACGTTACGTCACTACGTCGACGCTAGTTGATTACGTTCAGGAAATGCGACATAATAGAATAGTAAACACACGTTACAATATTGTTTTTCTCTCTTCTTTTCTTTACTCTTGTGTTTTGCTCTTCTCTCTGGTTTTAACTGTTTAGCTCACGTGTTCAGGTCGCGCAGCAAGTGACGCTTGGCCAGTTTGATGTGACTTGCATGTGACTTGCATATAACTATATGCGGTGGATGTGGTTGCTGCTTTCAGACTGAGTCAGATGTCCTCAGATCCGATATGCATCGGATTTGAAACCACCTCTGGATGTGGTTTTTCAAAATCGGATTTCATGTGACATGCATGTGACCTGTCTGGATTTAGACTATTTTAAAATAATCGGATTCCACTTTTGATGTGACTCAGATCTGATTCAGGCTAGATTTCAGTGGCAGTGTAAAGCCGGCCCTACTTCTAAGGATGTCGATGTCAGTCTGTCTATACTTCAGTCTGTTTGTCCTTCAGTCTGTCCGTCCTTCAGTCTGTATTTTATTATTTGGTTATTTGGGGTCCCACTTGCAATATCCTCCTCACGTCCCGGCCCACAGGTTGAGAATGGCTGCAGTTTAGTATCTCTCAAACTACTTGCTGGGTTATATTTTGTCTGTGCACCTTTGTGATGCCTGGGGGATTAATAATAACCCTACAGAGTCAGAGTTTTGTGACTTTGGTGGCCTTTCTGCAGGCTCTTTACTGTTTTGGTTTATTGTTGTTGTGTTGTGTTTTTACTAGAGAGAATTTAAAGGCAGGCTTATTCAACTCAGGCAATTCATCGTGTTTTACACAAAACACTAAGGCCAAGTGCAAGAGAAATAAATTACAAGGGCATTTAAATACAACCAGAAATGATTATTAAAGAGCTGAAAATATGAATGAGTTAGAAGACATTTATAGAATCGGGTCAAAATATTCAAAGACTTGCAACATTTTTACGATTTTTCAAAAATAGCAGATCTATAAGCTCGCAGCGCGGCACTTGGTGCCGCGCTGTGAGCTTGTATATCTGCTATTTTGTTTATATAGTTAAAGCATAAAATCATGGCCAAAGCAGATAGATCCCTCTGTTTTCTTGGAGTTTGTTCCAGACGCGGTTCATGACACCGCTTTACAAACAAACGGTCAAATCTTTTGGAAAATCAATTCTTCGACAGACAGGAAGCCAGTGTAAAGATCTTTGAGAGCGTACATCATTGTGTCTCTCTCTCTCTCTCTCTTTTCTTCACAGAGCTCCCAGAGAACTGGACGGACACGAGGGAGACCCTTCTGGAAGGCATGGTGTTCCAGCTCAAGTACCTGGGGGTGACGTTGGTGGAGCAGCCCAAAGGAGAGGAGCTGTCAGCAGCCGCCGTCAAGAGGATAGTGGCCACGGTGAGGCACGCACGCATGCACGCACGCACGCACGCACACACACACACACACACACACTTTACTCTCCAAATCAAACATTCACCATCAAAAATACAGCGACGCAGAAAAACCAATCATAGAAAAACATGACAGTTTATCAAGACGGGACATAATATATATTTATTTTTCTCCTTCTCGTCACCCTCACGACTACACAACAAAACCAGACGGTCATGTCCCGTCGTTTTCCCCTGCCGTGACCTGAATGACACTGGGGTGAAAAGCGACCGGCTTGCCTGCCTGCCTGGCTGCCCGCTCTTTCCTCCGGGCCAGGGCTGGCATTTAGGGACGAGGACACAATTAGTGTGGAGGACGCCAGCCGCTTGCTCGGTGTGTGGCCAGGCTCCGCTCCGTCATGGCGGGAAGAGGCTTATTGTTATTAGATCTGGCAGCTCAGGAGACTAACCCTGTAAAACCTGGAACCACTTTAACCGTTATTTTATGCTTTAACTATTGAAAAATAGCAGATATACAAGCTCACCGCGCTGCAAGCTTGTAGATCTGCCATTTTTGATCTTTGAATATATCTTTTTAAAAGCGAACATTTGTAACTCAAATATTTGCTGTCTGGCGGGTCCCTGGAACAACACATTTTGAAATGTGGGGGGGGGGGGGTCCGTGGCCAAATACATGTGATATTGGGGGTCCTCAATCTGGCTAGCCATCGTTAAAGAAAAGGGAACGCCCTCTCTGTCTGTTCCTCTTATATCAGAGTCTGTCTTGAGAGATTAGGGGGATCTTGACATGAAAAAGTATGAGAACTACTGATTTGAGAAGACATGTAGAATATTCAAAGACTTGTCAAAAATAGCGGATATACAAGGTTGCAGCGTGGCACTCTCGCTTGTATATCTGCTATGTTTAAACATAAAAAAAGCATCAAATAATCGTTAAAGTAATTATGCATTCCCGGTCTTAAGAGGCTAATGAAGTTAGAGGCAGCCGGACAGGGAGGCGGACAGGACAACGGGGGGCCCAGGACACCGCCGCAGCATGGAGGGACCAGCATGCGATGGGACTAATCACTTTTTGGCTGCCCTTGATGGCCTTAGTGAGAGGATAACGCTAGGCTGCTAAACGGGATGACATTTTTAACCTCTCATATGGGAGTCATGTTTAGCGAGGTCAGAGGATAAAAAACATTTTAGATCAGGTTAATCCACAATTGTCGCACCTTTAATTTAGAGCCCGACCAATGCTTTGACCAGTATATTGTATAGGCATTGGAATTGCCCTCACAATTCGATTCGATTACGATTCACTAACTAACGATTCGATTCCATTATACCATACATTGATCCATCACATTTTTCTCTATTATTGCACATATTTCATCAGTCAATACAAGCAGTCAGATATACGGAATACAGTATTTTTGCCAAAAATCTAAATAGCTATGAATTTATGGGTTCACTACTTGTTATTTTATATTTGTACCAACAGTCAAAACAGCACATTATAGGCCAACAGTGCTGCAATTTTACATTGGTCTGACTGACACGCATTATGCTGAAGCCCTATTCTACAAGACTCACAACATACCACATTAAAAATACAAATGTTTGCCTATAATGACATGCCCAAAATAATTAAGGACACCAGGTTAAAATTGATTAAAAATCAGGACACATGGGCTGCATAATGACCAATACGTGCTCTACTTTGATCATTTGTTGATGCTCGTGTTTTATTTTTAACTGTATGTGTGGCGTGGGGTCACTGGGGTGATATAATTTATTTACGGATTGATATTCTTTTAGAGGCGTCTGTTAGGCTTTAACATCTGTTTTGGTCGAGGGGAAGTTTATTTTTTATTTTTACATCTGTTTTGGTCGAGGGGAAGTTTTTTTTTTTTTTTTTAATTTGATGACAGGAAGTCCATTTTTGCAACTTAATCTTTGTTGTGTGTGTTTCACTTTCATTCGGGGGTTTTGATGGACTGTCTTGATTTATGCTGCATAGTCGTAACTGGAATTGGCATTAAAATAGGATGATTGCATTGGATATGTTGATAGCACGTGTACATTTGTTGAATGTATTGTTATATCGTCGTTCTCGGGTGGAAACCTTGTATGTCCAAAACCGTTCGTTTTGCATTCATCATTTTAAAATTGATTTAAACTAATGAAAACAGCCGATCTACAAGCACACAACGCCTCGCGGTGTGCGAGGCGTTGTGTGCTTGTAGATCTGCCGTTTTCACTACTTCTGCGCGACGGCCTTTAATGATGAAGCAGGGCTTTACTTAGCGAAAAACATACACATTTGAAACTTAGGAGATACAAGGTTTCTGCCCGACAGTGACGATATGTGTGTATATTTTTTTTGTATTGCTTATCTAACCCTCCGTCTCTCATCTCTCCTCTCGTTCTCCTTTCGCCCTCTCTCACTCCCTCTCTCACTCGCTTTCATATTCTGGCTTTTTTTCAATCACTGCCTTTTGTCTTTCTACACACAAACTCACATTCACTCTCTCTCTCTCACACACACACCCCCCCCCCCCCCTCTCCTCCCCTCCCTTGCAGGCCAAAGCCAGCGGCAAAAAGCTCCAGAAAGTCACGTTAACGGTTTCCCCGCGGGGAATCATCCTGTACGACAGTGCCTCCAACCAGCTGATTGAAAACATCTCCATATACAGGTCAGTCGTGGCGTCCTTGGCACCATTATTTATGGTTCCGTCTGGTCCTGATATAATTCTGTGTCCTCGGCTGCACTGGGCGGTCCCCCCCCCCCCTGTCCCCCCTCCCCCTCCCCCGCCCGCGCTCGTGAAATACCATCACACTCGGCTCGTAGTTTTTTTTTTCACCCTGCAATATAACAAAAGTTGTTTTCCCCCCCTTTGCGCTCGCACCTCATCCATCTCGTCCAGGCTCAGGACGTGGGGATATGTGCCAGGGGTGTCGCACCGAATTCTGGGCCCTGGGTGCAAGGATTCACTCACGTTTTGTGCTTTAGTTATTGAAAAATAGCAGATATACAAGCTCGCAGCGCGGCACCGAGTGCCGCACTGCGAGCTTGTAGATCTGCTATTTTTGAAAAATCATGAAAATGTGTGCCTTTCAAGTCTTTGAATATTTCAATTCCTTATAAGGTTTTTTGAAAAACCTATGTTTCTACAGTATGTCTGTGGTGCTCAAACTTTTTCATGTGAAGGACCCACAAAATGATATGTATTTGGCCACGGACCCCCATTTCAAAATATTTAGTTCCAGGGACCCCCCAGAAGCAAAGTTTTACTTATAAATTAAAAAAGACATATATTCAAAGGTTTGCACACAACTTTTCAAAAATAGCAGATCTACAAGCTCGCAGCGTGGCACTCGCAGCGTGGCACTCGCAGCGTGGCACTCGGTGCTGCGCTGTGAGCTTGTAGATCTGCTTTTTTACTATAGCTAAAGTATAAAATAGTTAAGGTCCCTCCACCTTGGGCCCTAGTAACTCAATCCCACTTTCCTCCCCTTGTGACGCCACCTGGAGATGTGTAGCGCTCTGGCTTGCGCACGAGAGTGAAATCCTCCACCGCACTTCTCAGCCCTCTCCCAAGCTCTCTAGAGTCCCGCTATGAACAGCTGTTTGTCCGAGCTTTCACCCCGATTATGATCACAGGCTGACACATAGACGCACAATGAAACACCTTTTTTGAACATGAAACTACTGCGCTGTACCGTGCCTGCCACAGCTTGCTCATGAAGTTGACTCTGCACCGAAAAAGGGAAAAAAAGCCTAAAGCCCACGATTGACTCGGCCAGCTTACCTCGCTCTACAAAGATACCATGTTCGTGAGTCTTAAGTACAGTATCTGGGAGGAGAAATTACATTTTTCTTTTATTCTGGTGGGAGTAGGCCTAACTCTAATTATTCGTTTAATCTAGTAGGCGTAGGCCTAAGTCTAATTATTTCTTCCAGCAGATGCAGAACAGCCAGTTCTGTCATGTTGTTTTCCAAGAGTTGTCTCACTGATCATATTTTATGTTGTTCGTGCAGCGACTTGGAATGTAACCTGGAATGCAAAGAGTATCTGTTTTGGAGTCCCTTGTTTTCATTTCTTTTTTTTTTTACATCCACGTGTTTCGCAGATGTTGTCTCTTGCGTGGTGTTTTCATTTAACATGCATTCCCATGCTGGCTTGCAAAGATGTGTCAAGAAGCAAATTAACCACTTAAAGGGATAATTCACCCAAAAAAAAAAAAAAGGTTTTTCTATTGATTACTCACCCCATGGAGACTTGAATACATGGATATCTTTTAGTTTTTGTCGCATTCCTAAGCCAATAACATGATGACCAGCAGTGGCTCCCTATGGAGACACAAGACTCCTTTATTCCCTATGGAGACACAAAGAGTCTCCTCAAATTATTGGATTAGGAATTCGACAAAACCAAAAAAAGACTCCATGGGGTGAGTAATCGATGGAAGAAAAGTCATTTGGGGAGTGAACCCTAACCCTGTATGCGATGCGAGAGTGCGGTCTAGCCAACGCCAACTCTCACATACCAGCTCTATATTTGGTCCACTCCTTTTTCCACCTTGACATCAAGTCTCTTTGCTGAAAATAGCCGATCTACAAGCACATAAGCTTGAGCATTGCATCCCCTCATGACGGGGACGCTAGCGTTAATGTGGTTAATTCCACAGGCATTTCTGTTTTCCCATGTCGTTCCTCCACATTCAGATTCAAATCACCGCTAAATTTTGTGCTTCTCGCACGGCAGAATGGGGGAGCAGAAGGGGAGACGTGTCGTCTCGCACAGCCTTTTGCATGGCAATTAAAAGGCCGCAGACGTGAGGTGCGTCCAGCTGTGACCTCAGGGCGGCGCGGAGACATAAAGCAGTCGGCCGTGTCACAACACGCCGCCCGGGCCCTCTTCTCTAAGCATCTGCTCCGAAGATGGACGAGCAGTAAACGAAATGGATTTGCCTAGACACCCAATTTACCGAGGCTCTCTCTCTCTCTCTCTCTCTCTCTCTTTCTCTCTCTCTCTCTCTCTCTCTCTCTCCAGCATCTGTCGTAAATCTCATACGTGTTGCTCGGAGCGCAGCTGTGGCTTTTTAGAAGTCCCCCAAAAACTCTTCCTTTCTTAGTTTACGCCTTGCATTTTTTATGTCCCTTACAAGTAGGTCGGGAGCAGAGTTGGGATCCGTTACTCCAAAAAGTAGTGCACTACATATTACATATTACCTCTGAAAAAAGTAGTGCCTTACACTACTTCATTACTTCCTGGAGAAAGTAACTTGTTACACTACTCGTTACACTACTTTTGCGTTACTCCATAAAAAAGCCTGAGATGCATTGCCAACATATATTAGATGTATTAAATATTTATTATATATTATTATAATATCTAATACAATACAGTTATGTTGTTCAATGAGGTGAGCAGGGCTCACTGGTGGTCATTTGAATGAGGGTAATAATAATAATACGAAGTTATAATAATTAATCAAAATTATAATAATTAAATTATTTCTGAGCCCCTGTGGCCTTATTTAGCTCAAGCTCACATATGAGTTTATTCATTTATTTATGGACATACAAGGTTTCCACCTGACATTATATAGCCTATAGTTCTGTATCCATATGTCAGTCAGTTTAAGCAGATTTCATTCCATTTGGCTCCTATGAATTTTCCAGTCCAGGGGTGGACATGACCTGGCGGAGATTCTCCCCCCACAGAGCGCAGCAGGTCATAGTAATTATTATAATTTGTATTAGTAAGTAGGTAGTTCTGTAGTCAAATACAGCTGGGGGGCTTATTACCCCAGGGGGGGCCTATTCCCCCACTCTACCCTACTGTAGCGGGCGAAAGTGATGGAACTACAATGAGATGACTCCGTGTGCAGCAGAAGCACTAAAACAATGTCAAACTAATTCTAGCAGCGGAAAACTTCCCATTTGCTTAAAAAAGCAACATAACAGCGATGGTTTTGCATAAGGAATTATTAATTGTCCGTCATCATCAGCTCATGTCAGAGTCTCAGAGCAAAGGTGAGGTGCTCTTTTTCCCTCTCTCTCTCAGCCTACCGTACATTTCCAGTAGGCTAATTCATTCTTGTGGCTCGCTGGATATTTAATACTCACTATTTGGGGGTTTTAATGTATCTTGTCACGTGTA
Organism: Nannobrachium achirus; assembly: GCF_963921795.1. Taxonomy (NCBI): domain Eukaryota; kingdom Metazoa; phylum Chordata; class Actinopteri; order Myctophiformes; family Myctophidae; genus Nannobrachium; species Nannobrachium achirus. The sequence continues at coordinate 15,158,809 of NC_137827.1, read as the reverse complement.
GGATATTAATCTAGGCTGTGATTCAAACGTCGGCTTTGCGCACCTCGTGATGCGCTGCCGTGCCACTCTTTTTTTCTCTTTTCTCTCTCTCTCCCTTTCTCTCATAGGCAAAAGGTAACTCATTTCTTTGCTTGATATTATAAATATCCGTATTTGGGGGGTTTGCTGTTTTTAGTCCCTTGTATTAATCTATATGCGATGGTTATCAAATGTCGGGTGGCTGCTGGCTGCTGCTTGATTGCCACAGTGTCACCGTGACCTGCTGCTGCGCTGACAATCAAATGTGTTTGATTACCTCTTCTTTGGTTAGTTATTTTAGAGAAATGGCAGTTCCAATGTTTTAAAAGACAAGTGATGATGTTTAGGCCTACAATCGGTTCCTGCTGAAGGCAGAAGCAGAAACTGCAGGCACGAAAGTAGCGAGTAGCGAGTAACGCGACCAGGCAGTATTTGTAGTGTTATTATTATTTCGGAGGAGTAGTACCGTTACACTACTCGTTACCGAAAAAAGTAGTATTATTACAGTAACGCGTTACTTTGTAACGCGTTACACCCAACTCTGGTCGGGAGTGGCTTATTCATTAGTTAACTGTTTGTCTCGTCTTGTCCAGTGGCGTCAGTTCAGAAAAAGCTAAGGTATGGCAACATGACTGGTGTCTTGTGTCTCTTCGCACACGTGCAAGACACCAGTCATGTTGCCATACCTTAGCGACAGGCATGATATATTTATTTTAAGAAGAAGTACATATAATATATTTATATATATACCTAAAATATAATTATAATATCTTGTTAAAGTGAACATTTTGTTAAATTTTGCATTTGTAGTTATTTTACTGTAATTAACCAACGTAATAACCTGCACAGATAGACAAAGAGACATTCATGGATTCATATTTAGAACTAACTTTTATCTTCCCCCTGGACCCAGGGTATGGCAGCTGCATACCCCTGCCATACCCAATTGACGCCCCTGTCTGAGTACTTTGGAGGAAAGGAACGGCAGATGGCTGACATCCATTATGGCCCTCACCTGTTGTTCTGGGTCTCCCACCCGACCGGCCAATGTGCTCGTCACTTTTAGGTCTCAGGATGATCACATAATCAATCACAATGCTGTCATGGAGCAATTTTCTTTATCCCCAGTTTAGTCCGTATAAAGTCTCTGCCCGTGTGCATTGTCCCCGTCACTACTAACCCCTACTGGTTGTTCTGTGCAGGAGGTAGACCACCACACGTGTCCTCTGTTACACTTGGAGTCACCAGCTGCTTCTTTTCACCTGACAGTGAGGGCTTTCAGCGGGAGGACGAAACGCATGTGGAGGAACACGCTATCCCTCCCTGTTCCGCTCCCTGCTGAAAGAGCTAGCGCCCCCGAACCCACCTGTAGGAGTCGCTAGCACCCTCCCCTGGCAGATTCTTTATCGCGAGCAAGGCCAATTGCGTTCATTTGAGTGCCCGCCCTAGTTGGGAAATGGAAAAGAGGAAATCTAACCCCAGTCACCGTGCTGGTTGGCACGGGAGAGTGTTTTTTGCAGGTTGTTCAGTCCGAGTGTATCAAAAAAGCAACTGTGTTAAGGCAGCGGAAGCTTGTGATTGGCTGCGCGGAGGTGACGAAGGTCTAGGGGACGGAGATACACCTAAACCTAACCTTAAACCTAACTAACCTCAGTAAAACTAACACTGGTGAATGCTAACCTGGTGAAATACTAACCTGCAGACACTGGTGAATGCTAACCTGGTGAAATGCTAACCTGCCTACGCTGGTGAATGCTAACCTGGTGAATGTTAAACTGGTCGGACCAACGGTGCTTAACCCAGTTGCTTTATTGATACACTCGGACTGAAAGACCTGCAAAAAATACTCTCCCGGTTGGCACGCCAACACTTACTTTTTCTTTTAAGAACATTACTTGTTCTGAAAGAAGCTGTAGCTGACATGCTGACATCTGTAGTTCAGGACTTAAGATTGGAAAAGTCATGCAGGGCATTGGACTACGAAACACAAAATAAATAGCAATCCTGCAGCTGCAGCTCCCTCCTCCATTATGCGTGTGTAATGAAAGCAAAGGCAACACGGCTTACAATTGCATAGCCTCGTTTGCACATTTTATCCTTTTTCATAAAATGTATTTGCCTGCACTTTAAAAAGTGAGCCAGGTCCCAGCTATATTGCTGCTGAGTCAGTGTTGAAGTCTTGCTCAAGCCACATTGCGTGATGCCACATGAAATTACGGTTAAATTGCACAGGGGAACTGGTTAACGGCAAGAACACTTTTTCTTTCAGCAATTTGCGGGGAGAGTGAAGGGGAGTGGCAATGGAGAAACATAAACATATAATTGATTGTTGCTTCACTGCGTCATTGCAGCGCTGAAAGAAAAGTTGAGGCCAGCTCAACTTTGAGTTGTGCCAAGTCACACCTGTCATGTGGCCAAGAGTCGAGCGTCACTTTGTTACTGGCTTCCATTGAAAATGACTTGCAGGCTGTTGCTTTGTCGCCGCTAGTGTGAACGCAGCATGAGACCAACCGTACAGCTGTTTGAGTAGGGATGGAGCTCAAAACAAGGGTAGCCCGATAACCCGATAACAGATTTATTGAGTACCCGGTATCAATAAGCTTTGGGCTTATCAAGCTTGTTATCGAGCATAGCGCCATGATGTCATGTTTAAACAATCAAGACAAGAGGCGATCAATACATTATTACATTACTATCCATAAAGCCATTTAACACTTATTGCACACTAATGAATTATTGTTTTGACGATATTTAATGATAATCTTTAATGATATTTGTTACTTTTGTCAGTTGTCCTCTTCATAGATGGTGGTCAGCCACAAACTCACAGTCACAACTGGCCAATAAAAAAGATGCCAGTTAGGTTCAGAATTTGCCATCTCACATCTTTCCACAAAATATCATAAACCGCTCAATAGTGGGCTCGATAAAAAGCCTGGATCAATAAGCAGCATCGATAAGGTGCTCATTATCAATAAAAAATTAACAAGCTCCATCCCTATGTTTGAGTTGGTAATTCTATTTATGTATGGAGCAGTAGAACTGACTAAATCAGATTTGTCGGCTCACTTAAGGGCTTGGAATGAAGTTGCCTGCTCCATTTTCATCTGTGAAAAACGTGTCTCATGTGTTTCCCTTTCAGAATATCCTACTGCACAGCAGACAAGATGCACGATAAAGTGTTTGCCTACATTGTCCAGAGCCAACAGAACGAGACTCTCGAGTGTCACGCCTTCCTCTGCACAAAAAGGAAAGTGGTAAGTCAACAGCCACTGTTAAAATTATGTTTCTACCCCTATGCCTAGTACTGTATGTGCACGCACACTGTGCACACACACTGTATTCGCCCAGCTATTCATGTGAGCTCAGTTGAAGCGCTTTCTCATTGTCGACACCGGAGAGAATTCACAGCCAATCATGGTCTGTATTGTAGGCCAGTGATTCTCAAACCTTTTCATGTCAAGGACCCCTAAGTTAATGTATATTTTGCTGCAGACCCCCATCTAAAAAAATATTGTGTGCCAAGGACCCCCATACAAGATTTGTAGTGTTAAAGATTTATGTATACCGATGTATATTAAAGTGTTTAAATTGATATTGATATACAGTATATAAGTAATTTTATTGGGGACCTGCTAGGGGTCCCCGGACCCCACTTTGAGAACCCCTGCATTATACTGCATTACTATCAAACATTTAACTGGGGACCCCCTGAAACCCTCTCAGGGACCCTGGGGGGTCCCCGGATCGATCCCACTTTTTAGAACCACCGCCGTAGGCAACATGCAGGCAGGTCAGCCTCGGTTCAACCCTTCCTTTTAAACTGACCTTTAAGAATACCTGTGTTGAGCATACGCAGGGGCCTTAATTATTTCATGATTTAACTGTTGAAAAATAGCAGATATACAAGCTCACAGCGCGGCACCGAGTGCCGCGCTGCGAGCTTGTAGATCTGCTATTTTTTAAAAGTCGTGAAAATGTGTGCAAATCTTTGAATATAAATTATGTATTTTTTTAAGCGAACATTTGTAACTCAAATTTTGCTTCTGGGGGGTCCTTGGAACTAAATATTTTGAGATGGGGCTCCGTGACCAAATACATATCATTTTGGGGGTCCTTCACATGAAAATGTTAGAGCACCACTGACATTTTTCAAAAAGACCTTAGGATTTGAAATATTCAAACTGCACACATTTTCAAGATTTTTCAAAAATAGCAGATCTACAAGCTCGCAGCGCGGCACTCGGTGCCGCGCTGTGAGCTTGTATATCTGCTATTTTTCAATAGCTAAAGTACCCAGGGCCCCGAATTTGGTGCGACACCCCTGAGTGTACGCCTTCGCTCGTACAACATGACCCGCTGTACTGAACTGTATCACATGCTACTGTATGTGATGGGAGCGAGCGGGGGGAGGGGGAGCCTGTGGTTTTCTCTCCTCATGCCTCTCCTTCCTCCCCCCTCACCCCCTCCCAAGGCTCCCTGGGAGGTTTCGCTGAATGACGCCTCCCTTCCTTCCCCTGGCTAATTTGGTTCTGGACGAAAGGCCACATATCCTCTGAGCTTGTATATAAACAACATGTCATAGAGACAAGAAGTTTGCCCGCAAACTCCCGCCCCCGCACCGTCCAAGACAACCGTTGAGGATCTCCTTTTTTGTGTTTGTCATTGGTTCCTGTTTTTTATTTTTTGTATTTTTTAGTTATACTGTATTATGTACACTGGCTTCTATATTTCATTATTATCTCTGTGTCCCCCTCTCTCTCCCCGTCTGTCTCTCAATTCAATTCAGTTCAATTCAATTCAATTGAATTCAATTGAATTCAATTGAATTCAATTCAGTTCAATTCAATTGGCTTTATTGGCATGACATTTTGCAAATGTTGCCAAAGCACAAATACAATTATGACAAACATAACAATATAAATCAACATATAAACGTTATTACAGGCACAAGGCCCACAGGGTAGAAAACGATACATTACAAAAAAAATAACAATAAAAGACAAACAGTACATTGACCCAGCCCCACCGAGCCTAAAAAAGGCATTCATGCCAGTGTCCTCTAATGGTAGACGTGTACCTGACAGAGCTACATCCAGGGTCTGACATGTGACCTATTAATCCATTAAAGGATCGATCCAGTCTGCACATGAACTTGTATGTCAGGTTCCTCAACAGAGCCATGAAGGTGGTCAATGAAATTACAGTACATCAACAAAGGAGATGGTGTGGTAAAGTAAAACATGGTATACTGTATATGTGTCCTACTGGTTGTCCCTTTTCTTGTGGCAGGAATTTACATATTTTGCAGCTAAAACTGCACATTCTTTCTGTTCTCCCAAAAGGAGTATCAATTTCTCCTTTTCTGTCATACTTCTGGATTCTGGGCAAATTATTTCAACTTTTAGAAAAAATTCCTCCCTAATATTGGTGTATTTTTTTTACATTGTGTACCCTCTGTCTCTGTCTCTCTGTCTCCCGCCACCAGGCTCAGGCGGTGACGTTAACGGTGGCCCAGGCCTTCAGAGTGGCGTTTGAGTTTTGGCAGGCTGCCAAGGAAGGTACGCATGGTTGAACCCCCCCAACCCCCCTCCCCCCAACCCCTGATGGCTGGAGGATTGTGACGGATGTCTCGTGTTCCACGAGCGGAACCGTTCCTCTCCTCCTACTCGCCTCCCCCTTCCTCTTATCCTCTTTTGTGCTGTCTCTCTTTCACTGACACCCCTCTTCTCTCTCTCCATTTCATTCATTCACCCTCGGGTCTCCCCCGGGTTCCACACATGCTTATACGGACAGTAACCGTTCTCTCCTCTACTTTCATCCCGGTCTGGCTTAGCCACGCGATCAGAGATCTCTGCATACTGATACGTGCGTCTGGGGCAGGGGTGTAGTTGTCCCGATTTAAAATTAAGCAAACACGGAAATGAAAGTTCCCATGATTGGCAGCTAGTTGCGCGGTTCTGGCACCAGAAGCAACATGTTCTTCATAGAATTCCTTTCATTTCCCCCGAACTTTTACATTTGATTTTCTTGCCTTAATAAACATTGTCCTAAATACTTTATGGTTCCTGTCGCTAGTTTCAAGCCTCGTTTCAATCACCATGATATGCGTTTTGTGAAAATATGGTCCAATTTATATTATATTTAATGTTATAGCAGGGTATGCTGTAGAAGGGGCTTGTGATCATAGGCTTGTGATGATTCTTCTTCGTGTGCTTTATTTTCGGCAAGCTCAAGACAATGTCCCATGTATTCACCTGCAGTTGCATGTGACCGTTGGCAGCCATACCATTTCTACCATTGAACGTTGGTTCTTACAATGATGGCGTCACACATACAACGGCCAGAAAAGCTTCATTTGCGCAGCATAGAAACCAATGGCTTTCCACTGTCCATATTTTTTTACAGTCTATGGTCTGGGGACGTAACATTCAACGTGGGCCAGTGGTTCTCAAACTTTTTTTTGTGTCACAGACCCCAAAATATATATACATTTACCTGCGGACCATGAGAAGAACACAATCTTGTATTCTGGATGCTTAGGACATCCAGAATACAAGATTTATTTTTCAAAATGATTCAAAATCTTCTAGACATTAACAAAACCTTTCAAAAATGGCAGATGTACAAGCGCTGTGAGCTATAGATCTGCTCATTTTGAATAGTCAACAGAACTGAGGTTTCCCGGACACTATGCCAACAATAAATTCTCCGGTCTAAACCTGGACTTAAGCCTTGACCTCTGTGGTGCCATCGGCACGCAGGCACGTGCGCGACTGCGCGCGCACACACACACACACACACACACACACACACACACACACACACACACACACACACACACACACACACACACACACACACACACACACACACACACACCCCAGATTGATTGATTGAGTGGTCCCTGTGTTGCTCAGCTATTGCCCAGGGTCCAGTGAAACCTGGTTTACTTTAATGCACCCTCTTTATTAGGTCATGGTCAAACTAAAGGCTCCTTCCTACAGCATGGGTCTTCAACAGGGGGTCCGGGACCCCTAGGGGGTCCTCAGAGTTACTACAGGGGGTCCTCCACATCTTTGAGTGATAGAAAGTTTATTTTTCTCCTTTTTTATATTAACCTCTTGAACCCTAGTGTCCATATTCCAAGAACTTTAGCCAAAAATGGCAGATCTACAAGCTTGTAGATCTGCTATTTTTGGCAAAGAGGTTTAGTTGTAGAGGGGGGAAAAGAGCAGACTAAGTACATAGTGAAAGGTCAAGTTTATTAAGTATTGACGGTTCAAGTCAAGTGTTTAAATATCTGAAAACACAAATTGACACTGATGATTGTGCTGTCAAACAATGAAACTATATGGAATCTATGAAAAGGTTGTGGGGGTCCCTGCTTCATCTCTCTCTCAACTAAGCTCAAGGGGTCCTTGGCCTGAAAACTTTGAAGACCCCTGCCGTAGAGATCCTACAGTATACGTATGGACAGAACAGAGCGGGTGGGCCGAGGAGTGCCTGCCTGGGTCCACCCATCTAGTAAAATTCTGTCTCTCTGTAGAGCAGTGGTTCTCAACCTGTGGGTCGGGACCCCCAGGTCCCCCCAATTATTTTGGGGGGTCCCCAGATGATGCAGCCTTGTTTTCTCTATCAACAGCAAACAAGCCAACATAAAGTTTAAGTGTATAGAGGGTATCTGCACGTTTCTAAAGTGACAACTTAAGGACTTTTTATACCTCTAAAATGACAAATTAAACATTGGCCAAATTGTCAAATATTAGTTCAGAAATTGTGAAAATAGCCGATCTACATGCTCACAACGCCTTGCAACGCGAGGTGTTGTGAGCATGTAGATCTGCCATTTTCACAATAGAACCGTGTTATTCAAAATGTAATGCCTCAACTCTTAGTGCTCGTCAGGGTGGGGGGTCCCCCAGTTAAAATATGATTATTTTGGGGGGTCGCGGCCTGAAAAGGTTGAGAACCACTGCGGTAGAGAAGAGGGCTCATTTTTGGTGGGAGCTTTGAAGTAACCAGCGATATTTTCTCCTACTGCCGCATGAAAACCACCACCTCATCAAGTATTTATAGTTTAATTTTTCCGTTTGATATAGAACTTCTAAAAAGTAAAAACACGGGTCTCCTTTTGAGACAGAGCTTTACGAGTGTCCTCGCCTCCCCAGCGATAGTAACTGAATCGAAAAATTAATTTTAATTAGCAATGATCTACTATATCGATTTGCAAAAGCAAATATTGTGTTGTTTGGCAAATAATCTGTATCGAATAGTTTTGCCAAACTAAGTATTTGTGCCTTGTATTTAGCAATTTAAAATTGAATTGAATCGTATCGCCATAAATGAACCAATATCGCCCATGTATCGTATCGTCAACCATGTATCATGATACGTATGGTATCGTTAGGCAGGCACGTGCACACATAGACATGAAAGGGGGCTTGAGCCCCTGCCCTTTTATCCGTCTGTAAAAAGTGCCCTCTCCAGACCATGAATGCAGTTTTTACTATGGTGAAAGAAATGAAAACACTCTCCTTTCCATGCCATACCGTCCTGAAGGCAGCATTCAAGAGAATTGCCTTGTCCAAACTCTCCTGAACTTGAATGCAGCATCTTATGTTGAAAGAATTGCCCTCTCTGTGTAGAAATCTGTTACGCCACATCTCCAGTATTGACTTGATTATGCTATATAGTTCAGTGTGGTATCAGGAACTGAAAATAGCCGACCTCCAAGCTCACACCGTGTTGCACTTGGAGGTCTGCTATTTTCGATATTTCACCAAAAGGCACCCCTTTAGAAATTTCAGCCCCTGCCTCTCTAACATTCTCTGCACGTCCCTGCCCCTAGGCGCGTAGGTGACACGCAGCAAAGTGCTGCGTAAGGCAGCAAGGCAGCAGGTGTCACATGCAACCAGCCCTGGGCCCTGCAGCTCGGCGGAACATGCGTGCAATTTACTGCACGTGTGACTCCTATGTAAATGTGATGGCCTGAGGAGTGTGTGAGTGAGAGTGTGGGCTTCAGTGTCCGTATCGCCTCGCCTTCCATGTCCTGCCTTGAGCATGAATTATACTGGCGAATAATTATACTGCTGAAAATAGGCCATCTATACTGTATACTGCAAGCTCACAACGCATAGAGCTTTGAGATTTCAACATTTTCAGGCTGCGACCCACCCAGAATAACCATATTTGAACTGGGCTCCGCTCTCCAAAAAATTATCATATTTTAACTGGGGACCCCCCACCCTGACAAGCACTGGGAATTGTTGGAGTAGAGGCGTTACATTTAGTTTGACCAACAGGTTGAGAACCACTGATCTATACTCAAAACATTGTTTATTTAAAACCGAAATAAATGATAATGATTAAAAAAAAAAAAAAAAACGATCAGCAGCTGTCCTCAGTCTCTTCTTCGGCTTATCTAAAAGGATCATTCTCTCAACCGTCTGAACCGGAAGTGCTTCTGGTAGCTTTTCGTTCTCTATAGCCAAATTCCCGTTCACTTTCATTGTAGGAGGAGGCGTTAGCATAGCATCTCTCTGTAATGTTTTCGACCAGATAAAAGTTGACATGGGGGCTTCATACGGACTGGATTACATTTGTTTACCTCGATGTGCACGGATCGTGCACGGGAAGCGCACGGGGGGGAAGACGACTCGGCCAAAATCCCCACTATATGCCAATGCAGATCGAGATACTTCTGGTGGAAGACAAAACAAAGAACGGTGCCATCCTAGAAGGACGGGGGGCGCGCTGATGCTTATAATCATAATATTATGTCTCAGATCATAATACAATAATAGAAATTTCCGGCTAGTCCACGACAAGCCATTCTGGCCAGGCTGGGAAAGTGTTAAGCTTATAGATCGTCTGTTTTCATCGCACGGCCACTGCTAAGTGCGCTGGCGCCTCACGTTGCACCCCGCCGCGCATCATGGAAGTGCACCGTTTCGCCGTCTTGTCTGATTCTACACCTGGCAGCTCCCGAATCCCCCTGTCAGACTGCTGTTTTCTTTTCCCTGTCTAAACTGCTCCTACCCCCCCCCCCCCCCCATAACCATTACTCCTCTGTTTATCACCATCAGGGAGACGGGTGAAGAGTAGGGATGGGACGATTCGCGATATTATCATTTATCGTGATAAAAAACACTCACAATAATCATATCGTGGAGATTTTATTTATCGTGATATGGTCCTCCGTCATGCACTGGGATCAATTCACCTTTTATTTGCTGAGCTGTATATCCGGTACCACTTAAAACCTCTATAATTGGTAAAAGGTACTTATAATATACGTATGTATTTGATTTTTGTTCCACTCTCTGTCAAACGTCTTTGCCAAAAAATAGCCGATCTACAAGCTCACCACGCGTCACATTGTGACCTTGTAGATCTGCAATTTCTTGGCAAACGTTCCGCCCCAGGATGATAATGGATGTTTGGGATATTTTGATTATCGTGATAATATCGTAAATCGCGATTTCTTTGGTCACAATAATTGTGATATGAAATTTTCATATCGTCCCATCCCTAGTGAAAAGAGAGAGAGAGAGGATGGGGGGGAAGGGGAGGAGGAGAGAGGGCAAGGAAGCATGAGCGGGGGGAAGAGGGGTGTGTGTGTGTGTGTGCGCACTCAGCTCTACTGGCAGCTCGGGTGACATTGATCCCGTCTTGGTGAGAAAACGAGAGTGAGGTTATTTACACAGTACAGTACACACACTCTCTCACTCTTCCACATTTATATCCCTCTCTTTTAAGTACCATTTATGGCCATTTTGATATATTATTATTTTTTTATTTGAGAAAATTGCCTCTTTATTTCGTTGTTGTTGGGTGGAAACCTTGTATCTCCAAGTTTCAAATGTGTACGTTCTTTCGCAAAGCAAAGCCCAAAGCAACGCCTCGCGGTGCTGTTTTCACTAGTTTAAATCATTTTTAAAATGATAAATGCAAAACAAGCTGTTTTTAACAAGGTTTTCACCCGACAACGACGATTTGCATTTATTTTCCCTATGCCTTTAGATCCAGTGAGCTCTGCTCCGCACTATATACGCTCCGTTTAGGTTCTCCACCGTTTCCTAGTACATACATCACAGGAATTGCAAATTAGCGCACATGCTTCTCCACAGCCGCCCTCGTTCACCTTTATCTGTCTAAGTATATTTCCATCTCTCTCTCGCTCGCTCTTCACTGGCCTTCCCTTCCCCCTCCATGTCTTACTATTCCATTTCCCTTCATCTCTTTCTCTCTCTCTCTCTCTCTCTCTCCCCCAACGCATTGTTCGGGGGGGGCATGTGCGTAACCCAGGGAGGTGCAGAGAATGTTAGAGGGGCAGGGGCTGAAATATCTAAAAGGGCCTTTTGGTGAACATATCGAAAATAGCTGCGACGCGTTGTGAGCTTGGAGGTCGGCTATTTTCGATGCTTGATATCACACCGAACTAAGCATTATCAAGGTAATACTTTTGAGCATGGATTTCTACGCAGAGAGGGCAATTCTTTCAACATAAGATGCTGCATTCAAGTTCAGGAGAGTTTGTTGGCATGGCTTGGAAAGAGGGCATTTTTTTTCACGACAGTGAAAACTCCATTCATGGTCTGGAGAGGGCACTTTTTACAGACGGATAAAAGGGCAGGGGCTCAAGCCCCCTTTGATGTCTGTGTGCACGTGCCTGGCGTAACTCATCCAATTTGCCGGGCTGTGTTTAGGGCTCTCGTTTCGACAACAATATAGCTGATGAAGGGAGTGCGAAGGCGTAGCGGGGGGGGGGGGGGGGGGGAGGGGGGGGTGGAGTGGGGGAGAAATGGAGGGAGGAGGAACATCAAAAAGAACTAACGGCGCTCTCGTGTGGCAGCGGCGGAGGAGGGAGCGAGATGGGAGACGATAGAAGTCTGTATTAGAGACGGTTCCAGGCCCCCGGAGGAACACAGAGTTGTGTCTCTCTACTGTATGTCTAGTTAATAGTGGTGTAAAGTAACAAGTACATTTACCTAATATGAACATATATGGGCTTTCTGATATGCCCATATATGGAGATCTCTTAACTGTAAGCCCTTGTCCCTTTTATGCCCATATATGGATATCCCTGATGTCATCCGTATATGCCCATATATGGGCTTTCTAATATGCCCATATATGGAGATCTCTGTATCTCCATATATGGGTATAAAAGGATACTTCAGGTCTGACATCAGGTTTGTTTATATTGGGTTGCTAGGTTTGACATCACAAACTCCATGGGCCATCTGACCTAGAAATCTATATTTGGGCATAGATGACTCATCGTGACCTCATCATGATTTCAATCGCTATAAAAGGACTCTCAGTGACATACACTCTCCACAGATAAAGCAGTCAACCAGCCTACCAGTCAACCCATTCTTTGATTACTTTGTACAACTAGATTAACTTTTCAATGGCATCCCCACTGGAATTGACCGAAATGTACGACAGACAATGCCGGTCTTATATAGGGGTCATTTGTGTACGGTGTGATGTCATACTGATGTCAGCAGTGTGATGTCATACTGATGCGGAGATATGAGCAGGGCAAAGGTGTGATGTGTGACTCAGGGACGGACGGCCGGTGGAGGTTTTGATACTAAACTGCGACCTTACGGTCGCAATCAATCTGGAAAAACAAATAACATAGGTAGACCACGCACCTAATCAGTAAAAAAAATAATGTTTCTAAAACCTAAAAATGTTATCTAGCTTCATACTGTATATGGCCATTGAGGGAAGGGGAGTGTTACAGTAGTGCTATGGGTTTAGGTGGAGTCTGAAGAGGCGAGTCTTCGGTCCACGGTGGAAGCAAGGGAGTGAGTCTGTAGTTCTAAGTGCAACATGGAGTTTATTCCACAGTTTGGGGGCCAGGTGCGAGGGTTTTGTCAGCATCCCAGTGTTGGCTGATCTGAGTGATCTTGTATTTGTATAGAAAGGTCTGCTACTACGTACAGAGTAAAATTATCCCTGGTTGGTCCACAGACATGCAGCCCTAACTAACCCAGTGGCTCTCAACCTTTTCAGGGCACTTACATCTATCTATAAATGTGAGAAGTCTCTGCGTGTCTGCGTGTGTGTCTGTCTGTCTGTAATCCACGTATCTCGAGAACCGTTCGTCCCACCGGCTTCAGATTCGACATGCGCGTTCCCCGCCGCGGCACGGAGTGCAGTGCCGGGCCTCGACCCGACCCGACGCGCGGTTTTCCCTAACCGGCATGAAACGTTCGGAATCTCCTTATGCTGGGCTGATTGTTGACATCAGGCTGTTCCGGAGGAAATCGGCGCAAGTGCTGACTCATTGTGACATCACATCATAAAAGGCTCTGACATCACGTACGCCACATGAGTCAACAAAAAATCTCTGTGAGTGTGTATGTATGTATGTAATCCGCGTATCTCGAGAACCGTTCGTCCCACCGGCATGCGCGTTCTCCATATATGGGAATAAAATGAATGCCCGTATGCGGAGCTGATGTCTGACATCAGAGTTTTCCGCAACCGGTACTGTGTGTGCAGAGATCTTCATATATGGGCAAAAAAGCGACAGAGATCTCATATATGGACGCAGATAAACAGATATCTCCATATATGGCATATATGGGCATACAATGGACGCAGAATCACAAAGATCTCCATATACGGGCATAAAAGGGACACAGACAGACAGATACAGAGATCTCCATATATGGGCATAAAATGGACGCAGATAGACAGATATCTCCATATATGGGCATATATGGGCATAAAATGGACCCAGAACTATAACTGCAGTGATCTCCATATATGGACATAAAATGGACACCGACAGACAGACAGACAGACAGACAGACAGACAGATACAGCAGACAGACAGACAGACAGACAGATACAGATATCTCCATATATGGGCATAAATGGACACAGGCAGACAGATGGTCAAAACGGGTCCTATGAAAACAGGTATAATGGGGTTTGCATTAAAGGGCGGGGCATTCATTCCCTCTTTACATTGTTCCGAGTTGGCCAGGTCGCCGACTAGGGCTGGGCCGCCCGAACCCAGCTTCTAGTTTACCTAATTGGCAGTCAACGAGTTAAATCACCTATGTCGACGGAAGTCATTCGTGACACATTTTGTGGTCGTTTTGACGTCACTTCCACATCAGTAGACAGTCTAGACACTCGTCACTGAAAGCATAAATGTGCCTTTAAAGGTCTGGCCCTCAGCCATCTGCACTTAGTCTGTCTGGACCAGTAAGACTCCCTAATCGGGAGATAAGCGACCGTTGGTCGCTTATCTCCACAAATATCACAACCTCCACCTCTCACGTCATACGGGTAGCCATAGTTACACCTGGAATGTTGAATCTCCATATATGGAGATAACCTACGCATCACACAAAGTCTGACCTCACCAGCCCATACTTGGGCATGGACGACTTATATCTCCATATACGGAGATGGCCATATATGGAGATACGATGACATCACAGAGTCCACAGCTGATGATGTGGCGTGATGTCATACAATACACAAACAAGCCCTATATAAAGGGGCAATTCTCACCAGGGAAGAGAGCATTGCCTGGAATGTTGAATCTCCATATATGGAGATAACCTACGCATCACACAAAGTCTGACCTCACCAGCCCATACTTGGGCATGGACGACTTATATCTCCATATACGGAGATGGCCATATATGGAGATACGATGACATCACAGAGTCCACAGCTGATGATGTGGCGTGATGTCATACAATAAACAAACAAGCCCTATATACTGATGCGATACGATGACATCACAGAGTCCACAGCTGATGATGTGGCGTGATGTCATACAATAAACAAACAAGCCCTATATACTGATGCGGAGATATGAGCAGGGCAAAGGTGTGACGTGTGACCGACCGACTGACGGACGGCCGGTGGAGGTTTTCATAGTAAACTGCTCCCTGACGGTCGCAATTAACACAATGTGTGTTATATGAATAGATACCAGTAAGACTCCCTAATCGGGAGATAAGCGACCGTTGGTCGCTTATCTCCACAAATATCACAACCTCCACCTCTCACGTCATACGGGCAGCCATAGTTACACCTGGAATGTTGAATCTCCATATATGGAGATAACCTACGCATCACACAAAGTCTGACCTCACCAGCCCATACTTGGGCATGGACGACTTATATGTCCATATACGGAGATGGCCATATATGGAGATACGATGACATCACAGAGTCCACAGCTGATGATGTGGCGTGATGTCATACAATACACAAACAAGCCCTATATAAAGGGGCAATTCTCACCAGGGAAGAGAGCATTGCCTGGAATGTTGAATCTCCATATATGGAGATAACCTACGCATCACACAAAGTCTGACCTCACCAGCCCATACTTGGGCATGGACGACTTATATCTCCATATACGGAGATGGCCATATATGGAGATACGATGACATCACAGAGTCCACAGCTGATGATGTGGCGTGATGTCATACAATAAACAAACAAGCCCTATATACTGATGCGATACGATGACATCACAGAGTCCACAGCTGATGATGTGGCGTGATGTCATACAATAAACAAACAAGCCCTATATACTGATGCGGAGATATGAGCAGGGCAAAGGTGTGACGTGTGACGTGTGACCGACCGACCGACCGACGGACGGACGGACGGACGGCCGGTGGAGGTTTTCATAGTAAACTGCTCCCTGACGGTCGCAATAAGTGGGGCTGTCACGATTATGACATTTTACATGACGATACATTTTCTCTCAAATGCGATTAACGATTTAATTGTGTTTTTGTAGACAATTACATTTCTGTTTGGCTTGTAGGCTTTGAAGTTGCACATAGCAGATGTGACGCATAGCCTGAATATACAAAGAAATTACTGACATATTTGACAACTTTATACTTAAAAAAAGAACATTTATAGTGGAAATAGCCGATCTACAAGCTCACAACGCGTCGCGTCTGACGGGTTCATTTGGTTCCATTTGTACACTGTCAGAGTTAAGGGGAGACCTTGAAATTATGAAAGTTTGAGAAACTCTGTTGTATAATGTGTTGGCTGCAGGCAGATATACTGCCCACTGTGCCCAGACACTTTCACGACTCGGCTGTCCCTGACGTCTGTGTTATCAGAAAATTGTTTCTGATAACCTTTTAGGTGTCTGAGAAATGGGCCGTGAAGTTGCTCAGTATAATATTTCATTTAACGTTTACGACTGGTTTAAAAGTTGTAACGACATTCAGAAGCCGAAGCACAACAACGGCCTTTCTTTTGATACAGAGATGGCTTTGCGCCCAATGTAAACGAGCCATAGTTCTTTCTTGGGTATTAGTAGACCTTGTATCTGAACTGTACTGTCTTGTGCTTTTCCTATGCAAACTGCTAATAAAGTCTTCATTCAATCAAATCAAACTTGGAGAGACTTAAAAACTTGAATAAATTCTGGGGGCGAACATTTGCCAAAAACAGCTTATGTACAAGCTCACAATGCGTTACGTTGCAACATCTTGTGAGTTTGTAGATTGTCTATTTTCGGTGACGGATATTTTGTGCAGGGGGAGGGGGGCCTAGTATAGACGCCCTGGGGGACTCCGGTCATATAAAGAATATAGGGTTTGAGTGTTTCATCAGTTAAGGCCGCGATCTGGTAAAATAATTTTAATCTAATTTGGGGTGGAATTTCCCCTTTTTATCATTAAAGTTGAGCAGTGCCCTTGAGTGACAGTCTGTGATGAGCTTTTAATCTCCGGCTGCATTAATGGAAGCATTCGTTACACTGGCTCTGTGGCCGGGCCCTTTGAACACATATCACATCTCATGCTTTCCCCAGTTTCCTGTCACAATACGCCTGGGAGAAGGAGAAAGTGCAATTAACTAGTGGTATTGTAAGGGTGTGTGTGTGTGTGTGTGGACTTAAAATCACTATCCAGATTATTTCAACTTATTCAGCCTTGATTCCGATTTATACACGTTTTCTTTTAAATGGTGAAAATGGCAGACTAACCCGTTGGGGTGTTGTTGCCTGGATTATTCATGAAGCTTTCCCGGAAGAGAAAGATCCCATGATTGGCCGCTAGTTGCGCTGTTTTTCCCCCACGAGGTACCAAAAAGATTTGTTCTCCACTGGACCCCATTTAATTTTCCTCTTTGATTTTCTAACCTTAATAAACATCGTCATAAATACTTTATTGTTTCTGTCGCTAGTGAAAAACTACCTTTCAATTACCATGATATGCGTTTTGTGCAAATATGGTCCTATTTATGTTAAAATTGATGATAAAGTTGCGGGGGGCGTGGCCAACTAAACTGATACCAGCCGGCTGTGTTCTTCTTCGTGTGCTGTATTTCGGGAGGCTCCGACCATATTCTCCCATGTATCCCTGCGGTTGCATGTGACCGTTGGCAGCCAATAGCATTCCTTATGATTCCTTGGTTACCATTCAAACAATGATGGCGGCACCCATACAAGGGACAAAAAAGCGTCATTTTTGACACATAGAAACCAATGGCTTCGCATCTTCCATATTGTTTTTACAGTCTGTGGTTGGATCGCCATGCGCTGAGGGCTAGTAGATCCGCTATTTTTGTATGTCAGCATTGTACAACTAAGTTTAATACATAGTGGTTAATCACGCTAAACGATCTAGTCGATTATCAAAAACAGTTTGGTAAAATCTTCTCATGCCGATTCGTTGATTCAATTCGATTATTGCTCCAATGCTAGACAGCAAGTCCTGGGCAGTTCGAAGCATCGAATCAGCGGAATCACCCGGTTGGGCGTATGTCAGGGTTAGAGTAAGCAAGAGTTAGGGTGAAGGGATATGGAATGAAACTGAATTGAATACAATGTCCCAAAAAGTTTTCAAAATCAATGCGTGTCTGCGTACACGCAATAGTGTGCACATGTACAAGAGAGAATAAGAATCCTTGTGTGCATATATCTGCATGACATTTTATCATGTATGCATGTTAGTCTAATGGTTGGAGACACGACTGGGTGCATCCACACATCATTATAAAGTTTTATCCTTTCCAGCTGAACATAACAATGGAAACCAAACCACAAATTGAGGGTGGCATTCTGCAGGAAACTCTCTAGTGTCTTGTTGGTCTCAGTTGGCCAGTCTGTGTGGGCAGCTCTGTCAGGGTTGTCGCACCAAATTCTGGGCCCTGGGTACAAGGACTCACTCGCATTTTGTGCTTTAACTATCGAAAAATAGCAGATATACAAGCTCACAGCGCAGCACTCGGTGAGAAATAGCAGATATACAAGCTCACAGCACGGCACCGAGTGCCGCGCTGCGAGCTTGTAGATCTGTTATTTTTGGAAAATCGTGAAAATGTGCTTTTCAAATCCTTCTAAGGTTTTTTGACAAACCCACGTTTCTATGTCAGTGGTGCTCAAACTTTTTCATGTGAAGGACCCCCAAAATGATATGTATTTGGCCACGGACCCCCATCTCATAATATTTAGTTCCAGGGACCCCCCCAGAAGCAAAATTTGAGTTACAAATGTTCGCTTAAAAAATACATCTAGTCAAAGATTTGCACACATTTTCACGACTTTTCAAAAATAGCAGATCTACAAGCTTGCAGCGCAATAATTAAGGCCCCTCCACCTTGGGCCCTAGTAACTCAGTCCCACTCCCCCCCTCTTGTGACGCCCCTGAGCTCTATTCTCAGCAGGTGAGAGGAGATGACTCTTGACACTGCTTGTTAGCAGAGGGACAAGAGCTGTCTAGCTGTCCCCCGGGACAGACCTGAGTGCCTTCTCGCCCCCCTTCCTTGCCTCCCAAACTGTGGAATCCAATCTCAACCAGTCACCAGTCACGGCTGCAGGCTCCAAGGGATAGATCACCCAATCTATTGATTACTGACTAGGGATGGGACCATTTGAACATTTCATATCACGAATATTGTGACCTAAGATATCGCGATTTACGATATTATCGCGATAATCAAAATATCCCCAACATCCATTATCCTGGCGTGGGAACATTTGCCAAGAAATAAAAGATCTACAAGCTCACAATGCATCGCAATGCAACGCGAGTCTCCATGGGGTGAGAAATAAAAAAAACATTTTGGGGGTGAACTATCCCTTAAGCCCAAATTATGCTCCGTCGTTTGGCAGTCTCGTATGTAAAAAGTAGCAGATCTCGGGTGCAACGCGTTGTAGCTTGTAGATCTGCTATTTTTGTCTCCACCAGCCGAAGGCTGAGGGAGAGTATGTTTTCCCCTCCGTCCGTCCGTCCGTCCGTCCGTCCGTGCGTCCGTGCGTCCGTCCGTCCGTGCGTCCTCGCAGTTTGTGAACAGCTAATCTCAGTCACCGTTGGCCCGATCGCTGCCAAACTGAGCACACACACTCCCTGGATGCCAATCTAGAACCTCTGCCCCACATTTTTCAAATCAGCCTCATGGTGGCGCTATAACAGGCCGATTTGTGTGGCCTGGTTGTTACCAGCTAATCTCCGGCGCCGTTGGCCCGATCGCTGCCAAACTGAGCACACACACTCCCTGGATGCTAATTCAGAACCTCTGCCCCACATTTTTTAAATCAGCCTCATGGTGGCGCTATAACAGGCCGATTTGTGTGGCCTGGTGGAGACCTGTGCTCGGAAGAGCACTGCTTCTAGTTTGGCATGCGACGCCGTCGTACAGCAAAGTAGAAATTGAGCTTTTCACCCCATTTCCATTGCGGTCTGTAAACTAAACTCACATCTCATCACTTCTTGTTGCCTGTTTTATGACGGATGCTTGTTCTAATATGCTTATTGTATGTTGTTTACTCACTCAGTATGCCAGGCTATGTATATAACAAAACGTATGTGTTTGCTTGACTAGAAATCTTAATTTTTTTTAGATCCACTCCAATCTTACACTTTGTAAGTCGCTCTGGTCTCTCTGTGGGTCTTGGTTAGAATAAATGCCTGAATTGTAATTTGAGTATCGTTTGACCTCATCACATCCACATTCTGTGGTTATTGACTGTAACGAAATAGTTCATTTATGTCTAGGGCTTGGGAGAGTATGGGCAAAGCATGTTGTTCAAGTTCCACATTTATGTGTGGAAATCGCCTCTGTTTATGTGACAATCCATGTTTATTCATGCTCCACCATGGTGGTGTCTTACGAGGTTGTGCGGCCTGGGGCATAATGGGTACATCGTTGTTGTCGGGTGGAAACCTCGTATATCTTTCATTTTGAAAATTACTTAAACTAGTGAAAATAGCCGATCTATAAGCACACAACGGCGCGCACCGCGAGGCGTTGTGTGCTTGTAGATCTGCTATTTTCACTAGTCTTGTGCGACGGTCTTGTATGATGAAGCAGGGCTTTACCTTACGAAAAAACTAAAAATACTAATTTGAAACTTGGAGATACGAGGTTCCTGCTCGACGGTGACGACACGGCACACAAATTAAAATGTAAATCAATCAGCGGTATATAGCTTGTTACAGAGGTGTTGTTTTCCTGCTCTGGCCACATCCAGCCCCAAGTGAGAGAATAGTTTGCTAGAGTAATGGCTGTCAAACTAACTGCCAAAGTGCCGCCCGTTTGTGTAACTGCATTATAAGCACGGGCCGACGACACATAAATACTCACTTTTCCTCCAGCCGTTGGCCAAGTGTAAACAACATCCTCCTGCCAGGCGCTCTCGACGGGGCTTCAACCTCTAACCCTGCGGTTGTGTGAACGCTTGATTAGCGCCGCACTGTATTTCGCTGACTGCTTATTTCTTCTTCTCTTTGTCATCCACCTCCCCCACCTCCCACCCACCCACCTTCCCACAATCTTCCAACGCCACAGAGAAGGAGAAGCGAGTGAAATCTGGTTCCTCGGACGGGGAGGGAGCCAGCAGCTCCCAGTCGGACAGCTCGGCCAGCCTGGGCAGCCTGAAGGGAGGAGGTAAGTGTCTCTGTCTGTCAACCTGTCATCATCACATCTGCTGACCCCCGCCCCCCACCTCCCCCAATCCCACTTAGAGGTTGGACAAACCAAGTCTTTTTTTGAACGGCTCTTTGAAATGAACGATGGGATCCGGTTCGCAGTCTAGGGAGCCGTTCCTTTTTTGGAGGAGGGGGAGTAAAAGTATCAATACTGCGATATAGAAATACTTTGCCACACGTAGAAGTTCGGAATTAAAATGTACTTGAGTAAAAGTACAAAAGTATTGGTATCAATATGTACTTAAAGTACCAATAGTAGAACTCATTATGCAGAATGTCCCATTTCACAAGTTTTCCAATGAATGAAATGTAGAAGAGCTTGTAGATCGGCTATTTTCAAATGGCCAAAATGTTGGCCTATAGGGTTGAAGAGATTTGTAATTATAATCAAAATCTACAAAGTAACTATGAGCAAGTCTTTTGAACGGCTCTTTGAAAGGAACTGATCCCAGAGATCTAGCTCACTTCAAAGAGCCATAAATCCCATCTCTACCCTCTGTCAACCTGTCATCACATCTTCTGACCCCCGCCCCCCACCTCCCCAATCCCACTGACATCATTGCCTCGGGAGGGGAGGAGGGGGACGACGACACGAATGCTATTTAACCACGGCTCAGAGTGAGTCCGGCCTATTTTTTTTTTTTTGTCGCCTCGGGTCATCTCACGATAATCCACAAATAATTTCCTCGGGTCCCATTTATTTTCCAGGATCTGTTGTCATTAGACGTTAGCCACTGGACGTTGCCTATTTTAGCATGTTTGACAGTTTTGGGACGGATATTATGATAATAACGGTTATGTTCCCTGAATATTTGAAGCTGAGTTCTCCTTTTGTCGTGTAACCTCTTAAGCCTTCTTTTAATCTTCGGCCTATGACGGAGAAATGGCAGAACTGCAAAGCTCAGTGCATGTTGCATTGCGACGCGTGAGCTCGTTGACTATTTTTGCAACTTTGGGAAAAGTATAGTGAAAAAAAGTTTGCCTATAATGATTATGCCCAAAATAGTGACACAAGGGTTAATGTGGTAATAACAGAAACAAATAAATCTCGGTTCACCCCTCGAACTGCATCATTACCATTTCCCTTCAAGCTCTTTGTGAAACGCTGAGGAGGGGAACAGTCGCACTCTCTGACAGCAGCATGACAGCAGCTCCAACAACAGGAAGTGCCGGTTGTTTGCGAGGACACACATTTCTTCCAAGTTTACCAGTGGCGTCAGTTCAGAAAAAGCTAAGGTATGGCAACATGACTGGTGTCTTCGCGCGCGTGCAAGACACCAGTCATGTTGCCATACCTTAGCAAAAGGCATGATACATTTATTTTAAGAAGAACATTCTATTTTTTCCCCCCGTTTCTACGGTTTCTTGGGCAGCCTGGAATGGTTGTTCAAGTGCAGCTAAACTTGGCATGTTAGTAAACGTGCCGCAATTAACAATAATGCATTGCACCTGTGCAGCTGACCTGCGGAACCTGGGAATATACCATCTTGTCAAGATGGGGAGAATAAAAGTGTGGAGAATGTAATTATAATACCTTGTTAAAGTGACCATTTTGTAAAATGTTGCATTTGTAGTTATTTTACCGTAATTTAACAACATAATAACCAGCACAGATAGACAAAGAGACATTCATGGGTTTATATTTAAAAGTAACTTTTATTCTCCCCCCCTGGACCCAGCGTATGGCAGCTGCATACCCCTGCCATACCCAATTGACGCCCCTGAAGTTTACTGTTCCGCGGCACCCTATTAGCGGACCGATTCCAGAGGCATGACATTCTGTTGACGGTAACCAAGGTAGATAGCCTGAAGGCCTCATTAACTCCATCTGTAACCCATGGCCTGAGATAAGATGAGAGGAGATGAGAATCATCCTTTTAACCCCGGCGGCACCATGGATCTGCACTACCTCCCCTAGACAGTCCCTTCCCCCTCTCCATCAATTGTTTATTTGAGCCTGTGTGCTTTGTTCTCTCTTCCACGCCTGCATGTGTGGGTGGGTGTGTGTGTCTGTGTGTCTGGGGACCATTTGTTTTAAAAATAACCATTACATACCAGGTTCAAGGTTTCTTTGTTGTTACGTCTCGTGTACAGGTACATAAGAAGTGAAAGTCTTTGTTCTGGTTCCTCAGCCATTGTAGCAGCAACAATAGTATAGTAAATGTATATACAGTAACAAGGAAAATGGTTTAAAAAAGGACCACAATAAGACAAGGAATACCGGTACTTAAGAATCAGAATCAGTAGCAGCATTGTAAAAAACTGTTTGACCGTTGATTCTAACTCTTAAGGGGTAGTTAACCACCCCCAAAATGACTTATTACATATCCCATGGAGACTTGAATTCATGGATATTGTTTTGTTTTTGTTGCTTTCCTAAGCCAATAACTTGTTGATAATGATAAAGTGTATCCGGTAGGAGACATAAAGGAGACTCTTTTGTGTCTCCTACCAGAACAGCTTCAGGCTCTGACCTCAGACGAGCAGTAATGGCAGGGGAACTCTGGCTTCCACTGAGCCCAGCTAGAGAAAAGGCTATAGGGCCTGCTTTTCCCCCCTGGTCTGATCATTCACAAGCCTTTCACAAGTGTCAATAAATGTCATTTTCAGTATATGGTTGGGCAATATAATATATGTCCAAAACCATTCGTTTTGTATTTATAATTTTAAAAATGATTTAAAGTAGTGAAAAGATGAGTTTACATTGGCCAAAAACATGTTTGCGTGTGGGCAACCACCCCCAAACGCATATAAAAAGCTCATTTTATAAAAATCCCCAGCGTTGTGTGGACGGCCTCTAATGTGGAATTGCTTTCATGAAATCGAGTCAAGGCTAAACTCCAGGACAATTAATCGTCATGTAAAATGTCATAATCGTGACAGCCCTTAGTATCCAGGTTCACTGGCTAGGCTAATCGGCTGAGATAATTCAGCTTTCATGAAACCGATTAATCGCTGACTCTGGATAACTTAAGCCAGGATAGTTGATAAATCCAGGCTTAATCCCCAATCTAGGTTTCGCGAAACGGGCCCCAGGACACATTTACAATGATGGATGATAAGCGATGGATGTACCGTATGTACAGTATACTTGAGTGGTCATCTGGGAATTCGGAAGTTTATCCTGGGCTCCTCCAGGCTTCGTGTCACCTGGTTAAGTGTCTTGAGCAAGACACTTAAGCCCCAACTGCTCCCCTGCGCGCTCAGTGTGAGCAACAAGCCACTGATGGGTCAATGTAGAGAAGTAATGTCCCTTCTGGGATCACTAAAACATGTACAAATACACTTGTATCGCACTGCCCAAGGCTGCAGGCTGTTATTTTGGGCAGACCAACCTTAACCACATGAAGTCTAGCACGTGAACGTTTGGCCGAAAAAGCCAATCTACAAGCTCACAACGTGTCGAGTTGTGACGTGTTTTGTGACTGCTATTTTCAGCCGTGATACTTGTAGACTCACTGTGTAGAGGGGAATTCTAACAGACCTTGTTTATGTGTAGAGCCTTGGGGGGACCCTGGTCAACTAAGGACTGTACTATATACTATATAGGGTGTAAGTGGTTAACAACATCACTACTTTGTGGCCCCCTGCCACAGCAGGATTCTGGCTATGGAACCATTTTGGACTGACAAAGTGGTGGATGAGGATGATCTGCTATGTTTTTCAGAACACTGGCCCTTGGAAAACGGAGCAGGCCGGCAGGGAAGCTTGGCACGTCGTGTGTGTTTGGAGCTTTATCCCATCAAGCATTCAGCGTGACTTTTGGCCAATCCTTTATAGCTCTCCTGTCAAATAGCCTAATTGTATGGCAGGGGTTTGTAGGGTTTTTGAGAAACGCTTTCCTCCCTGCCAAATAGTTTCATTGTCGACCCTGAAGAGGTGCTTGGGGACCGGCGGGGCTTAAGCGCTAACTGAGGGCTTTATTTATGTACCTTTCTGTCTGGCTGATAGAATTCAACCTCCTTCTTCAGATAGGCTGTCAAACTGTCAGACAAGTGAGTGCTGTTGTCGGTGGTGATTCAGCTTTACCAAACATGATACCCCCTCTCCAAACTGTCCCCCAATCTTCCTGCCAGTCACATTATCTGCTGCGTCGTGTAGGTGTTGGCCTGCCGGCATGCTTGCATGCCTTCCTCTGAGTCAGCTTGTGGCCACGGAATACAGTCGTTCTTGTTGTATGCTGTGCCCGGTTAGCATGGTCAGGGGTGTCACAAGGGAGGGGAAAGTGGGACTGAGTTACTAGGGCCCAAGGTGGAGGGAGGGGCCTTAATTATTTTATACTTTAGCGCCGCACCTAGTGCCCCGCTGTGAGCTTGTAGATCTGCTATTTTTGAAAAGTCGTGAAAATATGTGCAAATCTTGTATTTAGCAAAATATATGTATTTTTTAAGAAAACATTTTTGTACTCAAATTTTGCTTCTGGGGGGTCCCTGGAACTAAATATTTTTAGATGGGGGTCCATGGCCAAATACATATCATTTTGGGGGTCCTTCACATGAACGGTTTTGATCACCACTGACATAGAGACATACGTTTTTCAAAAAACCTTAGAAGGATTTGAAATATTCAAAGACTTGCACAGATGTTCACGATTTTTCAAAAACAGCAGATCTACAAGCTCGCAGCTGAGCTTGTAGATCTGCTATTTTTCAATAGTTAAAGCACAAAATAATGCATAATAATGTGTTCCCAGTCTAAATGGGTTAAACCTCCCTCCCCCTATGAAGAACATTCATGGGGGGGCCCCCTCAGTGAATCCTTGTACCCAGGGCCCAGAATTTGGTGCGACACCCCTGAGCATGGTGGATCCATATCCTCCTCGAAACCGGGAATCTGATATCGCTCGCCCCAAGAGTGGGGCCAGTGCTTTCTAAGGGTCAGCTTTCCAAACGGGGGTCCCCCCCGTAATGGGAAGACTAATCTCTTTCAGATAATTGCCTCCTTAGTGAAAGGGAAAATGTCTGTAGCCGGTGTTGATGGAGAGACCGGCGTTTGGCGAAACGCTGCTACTACAGCCTGACTCATTTACGAGCCTTTCTCTTGGGGAGGAGGGTGGTGCGTAATGGGGATAAAGGTCGTCTTAGGATAATGGAGGCCGAAGATATAAGAGGGTGCTTTACAGACTGAAGTTGTGCTAATAAGATAGATTTGGAAAACTCGATGATTTTTGACCCCTCACTTCTCAAGAGACTTCAACAGCTAACTACGGAATAGCTAGACATTAGGGTTTGCACACTACTGACCTACATTAAACGCGCATGCACACTCGCATGCACGCACATGCCCACACATGCACTATTAAGCTATATTGTGGCCAGCTAAGCCATTAGAAAACGATCCCATTACAGACCACTGGTGTCCCCATGGGAAGGTGTGCAAGGCACAGGGGTTATTCCTTGCTCACTTACATCACTAAGCGACAATCCACAGATGGTCTGGTTGATGAGACACATTAGAGGCCTAATAAGGATGGATTTGATATGATTGCCTTTATGACTCTGTTTACCGTGGCGCAGGTGTATGATAATCACAATCGCCTGGGAAATGGGTTTTGGGAGCACATTCATCTTCATAATGAAGTTATCTTATAGCTACCGCTTAGGATTGTAATCCCATGAGATTGAACCTCCGGGGCGAATGTCTAGATTGTATTTAAATCGCTGTGTAAAGGCAGAACCTTGTGTCAAATCTTCTATTTCACATGCATGCTTTTGCTGTTTGTCTTGTCTTGTCTTGTCTCTGCAGAGGTGGCTACAGGGAACCTTCTGGACTTAGCAGAAGGTGCCAACGCTGCATTGGTCCACTCGGAAACAATGGAGATTGAACCAGAACCATTTATGGTGCACAACCACACCGCTGGAAACAACAACATTGTATGGGTAAGGTTCCCTATTAACCAGCTGCTAGGGCTAGATAAGAAGGGGAAATAGTTGGTGTTAAGTCAAACATGCCTGGTGATATACCTGTTGTATTCAGAGGGATGGAGTTTATAATGTATCGTGCTGTTGACCTGAGTTAACACAATGGTGCATTGAACAGAACCTGCCTTATCAGATGTTGCATGTAGCAGGAGAAGGCGAGGTTCTGCCTTTGGCCTACATCAACCACTTACATCTATGTACTTATTTCCCCCCTCTACACCAAATCTCTGAAAATAGGCGGCTCTACAAGCTCATAACTATGTGTTGTGAGCTTTTAGGTCGCCTACATTTGCCTAATGATCGCCTGTTACGAGTCGACGCCCAGAATAGGGATGCTAGGGGTTCATGTGGTTAATGTATGCAAATTTGATGGAAGGGCTAGAACTCAAACTTCTCATAACCCAGACCCTGCGTTTTATAGCTCTGCTTAACCACAGATGTGAAATTCACGAGGGTACAACTGCAAAAGCCTCACACACACTGTAAATACTAAACTACATGAACCCTGTTGGCTTATTATGTTCAGTATGGACATGACCAGTCATTGCGACCGGCAGGTCGCAAGTTACTATGAAAAGCTCCACCGACTGTCAGTCTGTCTGTCCGTCACACGTCACACTTTTGCCCTACTCATATCTCTGGCACTGCCACCATTGCCCCTATACATGCCAAGCTTTGCACACACACACACACACTCCTTGGCTGCCAAACCACAAACTCCACCCCTCATTTCTCACATGGCCCTCTTCTAGCGCCACCATGAGGCCGATTCTTGCAAAACATATTTTTGGACACCGCTCCTACAGATTTTGCCCTAAAATCACGCAAAGCGGTACACAGTATCTCTAAAGTCATGTCATCAACATGGATCTGTCCCATTTCCCATATTCCCTCCTGATTGGCTAACATTGCCTTCTAAAGTTTGTTTATGCGACCTGACGGTCACTTACTGGTGTAAAGTAACGAAGTACATTTACTATTTTCACTGGTTTTGTGCAACAGTCTTGTATGATGAAGCAGGGCTTTACTTTACGAAAAAAAAACATACAAATGTGAAACTTGGAGATACAAGGTTTCTGCCCGACAGTAACAATATATATATATATGTGTATGTAATATCTACATGTGTGGGCTAATTAATATCTATTTGTTTTGTCCTGGCAGGAGTTGGAGGACGGCCTGGACGAGGCTTTCTCAAGGTGAGCGGCGCATTTTGGATTTCCTCCACACCCCTCTCCTCTATTCCAGCAGTCACACAAGCTGCCTCCTGGAAATAGCCAGGCCAGCCCCGCCACGGTTTTAGGGCCCTCTCGTAATAACAAGCACGGCCACTCCCTCTTTGCTGAGCTCACGCGGCTGCGAGAGACGGACTCGGTTTACACGCCCCGAGTTTAGCGGCCGGCAGACAGACAAGACAGACAGAGCCCTGAGTCATGCTGCTGCCCAGGCACGTGCACACATAGACACGAAAGGGGGCTTGAGCCCCTGCCCTTTTAACAGTCTGTAAAAAAGTGCCCTCTCCAGGCCATGAATGCCGTTTTCACTATGGTGAAAGAAATACAAATGCCCTCTTTCCATGCCATACCTGAAGGCAGCATTCAAGAGAATTGCCTTGTCCAAACTCTCCTGAACTTGAATGCAGCATCTTATGTTGAAAAGAATTGCCCTTACTGTGTAGAAATCCATTCTGTACGCCACATCTCCAGTACTGCCTTTTTTATGCTTAGTTTAGTGTGGTATCAAGTATTGAAAATAGCCGACCTCCAAGCTCACAATGCGTCGCAGCACGATGCGTTGTGAGCTTGGAGGTCTGCTATTTTCAATATTTTCACC
The DNA here is from genome assembly GCF_963921795.1 of Nannobrachium achirus. NCBI lineage: Eukaryota > Metazoa > Chordata > Actinopteri > Myctophiformes > Myctophidae > Nannobrachium > Nannobrachium achirus. The sequence continues at coordinate 15,130,080 of NC_137827.1, read as the reverse complement.
AAAAGGCCCTTTTAGACATTTCAGCCCCTGTCTCTCTAACATTCTCTGCACGTCCCTGCTGCTGCCTCTGCAAGGCCATATCCTCCCAGTGATCCTACTGGAAGCTCTGCCGGGAGGAGGGGAGAATTTCACGAAATACCCTGTTATTATTGCTGTTCAGAGACGAGCAAAGGCAAGAAGGAAGAAGAGGGGGGGGGGGGGGGGGTCTAGCTGTGTTCAAGGTGGTCTAGCTGTGTGTGTGTGTGTGTGTGTGTGTGTGTGTGTGTGAGTGTGTGAGTGTGTGTGTGAGTGAGTGAGTGAGTGATGAAAGCATACTTGCTCTCATTGCCAAGTACCCAAAACCATAAATGTTATCGAAGTTCAAACGTTTCCTTGCCATGGACCCGCAGAATAGCCATAGCCTCTGGCTTTTAACCCTTTGCCAATAGTCTTAATTAAATAAAAGAAAGAAATGTGCAGATATAGATTATAGATCAGCTATTTTCTTTATAATTAAAAATATATATATTTTTCCTCTCCTTTCCGACCGACCACTCTGGCCGTGCAGGACCACCGGGAGAACCAGTGAACTTAGGTTCACGGGTTGACAAAAAGCATCAAGGGTTTTCTCTGCGCTAATCGACATTCCTCAAACATATTCCGTGCTGGCCAGTGGCCACAAGCTAATCCAAATCCACAGAGTCAAAGACAGCCACTGCTATTAAATGCATTCCACTGTCCTGCTATCAGTAGCAGCACCAGATAAGCCACTGGTGGCCGCCTGTTAGGTTCTGATACCACTGTGTTTACGGCTGTTTATTTGGGAGTCAGCCAAGAAGTATTATTCACTGCTTTATTGGTATTTTCAATCCCTCCCCGTCTCGATCGCACTCTGCTCATTTGACAGTGGTCTCCTTCCTCTCTTCCTTAGTCTCTCTCTCTCTTTCATTTAGCTGAGGGAGAACGCGCTCCACAGCCTCTCTGTAATCACGCCCTAAAGAGGCCATTTTAGCCCCGTTATCGGATGATTATTTGACTGCACACCCTGTAATTACGCCCCAACGTTTCGGTAATCTTCCCACTGCTGCGTGATTAACGAGGAGGCTCCCACCGAGAGCTGCCTGTGTGAGACGCAGACCCAGAGAGGCAGATTGGCAGATCTGGGGGAACTTAAGGATGGGAAAAAGTCGGGAGCAAAAGATGAAATGGATGAAAAGTCTTTGTACTTTGTCAGGATGAAACTGATTGCACACTTAACGCCGGTTGGAGCAGCAGCTCGGCTGTACGTACCTAAGAGTAGAAAATGTGACAGTTTGTCTTTGTGTGAGGATAATCGTTCATGTCGGTATTGTCAGGGTGGATAATCCTTTGTAGATAAGACTGAGGTATTCATGCTACATGAGACCATTATTTTTAAAATATATTCCAAGGCTCTTATTTTTACGATGTAGCTCTGCAGGAGGTGGTCTATAAGAGGGTCAGTCTGGATTTCTGTGTTGGGTCACATTCCATCCAAACACGTGTGCAGGCTATATATAGTGTATGGTTTCTCAAAGTGGGTGCCGTGATGCAAGTCGGGGTGCTACAGTATTGGGAATTGATCGCTTCAGTTTAACTACTTAGACCCTTTATACTTAGTAAAACAGACCTGAGTTTCTCTGTACTTTGTGCATTAAAAAAATGGAAACCAAATCTCTTCACCAAAAAAGAATCTAACAAAAACTTTTATATCATCATCTTATATATCAACCACATATAACGCATTATAAGTACTGGTCATAATGCATTATATGCATCATAAAGAAAAATAACAAAACAAATAACTAGACTCGGCCAACTTATAGACCATCAGATCATCTTGAAGGAATGGCAGTGCTCGGGGATGAGTGGAAGTTCTCCTCCAAGCACAGCTAAATATAAGCTCTTGATATTGGCGGGGGATATTTTATTGTTTATATTTCTGCATTCCTCTTGATTTCCTCTGGGAACAAGAGGAACTGAGGTCAGACGTTTGGAGCAAAGAACTACTGTATACAAGGCAGTTTACAGGCACCAGTGTTTGTTTTTTTGTCCCTTCGACATGCTGTGGTTTATGCAGCGAAGCAGTGCAGAGTAGCGGAATGTATGGCTGTAGCAAGCACATGAATCACAATTCTGCATTTCACAGACAGGTCATGACCAATAATTTAATCCCGGGAAGAGAATTTTAAATCGGTTATGACAAGTGTTCCTATTTCTTTGAGTTTCTTTTTGTGCTTTGTTGACAATTAATCAAATTCTTTGAACGATTTTGTGACTTAATGGATCGTACGCGTCTTGCTGTCGCCTGCTAAACCCTTTTCCCATCCATCCAGCATTCCTCGACTAGAGACCAATGTTGGTCCCCTTTTTAAATCTCAGGACCATTATTTACTGCTGTGAGACGCCAATGCCATCTGCTGGCAATAGATTGCCGTTGCACGTTGGAAACACAATGAAATGCCTAATGATCAAAATACTGTAACACAACCTAGCAATGACAACTGATCAGTGCCTTCGAAGAAAGATGATAGGAATGTTGATGTTATTTTGTAAATGTCCTGGTTATTTGAGATTTGGACAGTTAATAGAAATATCAACCACTGTCTGATTGGTAATATTTCCTTTGTGCCCCCCACCCCCAGCCGCAGTCTGGATAGTTTTGAATCCTACTCAGGTAAACGATTGCATCCCCTCCGCTCCATCCCACTCAGCCATTCACTTCCACCTTAGACTTTATTCACATGTGCTCATTTGTCTTGAGTATTGTTTTTTTTTTGCCAATATTAGGATGCATGGTAGTTTCTTGTGTCCCTGTGAAGCCATTATATGGTTGTAATAATGTTCACGTGGCTCAGACCCCTGTTCATTAAACTTGGCAGATCAAAAGAAGTGTGATCGTTTAGCTTTCATTATGGCAAGGTTCTCTGCCACGTAACGTAGCGTCACTCTGTCCATTCTGCACACGTTCTCATCACAGAATGTCTTGTGTTTTGGTCTTTCCGTCTCCATCAGCATTGTACTCTCCGTTGATTTGAGTGATGTCATGGTGAGCAAAAACGGTGTGTGTTCATGTGTAGCTTTGATGTGTTGAATCTACGATCCCGACATTTTATGTCCGTTGTCTCCCTCTCCAGGTGTGGAGAGGTAATTGCAACAATGTACAAACTATAAAGAGGGTGCCTATTTGGTGTCCAATTAATTAGGTGTGCCGTCTGCTTCAAATGATAAACCTCCAGTTGGTGTGCTAGCCATGTAAACAGACACACAATGTACCACAACTAAATGTTGCTCTCAAGAATGTTTTTGACAACATTTGGAGCGAGAAATGGACAATGCAGTAACCGAAAATTGACTGTTTGAGCAACACTTCCTTGTTTTCCGAGGCGCCCGTGTCATGGAATACTTTCAACAGCGTGAGCAAGGAAATGCTTCATTTTGTTGTTACTTTTAGGTCCATTTATTTATTAAGTAGCTGTGTAATAAGCGGCATAATTGTCACTGTGCCGGTAGTTGTCTAATCTATAAATAACCCCCTTCAGGACCCGCCTCTGTGTTTAATCATCCTGTCGGGTGTCATTTCTCAACAACTACCGTCGCGGCGACAATTATCCCTTACTTGTCACGCTCTACCATACAGATTGTTAAACATACAATTTTAGTTATTAAAATAAGCTTCGGATTGTAGCTTTTAAAGGGAAGTCTTGTGTGTGTAAAGGTTGTAATTGTGGTAGGGATAAGTCTCATGTCGCTGTGTGGTGTGATTGTCGCCTATAGGTAACCATTTTGCTGCCACTGTTGAGCCACCGTGACCCGTTCTCCTCGTAATGACTGTTTTTGTTCTGGAATAGTGCTGTGTGGATGTGTGTTAGAATCGTGTTTAGGTGTGGCTCATAACCAGGGGTGTCGCAGCAAATTCTGGGCCCTGGGTACTTTAACTATTGAAAAATAGCAGATATACAAGCTCACTGCGAGCTTGTAGATCTGCTATTTTTGAAAAATCTGGAACATTTGTGCAAGTCTTTGAATATTTACATATATATTACAAATATGTTTCTATGTGGTGCTCAAACCTTTTCATGTGAAGGACCCCCAAAATGATATGCATTTGGCCACGGACCCCCGTCTCAAAATATTTAGCAAAATTTGAGTTACAAATGTTCACTTAAAAAAATACATATTTTCAAAGATTTGCACACATTTTCACGACTTTTCAAAAATAGCAGATCTACAAGCTCGCAGCGCGGCACTCGGTGTGTGCTGTGAGCTTGTAGATCTGCTATTTTTCAATAGCTAAAGTATAAAACAATTAAGGCCCCCTACACCTTGGGGCCCTAGTAACTCAGTCCCACTTTCCCCTCCCCTTGTGACGCCCCTGCTCATAACTTCTCACATGCATTTTCTCATTTCATCATTGTAGATGTTGGCCTGATTCTTCCCCTGGCAAGGGTGCAAAAAAACTGAAACTTCCTCTCTCTTCTTCTGTGTTCCCCCCCTAGACTCGCTGAGTCTCGCACTAACCCCCAGGTCTTGGACATTGGGGTGACCCCTCAGGACTTCAACACAGACGAGTGCCTGTCCCCAGGCAAATGGGACAAAGCGGAAACGGAAGACCTTGTCGAGCAAAAGGACACGTTGGGCTTCTGAGGCGACGTAGCTGCCAAGAGGAAGAAATAGGGAAGGACGAGGAGGGGAAAAAAAAAGTGGACAAGACATGACTGGAAAATGTGGAGAAATGTTGAAAGGGACACTGCTGAGACGTCAGTGTGATTTTTCCACCTTTCCTCGTTGCCAAGTCCTCTCGATGGTGCCATCTAGTGGCTAATTGGATGCTACTGCATCCATGTGGCCAGAAGGTGGGGGCCACATGAGCTGTCTGCTCACGGAACAGACCAAAGCAATACAGTACAACATACCAATGTATCCCTTTTCTATCAAAGAAACATGCAGTCATTTAATGTTTGTTACAGTCAGCAATTTACTAGTTACTTTTTTTGTTTCAGTTTACCCACTCACTGTATAATTTTTTTTGTATGTTTGCTTATTGTAGCCTATGTATTTCTATTAATTATATTCAAGTATGTTTGTGTATATATGTACAAAGTGAGAGAGCAAAGGAACTATAATGATGATTTGCTTGGCACAGATTATTATGTCATTAAGGACATGCAAGGGTGCTGTTTCCTGTACTTGGATATGGCGTAACGCCTGACTTGTACTTGCGTGCACATCATGTCATGCACCGAAAGTAGCTGACCTACAAGCTGATAACGTATTGCACCGCTAAACATTTCGAGCTTGCAGATTTGTTATTTCCGATGCTTGAAACCGCACGCGCAAATAAGGGTGTGTTCAGAAATAAGCCGGGAATTTTGGTTTTGACATGATGAAATCAGTTAATTTATGAAAAGTCAGAGTAGACACTCGTTAAACGATGTTGCCTGTTTTATATTTCAAATGAACATGACTTGTTTTGTTAAGCGTACAGCGGATTCCTTTTGAAAGCGCCAAACAAGCTGCATGTATTGTAAGCACACCGGGAAAAAAGGGAATATCCGCACTCAAGTAGTTTCCACGCAAGTAGTTTCTTTCTTGTAGATTTATTAATTCATTTCACAACAGCAGTCTCACCCATATAAACGGACCGGTTTCGGCCTGTGGCCGCCTTCAGCGTCTCAAAACTGAACTTCCTTGGGCGGAAGTGACACATATAGATTATGCTATAATAGCGTACAGCTGTTTTGAGACGATGAAGAAGGCCACAGGCCGAAACCGTTCATCTATATGGGTGAGACTGCTGTTGTGAAATGAATTAATACATCTACAAGAAAGAAACTACTTCAGAGATTGCGGATATTCCCTTTGTTCCTGATACTTACCAGAATCTGCACCCAGTAAACAAAAAGACTTTATTACTCTCGTAGAGAGCGCGTCATCTGCTCATCTCCAGACGGTTTTGTACCGACTTTGAGATTTGTCCTCCCTTGTGAGCACACCGACCACTCCGACTGGGTTGTCCCAAGCGTGTGAACAGCAAAAATGAAATGGTCGCAACTTGTTTGGTGTTCTAGACAGTATTCAGCATGTATGTAGCAATTAGCTAAACTGGTCATAATCATGTTTATACATGGAAGATAACGTTGACGACGTTACTTTATGAGCGTCTCCTCTGACTGCTTTGAGCGTACTTCCAAATTCACCCTAAATATAAATCCGGTTTAACCCATTAAAGGAGAATTTCTCCGGCCTAGAAGGCTATCTTACCTTTAGATTTACTTATTTTCTCACCCAAAGACTGTTCCAGGCGTTTGTTTGTTTTTTCCTAAAAGATGGAAATCTCGCAGGACTTCCGGATGTGCGTTCGCCCAGTGGTGTGCGGAAGTCTCGCGAGAGACGAGATTTCAACGTGAGTTCAAAGTTCAGCGTTTTAACAACAACGATGGCTCCGCAGTGCTAATATTACAGCTTGAATGAGACGCTATCATTATGCATGGCAGACGTGTACCGAAAAAATTATTGAGCAAGAGTAATACACAGATTTACAATTAAACCAATCACAATCACAACTGGATCAGTCTTTGGGGGAGAAAATAAGTACATCCATTCTAAAGGTAAGATGGCCTTCTAGGCCAGGATTCTCCTTTTAAGACCTGAGGCCGATTCTATGAATGCCTTCTGAATCGGTAGTTCTTTCAAGATTTTTCAAAAATGTTCAAAAATAGCAGATGTATAAGCTTGCATCATGGCATGAAGTGATGCACTGTGAGCTTGTAGATCTGCTATTTTTTCGAATAGCCAATGCAAAAATCTTAAGATGACATGGAGGCTTTCGCGGTTTGGGTTGACTGGTTTTGATGGGCAGAATTCCTTGGAGAAAAGATGGAGTTATAAAGTTACTACCTGTTGGGCAATAGCTTTTGGATGGTCAAATAAGGCTTTAACAATGTGTGTGTGTGTGTGTGTGTGTGTGTGTGTGTGTGTGTGTGTGTGTGTGTGTGTGTGTGTGTGTGTGTGTGTGTGTGTGTGTGTGTGTGTGTGTGTGTGTGTGTGTGTGTGTGTGTGTGTGTGTGTGTGTGTGTGTGTGTGTTGCCTAAACGTGTGAGAAAGAAATCAAGATGAGTGTGTGTGATGCCTAAACGTGTGAGAAAGAAATCAAGATGACAATCTTATTTTTTTGTATTGCAAAATCTATTTTTGCACTCCACTCACATCCCTCTCTAAAGCACATGTTTCAATTAGACCCTCAGTACCGTCAAGCTTATTAAGGCACTGGTTATATACCACTATTACAGTATGTTAAATTATATTGCTGCAATTATGTTTTTGCTAGTGTATTTTTTTGTTTCTTTTTTGAGGATGGGTCACAGTGTTATCTTTGACATTTTCTTAATCTTCTGAAATTAATTTAAGTAACTGATTCATTTACACAAACTTCAATAAAATTGGCAGTGCGTGGCCTATTTAATCGTGATTTTCTTTAGCTAAATCTAACTCTGTGCATGGTTGAATTGTATGCATTTTTCTTTATTGCCCTATGATATGACATGAGGTCACCTGACATCCATCTCAGTTGCTGTGGTCACATGGACAACCCTACCAATGTGACGGTGTCAGTGATACAAAGTAACAAAGTGCATTTACTTAAGTACAATTTTGAGGTACTTTTACTTGAGTATTTCCAATACTTTTACTTCTACTCCATTACGTCTCAGAGTCAAGTATTGTACTTTTACTCTGCTCCAGTTATTCAAAACCTTTAGTTACTAGTTACTTTGTAGATTTGAATTCTTACAAAACGTACATTAACCACTTCAGTCCTGTATACATGTCCTCCTTTTGAAAATAGCAGATCTACAAGCGCACAGAGAAAAGTACAAAGGGGAGAGAATTGAACTAAAATAAAACAATTCCCAAGTGTTCTCTCTGATCATAAACAACATAAATTATGACATTGAATGTCAAAGATGTGCTGCCCTTTTCTCACACACAAAGTGGGCAGTATTATCATTATTCTTTGTTTCACTGCCTTGCTTTACCAAATTACATATCCATAAATGAATGGCTCTTATATGATTCAAATCCATCCGTCTAGAATGCTTTGGAATAATGACGAATGACGATGCCTTCATGGAGAATGCTTTGTGATATTGTAATGTCTTCCTAATGGAACCATGGTCATGATCTGACCTGAGACTGTTGTATGGAATATGTCCTGTAATGTTTGGACTAAACCAGTGCCAGTGGAGAGACCATTAGTTAAGATCAGTTAGACCATTGGAGACATCAACCTGTCTGTAGGCCTGTCCCAATTATTACATAATCGCCCAATTTGCAATTATTTGAGAGTCACAATTATTTTAGCATAATCATCATCGTTTCCATGTTGAGAAAGGTTCATATATTTTGAAACATGTTTAAAAAATTTGGAAATAACAGATCTACAAGCTCACAATGCGTCATGATGCAACTTGTGTAGCTATTTCCACATTTTGTTTCAAGTTTTTAGTATAAAATATTGATATTGGTATCGGTCATTTCTTTGTGTATTTAAGTTCTTGTCATATCTGCCCTGTGCAACTTTTGTTTACAAGGCCTAAAAGCCACACAATTAAATTGCTAATCGCAAGTATTTGTATGACAGTCAATTAATTCGAGTAGATTTAAAGTAAATGTTATAATCGTGACAACCCTACCATGTCCGTTGACTCTGTTCCTGCTTGGTCTGCAGGGAGATCTAGAGGTGTAGAATGGATACGTAACACAAAACACCACAAAGGTTTGGAATTGAACCATTTGGTTGGCTACGAGCAAGACTTCGCAAGTGGCTTTAGACTGACGCAAGTGGCTTTAGACTGACTCCAGTGGCGTCAGTTCAGCAAAAGCTAGGGTATGGCAAAGATGGAAAGATGGAGTCCTCATGGAAAAGAGGCATTACATTATGTAAAACACGGTTCTATTGTGAAAATAGCAGATGTGAGCATGTAGATCGGCTATTTTCACAATGTTTTTTACACAGTTTTCTACGGTGTCTTGGGCATGTAGATCGGCTATTTTCACAAAGTTCTTTTCATAGGTTTCTACGGTTACTTGGGCTGGATATGGCAGCCTGGAACGGTTGTTCAAGTGCAGCTAAACTTGGCATGTTCGTAAACGTGCCACAATTAACAATAATGCATTGCACCTGTGCAGCTGACCTGCGGAACCTGGGAATATACAATTTTGTCAAGCTGGGAAGAATACAAGTGTGGGGAATATCATTATAATACCTTGTTAAAGTGACCATTTTGTTAAATTTTGCATTTGTAGTTATTTTACTGTAATTTAACAACATAATAACCAGCGTAGATAGACAAAGAGACATTCATGGATTTATATTTAAAAGTAACTTTTATTTTCCTCCCCTGGACCCAGGGTATGGCAGCTGCATACCCCTGCCATACCCAATTGACGCCCCTGACTGACTCCATGTGACACCCTGTCAAATGCTGCTCAGTGCTGCCTTCCAGCACAGCCTCAGCACCTAAAATGCTTCATTATTCTGTGTGCCTCTGCTCTGCAGTGGAGTGACTGACAGTTATTCCTGCACAGTTGTAGTGATGTGTGTGTGCCTGAGGCAGAGCATTCTGACTGAGAATGAGTTTTCAGAAAAGTTGAGCACTGCTGGAGAGACCATGTTGGCACCCAGGATGTTCTATCATATTCTTGACTTAGGACACAACAATGGCTTTGCATGGGATGGAAGCGTGATCATGTGTTTGACTTTGATGTCGATATATCTTGTCCCAGTAAGAGAGCTAGAAGTGAGTAAAATAACTTTGATTGACTGGTGTGATGATGTAAACATAACTGATATACCTACAAGTTTTAATACAGACTTTGTAGACTACAGATACATTTTGAATGATAGGGACAACCAGTTAAAAAAAAGTGCAGGATCTTATGAGACCGGGCCAGGTACATTATTTCCTGTGTTGTCAAACTTATAATGCACAGCAAGGCTTTGCGTTCTATATACCAGTGGTTCCCAAACGTTTTAGCCTGTGACGGTGTGACCCAAAAGAGAGAGTAGACGTTTGCAGGGGACCCAAACTAGTGAAAACAGCAGATCTAAAAGCTCCACAACACATTGCTTCACGCCGTGTTAAGAGCTTGTATCTGCTATGTTCACTATTGCTTAATCATTTGTTTTCTAATTTATGGAATCTCTTAGATTTTTATTTGATTTCTCCATGAAACTACTGAAAAAATAAAACATTGAATTTGTTATGGTTAGGTTTTTTTTTATTCATACCTTTTTGGGATTTTTTTTTTATGTTTTGAATAATAATTAATAAAAAAACTAAATGTAGGAAACAAAAAACAAAAGGACCCATAGAATTCTGTCCACGACCAAATTTGATTAAATAAAAAACACTTCAGTTTTATTGAGGCATACGCCCCTGGAAATTGACATATAGATACCCCCACGTTGACAGACAGAATACAAAAATATATATCTGGAAGAACCTCTTCTCTCCGATCCTGTGAAATCGTCAACATGGCCACTTCTTTTAAACAGCAATTCGCTGTATATGAAAGGAGCCTTGTCTCCACACATGGGAAAAAGGCTAGTCCCATAGTCAATCAGACCCATCTTCTATTGACAGAATGGAAGAATGAAGAGTTCTGACCTTAACCCCCCACCCCCTGAATGTGGCTGTGTACAGACTGACCTCCACCACTGGCCTGTCACGCGAGACGAGATACAACACCTGCATGTAATGGAAGAAAAACTTTGGCAACTTGCCCAGGAAGAAAAGAAAAAGACTGTATTTTCTGGCAGTACAGAGAAAAACGCTGAGAAGCGATATCAAGTCTCCAATCTTTTCTATCAAAATCTTTTATTGACTTCTCCCGAGAAAAAAGAAAGGCACAGCTGGCATGTGAAGCGCCGAGGTCAGTAAACACGATCACTCAATCGCTTTATCCGGCTCTGTCCGAACTGGGTTCGCCTCCCCCGCCTTATGCTTCTGCTTCCTCTCTCACAGTTATGGCCTCTTTCGAGGCCACACTATCTAACTTACAATGTGAGGACTTTGTTGTCTCAAATCCTGTCATCAAATCCTGTCAAAGTGATGAACAACAGAGAGGTGGAACTGCGTGGGGAGTCTGGGAACACTGCAAGCAGTGCTCATGCCAAGGTTGTCATAGACATGCCTGAGCTAGACAAGCAGATCCTTGAACAGCAAGAGACCTTGCTAAAATGTTGCTCCTGTGTAACTGTAACATAACTGGACTTTTAGGATACAGAACAATGCATCAGCCCGATAGCTCTATCTCATTGACACAGACATCAGACTTCATGTCATGGATGACAATGCTGAAGAGAGATGGTAAGAGATTTTAATAATAATGCTATTATATAATGCTAAATCTAACTGCCTTTTAGGTTCAAAGATTGTATACTCTGCTTTTCTCACTCTCTCCCCTCTCTCTCTCTGTGTGTGTGTGTGTGTGTGTGTGTGTGTGTGTGTGTACGCGTGTGTGTGTGTGTGTGTGTGTGTGTGTGTGTGTACGCGCGTGTGTGTGTGCGTGCGCGCGTCCTCGCGTCCTCTACATCAGCCCTGTTCAAATGGTCCAATCCTTATTACTTCTGGACTGCTACATGTGTCTACTTCTGTCTGTCGCCGTCGGTTTGATCGTTGCCCTCAGCAGCTGTAAGACAGGTTTTATTTCAATGTTTCAAATATCTGCATAGGCTAATGATGTTCCCATTATAATAGCATATTATGATAACCCATAAATATGTTATTATTACAGTATTGAGAACTTTAACTGTTTAACATTTGATTGGTGTATATTAGCAGGCTATATGCTGTAAATGTAACTTTATTGCAGAGTCCAATATATACTGCACGTATACATTATCTAATATCACTGATCTCTTTCCCAGGTTCCGGCACCTGCAGACAGCATGGAGGAGGACATGGTGGGAGGCGAGCGAATGGCGGGAGGAAAGGTAACGTTTTACAATCTCATTCAGATGTGTATTGTGTACACTCTCAGAGTAAGATTAACACTGATGATTTTATGGTGTACATTCCATTCCAACATACACGCACAAACGCACACACACACACACACACACACACACACACACACACACACACACACACACACACACACACACACACACACACACACACACACACACACACACACACACACACACACACACAGATAGGTATTTTTAATTAAATGCTTGTTTTTTCTGTTTCCAGATCATGGCCCAAAACAAAGGAGGAGAAAACAAAGATTCATCATTGGTATAAAACAACCGAGTTATTATTAAAAAAAACAAACAAAAAAACAACAACAACAACGTTAAACTCACTTTGCCACTCGATTTGCAGTCCTCCAAGACCCTCACTGGCCTCCACTCAAGAATCCTACAAGGGCCCTCAACAACCCCCCCCCCCAAACTCCTTCTCCACCACCATGTTAGCTGTTGCGAGCAGTGGTGCAAGAAGTAATTAGATTTAGTTTTTTATACTAAGGTAAATGTAGCAATAACACATTGTAGACATACTCTGTTACAAATTCAAGTCCTGTTTTTCCTGCCGGGGAATGCTGTGGGTGCTGGGGGCGTGTTCTCTCCTCCGCGTCATCAGTGCCCACACCCTAGGTGGGGTCGGCAAAAGGACCTTTCTGTGTGGAGTTTGCATGTTCTCCCCGTGTCTCCTAGGGTAGATACCCTCACAAAAACATGCAGTAATCCTGGTCTCTATAATGCCTCCCCTGGGCAGCCGGGGCGCCTGATGGAACTGGTTGGAATAACGTGTTCCTTCCACGCGTTACGTCCAATCGGGGAAGCTCCCCCCTGTCAGGTGATAAGAAGCGGCCTGCTCACTCCTCATGCACTGAAGGAAGCATGAGCTCAGTTCGGGGCCCTCCCCAGGTTGGCAGAGGGAGAGCAGAGCCCAGGATTACAGCTTAGGCAATTGGCACCGGGTGAAAAAAAAATGGGTTATACAAATTTTGGAAAAAAAAAAAAGATAATTCACCATGGTCCTTTAAGAGTATTGGGCGGGGCTTTGGGGGGCAGAGGGGTGTGTGAGTGCAGAGTGTGAAATAAATGGACACGCAGTTTGCGATGTCAGAAGTTGCATAACTTTCATTCTTTCAATTCCTGCTGCAAGAACTCATTTTTTAGAAGCTCGCAAGGCGTAGTGATGTGACTGTGACACATTGTGAACTTGTAGACCGGCCTGCTAGTGACTCTGTCTTTGTTACTTTAATTGTAGCCTACATTCAAGATATGATCAAGGCTGCTTGCTCGTGTAATCTGTTTGTTTCTGGCCAAGTATTCTCACATTTATGGGAAATCCTCTTATTCAGTGTAATTTTCAACTTGCCATTCATTAATGGTTTTTGTGTAGGGTGACCAGACGTCCCAGTTTACCCGGGACAGTCCCGTTTTCAAGCTGCGTGTCCCAGTGTCCCGACAAATATCTCTAAAACATATCTCTAACAAATCTAATAAGTGTGACAAATAGCTCAGAATAAGTTGTTTAGTAACTGAATCTGAGTACCCACAGATTAAAATTCTTAACTACTAGAGCCCTATGAAAAATAATCTAAAAACCGATTTGTGTTAAAGAGGTGGTGCCATAGTTTTGAACTTTTTCTGTTTTTCATGTGTCTAGGAGGTTGAAAGTACTTCATTAGACCCCCTGATGTGTTTTTTTTTAAATGATGTATTCTCTTAGTATTTGTTTGTTTTCTCTTGGAGGCTGCCACCTTGTGGCCAAAAGTGTCAGTTAAAAAACACAGATACTGTGACACCCTTAGTATCAACTCCTCCCCAATTGCCATTCACCCAACACTGTGGGGTGTGGCTATACCAGCTGGGTCACCACCCACCATGCCATCCATGCATACTTAATGAACTGGGGGTGTGGCCACATAAAAACCCAATTTTAACTCTTTCTGTATACTTTTTTGGAAAAAATCTTCCTCCTAGTATAATCATAATACCTGATAATCATGTTTTAGAGGGGGGGGGGGGGGGGGGGGAATCATGGCACCACCTCTTTAATGGCTTGAAAATAAACGTTTTTAAATTGTTCAACTGGTTGAAAGTGGTTAATTAATCCAATAGGCATTCAAAAGCAGCCAATGTAATACTTTCACTTAAGTAGAAAATGTAAGTACTTTTTCCACCACTGGGAATGGCTACAGTAGGTTGCAGGGCTGATATTTGAAGGGACATGTTTCATATGCACAGGGAGATGGGGAGAATAATTAACCCCATCCAGGCCATATGCTTATGTGAGGTCAAACAGCAAGCAGGTCGTTTCACCAACGTCAAGCACAGGGGTCTTCAATGTTTTCAGGTCATGGACCCCTTAGCTGATATGAAGCACTGTCATCATGTTGGAGTAAGGTGTGTTTTCAGACATTTAACCACTTTGAACCGTCAAATACTTTCCCTCTACAAACTTCTTCTTTGACGTCCCCAGTCAAAATATTTTGTTCCAGCCAGGGACCCCCAGAAGCAAAGATTTTAGTTAAAAAAGTTAACTCTGAATTTGGGTCTTGCTGCCAAAGAGTGGTGCTCAAACCTTTTCATGTTAAGGAACCCCATGATTATAATTACATCCAAAGATGCTTCGCCTTCATTCACTTTTGGTGAATGTAGCCTTGGCCAGGAGGTCACTTTGTCATGGCGCCACCTGTATCTTCCTTGGGCGAGTGCGGTTTTACACCCTGACAGGATGTGTGCCATGGTACCCCTCTCCCCGCAAAGCTTGCAAAAAAATGATATGTATTTGGCAACGGACCCCCATCTCAAAATATTTAGTTCCACGGACCCCCCAGAAGCAAAATTTGAGTTACAAATGTTTGCTTAAAAATACATAGGCCTATATTCAAAGATTTGCACTCATTTTCACGTCTTTTCAAAAATAGCAGATCTACAAGCTCGCAGCTACATGGGTCTCCCAGGGTCCAAATTTGGACCCTAACTTTGGTTCCATTTTTAACTCAACATTGTTTTTACAATATAAATTGGGGTTAGAGATAGAAATGCCATTATATGGGGGCCCGTAGCCTAATGCATGTCAAACTGGGGGTCCTTGAAATTAAAACGGTTGGGAACAGTTGCTAGAGCAGTAAAAATCTTCTCTTATGGGGGTCCCATACTCGAACAGGTTAACCCACATTTTTTTGTCTCAAGTGACCTTCAGAATCAAGTTCAAACAAGTCAGCACTCAGCAGACATTTGATTTGACAACATTCCATCCATTCATGTCTCTTGGTTACAATGTTAAAAGTTGAGTTTCGCATAGGTGAAAGAATGAAAATACCCAAACAAGTATGGGTATTGGGGAAATACTGAACCCACTCTGTTTGGGTCAAAGTAATGAGCAAGTCCCTGGGTTTCATGAGCCATGACAAGAGTAATCTGAGTTCCCAGAAGTTCTTTTATTTTTTTCGCCACTAGAGCAGAGGTCATTTATTTAGAAATAAGTACTCACATTTTATACTTATTTTGTATAATGAAATACTCTGTTACAAGTAAAAGTCTGGAATTCAAAATGTACTTGTGTAAAAGTATGAAAGTATTGGCATCAAAAGGTACTTAAAGTACCAAAAATAAAAGTACAAATTGTTTGAAAATAGCCGATCTACAAGCTCACAAAGCGTCGCATCGTGACACGTTGTTAGCTTGTAGATCGGCTATTTTCAAACAGCCTAGGTATCAAAATAGGGCTAAGAGTGGAGGAGAGAGTATCTCAGCTCTCCCTGTGTCTGTTGCTCAGCAGGCATGTAGACACATAGACATGGGCTTGAGCCCCTGCCCTTTTATCCGTCTGTAAAAAGTGCCCTCTCCAGACCATGAATGCAGTTTCTACTATGGTGAAAGAAACGCAAATCCCCCCTTGCCATGCCATACCTCAAGAGAATGCTGCCAAAACTCTCCTGAACTTGAATGCAGCATCATATGGTGAAAGAATTGCCCTCTATGTGTAGAAATCTATGCCATACGCCACATCTCCAGTAGGCCTATTCACTTGATTATGCTTAGTTCAGTGTGGTATCCATGGTCCATGAACAACACAAAACTTAATTGCCACAACATTGTCTTGGACATGTGATATCTGCAGTGACTCAAGATTTTGTGTACCTATTTGCTATTTTGCGATGCAATGTAGCCTTTGCCAGATAGGAAGTTTGGTTTCGTAGGCGTTTCCGGGCAGAATGTGTATAAAAAAGACAGCCCAATAGCTCTATCTCATTGACACAGACATCAGACTTCATGTCATGGCTGACAATGCTGAAGAGAGAGATGGTAAGAGATTTTAATAATAATGCTTTTATATAATGCTAAATTTAACTGCCTTTTAGGTTCAAAGATTGTATACTCTGCTTTTCTCACTCTCTCCCCTCTCTCCGTGTGTGTGTGTGTGTGTGTGTGTGTGTGTGTGCGCGTGCGTGCGTGCGTGCGCGCGCGTGCGTGTCCTACATCAGCCCTGTTCAAATGGTCCAATCCTTACGTCTGGACTGCGACTGCTGCTGCATGTCTACTTCTGTCTGTCGCCGTCGGTTTGATCGTTGCCCTCAGCAGCTGTAAGTCAGGTTTTATTGCAATGTTTCAAATATCTGCATAGGCTAATGAATGATGTTCCCATTATAATAGCATATTATGATGATAACCCATAAATATGTTATTATTACAGTATTGAGAACTTTAACTGTTTAACATTTGATTGGTGTAATAGCAGGCTAAATGCTGTAAATGTAACTTTATTGCCGAGTCCAATATATACTGCACGTATACATTATCTCTTTCCCAGATTCCGGCACCTGCGGACAGTGTGGAGGAGTAATTGGTGGGAGGCGAGCGAATGGCGGGAGGCACACTCACTCTCGGTGTAAGATTAACACTGATGATTTTATGGTGTACATTCCATTCCAACACACACACACACACACACACACACACACACGCACAAACGCACTCACAAACACACACACACACACACACACACACACACACACACACACACACACACACACACACACACACACACACACACACACACACACAGAATAGGTATTTTTTAATTAAATGCTTGTTTTTTCTGTTTCCAGATCGTGGAACAAGGAGGGGAAAACGAAGAATCATCATTGGTATAACAAAAAACCCAACATATAGTGTGTGCCAGCGCCTACATCATTGTAGTCCTTAGCGGCCATTTCTTGGGTAAAAACACAGGTGTTTCAATTGTTTGATTGCATAGAACTAATGCTATAGTCTAATCAGATCACCTGTTTAAGGCTGTGTTTACCCAAGAAATGGCCGCTCTTAGAACTACATTTGGCACACCCTATTCAGCACCCATCAGCTCGCTTTAGACCACAACACTGCAGTCCTCCAAGACCCTCACTGGCTTCCACTCAAGAATCCTACAAGGGCCCTCAACAACCGCCCTCAACAACCGCCCTCAACAACCACCCTCCCCAACTCCTTCTCCACCGGCATGTTAGCTGTTGCAAGCAGTGGTGCAAGAAGTAATTAGATTTTGTTTTTTATACTAAGGTAAATGTAGCAATAACTGTCTGTGGATACACGCACATCTCAGTTTACACCTGAAGAAGGCCATGTTTTCAAAGTATACCCGAATTACCAAAAGTAAAAGTATGTACAGTAGTGAGTGATTCTCTTAATAATTGTCTCCACCAGCCGAAGGCATAGGGGAGAGTATGTTTTCCCCTCCGTCCGTCCGTGCGTCCGTCCGTGCGTCCGTGCGTCCTCATAGTTTGTGTGCACCTAATCTCAGTCGCCGTTGGCCCGGTCGCTGCCAAAGTGAGCACACACATTCCCTGGATGCCAATCTAGAACCTCTGCCCTCATTTTTTCAAATGGGCCTTTTCTAGCGCCACCTAGTGGCCGATGTTCGCAAAACACATTTCTGTGCACTACTCTTACAGATTTTGTCCAAAAATCGTACAAATCGCTAGGCAGTATCTCGACAGTCATGTGATCGACACGGATCTGTCCGATTTTGCATATTCCATCCTGATTGGCTAAGATTGGCTTCCAAAGTTTGTAGGATTGAGCCGTTTTGAACAAAATGCCTCAAATCACAAACGCAAAGTGCAATTATCATGAAATCGCGCACACACGTTCCCACTAGGTCGAGGAAGATATGCCACTTCAAATTTTTGAAATCAGCCTCATGGTGGCGCTATAACAGGCCGATTTGTGGTTTTACCTATGACTCCACCGATCAGTTTCAAACTTTGTAAGCGCACTCCCTAGAGGCCGAGGAAAAACCATTTCTCTGCATTTTTCACATCAGCCTTTTATAGCGCCACCTTTGGGCCGACTTGTGTAAAACACATTTTAGGATATTACGCCTTCAGATTTTCTCCAAAAATAACACAAATTAGTACACAGTATCTCTATAGTCATATGATCAAGTCTGATCCGTCTGATATTTCATATTCCATCCTGATTGGCTAATATTAGCTTCCAAAGTTTGCAGGATTGCTAAGTTTTTGAACAAAATGACTCAAATCATCAACGCAGCTTGCAATTACCGCGAAATTTGCCACACATATTCCCACTATGTGAAGGAACAAATGCTTTTCACATTGGCCTGTTATAGCGCCACCAGCAGGTAGACTTTAGCAAAACACATTTTTTGAACACAATGCTTCAAATCATGCATGCAGCGTCCGATTGCCATGAAAGGTCTAAGGTGAAGAACATAACGCCACCCTTTTTACACTGGCCTATTATACAGTAGCACCACCAGGACGCCTGGCCTGGTGGAGACCTGTGCTCGGAAGAGCACTGCTTCTAGTTCATCATGGTTCTTTAAGAGGATTGGGCGGGGCTTTGGGGGGCAGAGGGGTGTGTGAGTGCAGAGTGTGAAATAAATGGACACGCAGTTTGCGATGTCAGAAGTTGCAATACTTTCATTCTTTCAATTCCTGCTGCAAGAACTCATTTTTTATAAGCTCGCAAGGCGTAGTGATGTGACTGTGACGCATTGTGAACTTGTAGACCGGCCTGCTAGTGACTCTGTCTTTGTTACTTTCATTGTAGCCTACATTCAAGATATGATCAAGGCTGCTTGCTCGTGTAATCTGTTTGTTTCTGGCCAAGTATTCTCACATTTATGGGAAATCCTCTTATTCAGTGTAATTTTCAACTTGCCATTCATTAATGTTTTTTGTGGCCTAACTAATCTAATAAGTGTGACAAATAGCTCAGAATAAGTTGTTTAGTAACTGAATCTGAGTACCCACAGCTTAAAATTCTTAACTACTAGAGCCCTATGAAAAATAATCTAAAAACAGATTTGTTTTAATGGCTTGAAAATAAATGTTTTTAAATTGTTCAACTGGTTGAAAGTGGTTAATTAATCCAATAGGCATTCAAAAGCAGCCAATGTAATACTTTCACTTAAGTAGAAAATGTAAGTACTTTTTCCACCACTGGGAATATAGCTATAGTAGGTTGCAGGGCTGACATTTGAAGGGACATGTTTCATATACACAGGGAGATGGGGGAGAATAATTAACCCCATCCAGGCCATATACTTATGTGAGGTCAAACACCAAGCAGGTCGTTTCACCAACGTCTAGCACAGGGGTCTTCAATGTTTTCAGGCCAGGGACCCCTTAGCTGAGAGAGAGATGAAGCAGGGACCCCCAGTCCCCACTAGTACTACATATTATATCAAATTGTGTTGAAGATTAAAAATGTTCATAGATTTCTTAGACGGCTTAGACTTGTTTGACAGCACTGTCATCATGTTGGAGTAAGGTGTGTTTTCAGACATTTAACCACTTTGAACCGTCAAATACTTTCCCTCCACAAACTTCTTTGCCAAAAATAGCCGATCTACTAGCTTACAACGCCTCGCGCTAAGCTTGTAGATCTGCTATTTTTGGCTAATGTTCCACTCAGAATAGGGATGCTAGGGCGTCTCTCGAGAGCTAGGGTTCAAATGGTTATTGTAAAAAACATTATCCTATCACAGTGGTTCTCAACCTGTGGGTCGGGACCCCCAGAGGGGTCTCCAAATTATTTTGGGGGGTCCCCAGATGATTAATTAATGTAAACATAGTTTTTACACTCAACAATAAACACACCAACATACAAGGGTATCTGCACATTTCTAAAGTGAAAATGTAAGAACTTTTTAATACCTCTAAAATGACAAATTAAACATTGGCCAAATTGTCAAATAGAGGAAGAAATTGTGAAAAAAGCAGATCTACATGCTCACAACGCCTCGCAATGTAGATCAGCTATTTATACAAAATGTATAACACGTGCTCGTCAGGGTGTGTGTGTGTGTGTGTGTGTGTGTGTGTGTGTGTGTGTGTGTGTGGGGGGGGGGGGGGGTGGTGCTCAAACCTTTTCATGTGAAGGACCCCCAAAATGATATGTATTTGGCAACGGACCCCCATCTCAAAATATTTAGTTCCACGGACCCAGGGGCGGTTTTTATAAACTGGGGGCTCCCCACAAAGGTAGTAAAAGAGGCCCCCCCATGAGCGCGCGTGAAAAATAGGTATGCGTGAAAAAACAGTATGCGCGCGTGCGAAGTGCAGGAATTAAAAATGCCACCCTCCAACTCAATACCTATTCTGAAAAAGTGAAGATTTAGCATGACAAGACAATGAACTTGACAAGACAATAGTACAGTAAGATAAAGTAAGGTAATCAAAGGTATACAGAGTAGGCCTATATGTATATTTTTATACAGGACATATTTGATGCAGGACAATAATTATTTTAATAACAATAAGGGAATATCAGTGAATAATAATACTTTAAAATGATATTTTTACAATTCCTTTTTAATTATTATTTTTCAAAATTTAGATAAAATTAAAGCTGCAAGCAGCAATGACCGGGCCCTCGCAGCTCTACCCACGTCACAAGGGGCAACAGCCAATCAGAAGAGGGGATGGGACTAAGTTAAACCAATTAAGGTGAAGGACTCTTAATGAAGTCATATGACACCAGCCACAAGTCTGTACGACAAACGGTTCATGAGATATAGAGGCACTTCCTGTTTGGCGAAGGGAACTTCCTGTTTGGCGAAGGAAGCGCCAATTAAGGTTAAGGACTCTTAATCAAGTCATATGACACCAGCCCCGAGTCTGTACGACAAACGGTTCATGAGATATAGAGGCACTTCCTGTTTGGTGAAGGGCACTTCCTGTTTGGCGAAGGAAGTTTGATCTGTGTGTGAAACCTATTGACTCCAGTGAGCAGTTGGTCAATTCTTTAAAAAATCATAACTTTTGACAGGAATGGGCTAGAGACTTACTTTTTTTTCTCTAAATGCTCAGAATAATGAGCCCAGCAGGGGGCCCCCTCTGCCTAGGGGCTCTATGCAGTTGCGTAGTCTGCGTAGAGCAAATGCCCGCCCCTGCACGGACCCCCCAGAAGCAAAATTTGAGTTACAAATGTTTGCTTAAAAATACATAGGCCTATATTCAAAGATTTGCACTCATTTTCACGTCTTTTCAAAAATAGCAGATCTACAAGCTCACAGCTTGTATAGACCTATCTGCCATTTTTCAATAGCTAAAGTATAAAACCAGTAAGACTCCCTAATCGGGAGATAAGCGACCGTTGGTCGCTTATCTCCACAAATAGGCCAAAAGTTTGTTTTACCAATTATTACACTCTATGTGAACATTTACATCAACAAATCCCAAGTACAGGGCATCATCTGGGATACAATCCCTTTTATGCCCATATATGGAGATCCCTAACATAATCCCTTTCATGCCCATATATGGAGATCCCTAACAGAATCCCTTTTATGCCCATATATGGAGATCCCTAACAGCATCCCTTTTATGCCCATATATGGAGATCACTAACAGCTAACAGAATCCCTTTTATGCCCATATATGGAGATCCCTAACAGAATCCCTTTTATGCCCATATATGGAGATCCCTAACAGAATCCCTTTTATGCCCATATATGGAGATCCCTAACAGAATCCCTTTTATGCCCAGTTGGTTGCTAGGGTAAAAAAACATGGTTGCTATGGTAAACAGTTGGTTGCTAGGGTAAACAGTTGGTTGCTAGGGTAAAACCATGGTTGCTAACGTACACTAACAGACCAGCAACAACAGACTGTTGCCACAGCAACGTACACAAAGGTTTGTGTACACATGTGGTGTGATGTCATACTGAAGATATATGACATCACACCGTACACAAACAAAGGTGTGACGTGTGACGGACGGACGGACGGACGGACGGCCGGTGGAGGTTTTCATAGTAAACTGCTCCCTGACGGTCGCAATAATAAGGCCCCTCCACCTTGGACCCTAGTAACTCAGTCCCACTTTTCTACCCCTTCACTGATATAAACCAGGTACAGGTAGTGTACACGCACACCATAGACGCGCACACGCATGCACGACCTTGATCTAATTTTGAAATTCAATGTGAACGCGCAGCGCGCTGACGTCAATGGTCACATCCTCGGAGGAGCAACAAACAAACAGACGCAGACAGACAGCCAGGTGAGCAAGACGTTTAACGTGGGAAACGTTTAAACTTGAAACCGATCGTTTATACTTTTATAACCCGTTGGTTCACAGTTGTCTAACTTTATTATGCACTGCTCACATCATTTAGCAGGCTTCAATGCAGAATCTGGTGGAAGCTAATTTGTGTTTAATTGATTTGAGTCGGTCGTTCAACCGACTGCTTTTGTGCACTGTTTTGGATGTGTCAGTTTAACCCCAACTGGCGTGATCTCTAAACATTCATTTGAGCTCGTACACCGTGTGGTTTTCAAACTTTATCATGTCAAGGTCCATTATTTGTTCAGCATTTGATCCACGGACCACCATTTGATGAGATTCACCCTCTCAGACCCAAAACGTAGAATATTTTGTTGTCATTGGACAAGATTTTTCCAGATGATGGTGCCATACCATAGCTAGATAACTGGCAGTGGCAAACATTGACCAAACAATGTTTAACAATATGGGTCCATTTGGTTTCATTTTACCCTCTCAAGAGTTAAAGATGTATAATTAAGGGTCAATTTGGTTAACTTACCAACTCTCCACCATTTAGCTGGGGACCACCTGGAAGCCCCTCAAGGACCACTGGTGGACGGTGGCCAGCGACACCATTGTACCACCGATTATAGATTAATCTTTAGTTAATGGGAGGGCTGATGTCATATTAAAGTTGAAAATATCTCAAAACGTGTTCTATAGGTTCTGCAGTTTAACAGGCCCTGAAAACATGCTTAGAATTTAGTAGTAAAGTTCTGTCGAATTCTTTGAAAAAAATAAAAAAAAATAAAGAAAAATCTGTTTAATTGTTGTGTAAGTGGGGAAAAGTAGGCAAATCTGTTCTCTCAGAGTTGAACCAAATGGACCGTCCATTTGGTTTTACACTCAGAGTTATCGGGTCCCAGAGATAGGAATGCCATTAAATGGGGGTCCGTAGCCTAATGTATGTCAAACTGGTGGTCCTTGAAATTAAAAAGATTGAGAATCACTGCTGGAGCAGAGCTGTAAGAATCTTCTCTAATGGGGTCCCTGCCCTGGCATATATTTTTTTTAAATGGGGGTCCGTGGGGTCCTTGACATGAAAGATTTTGAGAAGCATTGCTCTAGGTTACCTTCAAGAGCATTGTTTCCCAATCAGTGGGTCGGGACCCATTTGTGGGCCACGGACCAATTTTTATTGGAAAATAGCCGATCTACAAGCTCACAACGCGGCACCAGGCGACGTGTTGTGAGCTTGTAGATCGGCTATTTTCACTAGTTTGGGTCCCAGGAAAACATCAAATCTCTTTTGGGTCTCGACCTGAAAAGTTTGGGAACCACTGTTCTAGAGCAGTGGTTCGGGTTGGGACCACCAGAGGGGTCCCCAAATTATTTTGGGGGGTCCCCAGACGTTTAGCTAAATGTTAACTTTGTTTTCCAACTCAACAGTAAACAGACCAACATACAGTATAAGTGTATACATGGTATCTGCAAGTGACAATTTAAGGACTTTAAAGACGTTTTCAGTTTTAGTACCTCTGGTCCAACATATTGGTCAAATTGCCAAATATTTGTCGGAAATTTTGAAAATAGCAGATCTACATGTTCACAACGCCTCGC
Source organism: Nannobrachium achirus (assembly GCF_963921795.1). Lineage (NCBI taxonomy): Eukaryota > Metazoa > Chordata > Actinopteri > Myctophiformes > Myctophidae > Nannobrachium > Nannobrachium achirus. The sequence goes on along the minus strand of NC_137827.1, from coordinate 15,105,920 downwards.
ATTGCGAGGCGTTGTGAGCTTGTAGATCGGCTATTTCCACAATGGAACAGATCAAGTCAAACTAAATGTATGCCAACTCCTACAATTCCAAGTGTTTGTGAAGGTTATTTTGGGGGTCACAGCCTGAAAAGGTTGAGGACCACTGTTCTAGAGAGTAGAGCTAAAGCATATATAATAGACTACCGCTTAAAGCCGCAAAGGTTTGGCATTGACTACTATACAGGAAAACCTTGCAAGAGCTTTAGAGACGGTATCCATGTGACACTCTAGATGCTGATGCTTCCAGCGCTGCCACAATTGCTTCGTTATTCTGTTTGCCTCCACAGTGACTGACAGTTAGTCGTGACGAATGTGCCTTGGCCTAAGGCTGAGGATTAGTTATTTTGCACTTGCTCCTTACCATACCTCACGAGGGTGGTTCCAGTACCCCAAGGCACATCACATAAGTATTTTTCATACAAACCAGACAATGCATTGGCAGGTTCAAACTAGGGTTGGGCGATATGGTGATAAATATCGTTGAGACGATACAATGTCTCCACGATACAATGTCTCCAGACGATACAATGTCTCCACGATATGCCTATTCAGAGATGTCGTATACAGTATACAATGATACAATGAAGGAGAGCCTGATAAAAAAAATCCTTTTGAATTGTTAATACAGAGATTCATTGCAGAATTAATTAATTAATTTAATTTAAAAAGTTCTCAAAACTTTAAAATCTGACAGTATACAAATGGACCTCGTAAAGGGTTTCATTTGTATACTGTCAGAGTTACATACTTGTACGGGTCAATTTAGACCTCCCAAAAGGATCTTTTTCTTTTAGTTTTTGTTACCTTGTAGTGGTTGTACTGTTAAGTAACTTAAAAAATAACCATAAAAACCAACATGAAAAAGATTGTGTATCGTGATAAGCAAGGTAACCCCCCCCCTTTGCCACTAGAGGCAACTTGGAGGTTATCGAACCTCTTCATACGTTTCATTAAATGACACCAAAAAGCTGCTTAATCCCATGATGTTTCCATGACTTCCCCGTCAGGATGCATCCATCCTGAGTTTCTCCATTGGCCCAAGGCCCATAAAGACAGTATCACATCACAGTATCAGAGTAGGGATGGGACGGTATAAACATTTCATATCACGATTATTGTGACAAAATAAATTGCGATTTACAATATTATCGTGATAAACAACATCCATTATCCTGGGGTGTAACATTTGCCAAAAAATGGCAGATCTACAAGCTCACAACGCGTCGCAAGGCGACACGTTGTGAGCTTGTAGATCGGATATTTTTTGGCAAAGACATTGATAGAGAGTGAAAAAAAAGACTGTATCAAGTACATATGGTTTAATTGGTACCGAATATGCAGCTTGGGCAAATAAAAGGTGAATTGATCCCAGTGCATGACGGAGGACGGTTTCACGATAAATTAAATCTCCACGATAGGATTATCGTGAGTGTTTTTTATCACGATAAACGATAATATCGCGTATCATCCCATCCCTATATCAGAGTGCTCAAATATCACTGTGGTTGTTAATGTCGCACTCCCTCATGTTTTTCGTTCTGTGCTCCTTTTCTTTTTATACTGTAGATAAAGCCAGCCATCATGAGAGTTTGTCCACCAAAGTCTGAAGTCCGGTCATCAACCCATGCCTCCTCTCGTCCCTACAAGTGTAAGAAGGCTACGCCTAAGAAGTCTAATGTGCGGTCACCAAAAGCTAACGTGAAGTTCACCGTGACCATGCCATTGAAGGTCTACTCTGGGAACTGTGGGATCAATGTGAACAACGCTGAAACAAAAGTGAATGGCGCCTTGTGTCCAAGAGTTATGTTAAAACGTGTGGCCATAACACACCATCACCAACGGATCAAGACAGAGCAGCCAGAACATCGGATCAAGACGGAGCAGCCAGAACACAAATGGATCAAGTAGGGCTGCAACTAACGATTATTTTCATTGATTAATTATTTAAACGATTAATCGGATTATGGCACTGTTACCTTTTTTCAGGCCGGGAACACTATTTAGTGTATTACAGTACATGTACAGTATGTAGCAACATATTTGTTTTTGTACTAGGCACATTTTTGAATAATATTGTTTTTTTTTCAGAAAACATAGGTCGGGCCTAAATGGGTTAATTAGATTTGAGGTTCTTTTAGACATGTTCTAACTAACAAAAACACATTAAAGATGAATAATTCATTCAGAAATACATAATTACATTTTTTCTCAGCTGCCGATTAGGTTGCAATAACCCTTTTCTGACTGCATACATTTGCTTAAAGGAGTAGTTCACCCCCAAAATGACTTTTTTTTCTATTGATTACTCATGCCATGGAGAGTAGAGTTCAATAATTTTTTTTTGTTTTTTGTCACATTCCTAAGACAAAAATTTGATTCAAGTAAATTTACCCCAATTGATTCCGGATGGGGGTAAATTTATTGTTATCACATTTTTGTCTTAGGAATGCGACAAAAAACTAAAAATATTATTGAACTCTAGTCTCCATGGCGTGACTAATCAATAGAAAAAAAGTCATTTTGGGGGTGAACTACTCCTTTAAAGAATAACTTCACATTTGTCAGGCTAAAGGGTAACCATACTCTTTTCGAAAAGCTAATTTAAAAATAAATATTCATTCAGTTCATATAGGATCCCTAGGATCAAGAGGGAGCAGCCAGAAGATCGGATCAAGACTGAGCAGCCAGAACCCAAACGGATCAAGACTGAACATTCAGAACCCAAACGGAACAAGACTGATCATTCAGAACCCAAACGGATCAAGACTGATCATTCAGAACCCAAACGGAACAAGACTGATCATTCAGAACCCAAACGGATCAAGACTGATCAGCCAGAACCCAAACGGATCAAGACGGAGCAGCCAGAGCACAAAGTTGCGAGCTCGGCGCACCCAAAACCCACCAAGGAAGAACACGCTGACAAATCTGTAGCAAGGTAATGTTCACCTGTGGTTCTTCTGATGATCCACTAGAGGGAGCAGTGTGACCATGGTTCACATTTATCCACCTCCACAATAAACTAAGGATGTTCCATGAGATGAAAATGTAAAAACATTTGATGAGGTGATAGAGTACAGTATGTGTACTGTATATCCATAAGCAACCCACTGCAAACACTGTAGTCACTGACTGTCCCTCTTGTTTCCCACGATGATAGCCATGATATTATAAATACATTACATAATGCAGTGGTTCTCAGGCCGTGACCCCCAAAATAATCATATTTTAACTGGGGACCCCCACCCTGCACAAGCACTTGGAATTGTAGGAGTTGGCATTACATTTAGTTTGACTTGATCTATTCCGTTGTGAAAATAGCAGATCTACATGCTCACTGTGAGCATGTAGATCTGCTATTTTCACAATGTCTGCCTCTAATATTTGAAAATGTTACCAATGTTTGACCAGAAGTACTAAAAAGGTCTTTAAAGTCCTTAAATTGTCATTTAGAAATGTGCATATACCCTCTATACACTCAAACTATATATTGGTTTGTTTACTGTTGAGTGAGAAAACAATGTTTCACATTGAGCTAATCATCTGGGGACCCCCAAAACTAATTTGGGGACCCTCCTGGGGGTCCCGACCCACAGGTTGAGAACCACTGACATAATATACATAACATTAACATTCAGCCTTTATTGACAGATGTAGTGTGTAGAGAGACTGGAAACACCTAGACAGCATGCAGGGGAGTGACCTGCAGCAAAGAGTGCATGCATTATAGGGATGGGACGATATGAAAATTTCATGTCATGAAAAAAATGTGCGATTTACGATATTACCGCAATAATCAAAATATCCCAACATCCATTATCCTGGGCGGAACATTTGCCAAAAAATAGGAGATCTACAAGCTCACAACGCAGCACGTTGTGAGCTTGTAGATCTTGTAGACAATTTTTTTGACAAAGAGATTTGGTAGAGAGTGAAATCTATCAGTTACGTTATTTCCAGGTATGTTTTATGCATTATAGAGGGTTTAATTGGTACCGGATATGCAGCTCGGCAAATTAAAGGTAAATTGATCCCAGTGCATGACGGAGGATAATTTCAAATCTCCACGATACAATTATTGTGCGAGTGTTTTTTATCACGATAAAATGGTAACGATTATCGTCCCATCCCTAATTATGTGCCCTAAGCATTCAGATATCGGGTTAATAGTGTTCCATCCCGCCTGTAGAGTTCTTGTACAGTCTACACCAGGGGTCTTCAACGTTTTCAGGCCAAGGACCCCTTAGCTGAGAGCGAGATGAAGCAGGGAACCCCAAAACCTTTTCGTAGATTCCATTTAGTTTCATTGTTTGACAGCACAATCATCAGTGTATTTTGGATTCATGTCAATTTGTGCTCTTTTTCCAGTCTACACCAAACCTCTTTGCCAAAAATAGCCGATCTACAAGCTCGCAGCGCAAGGCGTTGTGAGCTTGTAGATCTGCTATTCTTGGCTAAAGTTCTCCAAATATGGACGTTAGGTTTCAAGTGGTTAATATAAAAAAGGAGAAAAAAAAGTTTCTATCACTAATATAAAAAAGGAGAAAAAAAGTTTCTATCACACAAAGATTTGGAGGACCCCCTGTAGTAACTCTGAGGACCCCCTAGGGGTCCCGGACCCCCTGTTGAATACCCCTGGTCTACGCCAAGATGCATTGCTCTTCTGGTGGCTTGTGGTGAAACCGACACAGTTCTAAGCAATCTTATGCTGTTTTTTTCCTTTAATTTGTCACCCTTCTTATCTGTCTAATCTGGTAACTTAATGTCATTATTTATAATAATGTTACTCTTCACTGCAATGCACCAACCTCACTAAGGCAAAATCCCCATTTGTGAAAGCATATTTATTTAGTGAGTAAGATAATTCTGACAATGATGGTATTTTCCATACTGTCAACTTGCATTGGAAGTTGGGTATGGGTTGCATCATAATCAATGTTGGAAAGTAACTAAGTCCATTTCCTTATAAAGTACAATTTTGAGGTATTTGTGCTTTATTGAGTATTTCTAATTTGCAATACCTTTACTTCTATTCCACTACATCTACATTTAAATATTGTACTTTTACTTCACTACATTTATTTGATAACTTTAGTGACTAGTTACTTTAATTTTCAAAGGATTTTATACATTTGAAAACTAGAAACGGGTCATTCTGCACAATGAATACTTTCTACTTGTGTTACTTTAAGTACATTTTGATGCCAATACTTTTGTACTTTTAAATTTTGAATTTCTGACTAACTTGTAACAGTGTTTCTACATTGCAGTATTGACACTTTGAGTAAAACATTTGAGCACTCTTTCCACACTGATCATAATTCATGTACTCGTACAGACCAACAGTTGAGACAGTTGAGACAGTTGAAGACAGGGACTGGCTGCAGCAGAAGCGTGTCTACATTGACATGGTCCGAAGCCACATGGATGAGTATCCTGCTGATGAACCAAGTGAGTATGATACACACCTTCCCAGATTGCTGTCATATTCTACCATTGATGGAAGAGGTCATTATTAAACATGGGAGGATATGAACATTTCATGTCACGATTATTGTGACCCAAGAAATTGCGATTACGAGAAATTGCGATTACGATATTATCACGATAATAATAATAATAATTAAAAAAAACAACACCATCCATTATCCTGAGGTGGAAAACTTTGCCAAGAAATAGCAGCTCTACAAACGTGACGCGTTGTGAGCTTGTACATCGGCAATCTTTTGGCAAAGAGATTTGGTAGAGAGTGGGGGAAAAAAGACTATCAGACAAGTACATTATTTCCAGGTTTGTTTCAATTATAGTGTACAAGTGAATTGATCCCAGTGCATGACGGAGGATAATTTCTAGATACTGTATTTTTAAAACTCCACAAAATTATTATCTTGAGTGTTTTTTATCACGATAAACGATAATAACTATTATCCTCCCATCCCTAGTCATCATCCATCAACTGAGCAACTTGTAGCCTTCATATCACTGTTGTCAGGCAGAAACTGCATATTCTCCATTTTCTAACCATTTTTTTGGGGGCAAATTAACTCCCTACTTGATCATACAACAGCGTCACACAAGAGCATCAAAAGTAGCAGATCTACAAGCTCGAAGCACGGCATGAGCTTGTTGATCTGCTACTTTTACCAATTTTGAATTGGAATACTGAAAAGTAAGTCTTAGACATGAGGATTCCACCCAACAGATGTATGTGTATTTATATTTATGTATTCGTTTTGTTAATTCCCGTTTAGCCTCCGTACACCCTCTAAAGACCGAGTTGCTGAACCTGATGACCTGTGTGGCCGGACAGACACATTCTAACAGCACACAATGGCAGCATCCATCTGACCTCACAGTCAGGTATTTGTCAACTCCACTTATGCCAGTCTAAACAAAACAATTAAATTCACTCTCTTTGAAAATGTATTTGGCAAATACCTGTACATTTAATCTGATGGTGATGGTATGGATTTACATACTGTCAACTAGGATTGGTAGAATAGCTTTAGGTATAAGGGTTGCATCATAATTTTTACTGTTCCAGATCAACAGTTGAATGTGGTCAGTATTTTTATTGATGGGAATTTACTGTTTGAGTAGGATATCAGTCGTACTCGCAACACTGAAAACACCAACTCAAAGACAGTACGGGGCAGTTGGTCCACAGACAGGCTCCTCACACACCTGCTATATACAGTACACACGCTTGCCTTTAGGGCTGAGCAATATGGTGATAAATATCGTTGAGACGATACAATGTCTCCACGATATCGTGATACAATGAGGGAGCCTCATAAAAAATCCTGTTGAATTGTTAATACAGAGATTCAATGCAGAATGCTTTTAAACCTACATTTGGGTGTAAAATGTAGGTTTAAAAGCATTCCAAAGGTAAGGTCTTCCCTTAACTCTAAAAGTATACAAGTCCATTTGGTTTCATTTGTATACTGTCAGAATTACATACTTGTAAGGGTCAATTTAGACCTCCCAAAAGGAACCCACAGAGTCCCTGGACCCCACTTTGAGGACCACTGGTCTAAATGGTCTGTTTACGCCTTTTTCTTGTAGTTTTTGTTACCTTGTACTGTAGGTGGTTGTACTGTTAAGTAACTTGAAAAATAACCATAAAAACCAACATGAAAAAGAATCGTGATAAGATTGTGTATCCTGATACAGCTTGGAAGAATATCTTGATATTGTATTTTTCCATATCGCCCACCCCTACTTGCCTTCCTTTATGAGAATTAGAAACATCACATGGTAGGAGTAGGACTGAACTAGCCTCGCAAGCCATCCCGAGCTACGTCATCACCAAAGTGCTTCCTTTCTCGGTCTGGTGTCCCTCCCATCGAGTCTCTTTATTAGACTTTGGTTCTCAATTTCCAATCAAAAGGCTGCATTTCGAGCAAACTGATTGGTCGAGCGGCTGCTACAGCTCTCGCATTTTGTAAACAAACATGGCGGACCCCATGTCCAACGCGAGTTCACAAATCGCAAATAAAAGCTGCATTAAGCGAAGTTTTATCTGAAATCAACGGCATCTCATAACTTAAAAACGAACAACAGTTTGCACCTTTGGAATTTCTGTCTGGAAAAGACGTATTTGATGTTCTCCCGACGATGTTTTGATGCGCTGATGACTACTGACTGGACCTGTCAGTCAAAGTGAGTAGAAGGAGAACTCCCAGACTATCCTTTCTGGCTGTTGCGAGGCTAGGACTGAACTACTTTTAGTTTTGTTAGTGTGCTGTTTAGATTGTGGTCCTTCTTTGTTCCTTGTTGAGAACCAGTGGTTCTCAACCTGTGAGTCGGGACCGCCAGGGGGGTCCCCAAATTATTTTTGGGGTCCCCAGATGGTTAACTTAATGTGTAACACTGTTTTCTCACTCAACAGTAAACAAACCAACATACAGCTTATAGTTTACATTTCTAAAGTGAAAATTTAAGGACTTTTAAGACCTTTTCAATACCTCTAAAATGAAAGATTAAACATTGGCCAAATTGTCAAATATTAATCAGAAATTGTGAAAATAGCAGATCTACATGCTCACGTGAGGCGTTGTGTGCATGTAGATCTGGTATTTTCACAATAGGACTGTGTTAAACCAAATTTGTTATGCCTCAACTCTTCCAATTCCAAGTTGTGCTCGTCAGGGTGGGGGGTTGAATAAAACGTATATTTACAGTTTTATCAATTTAAATTACTTGGGTTTTGATCACCATTTATAACCACATACATCATTGTCTATGAGCGATTGAGCGGTGACCATAAAACTGTTCAAACATTTAGGGTTGTTTTGAGAGCAGTTTATTCAATTTCAATAGAAGTTTATGGGCATTTTGCCGTAGAGTGTAGACTGTGCCTTTCTCCTTTTAACCTCTCAGGCCTAGTAGTATATACTTCCTTGTACGATGAATAGTGAAAATGGCAGATATATAAGCTCGCAACACCTCCCAACGAAGCTTGTAGATCTGCTATAATTTTTTTAAACAGAGTTGATGGATAGTTATTCACATGTCATCAGGGCTGAGTTGCAGGCTGTTGAGGCTGAGTTTGTGGGAAACATTGCATCACTGCTGTAATGCTCTGAGCATTGTTGCCATGTCTGCTTCTTATAAGCGACTTTGGGCTTGTTTTTCTGTAAAGCATTGGTTTTCATTTAGTTTTTTTTTTGTATCTTGTGTATAGTGTATTTGCTTATTCAGGATTGTTGTGTCCTAAATATTGTTTATACCAGTGGTTCTCAAACATTTTCATGTCAACTTATATGCCAGGGACAGCCCCCATAACAGATTTGTGGTGTTAAAATGTTTCCAAAGAATATTCAAGATATTTCAATTTCTTCTTTTTTTTCCTCAAGATTTTCCTTGTGAAAATAGCAGATCCACAAACCTCACAACGCGTTGCATCGCGGCACTCGGAGAGCTTGATCGGCTATTTTCAAATAGCCAATGTATAAAAGCGCTCATGTGGCCCAGCAACTTCATTTGGTCTTGTTTTCATAGATGTTGTTGCTTATTTCTCTCGCAACATCTGGCTGGCAACAGTGGCTCTGAGCTGATGGCAGTGAAAGCAACTGTTTTCTGAAAAGCAACGAGGCTTGTCTGCATTCACTGATGTAACTCCTGAAACTGATGTACACAAGCTTCAATCAAAGTGGAGCTGTAAAACAGGGGTCTTCAGCCGGGGGTCCGGGACCCCTAGCGGGTCCTCAGAGTTACTACAAGGGGGCCCGCCAAAATCTTAGTGTGATAGGATAATTATTTTAAATGACCAACTTGAACCCTCGCATCCCTATTCTCAGGAGAACTTTAGCCAAAAATAGCCGATCTACAAGTGTTCAACGCCTCGCAGCGAGGCGTTGAACACTTGTAGATCGGCTATTTTAGGCAAATAGGTTTGGTGTAGAGGTTAAGTGGTTAAATGTCTGAAAAAACACATTAACACAAATCCAACATAGACTGATGACATTGTTGTCAACCGAGTCTATGAATCCATCTATGAAATCAGTGAAAACACACTTTTATACAATATGTAGTGGGGGTCCCTACTTTATCTCCATCTCAGCTAAGGGGTCCTTGGCCTGAAAACATTGAAGACTCCTGGACTAAAATGATCATTATGCTATCTCTCGATTCTTAATCACAATTATTGATTTAATGATGATTGATTGTGAATACAAGAACACAGGAAAAACACTGCTGGCTGTTCCTTCCTGTGCTTTTTTGCAAACTGCTAATAAAGTATTCAATCAATCAATCAATCAATCAATCAATCAGTGAGAGCAACTGTAATGCTTCTGAAACCGACAAAGAAACAGACATTGCAGATATGAAAACAGGGTTCCAAAATTGTATAGACGTTCTATGTGTAACAATCTGAATATTGTAATCATGGTATTTAATCAGGATTATTATCCTTATGGTCTTTGTTTCTCAATGTGCTCAAGGGTGCCATATATTTGGCCAAATTGTATGTAATGGCCTCAGTGATCTTTATTATTATTGTGCCCCTGTGAGGCTGATGGGTTATTATTACCTCCTGTGTAATGGTGAGGAGCCGAGGGCAGAGTGCAACAGAAGACCAAATTAAATGTTTGAATTACCGGTAATTGCCAACATTCACGATTACATAATTGTGTGTTACTCAAATGGATAAATCGTCGATGTGTTGCTTTTAATGGATAATGTTGGGTGTGTGTTTCCATTTCTTAAAATCGCATCCATTGGTTATGTACTGAAGAAAAAACCTGAGCTACATTATTATGGGCTAAAATTTCACCCGCAGTTCACCCGCTAAATATAACTCTATGGGGTTACCTGATTGATCTGGTTGTTCAGGGGTTCTCAACCTGTGGGCCGGGTCCCCCACGGGAGTCCCCACATGATTTTCGGGGGGTTCCAAGATGAAAGTGAAGTGACAATTTTGAGGTTTTAGATTTTTTTGGCATAAATCAAGGCTATTGAACACCCTTTATATCTGGGTGTTGGTTAAAATAATATTGAACCAATTGTGGGGCCCTGGCTCACATGGACTAGAACACTGGTTCTCAACCTTTTCAGGCTGCGACCCCCAAAATAATCATATTTTAACTGGGGACCCCCCACCCTGACCAGCACCAAGAGTTGAGGCATTACATTTAGTATAACACGGTTCTATTGTGAAAATAGACGATCTACATGCTCACAACATGTAGATCGGCTATTTTCACAATTTCTGCCTCTAATGTTTGGCAATTTGGCCAAAGTATAATTTGTAATTTTAGAGAAAAAAAAAAAAAGTCCTTGAATTGTCACTTTAGAAATGTGCAGATACCCTCTATACCAGGGGTCTTCAACAGGGGGTCCGGGACCCCTAGGGGGTCCTCAGAGTTACTACAGGGGGTCCTCCAAATCTTTGTGTGATAGAAACTTTATTTTTTCTACACTAACCACTTGAACCCTAGTATCCCTATTCTGTGTGGAACATTAGCCAAGAATAGCCGATCTACAAGCACAGGCGTTGTGAGCTTGTAGATCTGCTATTCTAGGCAAAGAGGTTGGTAGAGTAAAAAGAAAAGCAGAATAAGTATTGACGGGTCAAGTCGTTCAATGTCTAAAAATACACATTAAACCAACAACCCACACTGATGGAGAGATGATATTGCTGTCAAACAAGTCTACGCTGTCTCAAATCTATTGAAATGTTTAATCTGCAACACAATTTTATACAATATGTAGTGGGGGTCCCTACTTCATGTCTCTCTCAGCTAAGGGGTCCTTGGCCCGAAAACGTTGAAGACCCCTGCTCTATACACTTAAACCAACTATGTTGGTTTGTTTACTGCTGAGAGAGAATACAATGTTGCACATTAAGTTAATCAACTGGGGACCCCCCAACACCACAGGTTGAGTACCACTGGACTAGAAGTAGTTAGAAGGCAATCCAGCTCTAGTTCCAATAATGTGCTTCTTTTCAGGAGCTACCGGAAGCGATTTGAGCAGAACACTCCTGTAGTCTCTCTCCGTGAGTGGAAGGACCACCAGAACTTCAGCAGAATCAGCACCAGTGTCCCACGCTTTTACGGAGTCCCACGTGTTTTTACGAGGACTCCAGTTTATCTGTAGTGTACCGATTAGTCCATTTCAGGACTATTTAGTTTGCACTATTTTTGTGGCTTTGTTTTTATTTGTTTTAAAATATACTTGTGGCTTATGTGCATGTGTTTGCATTTTGCACTATTTTGTTTAGTTTTACTTTTTAATTTGTGGCTTAAATGCATGTTTGTGCTAGTTTATCTGTAGCGTACAGATGTTTCCATTCCAGGACTCTTTTCTTTTGTTTGCAATATCTTTGTGGATCTTTTTATTTTTAATAATGTGTGGCTTAAATGCATGTTTGCACTATTTGTGTGTGTCTAGCTTTTGTTTGTTTTAATATACGTGTGGTTTAAATGCATGTGTTTGCACAATTTGTTGTGTATTCTGTTCTTGTTTGTTTGATACGTGTGGCTTTAATGAATGCATTTTCTATGAAGCACAAGGCAGTGTATGTGGCTCTGTCATTTGGGCTGATGACTTCTAATGCATTTACACATTAGTATGGTCTGAAGTTCTACTATAAAGCACTTGAGGCTAAGATGAATCCATCAAAGGCTGATGCATTGGGTAATTAGCTTCATGTATGGGCAAATGCCCATACATTAAGTTTCCTTACTGCATAATATTAATCTGTGTTGTAGTCTCAAGGCCGTATCCTCCGATCTCAGTCATGGACCCAATTTGTCTTGGTATCGGGCACAAGTCTTGAATTTCTGTTTGTATAATTAAGCATCTATGGACGAAACACTCAAATATATAACAAGAAAAGAAAGCAAAATCTCTGGGTAGTACATGTACCAGACGATGTTTCTCATGTGAGTATGGCTGCTCTGCGATAATAAGGTCTCATTGTGAGAGGAATATATGTATAGATTCATGTTAATGTTTCAAACACTGATCATCAAACATCTGAAAGTTGTGTTTGTGCTCAAAGTTGGTCTCTCTCTCTATCGAGATGGTCTTGGCAACTACGCTGTTATTAATTCAAATGTTAACACTTTGCTGAGCGCGAGACGGAACACATCTATCATTGTAGCTCTGGTTTTTGTCTGGGTGTAATCTGTGTATTATCACAGTGGTGCAGCTTTAGCTGCAGCATGTGAAACTTCCGGAGGTTCGGGCCGGGGGGACCGTGTGTACCAGCAATAGGTTTTTCGTTGTCCCTAGAATTTTAAATTGTGTTGCCCCCCCTGAGAGTTCTTTAATCTTGTTTTGATCTACGTTTCTTCTATAAAATGTTTTATTCACAAAGCTGACTCTGTCATAATTTACATGTACTGTATGTATGTTTTGCATCCTGCCTCTTCCCGCAGGGTTTTTATTTATATAACGTGCAGTAGCAGCTTCCCAGTACCCAGCCAACAGCAGCAGCTAGGGCTGTCACGATTATGACATTTTTACATGACGATTAATTGTCACTCAGATAATTGCGATTAACAATTTAATTGTGTTTTTGTCGTTGACAATTACATTTCTGTTTGGCTTTTAAGCTTTGAAGTTGGCACATGGCAGATATGACACATAACCTAAATATACAAAGAAATTACTGACATTTTTGACTACTTACACTTTGAAAAGAACATTGATGGTGGAAATAGCCGATCTACAAGCTCACAATGCGTTGTGAGCTTGTAGATCTGCTATCCCCCAACCAAGTAAATGGTTGGAAATATATGAACATTTTTCAACATGGAAACAATTATGACGACTATGTCAAAATAATTGCGATTATGTCAAATAATTGCAATTATGTCAAATAATTGCGATTAGACGATTATGTAATAATTGTGACAGGCCTAACGGCAGCAGCACAAAGCTGTTTCACAAAACAATAGAATAATGAAAGCGAGTGCATGTTCCAGTCTTACGATATATACAGCGTTCCGCTGGTGGTCAGAAATGAAAAAGCGGCTGCACTCAGAAGCCATGTAGAAGGTCTTATCAGCATGCCCTCCTCGTCTGCTGAATAATGCAAGGCTGTTAAAGTATAAAAGCCTGTCTCCACAGTTACTGGGGCAACCATGTCTCTGGCCAGCCAACCACCAAGGGCCTTGTGGTGGTGCAGGCTGTGCAGCACGTGTACTGGAGACGGGCCCTATAGGACCCATGCCCAGCTTACTGCGCTCGCCATCAGTGGTGGAAAGTAACTACGGGAAAACTGGCTGAAAAAGACTTGCTTGCTGCATAAACTATTAAGGAAGACCTCTTAGGCAGAGAATAGTATTTATTTTATTTAGGGGCTCTGTGCTCAACATGAGGGGGTGCAAATGAATGGGCAAATGCTTCGTCAGTGCTATATGAGGATGGTCCCAGGATCTAAACATTTTGCATTTTGAAAATGGCAGATCTACAAGCTCGCAACGCGTAGCTTTGCAACGCGTTGCCGACTTATAATGTAATAATTGAATATATATAGCACCTTTCAAAAACAAAAGAAGCATGAAAAGCTTTATAGGTGAGGAGGAGCACAGTTTGTAGGTGATGATGCGGAACTTAACCGGTGGAGGCGTTTGAGGGTGGGGGTACAGGTGAGCACTCTGGCAGCTGAGTTTTGCACATACTGCAGTCTGTCCAGGGCGTTGTTGGGAAACCCGAACAAGACACTGTTACAGTAATCAGAGTCTGAGAGTGGCGGCCGTAGTCTGGAAATGTTTTTGAGGTGGAAGAAGGCAGATTTGTTAACACATTTCACATGGGATTAATATGTTAGTGGGATTAGTATGTTAGTTAATATGGCGGCAGAGCAAGCACTGTACTGATGACTTACCTTGAAAATTGTGGATGTATCCTTCGGTCTTTGTACACAGTAACGTTAGCACGGCACCGAGTGCCGCGCTGCGAGCTTGTAGATCTGCTATTTTTGAAAAACCGTGAAAATTGTGCAAGTCTCTGAATATCTTTTACCCGATCTTTGACCCGTCTTCTAAATCCTTCTTCTAAATCATGTTGTTCTCAAACTTTTTCATGTCAAGGACCCCCAAAATTACAGGTATTTGGCCGCGGACCCCAATCTCAAAATATTTGTTCCAGGGACCACCCAGAAGCAAATATTTGAGTTACAAATGTTCGCTTTTAAATAGATATATTCAAAGACTTGCAAAGAAATATCATGATTTTTCAAAAATGGCAGATCTACAAGCTCGCAGCGCGGCACTCGGTGCCGCGCTGTGAGCTTGTATATCTGCTATTTTTCAATTGTTAAAGCGGTCAATAATCCTAGGCCTAAATGGGTTAATTATTCAGGGGAAAGTGACGCCTGTCTGCCTGGAGTTTTTAATGCGTTATTCAAATAAAGTTCAGTTTCAGAGTGTTCTTCACATTTTTCTTTTGAACTTGAAATTTATAAAAAAAAAAAAAGATATACATATATAAAACAAAAGCACAGGGAATCTTTGTGGAAAATATTTTATGTTTTATTTGATTTAAGCATACACAAGAAAGCATACACCATTTTCTTCATAACTGAAGTTGTGTAACCTTGTGCATAATAGTTAAACCATGCTAGCCCTCTTAAAGCAATGTCTATACTTAACACACATGACGGTATTATGGATAGAGCAGCTTGTCTTTGTTTAGCCTACTGTCTAATTTATGCTCCCGTCTTCACACCGGGAGCGTTTATATCATGTGATTAATTTGTCATGAATAGGCCTATGCAAATATAACTTGATGCAATTAGTTTCCGAGACCAGGTCAATTTTTCATCACATCAACCTGTACGAATGAGTCACCAAATCACCAAATTGATGGTTTGCTGTAAAATATTCACAACACATTTTCAGATTGTTTATTCGTCACGCTCCAAGTGTGTAAAGGACCTTTTACGACGGTGTTGCGCACCACAAAAAAATTGCTGAATTACAAGCTAACAATGCGTCGTAGCAGAGTTGTCTAATCAGAGAGTTCTGCCACTGCGGGGTCAGAAACAGCGCTGGTCACGTGGTTCATTGTCACTTTACACCTCATAGACTTCAATGCATTCTGTAAACTTCCGGTTCGCCGTTTGTCACTATACGCCAATAGATGTGTGCGTAGAAGACCTGGCCCCATGAGGTGAACGGGAGTGACGCAACTCTCCGCAGGTAGAAGGCTCTGCGTCGTAAGTGCAACGCATTGTGAGCTTGCGACCACAACATGGCCGTACAACACAGCATAAAAAAGGCTTCAACCATGCTTCTTTGTGAATCTAGTTTTTCCTACTCCCGTAACATGAAGCATTTCTCTCTGTATCTCTGCATTCTTTACATGAGTTGTACTAGACCTAGTCTAGGTCTGTTTTTAGGTTCTATATAATACCATTCTGAAACTCCAATTTGTGTATACATTTTTTTAATGCCCGCTGTGATTTGTCTTTTTCAGTCGGGGGGGGGGGGGAAAAACGTATAAACTCTATCAAGCATATCTTTCAAACAAGGCATGAAATGTCTGCAGCTTCTCAGTCATCAAAGATGGCTGAAATTGTCAGTATCTTATAAAAGCATGGCTTGCTGCCACAGGGCCCAAAGTGGAATGTTAAGTTCTTACAGTCGTCACCATAATGTCTTTTGTTATTGAGAAAATATAAGTTTTTCACCTCCATTTTTGTATTTCTGCACTAAGGTTTACATTGTGTGTATCGTGTTAAGAAATGTCTAATGGACAGGATAATGCTACTGTAAGCTTATGAACAGCTTGGACGATAAAGAGAAGTTGATATAGGCCTAAACAGGCCAAACTCATGGCAGCCTGCGAGTGAAATATCTAGATGGGTTCCACAAATCGAAATCCTCACTGTGACATTGGTGTGCTGCCGCTGGATAATGGGGTAAAAAAAATAATAATCTTGCATGATTACTGAAATATGTTTACTACCCAGCCGAGGCAGCTGGAATCTGGTCCCTGCCAGGGAATAGTCACTCAAGCGTGTGATAATATTTCCTTGATGCAGAAAACTGTTCTCTCTAGAGGCAAAGTTAGACACCCCTGCAAGGAAATATGTTTAACATTAGCCCTAAAATGATGATAACATTTAGACTTGAAGTAAAGAGTGTGATATTTAAAACGGCAACAGAGAACCGTCTTGACTAATTGGCAAATTAGTTTCACTTAATTGAGAATGAGCTTCATTTAGATTAGGCTTTCAAAATGAGCTTGTAATGTTGTCAAGGGGGAGCTTTTTAAAGAGCCGTGGCTTTAAAGTTAAGATGTGGACGTTTTCATTCGGCGGCAGCTGTCTTGAAGAGGAGAGTGGAGGAAAAATGTGTTGGCGGAATCGCCGCTGAGAAATAATAATGCCTGGCAAACAGCAGTCGTGGCTACAGTTCAAAGAAATCATTCAAGGAGGAGAGATCGTCTGTTACCGCGCGCAGACGGATGGACGCCGATCGATGGGGCGTGCAGTGGTCCCCGGGACAAATGGTTTCAACCTTCAGCACAAAAGTTTTTTGGCGAAGTGCTGATCACTCCGGGTAATGCAGCAGAACGTCATTTACCTCCCAAGTTTGTCTAGGGAACAGTCACACGTCTATGTTAACCCATTTAGGCCTAGGATTATTGACTGCTTTAACTACTGAAAAATAGCAGATATACAAGCTCACAGCGCGGCACCGAGTGCCGCGCTGCGAGCTTGTAGATCTGCTATTTTTGAAAAATCATGATTTTTTTTGCAAGTCTTTGAATATATCTAATATATAACATTTGTAACTCAAATATTTGCTTCTGGGTGGTCCCTGGAACAACATATTTTGAGATGGGGGTCCGTGGCCAAATACATGTAATTTTGGGGGTCCTTGACATGTAAAAGTTTGAGAGCAGCATGATTTAGAAGAAGGATTTGGAAGTCGGGTCAAAGATCGGGTCAAAGATATTCAAAGACTTGCACTCATTTTCACGATTTTTCAAAAATAGCAGATCTACAAGCTCGCAGCGCGGCACTCGGTGCCGCGCTGTGAGCTTGTATATCTGCTATTTTTCTAAGGTTAAAGCATACAATAATGGTTAAAGTGGTTAAAATCTAACGCGACTCGGGCGCGTTCCAGGTATTTGAGAGTTAATCAATCACAGGGCCCTCGCGTGGCCCTCTAGCTCTCCCCCACCCACCCTGGCCCTCGTGCCCTCCCTCCGTCTCTACTTAAAACTCACTCCCGTCTCCGACACGGACCCGCTCTTATGAGAGAAATGAAAACTTGAGTTCCTCCACTCTTTCTCATTAGGAGTGGCAGTGGAGAGCGAGAGAGAGGGACTGATAAAAGCCTGCTATTTCATTAGTCATCACTCTGCCCACTCCTCTCAACCAGAACCACCACCTCTCTCATCGCTACCCCCCCTCTCAAGCCACCCACACGTGCACTATAACAGTACACGCGCACGCGTTAAAGTCTGCACATTAGCAGGCCAGGATATTGGAGTGCGCATGCATGTGCTTAATGAGATCCACGTAGAATAACAAATGCATAAATCATACTGCGTTTTCAATACAGACTTCTCACTCAGAATGAGTGTGATGTGAATTTCTCACGCTAGATTCATGGTGGCTTATAAAACCGGCTGCCCTAAAAGAAGATTATCCTCACAAATGCTTTCTTTACTAGATATATATAAAGAGCACAGTCGTGTGATACCAACAGAATGAAGTATGAGTATGTCAGTGTTATGAATAACTGAATTTGTAGCTTTCTCAGGAACCACACTTTTATGGGCCCCGATGTACTTTGTCTACAAATGTTACCTTCATCAGTACCCTCTTACGATAGGCGACGGTCCAGTCTACTTGTTTCACATTCAATTTTTGAACAGCTTTCTGAGTTCACACCACCAAACGAAAACGGCAATATAAATAGTATTTACAAATTGAAATGCAATGCCCCCTCTAAAAAAAAGAAAAACGTTTCCAGAAACATTGCATTCAACCATCACATCCAAATCTGCAAACAACCTCAACTCTGACCACATGTCATCACTAGTATGTTTCACAATAATTAGCAAAAAGACAGTTTAGCGTCGGTGGAAATGCAAAGAATACAATGGAAAAGGTGAGACATTGGGCTTCTGGCATTCCATACTACAAACTAAAGTGGAAGATTTTGATATCTTTAAGGCAGTACTATTGTATTTGAATCAGCCCTCAAAAACACGTTTTCTTTATTTAGTGAAGCTTAACCCTTTAACCACCATAACCTACACAATAGCGGGGAGGGTTCGTTTGGCCCATTCAGAAGCTGCACAGTATTACGTCCTCATACAACATTCAGTGCACAATACTATATGGCGTTATTTTATCGACTGACATTGTATTTTGCTTCCGGGGCGTGGACGTGTCAGCACTAATGGTGACGTCGAGTTGAAAATACCTCTTGGTAGAAGCCCTTCTGTCGGGGTGACATCTGTTGACAACGTTGAAAGGGAGTTGAAGCATCGGATGTTGGGCCCAAAAAACCTCCTCCGCCCTCTCCAGAAACCTTGTAGAAGACATCGGCACTGTCTTTTCGACTTTTCAGTGAAAGTTCAGAAAAAAAGACACCCTGGGGATTCCCCAATATGACCTCCCGCTGTCTTTATCGTAGTTTGCCCTGCGTCAAGTATGGCTGCTTCTTCTGCCCAAGCCGGTACATGCGGGGAACCCAGGATTTGGTGGAGGATAGATGCAAAAAAGGGCTAATTTGGGATTGAAACTTCATTGGAGTTTTTCGTCTGCTTTCTTCTGTGAACGAGGGCCGTTATTGCTGACAAGAAGGGCATTTTTTAGCCCTTCTACAGATACAAGTCCACATCACACACGTGAGTCCAACAGGTCACTATTTACATGACCGCACCCGATTAATTAGCCTCCTCAAATGCTTATCACTACAATGGAGAAAGACACAAGGAAATAGTTACGTTTTAATTTTTTCTTCCCTTTTCAATTATTGTGGAATGTTACAGACAGATCAATAATAAGCATGAAAGAAGTTAGGGACCTATTTAAAAATCAAATATAAACGATGGATTTTCAAATTTGACCTCAATGAGGATGCTAGTGTAGGCATGTTTAATGTTAGAGTCGCCTAGGACTATAAATGCTTAATTTATACTCCCATCGTATGAAGGTGTCGCATCCTGAGAATTACCAATCCACAAGATCACGACGCGGCACATCGTGAGCTTGTAAATCGGCCTGTACAGTAGGTGTGCCCAGCATGTGACGGAAGTATAAATCAGGCTTTCCAGCCGTCACATTTGATGAGCTTTGAGTTTTCAGGTCAAGTGTGATGATGCCCTGGTGGAGGTACTGGTGGTACCGGACTGATGGTACTGGTAGTACTTCCTTGTTGATACTGCTCTATGTTGATCATGCCTCATGTCAGAGATGGCTACTGAATTAGCGAGGTGGAGTCTACATTCCCTGAGGGAGGGGGAAAAAAAACTAGCTTGCAGAATGAAATCATTTCCCAGAGGATGTCATAGAGGACATCTATAAAAAATCAAGTACCAGCACAGTATGGTACAACTCCTTCTCAAAAGAATCCATATAAAAAAATATAATGATATACCCTACTAGAATGACTGACCTTTTCAAAGGAATTCGACCAAAGTAGAGAAATTGTACAAAAGTGAGGATACGATTATACTGTACAACGGATGAACAGGATGTTGTGAAGAAAACAAGGTCCGGGTGGTCGAGGGGAGATTACAGTACACTAGACGGGGGGGCGTATCTCTGTGAAGTGGACAGACCTCTGCGGTGCTCCGTTTTACCTACAACGGGGTAATGAGACCGTGGCGGAAGTAGGGAAATGGGCTAGGTTTGTGTTCATTGATCACGCACTGACCGATTGGGGAGAAGAAAGATGGAGAGAGACAGTAGAGAAGAAACGAGTGACCCACCGGGGAGAGAGAGAGAAACGAGGAAGAATGGGTCTCTGGCTTCGGTCCCGAGGGTCTGTTTATCTGCGGTCTCAACCGCAATTGGAGCCACCTGGCCCTCTTATCTCTGACGACCCGCGGTAGTGATTAAGCATGGTGGAGGCCCGCCAGTCTCTCTTCTGCAAACTCGGTGCTTTGGCCCAGCGTCGGTCATAGCTCAGCCCCCAGAGTCCTCCAGGCTTTGTCTCAGCGGCGGGCCTTGTGCCAAAAGGGGTGTGTGTGTGTGTGTGGTGGTGGTGGTGGTGGTGGTGGGGGGTCAAGCCCAGAGTAGCAGCCTCATTTCATCTCGGTGATATGGGCTGAAAAATAGGGGCCTGTTTGTTTGTTTGAGAAGACATCGTCTTTTGGATGAAAGGGGAAGGCGTTTGCTTTGCGGTCACACCTCGATGAAGTTGATCGTCGGCGTCCGGTTGTTGTTGTTGTTGTTGTTGTTCTGGAAGAAAAGAGCGAGATGACAACTATGAGAGACGGGAAGATGGGGAGGATTGTTGGAATTGTTAGTCGTTCTTCAATGAGCATGAGCATGTTCTTTCTCCGATGTTTTACCCACGCCGGGTAATGAGACCATGGCAGAACAAGGCTTTTTTTCCGTTATAACACGATCTTTAGGAATGATTGTCCACACTGTTATTTGCAAGAGATCAATCAGATCACATAGTGACATACTGTAGACATGAGTAATGCTTAACTTACTCAGTCATATAATGGCGTTGCTTGCTGAAAAGAGTCGATCTGCAAGCTCACAATAAGATGCGTTGCTATTTCTGGCGATCTTACAGTGAAGCGTGCACCAAGCTTCAGTGCCTGAGTGCTCAGACTGAGACACAGACTCGATAAAACCAATCTGATTCCCATCTGGATATCCAGATTTGGGCTGCCAGTCTGAACATAGCCAAGAGCCAATCGTTACGGTCTCATTTTTATTGTCTGTATGACAGTTTAGCTAGTTCTGAGCGTATACATCGTTTTTTATTTTTTATTTTAACACACCAAATTAATATCACTAGCCCTTACCCGTTCAAAGATATGAGCTCCAAAATGATGTGCAGTGTGTGGGTTATGGGATGTGCACTGTGCATACAGTATATGAGGGATGGAAAGTAACTTTAACTGGTGCTTGCATGATAATATGTAGGAGCATCAATGTAAGAAATACCCGTTTCGTTTAATGGCTAACCCCCCCCCCCCCCCCCCCCGCCCGCCCGCCCGCCTGCACACACACACACACACACTCCCCCCCCCCCCCCCCCGTGTGTGTGTGTGTGGGTTTGTGTGTGATTGTGCATGGCCTGAACAACAGCGCCCCTCCCTTAACATGTGTGGTCACAAAAGGTACTGTAGGCTAAATAGATATAGATACACCATAAAAATGCTATTATACAGCATACGATTTGTGAAAGTGACAAACGGGCTTCACAGTTATGTCAGGTGTGTTCATATGCTGATGGTGATGCGATTTCAGATCAATTGCTCCAGCCACCGAGGAGAAACGCTGTTTCATACAGACAGACACTCACTCAGACAGACATTCGCAAAATTATAGTATAGATATGGAGTGAAACACAATATGTGTCCGGTGTTGACCATGATATTAGTAACACTGGCATGGTCCTTTAAGATGACAGCATGAGGTTGAGGTGCATGCGGTTTGGGAGAGTGTTTTTTGCAGGTCATTCAGTCCGAGTGTATCAAAACAGCAACTGGGTTAAGGCAGCGGAAGCTTGTCATTGGCTGCACGGAGGTGACGAAAGTCTGGGGGACGGAGATACACCTGAACCTAACCTTAACCCTAACCCTAAACTCAGTAAAACTAACGCTGGTGAATGCTAACCTGGTGAATGCTAACCTGCCGACGCTGGTGAATGCTAAACTGCCGACACCGGTGAATGCTAACCTAGTGAATGTTCAACTGGTCGGACCAACAGTGCTTAACCCAGATGCTTTTTTGATACACTCAGACTTAAAGACCTGCAAAAAAAGACTCTCCCCATGCGGTTTCTGGAAGAGGCCGGGACCATTCACCTGCCCGGTGCCGTTGGGGTAGGGACCCAGGGGAGAGGAGGGGTGGTTATACCTTACTGCGCAACAGCCCCCCCGTCGGGTGCTCCGGAGTGCTGCACTCTGAGGAGGTCTTCGCTTTGTCCTTGTTGGTGTTGGGCTCGTTGTCTTTGATGATGTCATACTGACGGCAGAACAGGGCGATGACGCCTGGGGGGAGAGGAAAGAGAGGAACAGGACTGTGCAAGCACCGGTTTCTAATGGAGCCACTTAATCACGGTGAGATAGGTGACCTCAGTGGTGTAAAGTAACTAAGTACATGTACACATACACTTTAAGTACAGTACTCCTTTAAGTACTGTACAAATGCGTTTGGGTCTCCATCCGGATTCAATGGGGGTACATTTATTGTAATAAAATTACTGTCTTAGGAATGCGACAAAAAACTAAAGATATTACTCAAGTCTCCATGGCGTGAGTAATTAATAGGATTGGGCACGTAAAAGCAATACCGCGGTTATGTTACGCATACCGCGCTTAAAAAAAGGCAGATCTACAAGCTCAATGCGTTGCATCGCTTGTACTGTAGATCGGCTATTTTCAAAAGGCTGAAATGTGAATAGGGCTGAAGTGGGTATAATGTATGTTTTGTAACATTAATAATCAAAATCTACAAAGTAACTAGAAACGAAAGTTTTCAAATAATTATAGTGGAGAAAAAGCACAATATTTGCCTCTGAAATGTAGTGGAGTAAGAGTAAAAGTAAAGTAAAAAATACCTCAAAATTGAACTGAAGTACAGTGCTTGTACTTGTCTGGAGCTCACCTGCCCACATGATCAGTACGACCACGATGATGATGCACTCCCCTGCCCTCAGCTGAGTGGACAGACCCACTTCCTCCATGGTCACTTCGTCTGGCGGGGAGACAAGGAGAAGGAACGGGTTTTTGATTGATTACTTCATTAACAACATCCTTTGGTGTTATGTCCATGCACACTCACTCTAGAGAAGTAGTTTGACAGGTTACTGGGCACTGATCCTCCGAGTATCTCAAAGACCAGCCCCGTTGAAAGATGCTGCACTCTGCCTTCTACCTTGAGTCAACCCACACTAGCAAAGTGTAACTTACTCACCCACTTATTTCTACATTCTATTGGATAATGTTTTTCTCCTATTTTTTACCTGATCAACACTTAACTGCAATTCCTGGTGTTCGTTATGTTATTTTTTTTCTTCCATTTAAACATTTCTATCAGATATATACTATCTATTGCAGGATTCTTCTTTCTGTATGATTGTCATTCGCATATCTCGAGAACTGATCATCCGATCAATTCCCCACTTGGCCGGAGTATTGTTCAAAGAAGTACAGTGTTGTCATCGGATGGGTGGTTAATAAATACTGGCCTGTGTTCCTGAAAGTATCCTGAACGGTCACTGCACAATGGTTTCTAGGAACCTGCTTTAGTTGCTGTTTCACCACCTTTTCACCCCCTCGGCGCCGCAATGTACCTTAAAGTCAGGATGCTGACTCAACAAAATTAGATCTATAGAGGTGGAACTGGACTTGAACTGGAGCCCAGTATGTGTGATGATATCTACAGTTGCTACAACGAAGGACACAGCAAGCCAGGTGCTTGTCAGTTAGAGCAGTGATATTCAAACTGTTTGTACACCAATGGTCAAACTCTCAAGGCACACCTATATTCATAGCAAAAATGGCAGATCTTTTGAATAAATGAAAGGTTTATTTTTTATCTTCGTTTAAAATGAACGATAGACAAAACATACTTGTGTGCATACACACAACAAGAACACCATTGTCTTTATGAATTCTCATATACCCCTGACTCCCCATCTTCTAATAGTCTATGGCAGAGCATGTATGAAATTTCAGCTCAAATTGATATGTGGCTGCGGATCCCCATCCGATTATTTTTTTTGGGCCAGGGACCCCCAGAAGGGAAGATTTGTTCAAAATCTTCAAAACATTTTCAAGGTTTTTGAAGATGTACAGCGTCACTTTGTGACTCGCTTTGAGCTAGTAGATCTGTTAGTTTTGAATAGCCAATGTACAGTATACATGGATAAAGTGGTTAACATTATTGCGATGCTGTATTAACACATTCAGCTGGGGACCCCCTGGAACCCCTCCAAGGACCCCTAGGAATCCCCAGACCCCACTTTTAGAACCACAAGAGTAGGCTTCTTGGAAAGATTAGTGAGCTTTGCCAGTGATTCTCAAACTTTTTAATTTCTTGGTCACCCAGTTTGATATGCATTAGGCCAGGGGTCTTAAAAGTTTTAAAGCCAAGGACCCCTTAGCTGAGAGAGAGATGAAGCAGGGACCCCCTCTACATATTGTATAAATGTGTGATGGAGATTCTAATCGATTTCATAGATAGATTCATAGACTTGAGAGCTTGTAGATCTGCTATTTTTTGCTAAAGTTCTCCTCAGAGTAGGGATGTGAGCGCTCAAGTTGTTAATTCAAAATAATTATCCTATCACACAAGGATTTGGCGGCCCCCCTGTAGTAACTCTGAGGACCCCCTATGGGTCCCGGACCCCCTGTTGAAGACCCCTGCATTAGGCCATTTGATTTTCTTTTTAATCTCTAGGACCCAAATCTACACTGTAAAATCCTTTAACTCTGAGAGTGTACACACATGGAACATAAAATGAACCCTTTACGGGTTCATGTTTGGCTCCTAACTATCAATCAAAAGCTCAGATTGCACTCTCTCCACTGCAGAGGATGTACAAACCTGCTCAAACCCTATGCAGCCTGTTCCCTCTGTAAGACAATGTGAGAAGGATTCTCACATGATTAAGGAACTCTACCATCATAAATCACTATGATGCCAGTGGGCCCCTGAAACCCCTGGGGGCCCCTGGACCCCACATTGAGAACCAATTACTGGAGTCTACACGTTAAATTAAGGTACACTGACTGTACTGAATCTACCCCCCCCCACGCAGAGAATAAGAGGAACATGAAGTGGTTTACTACATCCAAGCTATTGTTTTCTCCAACAAACGCTATTTCAGAGATCAACAAAACTGTCAAACAGATGAAAGCGAACAAATTATTCAGTAAACTTGTTTATTAAACAATATGCTGTGCTCTCTGCTCTCACTACTCAAAATAATATTTTGTCAATCAGTAATCACTGTGTGCATGTGGGTGTGTGCCTGCCTGCCAGCCTACCAGCCTGCCTGCCTATGTGTGTGTCTGTGTTTGCATGGGTATGTTCAATTTAGACTTGGGCAAAATATTTTGCATGCTTCTGTGATGAAGGATATATACTGTAAATCATTGCTTTGTAAATAGAAGGCTCTTGGTTCAAAACCAAGGATTTTTTTTAATTTATCTTTCAAGTTTGTATCTTTCACTAAAGAGCATGCAAGAGTATTGATTCAGTATGAACCACGTGGTTAAAAACTGACTGCAAAACAGCGATGTTTAAGTGTTTGTTATAAGTTCAATATTCTGGTAAATCTTGTCCCCAAATTAAGAGACAGGGTGAGGATAAATCATTGTGTAAACCTGTTAAAAGCAAGAAGGTTAGTTTGCAGGTGGATTTTCATTCAGTATTTCTACCATAAACAACTGACATTAATAACTACAAGGTGGGCTGTGGCTGGCCAACTAACAAGCTAGCCTGGAGGAGAAGAGAGTGTGAGAGACATTTCAACACGTTTCTGAGTAAGTACGGATACGGATCTGAGAACTGTAATGACATGGACATTTCTAGTGGGGAGATAGGATGTTTAGTAGTGTTGTGGTGTTTTAGATGGGAAAGTCCCGAAAGCGCGAAGCCCGAAAGCGCGAAGTGGGGAAATGTCTCCTACCGCACCGTTAGCGCGAAGTGGGGAAATGTCTCCTACCGCACCGATATTGTATGGTAGTACAGCTCCTTGTGAACGTTGATAATATGCAGTGCTCGATATTGTATGGTAGTACAATGTCTCTCTTCCTTGTGAACGTTGATAATATGCAGTGCTGTCTGCACTCAGCTTGTCTCGCAAAATAGCTGATCTGCAAGCTCACAACACATCGCATCCACGAGACAACGTGAGCTTGTAGATCATTTCTCTGCCTTCAGCCCTTCACAATAAGGGTCCAGGAAGATATATTGTGTGGTAGTACAATAGTTTCGACAGGGGGCACCCTTTTTCATTTAGTCAAATATATTGTGTGGTTGTGTAGTTTCTTAGGGCTTAAAATGTCCTCACGCCTCCCCTCCCCCCGCAAAGTGAAGCCGATAGCCGAAGGGTGCTAATAGTCGGCTAATAGCCTGCATTTGCATGCATACGTATGAGACATTTCCCCACTTCGCGCTAACGGTGCGGTAGGAGACATTTCCCCACTTCGCGCTTTCGGGCTTCGCGCAAAAGGTACGCACCCGTTTTAGATAGTGTGCACAGCACTTGTCACTTAAAGGGATATTTATATTTGTAACTTCAAACTCTATTTTAACCATGATAAATTCATCAAAAACACCCATTATTTTTTCTGGTGACTCATACTAACCTCCTAATACGTAAGCAGGCCATGCTTTTTCGATAACTTTTTTCATTTATTTTTAATATTTTTTTATTGTATTCATGTTTTTCCATTTTCCCAAAGAAAATTTTAAAATTATACAAATAATAAATAATAAAATAATAAATAAAAAACTCCTTAAATTGCACTTATTTAACACTTTACTGGTTGTATCTGAGATGTTTTCAATGACAATTGTTAAGTGTTAATGGATGAAAACAATATGATATACTGTATCTCCACAACTAGTTGTCTATGTTTTAGTTTTAGTTGTTACGTTCCACGTAGGTTTGTCTGGGATTCTGTGTATTCCTCCCTGTCTCTCCTTCCCTCTATCACACTCTCAGGTCTGGAGTCACCACCTCATCAGCTGTCAATCAAACCATTACCTGGCCCCACCTTCATCCAATCATCCCCACCTGCTGCCTATAAAAGGCTGAGCTCCACCCTAAACTCAGTCTCTCCAAACCATGTTTGTAAGCTGTCCTGTTGTCTTGTGTTTTTGGAGTAGTTTGAAACCCAGAGCAAACTTTTTGTAAATTAGTATTATTTCACCTATACATTCTGTGAAATATCATATGCTCTGCCTTTGGACAGGGAAAGACCTCTATACACATGCACCACGTAGGTATAACTTTGTTAAGCAAACTGTGTAAGGGGTGTTTGCCACTTATGTATCTTGAACATTGTAGGCTTTTGTTTCACTAGTTACGTGTTGGTTAGCTTGTCTTTTGTTTCAACTAGCTGCTTCTTGTGGTGCAACATTCGTGTCCCCTGGTAGTGGCTTGTTTTTTGATGGTATACTTGTGCATCCATTAAAGTAAAAAGAGTAAAAAGCACTCTGCACCTTTGCTCCAAACCTGTGTGGTCTTCATCATTTGCACCTTTTTATGCTCAACAGCCTGGTTTTTAAAACTTGTATATTTTTGTTACCACCAGACCCAAAAGGGTTTCCTAACATGGACAACTATTAAAATCCAGTAGTCGTGAATGCCCTAAAGCTAAAGTGACCCTTCGTGATTATTTGTCTAATTGTTTTCCATTTCTCCTCCTCCAGTAAAATCCTTTCAACTACAACATGTGGCCTGTTCCATGGAGGAATTGATGCAAAAAGGAGCATGTTATTAATTCAGTTCCTACATTGACACAATATTATGAAAATATGTTCTACTACACTGTGTCCTATAAATGAATTCATGAAATACTTTAGGTTAACACAATGCCATATAGCACTTGTTTAAAAAGAAAGCTATTCAATGCCATGTGTTTGGCTAAATTGTTGGCTAAATTGTTAACAGCACAGCTATCTGTTTTTGTATTTAATTCTTGATTGTTGTTGTAATAAATACATGAAATGGAAGTGGTTGATTTCAATTTACATAACTTGTTATCCCTGTGTCAGAATGGCACAAAACAGCAAGTAACAAATATGGGGCTTGGTTTATAATTGATTTGATATTTGATTGATATGCTGCAGTGATGAGTGTCAATTGGTATTTTCTCTAACTAAATTCAGCTAATCAAAGAGGAGCTGGGGCTGGGCAATTTACTGGTATCTATTGTGATAAGAAATAGACTATATATGGTGTGGGATTTTTATCTTATTATATGACATACTGTAAGTGTTGTCTTTACCTGGTTTAATCACTTAAAGTGTTCAAAATGTAAAAATGGCCCATCTATAACCTCAGAAGCACTGTTTGAGAAATTGTTGAAAACATAGCCATATTTTTTAATTTAACAGTCCAATGTGAAAACAGCACTAATGTACCTACGATTTAACATGAAAAAAAAAAAAAATCAAAGAAACAAGGTTGATTTTGTTTATTAAAACTATAGTTTTGATCATCAGAAACTAAGAAATGTATATATCCCAAAGTGTGTATTAATTTGACATTAATGACATTACTACCTTTAGGCTAAAACAAAACATCTCTGTTTGCTTTCAATGAAAGTGTAAATCTGGGTGCAGGGTAGAAATGTTTTGACAGATGGTTTTAAACAAGAACATAAAATCTCAGTTGAACCCTGGTCATCAGAGGGTATATCTGTAGATTCAGTCATTCTGTCAGGGGTAGAGGTGTTTGCAATGGATTTTCAACTTTTGACCTGTCACCTCTCCCTTCAACTTTAAATATAACCTCGAGAATCTAATTAGTGTGAAAGGCCTGGTGGTGCAAGAGAAAAGGAGAGGTCTCACAAGCCAGAGGTTGGTGGTTTGAATCTTACTCATGGTAGATCTTCATTTTTGTTGTTTTTAAGGCGAGAAGGCCGGAATCAGCCCAGCTCCCTCCTCACCCTCTCTTTTGGCTCCGGTAGGAGAGGGAGGAGCCTGGAGAGGCCCCACCTCCAGGGGGAGGGGCTTAAGAAATTTACATATCAAGCAAATGTATTTTGTGGTTCCTTTTTCCTTCCACATTAATTTTATTGAGGCAATTAATTAATTTATTTTGTGTGTGTTCTTCCATTATTTGCTTGTTTTTAATTTAGTAAGGTTTTTATGTTTTATGTATTTTCACACCACCATTTTGATTTCACAGTTTGAGTTTTGTAGTTTTTTGTTTGGTTATAGTTTGTTTTTTGGTTTTATTGGAGGTTTGAACCCATGACCTACGGTTTAGAAGACCTATTTTTATCTATTGAGCCACAGGGGCTTTGGATACACAATTGAGAATGTAATACTTAACCTACCTTTTAGAATTTAGATGGACAATGAAAATGTTTTTAGAGAGGTTTGAACCCTGACACTTCGGTGCTTGAGCCCCAGATTTATCTCTTGAGCTATGCTTACTGAGATACGCATCTCGGAATGTTATACTTGACTCATCTTTTATCATGTAGATGGACAGTGAAAATGTTATTTTGGAGGATTGAACCTGGAACCTTTGGCTTACAAACCCCAGGTTTATCTAATCAGCCAGACTGCCATGTAAGAAACTTTTGGAAACTTAATATTTAAGTCACCTTTTACGATTAAGATGAACAGTGAAAATATTCTTTAGGAGGTTTGAACCCCAGACCTTTGGTTTTTAAACCAAAGACTTATATCTGTAGCCACCCAGGCATAGAAGATGCAACTCGGAATCTTATACTTAACTCACCTTTTATAATTTAGATGGACAGTGAAAATGTTCTTTTGGAGGTTTGAACCCTGACACTTCGGTGCTTAAGTCCCAGATTTATCTCTTAAGCTATGCTTAATGAGATACACATCTCGGAATGTTATACTTGACTCTTTTTTTATCATGTAGATGGACAGTGAAAAGTTATTTGGAGGTTAGAACTTGGAACATTTGGCTTACAAACCCCAGGTTTATCTAATCAGCCAGACTGCCATGTAACACACTTTTGGAAATGTAATACTTAAGTCACCTTTTACGATTAAGATGAACAGTGAAAATGTTCTTTCGGAGGTTTGAACCCTGACACTTCGGCACTTGAGTCCAAGATTTATCTCTTGAGCTAAGCTTACTGAGACACAAATCTCGGAATGTTATAATTCACTCATCTTTTATCATGTAGATGGAAAGTGAAAATGTTCTTTGAGAGGTTTGAACTGATAACCTTCGACTAATAAACCCACGATTTATCTATTGAGCCAGAGGGTCATGAAACAAACTATCGGAAACGTAATACTTAATCCAACTTCCTTTTTCCTCCACATAAATTTCATTTTGTTGAGGCATTTAATTTATTATTGTTGGGTTTATTCTTCCATCAACAGGTTGTTTCACTTCATTAAGGTATGTATGTAAGTTTTAGGTATTACATCATCATTTTGATGATGATGATCACAGATGTTTGAGTTTTTGTAGTTGTTTGTTTGGTTTTAGTTGTTTTTTTGTTGGTTTTCAGTTTTGTTTGAGATTTGAAACCATGACCCACGGTTTAGAAGACCTATTTTTATCTATTGAGCCACACAGGCTTTGGAGGTGCCATTGAGAACGTAATACTTAACCTACCTTTTAGAATTTAGATGGACAATGAAAATGTTTTTAGAGAGGTTTGAACTATAGGAGGGCTAGGTTTTGAACATGTGATCTCTGTGCCAAGAGCCTGCTCATTAGACCACTACACCATCATACTGTCTCTCTGGGCAATGTTCGCCTCATGCTTTTGACTTGTTCTTCTGTATTTCTGCCTTGAAAATGTCAAGATACTCCATCAGTTTGAGTTTAGATTTATTTTATCTTTTGAGCCACACACGCTGGCATGGAATAAGCGAGAACGTAATACTTAACCCACCTTTTAGAGTTTAGATGGACAGTGAAAATGTTCTTTGATTTATAAGCAACAGATGCATCTCCACGCAAGGAAAATATAACTGAGAAGACCACGGGGCATACAAAGAAGTTCAGGGGGTGCTGTTGTTCTTACAATCCACTGAGCTCTCCTGCAACAGAGGCATTGGAGCATGCAAGTGAGAATGACATATTTACTAACTTGTAGAATTTAATTAGATGGACTGGATAATTAACATTTGGCCTAATGGAGGTGTAGAACCCCTAACCCCTGGTTTAAAAACCGCTGACACATCTCTTGTGACTCAGAGATATGAAAGATATTAGCAATTTGCTTCTGTGTTGCCTAGAACTGGAGGGTTGATTGTGAGGTCACAATCAACCATCAGTTGATTCAGTGATGTCAGTGACATCATGAAGATGTACTCTTTGGCTTGCAGAGTACTATATTAATGATTTCACTGATCACATGAACACACAATCAATCTTCAGTACTAGGCAACACAGAAGGGGGGAACATCTTTTCTTATTCCCACGCAGGAACTCTGCAGTATACTGTATTAATGACATAGTTCAATGTTGAAAATGAGAGGTTTCCCCCAAGCTCATAGGATTTAGACGCAATTGGATATTTTAAAACCAAACTAAGAACAAACCATATAAACCACAGACACATGGCCTGTACTACAGCATCTTAGAAGATGCTAGTGAAATCAAAATAGTAATACTGATGCTGGTGAAAGTGCTGTGAAAATGCAGACTAAACATTCACAAGCACTGCCTACCACTGGCATCAAACTAAGAGCCAACCTTGTGCTTACAAATCTCAGGCCGGCCGTCTATGACAGGGTCTGTCAATTGTGTAAGTGAATGTTTTCCTGTTCCATCTCACGTGTTTGTAAGAAATCAAATAAAAATGATGTTCTGGCTGAATATATGATTGGACTGAATTTTATCTAACTTGAACTGCAATAAAAAGTACATTTGATATAAGTTAATCTGCATTCAGTTAATGTGTAGAGTGGGGGTTGTGTGTTTGTGACTCAAAGCCTCACATTTTCCTTTCAAATTGCATCATACACACACACACACACGCACGCTTATGCACACGTGCGCATACTCTATCTCTCTCTCTCTCTCTCTCTCTCTCTCACACACACACACACACACACACACACACACACACACACACACACACACACACACACACACACACACACACACACACTTCCTTCCCTCTATCATACTCTCAGGTCTGTAGTCACCACCTCATCAGCTGTCAATCAAACCATTACCTGGCCCCACCTTCATCCAATCATCACCACCTGCTGTCTAAAAGGCTGAGCTCCACCTCAGCTTGGCCTCTCCAAACCATTTCTCCTGATTGTAGCCTGTCCTGTTGTCTTGTGTTTTTGTAGTCGTTTGAAACCCAGAGCAAACTTTTTGTAAATTAGTGTTATTTCTCCTATACATTCAGTGATTTATGTTCTGCCATCGGACAGGGAAAGACAGAGTGCCTCTATAGACATGCACCACGTAGACAGAACTTTGTTAAGCACACTAGGTAAGGGGTGTTTGCCACTTATGTATCTTGAACATTGTATGCTTTTGTTTCACTAGTTACTTGTTGGTTAGCTTGTCTTTTGTTTCAACTAGCTGCTTCTTGTGGTGCAACATTCGTGTCCCCTGGTAGTGGCTTGTTTTTTCTTGATGTTATGCTTGTGCATCCATTAAAAGAGTAAAAAGCACTCTGCACCTTTGCTCCAAACCTGTGTGGTCTTCATCATTTGCACCTTTTATGCTCAACAGCCCGGTATTTAAAACTTGTATATTTTTGTTACCACCAGACCCAAAAGGGTTTCCTAACATGGACAACTATTAAAATCGCCCTAAAGCTAAAGTGACCCTTTGTGATTATTTGTCTAATTGTTTTCCATTTCTCCTCCTTCAGTAAAATCCTTTCAACTACAACATGTGGCCTGTTCCATGGAGGAATGGATGCAAAAAGGAGTGTCATTAATTCAGTTCCTACATTGACACATTATGAAAATATGTTCTACTACACTGTGTCCTATAAATTAATTCATGAAATACTTAGGTTAACACAATGCCATATAGCACTTGTTTAAAAAGAAAGCTATGCAATACCATGTGTTCTTCTGTTTTTGTATTTAATTCTTGACTGGTTTTGTAATAAATACATGACATGGAAGTGGTTGATTTCAATTTGCATAATTTGTTATCCCTGGGTCAGTAGAATAGCACAAAACAGCAATTCACAAGTATGGGGCTCTGTCTATCATTGATTTGATTGATATGCTGCAGTGATGAGTGTCAATTGGTATTTTCTCTAACTAAATTCAGCTAATCAAAGAGGAGCTGGGGCTGGGCAATTTACTGGTATCTATTGTGATAAGAAATAGACTATATATCGTGTGGGATTTTTATTAATCTTAATATATGACATACTGTAAGTGTTGTCTTTTCCAGGTTTAATCACTTAAAGTGTTCAAAATGCAAAGATGGCCCATCTATAACCTCAGAAGCACTGTTTGAGAAATTGTTGAAAACATTATAGCCATATTTTTTAATTTAACAGTCCAATGTGAAAACAGCACTAATGTAGCCTACCTACGATTTAACATGCAAAAATGATTTAGTTTATTAAAACTATAGTTTTGATCATCAGAAACTAAGAAATGTATATATCCCAAAGTGTGTATGAATTTGACATTAATGACATTACTCTACCTTGCTTTCAATGAAAGTGTAAATCTGGGTGCAGGGTAGAAAGGTTTTGACAGATGGTTTTAAAGTAACAAGAAGCTAAATCTCAGTTGAACCCTGATCATCAGAGGGTAGATTCAGTCATTCTGTCAGGGGTAGAGGTGCTTGCAATGGATTTTCAACTTTTGACCTGTCACCTCTCCCTTCAACTTTAAATATAACATCCAAAATCTGATTAGTGTGAAAGGCCTCGTGGTGCAAGAGAAAAGGAGAGGTCTCACAAGCCAGAGGTTGGTGGTTTGAATCTTACTCATGGTAGATCTTCATTTTTGTTGTTTTTAAGGCAAGGAGGCCGGAATCAGCCCAGCTCCCTCCTCATCCTCCCTTTTAGCTCCGGTAGGAGAGGGAGGAGCCTGGAGAGGCCCCACCTCCAGGGGGAGGGGCTTAAGAAATTTACATTTCGAGCAAATGTATTTTATGGGTCCTTTTTCCTTCCACATTAATTTCATTTTGTTGAGGCATTTAATTTATTTATGTTGGGTGTATTCTTCCATTATAAGCTTGTTTTTACTTTATTAAGGGTTTTAAGTTTTGTAGTGTTACACCACCATTTTGATTTCACAGTTGTTTGAGTTTTTAGTTTTGTTTTAGGTTTTGTTGGAGATTTGAACCCATGACATATGGTTTAGAAGACCTATTTTTATCTATTGAGCCACAGGGGCTTTGGAGATACCATCGAGAATGTAATACTTAACCTACCTTTTAGAATTTAGATGGACAATGAAAATGTTTTTAGAGAGGTTAGAACCCTGACACTTCGGTGCTTGAGTCCCAGATTTATCTCTTGAGCTATGCTTACTGAGACACATATCTGGGAATGTTATACTTGACTCATCTTTTATCATGTAGTTGGACAGTGAAAAAGTTTTTTTCGGTGGTTTGAACCTGAAACCTTTGGCTTATAAACCCCAGGTTTATCTAATCAGCCAGACTGCCATCTAACAAACTGTTGGAAACGTAATACTTAAGTCACCTTTTACGATTAAGATGAACAGTGAAAATATTCTTTAGGAGGTTTGAACCCCAGAACTTTGGTTTTTAAACCAAAGACTTATCTCTGTAGCCACCCAGGCATAGAAGATGCAACTCGGAATCTTATACTTAACTCACCTTTTATAATTTAGATTGTCAGTGAAATGTTCTTTTGGAGGTTTGAACTCCAACACTTCGGGGCTTGAACCCCAGATTCATCTCTTGAGCTATGCTTACTGAGACACACAAATCGGAATGATATACTTAACTCACCTTTTATAATTTAAATGGACAGAGAAAATGTTCTTTGAGAGGTTTGAACCGATAACCTTTGGTTTATAAACCCAAGGTTTATCTATTGAGCCAGAGGGTCATGAAATAATCAGAAATAATAATCAGAAACGTGATACTTAATCCAACTTGTAAAATTTTGATGGACAGTGAAAAGAGCCTTGAACGACCAACCATAAACCCAAGACATTTTTAAACCAAAAACGTATCACTGTAAACATGCGGGCATGGAAGGTGCAGTTCAGAATGTTATATTTAACTCACCTTTCATAATTTAGATATTGAGCCACACTGGCTTTAGTGCTACAACTGAAAATGTAATACTTAACCTATCCTTTAGAATTTAGCTGGACAAGCTTTGAAGCCTAACCCTTCAGTTTCTAAGCCCCAGATTTATCTCTCAAGCTATGCTGACCTGAGAGACAAATCCCAGAATATAATACTTAAAGCCATACTGTGTAAGATGCCCAACTAGTGGTCATTAGCCCTATAGCAAACCGCGGTCGCGTCCGCGTCTTTCGGACGTTTTTCGTACCTTCAGACCCCCGCGTCTGCCTCCACCTCGCTGAGATCTATCTTTTAAGGGGTCCCTTGTTCCTGTGCGTTCAGTAATTCCAGAGATACGGACTCCTTCACCCTGCCTGGTAGGCGAAATTACCTAGAGAAGGGATGGTACAAACGGGCGACAACAAATATGGCTGCCATAGCGACCCCACTTCAAGATGCGCTGTGATTGGCCGGCAGTTGTATAACCCTCGCTGTGATTGGCCGGTAGTGTGATGACGCAATTTTGGCACGAGATCCGGTCCACGGCAAGGATCTCAGTTTACATACAGAGAAGGCTTTACAGGCTGAAATTCACGGCGCGGATCTTCTAAAACTTTTGTGATTTAATAGTTAGGAGAATTTTAAGATTTGTTTTATAAAAAAAGTTACATAGTACAACTTTAACTTACATTTTAGACTTTAGATGGACAGTGAAAATGTGATGACAGATGACAACTTCAACATCCTTTTGACCTGGCACTTCTCCCTCTAAAACTAAAAGAAGCTAAAAAAAATCAAATCAGTGTGAAAGGACTGGTGGTCTAGAGGTAAAGGAGAGGCTTCATTAACCAAAGGTTGGTGGTTTGAATCTTGAAATCATTTTGTTTTATTTTGATGAGGCATTTATTTTATTCATGTTGGGTTCATTCTAACCATCACCAGCTTGATCAGTTGAGGCACTTTTAGGTTTTGTAGTATCACACTATCATTTTTATTTCACAGTTGTTTTATCTTTTGGTTGTTTAAGTTGGTTTTTTGATTTTGTTTGAGTTTTGAACCTATGATGTATGGTTTAGAAACCCTGGATTTATTTTTTGAGCCACACAGGCTCTGGGAGACAAATCTTAGAATATAATACTTGACTCACCTTTTAGAATTAAGATGGACAGTGAAAAATGTCTTTAAGAGTCTTGAACCACCGACCTTGGGCTCATAAAACCAAAACTTGTCACAGCATGGAAGTCATAGCTCAGAATGTTATACTTAACTCACCTTTTAGAATTTAGATGGACGCCGAAAATGTACTTAAGGAAGTTTGATCTCTAAACCTTCAGCTTATTAACCCCAGGTTTATCTCTTGAACCACGCTGTCATGGAAAATACAACTGAGAACATAATAGTTAACCAATCTTTTAGAATTTAGATGGACATTGAAATTGTAGCTGATCTACCAGAAGAGGCAACCAATCAAGCACACACGCTGGCATGGAATAAGCGAGAACGTAATACTTAACCAACCTTTTAGAATTTAGATGGACAGTGAAAATGTTCTTTTAGGAGCTCTGAAACACCAGATGCATCTCCACGCATGGAAAATATAACTGAGAAGACCAGGGGGCATACAAAGAAGTTCAGGGGTGCTGTTGTTCTTACAATCCACTGACACAGCTCTCTTGCCACAGACGCATGGAGCATGCAAGTGAGAATGAAATACTTAAACTTGTAGAATTTAATTAGATGGACTGGAGAATTAACATTTTGCTTGATGGAGGTGTAGAACCCCTGACCCCTAGTTTAAAAACCGCTGACATCTCTTGTGACTCAGAGATATGAAAGATATTAGCAATGTGATCAGTGACATCATGAAGATGTACCCTTTGGCTTGCATTCTTAATGAGTTCACTGATCACATGACCCCACAATCAATCCTCCAGTTCTAGGCAACACAGAAGGGGGGCACATATTTTTCCTCATTTCCACACAAGAACTCTAAGGCAGGGGTCTTCAACGTTTTCAGGCCAAGGACCCCTTAGTCGAGAGAGAGATGAAGCAGGAACCCCCACAACCCATCGTTTGACAGCACAATCATCAGTGTTTTGGGTTCATGTAAATGTGTGTTTCCAGATATTTAACCACTTGAACCGTCAATAATTAATAAACTTGACCTATCACTCTGTACTCGGTCTGCACTTTTCCCCCTCTACACGAAACCTTTTTGCCAAAAATAGCCGACCTACAAGCGCACAACGCCTCGCAGCGCGAGGCGTTGTGAGCTTGTAGATCTGCTATTTTTGGCTAAAGTTCTCAAAATATGGATGCCAGGGTTCAAGTGGTTAATATAGAAATGGAGAAAAAAAAAACTTCTATCACACAAAGATTTGGAGGACCCCCTGTAGTAACTCTGATGACCCCTAGGGGTCCCAGACCCCCTGTTGAAGACCTACAGCCTACACTCTAAGTATATTAATGACATAGTTCAATGTTGAAAATGAGTGGCATTCCCCCCCAAGCTCAAAGGATTTAGATGCAAGTGAACATTTTAAAACCAAACTAAGAACAAACCATTCTGTATAAGCCACAGACACATGGGCTGTGCTACAGCATCTTAGAAGATGCTAGTGAAATCAAAATAGTAATACTGATGCTGGTGAAAGTGCTGTGAAAATGCAGACTAAACATTCACAAGCACTGCCTGCCACTGGCATCAAACTAAAAACCAACCTTGTGCTTACAAATCTCAGGCCGGCCGTCTATGACAGGGTCTGTCAATTGTGTGCGAATGTTTTCCTGTTCCATCTCACGTGTTTGTAAGAAACCAAATAAAAATGATGTTCTGGCTGAATATTATGATTGGACTGAATGTTATCTAATTTGAACTGCAATAAAAAGTATATTTGATATAAGTCAATCTGCATTCAGTTAATGTGTAGAGTGGGGGTTGTGTGTTTGTGACTCTATGCCTTCTCATTTTCCTTTCATATTGCATCATACACACGCACGCTAATGCACACGTGCGCGCGCACACACTCTCTCTCTCTCTCGCACGCACGCACGCACGCACGCACGCACGCACGCACGCACACACACACACACACACACGCACAC
Organism: Nannobrachium achirus; assembly: GCF_963921795.1. Lineage (NCBI taxonomy): Eukaryota > Metazoa > Chordata > Actinopteri > Myctophiformes > Myctophidae > Nannobrachium > Nannobrachium achirus. The sequence continues at coordinate 15,067,209 of NC_137827.1, read as the reverse complement.
ACACACACACACACAGAGGTTTTCTTGTAATGCGTTGGGTAAAGCAGTGGCTAAGGTTCACTGCAGCACAGAGAACGCCCGTCCGTGTCCTTTTCTCGGACACAGCCACTGACATTCTCAGGGTCCAGGGTAACAGAAACCACACGCTCCAGTAAGCTTTTAGCCACAAGCCAATCGATTGGCCTCTGTTGACCAGTATTAACAAATCAAAGTCTAACATCTCCAGACCCCTGACACTTTTGCTAGTCAGCCTCCCTGGGGCTAATAGTTGGCCAGCTGCAATGTCATTGATGCACACTAACCAATCACGGAATGAGATTGATTCCCCAAATCGTTGGAGCAGAACTGATTGAGGGCAGAGATGTCTATGCCTCCCATTCACCCATTCGCACGCACACACACACACACACAAACACATGCACGCACGCACACATGGCACGGGTGTGTAGGGTCGTTCCGACACGCATTACTTCGACGTTGGGTCCGTCCGACTCGTGTAGCCACGTAGTCGTAGTAATGAGACGTCGGACTGACGTTTTCCTCCCCGGCCGCACACGCTCGCATGCGTGCACACACACACACACACACACACACACACACACACACACACACACACACACACACACACACACACACACACACACACACACACACACACACACACACACACACACACACACACACACACACACACACACACACACACTCCTCATGCACATACGGTGCACGTGTGTCTTTGTGCACATGCCAAAAAAGACAAGATACAGGAGGGCACCATTGGGGCCAAATGGAAAACAACAAAATCATACAAAACATCTTAGAATAGAAAGACTGAAAGGCTCTTCTGTCTTCTACGATGTGGTGAACCTTCAGGGTTATAGCTCAGTCGACTAAGACATTCTCTGCGTGTTCCCAAGGTCATCAGTTCAGCCCCCGCACTCACTCACAGGAAAAATCATTTTCAGTGCCAACTCCAGGAGGAGAGATTGAAAGGCGCTTTCACACTGCGAGATGTAGCTCAGTGTGTTAAGATTAAGGTCTCTTTGTTTCCAAGGTCATACTTTGAAACCCCACTCTATACTTACAGGCCTTTTGAGAGTCAACTCCTGGAAGACAGATTGAAAGGCTTTCACACTGTGATATAACTATGAGGCTGTTGGATTAATATGTTCTGTAGATGTTACTTATTCTCTAACTAAACCCATGTACTGAACAGAGTCCTAGGATACCACAATTAAAGGTAAACCCCTGATGTTTACCTCTCAGGAAACAGTGGGAGAGTCCTCCACCTTGATGGCATGGGACTCAAACCTGTGAACTGTCTGTAGCAGAGGCACCTATCAAGCACACCACAACACCATATGGGCCCTCAACAGGTGTCTCTTAAGGGGAGCACACACCAGCTGCGGACGGCACGCATGAACCTACCCACACCAGCGGCGCCAGATGCCTCGCCTGCCACTCCCGATACGCCACTGTTCTATTTTCCAGGCGTTGCCGTGCGGTGAGAAATATGCACAGCCTCTCTAGCCGGTGTGTGTTCCCCATTAGTACATTTATTTTTTATATAGTATAGCCTTCAAAACTTCAATGCACTACTGTATTTAACCTGGGATTTGAACATGGAATGCTGAGCCTGAACGTTAGACCACTACATCTTCACTACTACCATCTTGTGGTAGTAATACTTTTGAAGTGTACCTTTGTATGTTAGCCTTGAAATGTCTGGGACTTGAACAAAGAACCTATGTGATCAGAGACCAGGCACTAAACCACTGCACCACTGCATCTTCAAACTGTCAGTATCATGTCAGTGTCATGTCAGCATCATGTCCAAAAGGTCACATGAATTGAGACAACCAAGAAAGATAATTGTGATGTGACTATTTGTCAAGTGTGATGCAGCGTGGTGCGGTGCCTGCCGTTTCCATGGCAATCAAGCATCTCGCATGTCTGTACCAATCCAGCCTCCCGCGCAACAGATGAACTGAACAATTATAATATATATAAATATAATTGTTCAGTTCATATTATTGGGACCACAGGTCGCAGATTAGTATGTGAACGGTCACAGCCTGTCCGTGTGTATCTCTGTCTATAACTCCTGACACTGTGGTTCTATGGGTTTGTTGACCGTAACAAATATCTTTAAAACCATATTGACCACATTAATTCCTTTCCACTTCGCTGGCATCTGCTCATCTTTATAGTTGCCATCAAAAGCTTGTGGGCTGAGGATTGGAACTGAGCTAATTAAACAGACATCCATGAACAAGCAGCCCAAATGAGACGGGCAAAGATGGATGTCGGCTCAAGCGGGGGATTTGTCGGATACGAGCGGAGGATAATGAAGCGTGCGAGCATCCCTCGGTAGAGACGGCTCTTTAGGAAAGGTGTGTGTGATGGGGAGTGTGTGTCTTTTGTAATGGAACTAGAACAGACTCATAACTGACTCTAGGGTAATTCAACCATGTGTGTATTTGTGTGCATAATAAATCACGATGGCCTATGCAGTGTTGTGTTGTGCCTGAACGCGTTCAATGAACGATCAACCCATTTAGGCCGGGTACGCATTGTTGCGCATTATTATTTTATGCTTTAACTATTAAAAAAAATAGCCGATCTACAAGCTCACAGCGCGGCACCAAGTAATAATAATCTAAATCTTCAAAGTACATGGTAAATAAAGTTTTCAAATAATTGTAGTGGAGTAAAAAGTACATTTGCCTCCACTACTCCAGATGTAGTGGAGTAGAAGTAAAAGTATTGAAAACTGGAAATACTCCAGTAAAGTAAAAGAAAAAAAAATACATACAATTTGTACTTAAGTACAGTACTTGATCCCAGATCCATTGTTCAGTAACAGTGGTCTCACCGTCTCTCCAGTTCTTGAGTAAACAGAAAATACATTTTCAGGTTAACCCTACCAATCAGGACAGAGAACCCCACAATGATCATTTATCAGCTAAAAACATGTAATGCTCCAGTTCCAACTTTGTTCTTTAATTAGTTTTTGCTGCATCACTTCCAATTTCACTTGTTTATCCTGTGTACTATATAGGTTCTCTCACCTATGGATGAAATTGATATCCTAACGAAATATAGAGCTATTTAACACCAAAATAAGATCCCTTACACCCCCTTCAATTCTTTTTGTATATTTCTCTTCAGTTGACCATCACATTCCCAGTCATTCTTCTTCCCATCCAGTTTGAACATTTAGAATTTTGAACTGCAGAAATGGAGTTGGAACAACTGAAGTTCAGGAGAGAGAGAAAGACACCTTGACCCCCTCTCCACCTACCTGCTCTCACGCCACCTACCTGGCCCTCAGCTCCGCCCCCAAGCCATCTACCTGGCTCTATTTATCCTCACTCTAACCTCCCAGAATCCCCCATGCTTTTCGTATCCCTCCACCATCCCTCCACCACCACAGCCCCATTTTCCTCTCTCCTCTCTCTTTCCCTCGCTCCATCTTTCTCCTCCTCTTCCTATTCCCCTCTCTTCCTCTTCTCTCTATACCTTTCCTCAGGTTCCTGCCGGGGGGTTCAGTTCACATCGCCACTGACGCTGACGGTGCAGGCGATCACGCTATACGACCCCTACCCCGAAGACTCCAGGGTCAGCGACCCTCTCCGGAACCCGCATCCCCTCTTCTCATTCCCTATTCATTATCCGCATCCCTTCCTCCCATTCCCTATTTATTATCGATTCATTATTCATTTGCTCATAATTTATTTCATTAAAAACCCTTAAAACATTCATGGTGTGTTTCTTGGTTAACTAGTGAAATGTACTTAGTTACTTTCCACCACTGCCTGGCAGTGTGGTATTGGCAGAAGGAGGGTGGCGACAGCCCCCATAATACCCATTTGAAGAGAGGTAACTGTGGCACATTGTTTTCCTGTTGAGAGACCGCACTGTAGATTCTCTAAATTTAATTACCCCTTCCTCTGTCTAGCTCTCTATTGGTTTGTGTGTTACCGGGTGTTTATGTATGTGTGCGTGTGAGTGCACGTGTGTGCGTGCGTGCGTGCGTGCGTGTTCTGTGCATGCAAAATACTACTTGAAGCCAAAGCGTGGGTGTTCAAACAACTGTTACTTTACAGAGAGAGAGAGAGAGAGAGAGAGAGAGAGAGAGAGAGAGAGACACAGACTTACAGTACAAACAATTGGGTCTTGACCAACCGTAAGAAACATTCAATATCACATACACCAGTAAGACTCCCTAATCGGGAGATAAGCGACCAACGGTCGCTTATCTCCACAAATAGGCCAAAAGTTTGTTTTACCAATTATTACACTCTATGTGAACATTTACATCAACAAATCCCAAGTACTATGCAGAACGACCCATTTCAAGTTTTTAATGTACAACAATATTTAGAAAATAGATCTACAAGCTCACAATGCTACGCATTGTCCTCGTCCCTTATATTCCCATAGGTTATATGGAGATCTCAGTGTTTGTCAGTCCTTGTTCATGTATGCCCATATATGGACATCTCTATATCTACTGTAACAGTCCTTGTCCCTTTATGCCCATAGATGGAGATCTCTTAACTGTAAGTCCTTGTCCCTTTTATGCCCATATATGGATTCCTGATGTCATCAGTATATGAACATATATGGGCTTTCTGATATGCCCATATATGGAGATCTCTTAACTGTAAGCCCTTGTCCCTTTTATGCCCATATATGGATATCCCTGATGTCATCCGTATATGCCCATATATGGGCTTTCTAATATGCCCATATATGGAGATCTCTGTATCTCCATATATGGGTATAAAAGGATACTTCAGGTCTGACATCAGGTTTGTTTATATTGGGTTGCTAGGTTTGACATCACAAACTCCATGGGCCATCTGACCTAGAAATCTATATTTGGGCATAGATGACTCATCGTGACCTCATCATGATTTCAATCGCTATAAAAGGACTCTCAGTGACATACACTCTCCACAGATAAAGCAGTCAACCAGCCTACCAGTCAACCCATTCTTTGATTACTTTGTACAACTAGATTAACTTTTCAATGGCATCCCCACTGGAATTGACCGAAATGTACGACAGACAATGCCGGTCTTATATAGGGGTCATTTGTGTACGGTGTGATGTCATACTGATGTCAGCAGTGTGATGTCATACTGATGCGGAGATATGAGCAGGGCAAAGGTGTGACGTGTGACGTGTGACGTGTGACTCAGGGACGGACGGCCGGTGGAGGTTTTGATACTAAACTGCGACCTTACGGTCGCAATTATGCACATACCTACAGTATAGGGATATAATATTTAGAATTAGTAAAAGGTTTCTCTTTACCTTCGAATCACTAATGTTGCATCATTTCTTTGAAGAGGTAACAATGAAATACATCTTGAATGTTGAATACTACAGTGACTCTGTGGTGATGTAGCTTAAAGTGTTGATGCCGTTTCGAAAAATCTATTATTATGGATGTAATTAAGTAAACACTGTGATTCTATAGCAAATTTATGGACATTACTATTTCAACACATATGGACAAACCCGCACCTTGACATGAACACAGAGATTACACACATTTATCGATAGCAAAGAGTAGCTATATGGAATGGAAAAGTAATTAAACCCCTTTTTTTCATTTTCCCTCTTAAAATTGTTAAATACAAGGCAGTGAAGGAGTTTCCATACTATCAATTATTTGCACTGCAAAACGATTCAATACCGATTATCTGCATTGCAAAGCCAAAGCGGTACGATATATGCTTTTGCATATCAATATATCATTGCAAATTAAAATAGATCTTTCGATTCAGTTACTATATCGTTACACCCCTACTCGCGTGAGAATTAGTGTAAAAATTATGACAAAGAAAGTGCAGTATACGCTATACCAGTGTTTCTCAAAGTGGATTCCAGGGACTCCCCCTAAAGGAACTGCGGGTTCCTTTAGGGTCCTCTAAATGGACCCATACAAGTCTGTAACTCTGGCAGTGTACAAAAGGAACCAAATGGACCCGTCAGAGTCCATTTGGCAGTGGTGGAAAAAGTACTAACATTATTTACTTAAGTAAAATTATCAATACTGCCATGTAAATGTACTCTGTTACAAGTAAAAGTCCGGAATTCAAAATGTACTCGAATAAAAGCATGAAAGTATTGGCATCAAAAAGTACTTAAAGTACCAAAAGTAAAAGAACAAAATGTTTGAAAATACAACTACAAGCACACAACGCATCGCAGCGCGACGCGTTATGTGCTTGTAGATCGGCTATTTTCAAACAGCCTAAAGGTATAAAATAGGGCTAAAGTGGTTTATGTATGTTTTATAATATTATCATTTATATCTGCAAAGTAACTTAGTAACTAAAGTTTTCAAATAAATGTAGTGGAGTAAAAGTACAATATTTGGATCCGAGATGTAGTGGAGTAGAAGTGTAAGTATTGTAAATTGGATATACTCAAGTAAAGTACAAATAACTCAAAAGCGTACTTAAGTACAGTACTTGAGTAAATGTACTTTAGACCACTGCCATTTGGTTCCTTTTGTACACTGCAGTTATGGGCAGACCTTGAAATGTGAAAGTTTGACAAACAAACTGCGCTGTACAGTAGTAGTGTTCAGACTAACATAACATTCATTGGCTTCGGTTCATGCTCACAGCCCCAAATCCCTCCTTCGCAATCCTGACAAACACATCCCCACAGGGGTGTCGCACCAGATTCTGGGCCCTGGGTACAAGGATTCACTTCAATTATGTTGTGCTTTAACTATTGAAAAATAGCAGCTATACAAGCTCACAGCGCGGCACCGAGTGCTCACAGCGCGGCACCGAGTGCCGCGCTGCGAGCTTGTAGATCTGCCATTTTTGAAAAATTGTGAAAAAAAACCTTTGAATGTTTCAAATCCTTCTAAGGTTTTTTGAAAAAAACTATGTTTCTATGTCAGTCGTGCTCGAACCTTTTCAAGTGAAGGACCCCCAAAATGATATGTATTTGTCCACGGACCCCCATCTCAAAATATTTAGTTCCGGGGACCCCCCAGAAGCAAAATTTGAGGTACAAATGTTCGCTTAAAAAAATACATATTTTGAAAGATTTGCACACATTTTCACAACTTTTCAAAAATAGCAGATCTACAAGCTTGCAGCGCGGCACTTGGTGCCGCCCTGTGAGCTTGTATATCTGCTAATTTTCAATAGCTAAAGTATAAAATAATTAAGGCCTCTTCACCTTGGGCCCTATAGTAACTCAGTCCCACTTCTCCCCCTCTTGTGATGCCCCTGCATCCCCAGCAAGAGCTGGGTTTACTGTGGAGGAATCACGCAGAATGACTCGGGCTGCGCCGGGTGATGCCCATGGAGGCGCATCAATACGCTTTGAAGTGAACACCCCCCTCCGGCTGTTTATTCACGAGGCGGTCAGCAGGGCAGACTGTTAGGGGCATTGTGTTGAGAAATTTAATTTCACGCTTTGTGTCCCTATTGATTTTTATTGGACCTTTAGACAAAACCAGTCAAGGAATTGTCAACGGGCCAAGTTAACTCCCCCCCCCAACCCCTGCACGGAAACAGTGAAGAACTTTGCTAGCCTGGAATTTGGACGAATCCGCCTGTGCAAAAACTAAAAGGTTACATGTCTCCTTTCCGACATGTCTCCATTCCGACATGTCTCCATTCCGACACTAACCCTATCTCTAACCCCGACAATAAGAAGTCACTGTCGGAGTGGTGATATGTCGGAATGGAGAGCAGTCACCAAACTAAAATGCCATTGGCGGATTTTTAGGTCTGGCCGCGCTCAAATTGTGAATTTCCTCACCCCGAAGAGTTGGGTGACAAATCAGGGCACGGTATTGGTCTGGTCTAACCAATTGTGTCCAGAGCCATTTTCTTTAACCCGTCTCTTGAAAAAAATAAAAAATTAAAAAAATAAACTCCATATAGAATTACCAGACTCATGTCCATGCAGTGATATAGTAGCTACGCGAGGCTAGAACTTTTCTGCTTTGCTTTGTTGTGTGTAAACATGTTACATGTACAGTAGGCTATATGTGTGTTTGTGTGGGTGGGTGCATGTGTTTTTGTGGGTGGATGTGCCAGTGAGTAAGCGTACGCCATGTGGGCGATTATGTGAATTAGCCGAGATGTTAACTTTGGGCAATAGCTGAGTAGTTAGTTTTGGTAACACTTTCTATGAGGCCCATGTCTAGTATAATTCATTATTTAAACATAATTATAATGCATTATAATATACTTTTAACACTTTAATATAGACAGGATTATGCTTTCTAGTAGGAAGAGGCCAAATGCCCGAAGCAAGCTTTTTTCTCGAATTTCATAATTGCTGGACACTACGATATGCAAGACTAAATGTTTCTGCTTACATCTCAAATAATGCTTTTGTACTTTTACTCAAGTAACATTTTGAACACAGGCCCCTTATTTACTTGAGTATTTTTATTTCTACTTATACTCAAGTAACATATCAGAGTGTGTCTTCCACCACTAGCCTCGCATAGACAGACAATATCACTTCGTGAATATTATTCTGGTTCTTGGTGTCATTTCTTTTTTCCCCCCACGGGCGGTTACCAAAAGATTCAAACAGACTCTATTGGTTAGACCTACAACCAATCAGTGTAGCGCACCGGTGATACGCCAGCCCTACATTTACATACTGGGCCCCTGGTTGGTTCCTCACGACTTGTGAGCCGTGAAATATTTGAATAACTGAGCGGGGCCAGACCTCAGGCAATCTTTCTTTGCAATGGCATATTGGTCTGGCTATGCGAGGCTATTCCACCACAGGGACAGCAGGACAAAAGGTGTGGAGCCTCTCCGTACTTACCTTTACTCTTGGAGGCCTGAGTCTCCGCCTCCCTGGGCGTTCGGAAGCGCAGAGGTTGGCTGAGCGGGCTGGCATGCCCCGACATGCTGATGGACTGCACGTGCACAATGTAGTCTGTCTCCTCCTCCAAGTCCCATAATGCACAGGAGCGTGTGGTGGTGTTGACTTCCTGGATGAAGCGCAGCATGCGCACGTCTTTCTTCTGTCAGAGCGCGACACAGGAGATTAGAGTCACTTTGTGGGTTAAAATACGCACAGTGAGAGAAAACCATAATCCTATGAGAATCTTAGAGTTCATGCATGTAGGCACACACCTGCATATCATTGCTGTCGGGGCATAAACCACTTATATCCATATTTTAACTTTGAAATGTTTAAGCAACACACTCTCACTTCCAAAACCGCCTTGAGTGACTTCTCGGGACAATGGTTAATGTGCATGCCATCCTCAAACCCAAGACGTAAAATGGTGACGCTATACCAACAGTTAAAACGTCCGAGACGTGACGTCTAAAACGGACTCGAAGTCCGCTTCAGCTGGCTCAGCACCGCTCGAGATACGTCCCGATAGGGACAGAATCGTACCTCACGTCCCTCCTAGTCAACATTTTCTTGAGGTATTAAAAAGGTTTTAAAAGTCATTAAACTGTTACTTCACTGTCATTTGTGACTTGTCATCTTACTACTTTTTCTTTTGGTACTTTAAGTATATATTTTTTATGCTATTACTTTTGTACTTTTACTCAAGTAACATTTTAAACGCAGGCCTTTTACTTTACTACCCCTTTTTTTCATTCAACCTTTATTTATTCTCGAAAAGACATTGAGGTTGCCCTCATTTGCTGTGCCATCGAGATACATCACAATACAACATTAATATTTACAAAACAACAGACAATATAAAGTAAACTTAAAAACAATTGCAGACATTTGTTGGTAGGTTGTCAATTAAAGATTTAAATTGACCGTATGTTATGGGAGTACATATCTTAAATTTTAGTTGTAGCTCATTCCAGGTGGTTGGGGCATTACAGCAAAAGGCTGTCTTCCCCAGTCCTTATCCCTAAACTTCTTTGCCTTTTTTTACTATTTTAATCATTTTAAAAAACTTCAAATAGCCGTCCTACATCGACACGTTCTACATGAGAACTTGTAGATCAGCCATTTGAACTATTTAAAAATGTTTTTCAAAATAGTAAAAAAAAGGCAAAGAAGTAAGGAAGGCATGGACGAAATTATAACTATATTTGTATATACTGTAGTGCTGTTGTTACTTTAGTAAAATACTACAGGTAATTCCGCCACTGCAGGTCAGATAATGTGTTGTGGATCGACTGCAGGGCTATGAGATACTGAGTCATCTGTATTGGAACTGACCGTATAGCAGCGGGATTTCTTACCGACAGTGCATTCCACTGTGCTTTACAACGTATTGCTAAACAGCCCTGCAGATTCTTTATTATTAAAATGTACCCAAGATATTATTGATGCACTTGTAAAACTGTAATTGTACGCTAATTCTTGGATGTGTAGTCATCACTAGAATCCTAATTAAAATCCTATATCCATGCAGGAAAAATGCAAGTTTGGCATTATTATTTCCTTGGCACTCTACTGGACTGCTTACCCTGTTGTTGGTTGATTAGAGTTTATGCTGTTTACTGTGATCTTGCACTTAAGTTGTTGTGGATACGAGTATCTGCAAAATGCTTGAATTGCAATTTTTGCATTTTGCAATTAAATGTAATTCAGTCAGACTCACATATATATATATATATGTTCATAATGTATAATAATGTGAATATTATATAGAGGGTATGCGCGTGACATCATCATCATACCCGGAAGTTATGTGGGAACGCCTACTGAGAGGCAAAAACTACTTTCTGGCCTTGACAGCCCACACATCCAAACGGAAAGGTCCTATCTAATTTCATTAAACAGCGTTAAACAACGTTAAACTCACTTTGCCACTCACTTTGCCACTCGATTTGCCACTCGATATGCCATTCACTTTATACATGCGCATACCCTCTATTGTGAGGCTCTGCTGCAGACAGCAGCTACTGCTACATACTGTACTACTACTCCCTGCTTATCACAATTAGAAAACAAATATTTAACCAAACATAATAGTTCTCAAACATTTTTGCGCAAAGGACCCCCAAACTGATACGGAGCCCCATTTGAAAAGGTTTTGTACCAGGGAGCCCCAGAAGAGAAGATTTGTGTTAAATAAATTAAAATAATTCAACTTTTTCCAAACATTTTAGAGATTTTAAAAATAAATGTGTGTCGCGCTGTGAGGTTGTACATCATCTTCTACTTTTGAATCGCCAACATATAAAATATGAATAAAGTGGTTAAAACAGCCGATCGCGGTGCGAGGCGTTGTGTGCTTGTAGATCTGCTGTTTTCACTACTTTTGTGCGAAGGCCTTGTGTGATGAAGCAGGGCTTTGCTTTGCGAAAAGAATTACAAATTTGAAACTTGGAGATACGAGGTTTCTGCCCGACAGTGACGTAAATTACGTACGTGCGTGCGTGCGTGCGTGACAACACTTTTCCCTTTTCAAGCAGCTGTCATTGTAAGCTACTGGCAGACAGACAAACGGTCCAAATGGAAAGTTCTGGCAGCAACACAATGCATCATGATCCATACAATGGTACCAGCAGACTCACACCAGTGATGGGGACACAATAAAGAGAGCCGGAAACGAGTGCTGACAGCGATCTACTAATTAATTTCATGGGTGGCAACGTACAATATGTGTGGGCACAAGGACATGAGTTTGCGTGTGTGTCATATTGTTTTAAGGAGAATGGGAAACCATTTTATATTTTCTCATTAACCACTGTCATTAGCCACTTGGACATAAAATGTTTAGTTTGAAAGGGGTCCCTGGGGGTTTATACTTGACAGGAACCTGGTTTGGCTCCTCCCCTTTCTTAGTCCACTTCCTCCCGGGTGCCAATGAGTGTCTCTGCAGGAAGAGTCACCAACGTAATTTTCTCTACCCCGCAATCCTTGTCCGTCAGATGCATCGCACTGGGTGGTAAATTCACACCGGAAGTTCGGTGAATAACACAGAGTCTATGAGAGCCAGCTGGACAGTTCAATGAACAAAAGAAGATTCTGAACGATTAGTCGGGGGTGTTAGGGAGATAACATAGTCATTTCATGGTAATTAATCTAAAGCGCCAAATTTTGCACAGATGTAGCCCAGGGCATGCACTAATGATTTAGCTAGGGCGCCCGAGTCGGCGACCTTCGGGGTCGCCACAGTGGCCAAATCAAGTTGGGATCCCATCGACTTTCTACAGTATACAGGAGGAAAATACCCACAAAGAAATCTGCTTTAAGTAGGATGTGCGGGGTCTAACTAGGGGTTTGTCATGATGCTGAATCCATTGCAAGCATTTGTTTTGCACAAAAAACATTCCTTGGGCTATAAATGGCCCCAGAAAACGATGGTTTAGTGATGAAAAGTGATGAGTCATCACTTTTCACAGTTTTGTGGGCGTTTTCTGGGGCCGCCCCTGACTAGATAGAGACCTTTATAAAATAGCTCAGGGACAGCTCAGCTCAGAAATATAAAAGAAGACATGTCACACATTGTTTGCTGCTGTGTTGCTTTTTGGTGTGTACGCTGTATAACTTTATAGAGGTATCTAAAGAGCACAAAAGTATGTTTCTGAACTAGCTAGTATCGCGAGACTCTCCACCATTTCCTGTCTGGAAACCAACTCTGTGCACATCGAAAAGCAAGTGATTGTAGAACAATACCTGTGATATGTCTTCTTTTATATTCCTGAACCGATTATATGACAAAGGTCTCAGTTGTTCATAAATAGTTTTAGCCAGGTCTAGCCGGCTCTCATAGACTCTAATGTTATTCACCTAACTTCCGGTGTGAATTTGCCACCCAGTGCGACGAATCTGCCGACTGGAATCATGTCGTCATGAGTGTCATTTCCTGCTCATCTTGTTCCTAGCCGGGTGCTTCTGTGTTTATCAGGGCCAGACTGGGACATCAATTCGGCCCTGGCATCTTGGCCCAGACCGGCCCACCACAACCTGCGCGAACCGAAAATAGAAGATCTACAAGCCCTTGTATGAACTGTTATATGTTTCTGAGGGACTCCTGGGCCCTGGGCCCTGTGATTGGGCTACTAGGCCGGTATTTAGATGATAAACAAGCCAGAAGGCCAATCATGTGATGTCTCTTTGCTCTGTGGGCTGGTGCTACTGAAGGATTGGCCTTCTCCACTAAGCACATTTATTTTTTTACAAAAACTCTCTGGGTGGTCCCTGGAACAGAGCATTTTTAGATGGCGGTCTGCGGCCAAATATAACAATTTGGGGTTCCTTGGCACACAAAACCTTCTTAACTAGGCCTCCTGATTTAGAGGGCATTTGTAGAATCCGCCTCAGGTCTTAATGGGTTAAAATCCTCAGTGTGTGTGTGCGGGTGCGTGTGCGCACGCGTGTGTACACTCAGGCTCACCTGCTGTGTGATGGCGAATCCAATGACAGGGTCTCCCTCCGGGATGTCCCATGTTACTACAGCCGAGTTAGCCTTCAATGCTTTGATGGTCACATTGACAGGAGCCGCCAAGCTATCTGCAAACACAGACACAGAGAGAGAGAGAGAGAGAGAGAGAGAGAGAGAGAGAGAGAGAGAGGACAACAGTGTAAAGCAAATTATTACTGCAGTGGCGTGTTCACTAGTACAGTGGTTTTCAAAGTGTGTGCCACGGCCCCCAGGGGCCACTGGGGGCGCCAGGGGGCAATTGGAAAGGAGAGGAAGAATCATATAAAAAAAATCTAGGAAATAACAATAAACTACATCAATCAATCAATCAATCAATCAATCAATCAATCAATCAATCAGCACCATGACCATGGCCAGAAGCAAGGGTCCCATTTCCCAGAACGCTTCCACTCCCAAAAGCAAAAGCTTTTCAACACCTCGTTCAAGTCCACCCCATCAGTCAACTGTTTGTGGACGTGTAGAAAAAGTAGACGATTGAGGCGTTTTTCAGTCATTGTAGAGTGATGGTGTAGGTCGTCTTCAGTTGAAGACGACCTACTGACGATTACTGACGATAACTACTGACGATAACTGACGATTCGGTCAGTTATTACTGAATACTTGGTACATGCCCTTCTTTCATAAAGTTATGACAAGACCTCCACTCTTAGTTCAGCATCCTTTGGAGAACAAGCATGAAAACATTGAAGCCCATCATTGGTGCAGTTCAGGCTTCTCTCTCTTTCTCTCTCTCTCTCTCTCTCTCTCTCTCTCTTTCTCCCTCCCTCCTTCTCTTTCTCTCTCGCTGTTCATTTTAAACTAGTCAGGCTGATTCATAACTGCACATAAATTCTCCCTGCTAAATACAGACACCCCCATTAACCTTCCCCGCTCGCGCTTCCCGGGCACTGTTCTATGACAGCCCTGTTTCTCTGCCGTGATGAATTCAGTCGCACTGTGAATAGCTGAATGAAATACGATAATGCCATTAAATGAGAACTATACTTGACTATTTAACACAGAGGGTGTCAAGCACGTTCCAGGTCACGGGCCGGAGTGGGCGAAATGCAACTTATGCTGACACAATTTCGTCAACTAAAACTATGACGAAAAATGTTCTCGACTGCTTACAGTAAAGCGCTTGTCTAGATCGTCTATTTTCAACACGCAATCAAGTTTAAAATCAGGCGTTAAGATGCCATCAAGGCCCTCCAAAAAACATTTTTGTCAACGAAATCAACAGTAGATTTAGTCTAAAACTAGACTAAAACTAAATGAAAATGTATTCAAAAGAGTATGACTTAAACTAAATAAATAAAATTGCCCCGCCATCACTGAAAACAGTGCCCAAATTCAGGGATAACTGACATCACTTCTACCGCCGCCAATACTCCGCATGTGTCGGTGCCATGGTAACAGCCGCATGCCGAAACAGTGCCCAAATTTGGAAATGACTGACATCACTGATACTGTACGTCTAGGTTCTCCAACATTACTTCTGACACTCCTATTCAATCCCTCATATACTGTGCACATGCCATAACCCAGTGGTTCTCAAACCTTTTTGGCTTCAGTACCCCTTTTTCCTGATTTCTGGATCAAAGTACCCCCTTTACCCGATTACAACACGTTGCTTAGAAAACTACATTACCATATTTTACCTTTTCTTTTGGTAGATTAATGCCCTACTTTGCCACACTACAGTGTCATACAAAAGTAGCTTGTAAGTCTAGTAGACAACCCATAGCTACTGTAGAACATAAAACTTTGAGGTACAGTACTCAAAATTTCCAGGTTCACATTCTGGCTACTAGACTGTTGAATTTGTGTACTACTTGTTTTGGGCATTCACAGCATCGATGCTGTGAATGAACGATAACCCACCTTTTGAAGAATATATTGAAAAATATAATATTACAAATAAGAAAAGGAGTGAAAGACCTGAAATTAGAGCATCCTGAGCACATTTGCTCTAAACATTGTCATTTTGTGAGCTTTCCATTTTCCATTTTCTCTCAAGTACCCCCTGTAGTACTTCCACGTACCCCTAGGGGTACACGTACCCCATTTGAGAACCACTGCCACAACCCAAACTGCACATAATTCGGAGCACATATCTTCGAACAGGCAAGGACTAGTTTACTGTAAAGCATTAACTGGAAAAGGAGACATGGTCATGCACTCCCCCTCCCTCCCCAACACACGCACACATCACACACATACGCACGCACACACACACACACACAAACACAAAACACAAATACACTAATCTAAGCCACAGTGACATCTGCAAATGATCAAAGGAGGGGAGCGGTTACTACAGCAAATAAGTGCTTGTGACAAATCAAACTCATCATCTGTCTTAATCATTCATCCATCTCTCTCCCCGGCCGTCCCTCTCTCGCTCTGCCTATCAGTTTAGGAAGATGCTAATTTCCGTCACGGACGACTTAAAAGAAACACAGTGTGACAGCTAGCGTTTAGCCCCTGCTGCTGCTGCTGCTGCAGGGCGATGCTCATTTCCCTGACACGGATCACTATTCTGTTTACACACAGACACTTTACAGTATCATGTGCAAACCTCACAGCAACTAATATTGGCCTTGTTGTGATTCACATTTGTCATCTTTGCTACGGACTTTGGCGACGGGGGAAGCTAACCTGTTTTCTGTTGGTTAAATGTGCACACATTTCTGCTATTGAAAGCTATAGAGAAGACCAGTGGTGGAAAGTAGCTAAACACATTTACTCACATACTGTGCTTAAATACAATTTTGAGTTTGTTTGTTTGTTTTCTTACTTTACTGGAGTATTTCCACATTTCAGTACTTCCACTACATCTCAGAGGCGAATATTATGCTTTTACTCCACTACAATTATTTTAAAACTTTAGTTACTATAATGACTTAGTAGATTTTGATTATTACTGCAAAACATACACAACGTGAACTACACATTAAAGGACCACTTCACCTCTGGGACAACCAGATCTTATTTTATTGTTGTTTAGGACACGATCAACAAGATTTTGCATCATATGATGCATCAGATGATGCAATATCATGCTACAAAGCATCATATGATGTTTTCTAGCAGGCTGAAATACTAAAATATCTATCTATCTATCTTTTCATCCCGATAAGTTTACTAAGTAAGTAGGCCTACTTGAATTCCGGACTTTTACTTAACAGAGTAACAGAATAGTTCTACATTGTTGTATTGATACTTTTATACAAGTACTTTTTCCACCACTGCCAATGCTTTCCTCGCCCAGCTCAGCTGACCTAAGTTTGTCTCTTTCTCATGTCCCCAAATTTCTGCTCACTCCCCCCTTTTCTATCTTTGTCTAGCTGTCTGTCTCAGATCAATCTGGCTAGCCATCGTCAAGGAAAAGTTCTTTTCACTTTTTTCTGCATTTGCAGCAATGCAGAAGTCTGTAATCAGATAGACAGCAAAGACATCTCGCATAGACATCAAAGGGGGCTTGAGCCCCTGCCCTTTTAACTGTCTGTAAAAAGTGCCCTCTCCAGACCATGAAAGCAGTTTTTACTATGGTGAAAGAAATTCAAATGCCCTCTTTCCATGCCATACCTGAAGGCAGCATTCAAGAGAATTGCCTTCTCCTAACCCTCCTGAACTTAAAGGGCCAGTTCACCTCTGGAGCAACCAGATCATATTTTATTGTTGTTTGGGACGCGATCAACACAATCCAGAGTTATTTTTTGTGTTCAATCTGTGTTTTGAGATATTTTAGTATTTCAGCATGAATGATGATGCATTTTGCATCATGAGTCATCATGCTGCATCATATGATGCAAAATCGTGCCCCAAACAACAATAAAATAAGATCTGGTTGCCCCAGAGGTGAACTGGCCCTTTAAATGCAGCATCTTATGTTGAGGAATTGCCCTCACTGTGTAGAAACTCATGCCGTATGCGTATTCCACATCTCCAGTATTTACTTGATTATGCTTAGTTCATTGTGGTATCAAATACCAAAAATAGCGGACCTCCACACTCACCCGAAAGGACCTTTTAGAAATTTCAGCCCGTGCCTCTCTAACATTCTCTGCACGTCCCTGGTCTGTCTGTATGTGCTGCTTTACACTACATACATGGGACTTGGCCAGTTGGCCGTGACCTCAAGCCTTAAAATATCCGCATGACATGAGGACATGATGAGCTCTGATGAAACACCAGACAGATGTCTTCATAAACTCTCCCCCCTTCCCTCCCGAGCACGGGAGGCCGGTTTGACATAGCGTGAGAAATTGGGGTGACTTTGTGGCACTGTTGGTTGTCCCTAGTGTGTGTGTGCGTGCGCCGTGCGTGTGTATGTGTGCAGGGGTGTCGCACCAAATTCTGGGCCCTGGGTACAAGGATTCACTGCGGGCCCCCCATGAACGCATTATTACGCATTAGTTTGTGCTTTAACTATTGAAAAATAGCAGATATAGATCTGCTATTTTTGAAAAATCTAATATTGTCTAATATTTCAAAATCCTTGTGTTTCTATGCCTTGTGTTTCTATGTCAGTGGTGCTCAAACCTTTTCATGTGAAGGACCCCCAAAATTATATGTATTTGGCTTCGGAGCCCCATCTCAAACTATTTGGTTCCAGGGACCCCCCGGAAGCAAAATTTTAGTTACAAATGCTTGCTTAAAAAATACATATATTCAAAGATTTGCACACATTTTCACAACTTTTCAAAAATAGCAGATCTACAAGCTCGCAGTGCGGCACTCAGTGCCGCGCTGTGAGCTTGTAGATCTGCTATTTTTCAATAGCTAAAGTATAAAATAATTCCAGGCCCTCTCCTGGACATTGCAAAAGACCTAAGCTCTTTCGACAGAGGTTCAAGTCCTCTCCTTAACTCACGCCTCCACCTTGGGCCCTAGTAACTCAGTCCCACTCCCCCCCCCTTGTGACGCCCCTGTGTGTGTGTGTGTGTGTGTGTGTGTATGTGTGTGTGTGTGTGTGTGTGTGTGTGTGTGTGTGTGTGTGTGTGTGTGTGTGTGTGTGTGTGTGTGTGTGTGTGTGCGTGCGTGCGTGCGTGCGTGCGTGCATGCGTGCAAGACACATGAAGACGATACACAAGTTGACGTGTGTGCCTTTGTAAGAACGATGATCGGAGTGACAGCCAGTTAACTAGTCCATGCTGAGTGGTCTGCATGGGTGACAGCTCCTCATTAGCCTGCTCAATAGGTGTGCGTGCCGTACCGGAATGTGCGCGTTTGTGTGTGTGTTCACATGCGAGGTCATTCAATGTGAACTTGAAGGAAATTCTTGAACAGGCTGTTACATCATTGCAGGACAGTGTCTATATTAGAGACAGACTGCACCTTTGACCCTATATAGCTAAGAGCAGTGGATCCCAAACTTTTTAGCTTGTGACCCAAAAGAGAAATTAGACGTTTGCCCGGGACCCAAAACTAGTGAGAACAGCAGATCTACAAGCTCACAACACCAAGTTGTGAGCTTGTAGATCGGCCATTTTCACTACTTCTTATCCACCTCTTTCCGCGGGAATTTACTGGAGAATGTTTTGCCTAGAGATGTTTTGCACCAAACTGCACCACACTTCCGGTTAACAGCAGACATACAAGCTCACGTCGCGTCGCAGATGCAGCCGTTGTGAGCTTGTAGATCACACTCGGCTGCGGCGCCGGAAGCTCCGTCCAATTTTTGCGCAATGCACAATGGGATGTTGGAAACTTGTGGATACATTTGTTTTCTAATTTATGGAATTTCCCGACCCACTGTTCGGGAAACAGTGGCCAAGAGGAAGCCTTTATCATTAAATACTAAGCACTTCTATATACCATCTCAGAGCTGTACAGGGCCTGTACAGTAGGTGCAGAGTAGACATGTTTTAAATATATATATTTGGTAGCCTAGGACATTGGTTCTCAACGTGGGCTCAAGGGACCCCTAGGGTTCCTTGAGGGAGTTCCAGGGGGTCCCCAGCTAAATGACAGTTAGAAACCAAATGGACCCTTATGGGTATTAACTCATTTGGTTCCATTTGTACACTCTCCGAGTTAAATTAACATTGATTTTACAATATAGATTGGGGTCTCGGAGATAGGAATGCCATTAAACGGGGGTCCGTGGCCTAATGCATGTCAAACTGGGGGTCCTAGAAACTAGTAAGACACCTGAGCGTGGAATGCGACCTCAGGGTGACATGCGACCTCGCCCTAAAGGGCGAGGTCGCGCCAATTCTTGACTATCTGGCCAACCACAGCGTTTCTCTGACGATTCTAGTTGTTATCATTCTGGGGGGAGTTTGTTCATGTTTTTGTAAGGGTATCAACCCTAGGAGACACGGGGAGAACATGCAAACTCCACACAGAAAGGCCCTATCGCCAACCCCACCTAGGGTGTGAGCGATAGGGCCTAAACATGGAGATGTGGAGAACACTATATATGGAGATAGTCCAGTCCATCATGTCATATGGGACTACCGTCATAGACAGTAGCCATTGTTAGGCCGGAGTCAATGGCTGTCTGTCTGACTGTCTGTACAGGAAGTGATGTCACATGACATACTTTTTATGCCCATATACAGTATGAGTCATTCTGTACCACATCTCCATGTTTAGGCCAAACAGGTTCGCTCCATTTCTCCATGTATAGGTCCAAATGACCAACGTCGAGCTTGACAAGGAGGATACCGCACATTGTACCTCATCCACCCTTTCTTCTCTCTCCTTTTGGTATCTTTATCCTCCTCCTCCTTTTTTTCTTTTTTATTCTTCTCTTTTTTTCACAGCCGCCCCCATATTTACTTTAGAAAATATATATTAAATTCTAAGAACGTTTCGAGTACCAGTTTGATACAAGAGCGAATAAGCGCTACACTTCTGGAATCCTGTACGTCGACTTAAAGTCGGATCCAGGCCTAATAACTTTATCTAGCCGCCCCCGTTGCCACCTCCTTTTCTTTTCTGAGACACATTGTACCTCATCCACCCTTTCTTCTCTCTCCTTTTGGTATCTTTATCCTACTCCTCCTTTTTTTGTCTTTCTTAGTCTTGTGTATCCTTCTCTTTTGGCTACATGTCATATGTAGTCCCATATGACATGATGGACTGGACTATCTCCATATATAGTGTTATCCACATTTCGTGTAGCCGCCCCGTACAGGAAGTGATGTCACAACTCGCTGACATCACACTGACATCACAGAGGTTACGGAAGGAAGGAAGGACACTCAAGCGACACGGTTTTTCAGAGTACATGCGACCTTCGGTCGCAATTAGAATGGTTGAGAATCACTGCTAGAGCCGTACAAATCATCTCTTATGGGGGGTGCCTGGCTTATCTTTTCAAATGGGGGGCCGCAGGCTGATAAGTGTCAGTTTGGGGGTCCTTGACATTAAAAAGTTTGAGAACCACTGGCCTAGGACACAAAAGGAGTCCGGAAGGCTGGCAAAGTACTGTGCTGTCTCTGCTATTATATCGGTAGACGCCGTTACAGAGTACTGAGTGACATGCTTATTGTATCATGAAGACATATTTTGCCATGGTTTTGTGAATGTAACCTTGAATGTACCTTTAATACGTGTGTGTCCTTCTATGCTCTCCTTCATGTGGACATGACAACATTTTTAAAAATGTGTGTGTGCGTGTGCACGTGTGTGCGTGCGTGTGTGTGTGGGTGTGTGTGTGTGTGTGTGTGTGTGTGTGTGTGTGTGTGTGTGTGTGTGTGTGTGTGTGTGTGTGTGTGTGTGTGTGTGTGCGTGCGTGTGTGTGCGTGTGTGTGCGTGCATGGGTGGGTGGGTGGTCAGGTGTTTCAATTCCTTAGTGCATTCAGTGAACCTTGATCAATAAAGTCCATCATTATCTAATAAACATTCCCCTTTAGCCTCCCCCACCCCCCTCTCTCTCACTCCCCCTCTCCCCCTCTCTCTCTCTCTCCCCCTCTCTCTCTCTCTCTCTCTCTCCCTCCCTCTCTCTTAACACATTAATACATGTCTTGATGGCAGCCTCGCCACCTCACTGACCCCACAAAGACAGGATCTCTCCTCCCTTTCCACCTCTGGGTCTCTCTCTCTCTCTCTCTCTCTCTCTCTCTCTCTCTCTCATCCTGACTCTCTTTCCATTCCTCAGCACTTTTTGCAGAACTGCAGGTGACTCTAGTCGTTGCTATAGGGTTAAGGAATGTGATACGCCTTATTAAACAAACGTAGATGAGCCGTGCCTCCCTATAGAGGAAATGAGAACTAACAACTCGGAAAAGATGTGAATGTCAGGAAGCTCCTTAAAAAGACAAAGTGTTCTCGTGATAAACAGACTTTTAAGATAAAGGGATATCACTAAATATCATCTTTTCTTTGAGGGGGGGCAGTCATTACTGTCTAAGTAGGGTTTTTTCCATTTATGGGAACATGTGGGGTGCTGTGAGCTTGTAGATTTTCTATTTTTGAGAACCACTGTTCTAAACCACTCTTGGCCAGTGCTACAGCAAGAAAACAAAATGTACGCAAATCATTATAAGTAGGCTTTTTGAGCGGTGGTCACAACGCTCCTATACTTGGCCGTGTGTGTGGGTATGCCTGTATGTCTGTAGCCTGCAGTAACCTTTTCTGACCACACATGTTAAGGGAGGGGCGCTGTTGTTCAGACTCACATTCACACACACACACACACACGCACGCACGCACGCACACACACACACACACACACACACACACACACACACACACACACACACACACACACACACACACACACACACACACACACACACACACACACACACACACACACACACACACACACACACACACACACACACACACAGCCTCCACCGCTCAGTTCACACGAGTGTGATTTTTCCATTTATGTTTGTTGACAATGTTATAATTATTTTTCCCTATTTGCAGAACCAGGTGTCAGGTGTGAGGCCAGAATAACAACAGAAACCCTTTAATTACCAATTATGTTTATGTCAATTTAGAGAATGGTGCCAAGTTCTTACTTCCTCTAAGGAATCACATCGCGAGCATGAATGAGGCAGTGCAAATTCAACGCATTAAGGGTGCATTCTCACATTCGGTATACTCTATGCGGTTGAGAGGGGTGAAATTGCAACATTCTTGCATATTTAATTAACGCGTTTGCGCTCACACTGCACGTTGTCAACAGCATGCAGGGAGCGGAGCGGTCAGAAATGAAATCATTGAGGGGACGACGGTAATGGTCAGAAATCTAATGGAGCGGATGATTGGGAGTGGGATTTAACCCGCGCAGGGCTCTACCACAATGTTTAATTGCCAGCATGAGGATGCATTCACACCAACAGTGAACGGTGTGCTGTAGCGAATCGAAACCACAGGGGATTTTGTGGGATTTTTTTCATTTGTTTGTTTGATCTGCAAAAGAATACGCATGCGTCTTCACACATGCCCAAATGATGCGCATTTTCCGACAACACGCTACAGGATTCGTTTTAATAACAATAACACATGCCTGTGTGAATGCACCCTAAGACATGAGGTCGAGTCTACAAATACCTTCCTGTGCCATGGACCCCCAAATTGATATGTATATATTTGGCCGTGGACCCCTATCTGAAAATGTTTTGTTCCAGGGACCCCAGAATAGAAGATTTGTGTAAAAGAAAAATCTAAGTTTTTCAGACTTCAAAAATAGCAGATTTACAAGCTTCCAGAGTAGGGATGGGACGATAATCGTTATTATCAAAATTACCCTCCGTCATGCACTGGGATCAATTCGCCTTTTATTTGCTGAGCTGCCGGTACCACTTAAACCCTCTATAAATGGTAAAACGGACCTGGATATAACATACTTTTTTCATTCTCTACCAAATCTCTCTGCCAAAAAATAGCCGATCTACAAGCTCACAAGGTGTTGCGACACATTGTGAGCTTGTAGATCTGCTATTTTTTGGCAAATGTTCCGCCCAAGGATAATGGACGTTGGGGATGTTTTGATTATCGTGAGAATATCGTGAATCGCAATTTCTTTGGTCACAATAATCGTGACATGAAATGTTCATATGGTCCCATCCCTATTCCAGAGTCAAAAGCCGCGAGCACGAGCAGCGAGGAGACTTCTCAGGCGGGTGTATTTCCATTCTCCACTGTGGGGGGACATTAGCCATCTGTAGCACCTCATTAAGGCTCTGCAGAACGTATAGCAGCATTTCTCAAAGTCACGGCCCCATGGAGTGATAGCGGCCACGGGAATGTTAATGACTGATGACCTGCGGACTAACGATAAGAACTGTCTGTGTCTGTATATATTATCTGCCGTTATATGGATCTCGAGTCCTGTTCTGACTGGTGTTCGCTTGGGGCACAATTTCATGTTTAGTTAATTAAGCATCTTAAGCTCGTTTCACGGTTATGCACGAAGCAAAGATTCTCTTTGTATAGTAGCAGTAGCAACTGGCAGGTGGTGGCTCAATAGACCTTATTCACACCGCGGCCATCTTTGATCACATGACCACGTCGGGTGGCAAGCAGCCAATCAGAAGCTTCCTTGGGTGGGTCTTGTCTTACCCAAAATGCTGTTTTGAGCTTCTGATTGGCTGCTTGCTACCCGACGTGGTCATATGATCAAAGATGGCCACGGTGTGAATAAGGTCTATATCAAAGCAGTCATAGTATGTTGTCTAGGCCTACAGTCTTTTAAGTAAATGTTTTGTGTGTGTGTCAACGTGTGTATTTACACAGGGGGGCAGTATATAAGCATCTCAGCTCACACATGAAGGAAACGTTGAGTGTCACCATCACAGCAATAGCGAGTGCCCCTGAGGCTGCGGAGGAGAGAGCAGCTACTGTATTATCAATGTTCATTAGAGGAGAATTTCGTCC
This sequence comes from Nannobrachium achirus, assembly GCF_963921795.1. NCBI lineage: Eukaryota > Metazoa > Chordata > Actinopteri > Myctophiformes > Myctophidae > Nannobrachium > Nannobrachium achirus. The sequence goes on along the minus strand of NC_137827.1, from coordinate 15,042,992 downwards.
AAAAAGGCAATCTTACCTCTAAAAGTACTTATTTGGTCCCCCAAAACATGGTCCAGGTGTTCTTTTTTTTTTACAAAAGATGCAATATATTGAATTTTGCGTCCATCTGTCCTACCTGACAGGCGCGATCAGATAAATTGTTATTCTGAATATTTATCTCGCTCAAAAGTAATTTTTTTCCGCTAAATGCCTGTGGCTGATATTGCCGCAAAGCCGTGAACTATGAACTCACGTTGAAATCTTGTGTCTCGCGCTACTTCCCGGGAGCCCGTTCACTTGCATTGCAACGGAAGTAGCGCGAGACTCGCGATTTCAACGGGAGTTCAAAGTTCAGCATTGTATAAACAAATATGGCAGTGCTCTGGTCGTGTTATCGCTCGGGCGGGATACTAACAGTATTTGAGGCAGAAATGTCGCAAAAAAAAAAGGACTTTCGAGCGAGAGAAATAAGCGGATTAACAATTTATCCAATCACTCCTGTCTGAAGCCAAGGACAAGTCGAGCCAAAAATGGATTATAGTGCACATTTTGAAAAACTAACACCTCGACCAATGTTTAGGGAAGGATACTTTACAGAAAGTAAGAAAACCTTTTGGGCCGAAACATTCCTTTAACACGGCCACTAAACAGACATTTAACAGGGACATTAAAGGACTTTAAAGTCCTTAGCCGCAAGGACATTAAAGCGTGCTTTACAAGTGTCTGCCACTTGTTACCTGTGCCCCCCCCCCCCCCCCCCCACACACACACATTACACACATAGGCAGGGGCGTCACAAGGGGGGGGGGGGGGGAGTGGGACTGAGTTACTAGGGCCCAAGGTGGAGGGGCCCTAGTAACTTTAGCTATAGAAAAATAGCAGATATACAAGCTCACAGCGCGGCACCGAGTGCCGCGCTGCGAGCTTGTAGATCTGCTATTTTTGAAAAGTCACGAAAATGTGTGCAAATCTTTGAATATATGTATTTTTTAAGCAAACATTTGTAACTCAAATTTTGCTTCTGGGGGGTCCCTGGAACGAAATATTTTGAGATGGGGGGGGGGGGGGGTCCTTCACATGAAAAAGTTTGAGCACCACTGACATGGAAACATAGGTTTCTTGCACACATTTTCACAATTGTTCAAAAATAGCAGATCTACAAGCTCGCAGCGCTGTGAGCTTGTATATCTGCTATTTTTCAATAGTTAACATTCATGGGGGGCCCCCGCAGTGAATCCTTGTACCCAGGGCCCAGAATGTTGTGTGACGCCCCTGCACATAGGCCTGCCTCAGAGTTAATGTGCCATGATAGAGTCAGCATTTTGTGCTGATCTGTAGTTTGCTGCCACATGTGAGAAAGGGGACCTTGACCTCGTCCTTGTTCATGCCCACATACTGTACAGCAGCTCTTACACATGGGTACTTGTGCTGTATGCACCAGGGACGTGCTGGCCATTGGGAAAAGCGGGACAACTCCCGAACGGCCGGTTCATTCCCGGCCGGTCCAGGCCGGCCATTGGGAAATAGGAAAAAAGGAAAAAAATAAAATGGCGGCCTTCGTTCCATTTTGGGGGCTGGGCGGCCAACAAAGTAAATCGTCACTGTTGGACAGAAACCTTGTATCTCCAAGGTGCGAGGCGTTACAAACGGTTTTGGACATACAAGGTTTCCACCCGACATCGACGAAATATAACTCATGTACAATAATTAGCCCACTGGCTTGTCACTTCGCAATGAGGGCCTCTACAACTCTTTTTCCCGGGCTGAATCAGGGGCCCAGCACGTCCCTGGTATGCACACACGCACAGAGGCAGCTACTACACACCAGGGACGTGCAGAGAATTTTAGAGAGGCAGGCGCTGACATTTCTAAAAGGGCCTTCTGGTGGAAAAATCGAAAATAGCATAGGCCTCCAAGCTCACAACGCGTCGCAGCACAACGCGTTGTGAGCTTGGAGGTCGGCTATTTTCGGCGTGTGACACCACCGCTGAACTAAGCATAATGAAGTCAAAACTGGAGATGTGGTGTGACCGCATGGATTCATTCACAGAGAGGGCAAATCGTATTATTTCAACATGAGATGCTGCATCCAAATTCAGGAGAGTTTGGACAAGGCAATTCTCTTGAATGCCACCTTCAGGTATGGCATGGAAAGAGGGGCATTTGCATTTCTTTCACCATAGTAAAAACTGCATTCATGATCTGGAGAGGGTACTTTTTACAGATAAAAAGGGCAGGGGCTCAAGCCCCCTTTGATGTCTATGTGTGTATGTGCCTGCTGCACACACACTCACATAGTAGCCCTCACATATCTCCTGTAATATTTAAACTAATTCCACACACAAAAAACGTATAAGATGTGACAATATACAATCTTAGTTGTAAGTAACGGACAACGGACATGCAGTGATGGAAAAAGTAGGCTACGTTTCTTTACTTAAGTAAAAGTATCAATACTGCAATGTAGAAATACTCTGTCGCAAGTAGAAGTCCCATATTCAAAAAAAAAGTACAAAAGTATCAGCATCAAAATATACATGCAGAATGTCCCATTTCACAAGTGCAAAATGTATAAAAATATTTGCTATTTTCTAAGTTGTTAGTGGTTCTGAAGTGGTTAGTGTGGTTTGTAATAAGAATCAAAATCTACAAAGTAACTAGCAAGTTTTCAAATAATTGTAGTGGAGCAAAAGTACAATATTTGCCTATGAGGTGTAGAGGAGTAGAAGTAAAAGTTTTGAAGATTGGAAATACTCCGGTAAAGTAAAAACACCTAAAAGTTGTACTTAAGTACAGTACTGGAGTACACATACTTAGTTACTTTACACCACTGCAGACATGCATGCACACTGCAACTGTGGGCCTGACAGAATGGCACTCAGGAGGAATGTCGAACAACAACAGGAGTTAATGCATCTCGTTTGGCACAATAAAACATCTAATGAATAATTCAAGATGGCTGTCTAAACCGCGCGCGTGCCGCGGAGTCCTAGCGTAATATCGCATCATGTTTAACCCATCAAGACCGGGAACGCATTATCAATACTTTTACCATTATTTTATGCTTTAACTATAAAAAAATAGCAGATATACAAGCTCACAGCGCGGCACAGAGAGCTTGTAGATCTGCTATTTTTGTAAAAATCGTGAACATTTGTGCAAGTCCTTTTTTGACCCGATTCAATAAATGTCTTCTAAATCCTTCAAAGGTTTTTGAAAAACGTTTTATGTCAGCAATTCTCAAGCCTTTTCATGTCAAGGACCCTTGTATTATATGTATTTGGCCACCGACCCCCATCTCAAAATATTATGTACCAGGGACCCTCACCCCCCGCAGAAGCAAATATTTGAGTTACAAATGTTTTTCATGATTTTTCAAAAATAGCAGATCTACAATCTGTAGATCTGCTATTTTTGAATAGCTAAAGTATACAATAATTCCAGATTCTAATGGTTTAATTATGAATGGACCGGGTTTATGAGAGGGAGAGCGCTTGAGCCAGCGTTTTATTTGATCGCTCTATGCCGGCGCTACGACGCCTCGGAGAAAACCCAGAGCACGCCTTAGTTTCTCTCCCTTGTTTTCTCGCCCACGGCTCCTCTTTGTTTCACAGTGTGCTTTCCGTACGACTGCCACCTTTGGTTGTGTCGTTGATGAATAAACAAACAGCGCGATAAGCTGCCTCCGCAAGAGGTGCTGGGAAAGGTATGAATACTAAAATGTTACAAGTTGAAGTCCTGGTGTTCAGAATTGACTTGAGTTTAAGTATAAAAGCAGGGGTCTTCAATGTTTTCAGGCTACGGACTCCTTAGCTGAGAGCGAGATGAAGCAGGGACCCCCAAAACCTTTTCGTAGATTCCATTTAGTTTCATCTTTTGACAGCACAATCGTCAGTGTATTTTGGATTCGTGTCAATTTGTGTTTTCAGACATTTAACCACTTGAACCGTCAACACTTAATAAACTTGACCTTTCAACCTGTATCAACCTCTTTGACAAAAATAGCCGATCTACAAGCTCACAACGGGATCTGCTATTTTTGGCTAAAGTTCTCAGAATAAGGACGTTAGGGTTCAAGTGGTTAATATATCACACAAAGATTTGGAGGACCCCCTGTAGTAACTCTGAGGAACCCCTAGGGGTCCCGGACCCCCTGTTGAAGACCCCTGATAAAAGTATTTTGGCATCAAAATGTAGCTACTTCATGTACCAAAACTAAAAGTTTTGGTACATGAAGAAAATCTTCCATTTCATGTTTTCAAAATGTATGAAATGATTTTAAAATAGCAGATCTGCAAGTTCACTACGCATCACAACACGTTGTGAGCTTGTAGATCGGCTATTTTCAAATAGCTGCACCCTATATACTGTAGGGCTGAAGTGAGTATGTTTTGTAATAATATTTAAAATAACTAGTCACTAAAGTGTTCAAATGAATGTAAAATATTTGGTTTCGAGATGTAGTGGAGTAAGTACTGTAGAAGTATTGGAAATTGGAAATACGCAAGTAAAGTACAAATACCTCAACATTTTACTTACAGTACTTAAGTAAATGCACTTAATTATGCAATAATGCACTTTACTCAACGCCTCGCACCCGCGAGGCGTTGAGTGCTTGTAGATCTGCTGTTTTCACTACTTTTGTGCGACGGCCTTGTCTGATGAAGCACGGCTTTACCTCGTGAAAAAACGGACAAATCTGAAACCTAAAGATACAAGGTTTCTGCCCGGCAGTGACGAAATATTGTATATTTCTGTGAAGGGTTAATTGGTCTGACTAAACTGGGAGAGAACAAAAAGTTGTCAATCATTGGCTACTCTAAACGTTTTTTAAAAGAAAAGGCTCTTTTAGTACTCTTCCGTTGTCCTGCCTTTTATATCACTGTCACAGAAAATCCACCATGGACACTTTTTCTTTGTGTTTGTTCCTCCCACTGAATCTATTGCTTTCACAATCCATATCCAATCCATACTATAGTTGGCTGACTATTAGCCCTATTCACAGACCGCCCACTCAGCAAATTTCTCAGCAACTTCCTGGTGCTGACGTCAGTTTAGAAGGGGAAATTAATACAGAAATAGCTGGACTTAAAGCCAGCAAATCATTATTTCGAACGGTAAAGTAAATTATAATGCTTGGTGCCTTTTACTATCTTGTGTTCTTGATCATGCTAGCCGTATTTTATACTTTACTATTCGGAAATTGCATAAAATTTGCGATTTCTGTGTTAACTCTATGGGCTTTTAGTAGGGATTCCCCTTCAAAGTGTGACTTCAGCACCCGGGGGATGCTGAGTGGGCGGGCCGTGAATAGAGCTAATTCCCCTCTATCTAGCTGTGTGTGTGTGTCTCTCTCTCTCTGGTAAAAAAAAAGAACCTGTATGTATGTATGTATATGTATGTATGTATGTATGTATGTATGTATGTATGTATGTATATGTATGTATGTATGTATGTATGTATGTATGTATGTATGTATATATACTGTGTGTATATATATATATATATATATATATATATATATATATATATATATATATATATATATATATAGTGGATCTACATTGACTACCTTGCAATTTTTGCCATTTCTGCGCGATATAAAATCAAATCAAATGATGAAACATGGAGATACAGTACACGGTTTCTTGCTGAAATGCCATTATCCCTACAGTCTTAGATGCTTTATCATCCATAAGGTGATATAGTTTTGATAAAGCCCTCTCACGGTAACTGATCAGTGTGAAGCTCCTCGGCTCGTGGTTCAGAATACAATACAAAGACAATACGGTGGCCTGTCTGTGACGCATGCCTGATTTAGTCTGTATTCTGCATTGACGAGTGATTAGATGAGTGTAATTCTTCTGCCTTCTGCTTCATTTGCACATTATTTGACTAAAGATACATTATGCACATTGTGACACATGGTGCAAAAAAGCTACCTGTGTATTGTCATTTACTTTTTATCTATTATCTGGTGTTAAACTGCGTTATACTTGTTTGTGTGTCGGTAATCTGAGTCGCCAGATGTTTTCGCCAGCTCTCGCTTATAAACGGGAGGGGGAGCGGTCTGTGAGCGGCCTGAGAAGCAAGGAAGGGGAGACGGGGGGCGGTGCGGGGGGACGCAAGCCTTGCATGAAAAACAGGCAGGCGTCTGTGACTCTCCTCTCTCTGCAATCGACTACACAGTGTTGCCATGTCTGCTTATTATAAGCGACTTTGAGTGAGGCTTAGATGTGGATTGCGCTGTGTTAGATAGTTGCTTGTTTTGGGATTGCTTCCTAAATGTTTTTTAAACCAGTGTATCCCAAACATTTTCATGTCAAGGACCCCCAAATGAATGAAACTGTCCACGTACTGTATCCCCAGCAGAAAACAATTAGTGCTGGGGGGACCCTGGTACCAGATTTGTGTTGCTAAAATGTTTCAAAGCCAAGACAAATTCTCTCACAATTTCTTTAGAAAACAGCCGATCTACAAGCTCACAACGCACCCCATCGCAGATGCAGATTGGCTATTTTCAAATAGCCGAAGTACTGTATGTAGGTTTAAAGTCTGATCGACTACACCGCTGGATTTCCGCCAGGCACATACAGTACATATCGTTGTTGTCGTCGTCTGAAAACCTTGTATGTCCAAAACCGTTTGTTTTGTATTTATCATTTTAAAAATGATTTAAACAAGTGAAAACAGCCGATCTACAAGCACACAACCGAGGCGTTGTGTGCTTGTAGATCTGCTGTTTTCACTTGTTTTGTACGACAGCCTTGTATGATGAAGCAGGGCTTTACTTTGAGAAAAAAAAAATACAAATTTGAAACTTGGAGATACCAGGTTTCTGCCCGGCAGTGACGATATGGAGAGTGTGTGCGTACACTCCACTGTGTGCTTTGACAGGCATTGATATAGAGGTCAGTGGGTCACGGGGCTGGTGTTCGCTCAAGCGGGAGCTCGTAAAAACAACGACAACACGAGGATGGAATGCACTCTCATAGAAAGTAATTTAGGACTCCCGAATGCAATCTAGAAGATCCTTGGTTTTCATAGCCACATAGAGGGTTTCTGTGTACACACGGGCGTACACATATCGTCACTGTCGGGCAGAAAACTCGCATCTCCAAGTTTCAAATTTGTAATTTTTTTCGCAAAGTAAAGCCCTGCTTCATCATACAAGGCCGTCGCACAAAAGTAGTGAAAACAGCCGATCTACAAGCACACAACGCCTCGCCGCGAGGCGTTGTGTGCTTGTAGATCGGCTGTTTTCACAGGTGCAACATCAAATGAGGTCTGATAGAGAGGAACAAACAGTCTCAAGATATCGTACCACCTTCTCTTTCTCTGCTTCCTCAGTTAATACACACACATACTGCAAGCACGCACACACACGCACACGCACACACACACACACACACACACACACACACACACACACACACACACAGGCACGCACGCAGTCTGTCTTGTATTTATCTCTCCGTCTCTGTCCTCTGTCCATCTCCTTTGTATTCTCAGCGCAATATCCGTTTGTTTATGTCATCTGTAATTGTTTGGCTCAAGTCTCTCTCTCTCTCTCTCACTGTCTCCCCCTCCCTCTCTCTGTCTCACCCTCTCTCTACCTCTCTCTCTCTCTCTCTCTCTCTCTCTCTCTCTCTCTCTCTCTCTCTCTGTCTCCATCTCCTTTCCTCTCAAGGACCTTCTCCGAGAGGCCTGCAGGAGCTCAGCAGTGGTGGAAAAAGTACTCAATTGTTTTGCTAGTAAAAGTATCAATACTGCAATATAGAAACACACTGTTACAAGTAGAAGTATGGAATTCAAAATGTACTTGAGTAAAAGTATAAAAGTATTGGCATCAAAATGTACTTAAAGTACCAAAAGTAAAAGTACATGTTTGAAAATAGCAGATCTACAAGCTCACAACGCGTCGCGATGCGACGTGTTGTGAGCTTGTAGATCGGCTATTTTCAAATAGCCAAGGTATAGAATAGGGCTAAAGTGCATTAATGTATGTTTTATAATATAATCATTTATATCTGCAAAGTAACTAGTAACTAAAGTTTTCAAATAAATGTAGTGGAGTAAAGGTACAATATTTGGATCCGAGATGTAGTGGAGTAGAACTAAAAGTATTGGAAATTGGACATACTCAAGTAAAGTACAAATATCTCAAAATTGTACGTAAGTACACTACTTAAAGGCCCGCTGACACGCCCCAAAATAATAATAGTATGATCACGTGGTCTCTCTGAAAACGGTCTGAAACAGTCTGAAACTCATGTAACAGTGTAATCTCCCCCTCGCTCCCCAACAACAGCCGACCAGTACAGTAAGTAGACTTTTTAAAGTGACAGTACCCCTTTAGGTGGCAGTACCCATTTAAAGGACAACTTTAGTTTTTTTACAACAAGGCTTCATATTTTAGATTGTAATTAAAGAATATAAAAGATGAGTGTTAAACTTATTTCATTTACTTCTTTCTATGGTTTTAGAGATTCTTATTTCAGTGGTTGGGGGCATGCGTACAAGTGGCTAAATATGTCATTTTACACAGAATAAGCCCATTCCCAAGATAAAACGCAACCTTTCATGGTTGGATGTGACTTATGGGGGGTAAAAGTGTTACTGTAAATAGCAATAAAGAAACTGCTGGCTTATTGTGTCTAAAAAGACATATTTAGCCACTTCTACGCATGCCCCCATGCGTCCGCATGCCCCACATTTTAGCGATAGAACAAATGAAGCAAATGAAAGCATTTTAACACTCACTTTTTCATTTCTCTAATTGCAATCTAAAATATGAACCCTTGTTGTAAAAAAACAAAGTTGTCCTTTAAGTAAATGTACTTAGTTACTTTACACCACTGCAGGTGAGTGGGAGGGCCTGTGGTATTGACGGGCTGCCAGTGGAGCTGCAAGAGGACTTGTGGCAGGTGGTGGGCGGAGTCTCGCTCTCAGTTTAGCCAGAGCCGGAGGCTCACCGTTGATGAGCTGCAGGAGAGCAGGTGTGACCTTGCTGCCAAAAAAAGGATGACCCCCAGAAGGAGGTGGAGGAACTGGCGCCCCCTGTGGCACTGCTCTGCGCCGACTATATGAACTCCTTCTGCAAATCTCTGGCAAGCCATTCTCTCGAGACAGAGTCTGTAGCTATAAGAGGGACAACCCGAGTGGGCGTTCCCTTTTCTTTGACGATTGCTAGCCAGATTGCTGGCAAGCTGACTGAAGGAGGTGATCATGCATGGGACCAAGCTTCTCGGCTCGTGGTTTAAGAAAGCTGTTGTTTCCCAAACAGTGGGTCGGGACCCATTTGTGGGTCACGGACCGGTTTTTAGGGGTCACGACTCGAGGAAAAAAATAAAAAAATAAAAAAATATATATAAATATTTATATATATATATATTTTTTTTTATGTATACATTGTAAAACAATCAAACAAATCCAAGCAATTCCATAAAGAATAATGAAGAAGTAGTGAAAATAGCCAGTCTACAATAGAGATGTGCCGATTGATCGGTAAGTGATCGCGATCGGCCGATAATGCCTCTATCGGCTTTGATCGGTATCGGCTTTGACGATCTACAAGCTAGATCAGCTATTTTCGCAATATTTATCTGGGGGACTGAATGTAACCTCGGCTTCAACTCCTACGAGTTGTATTTGAGCGTGCAGTCTCCTAATGTTTACACTTATATACAATGTCAATGTTTTGTAAGAAGAATCATTATATAAATGCTGCTACAGTAATACAAAAAAAAAAAGTATGGATTTGACGCTGTGATCGGGAATATCGGTATCGGCAGATACTGATTCCAGTTGATCGGTGATTGTATCGGCCCCAATCTCAATCGGATCATCTCTAGTCCCCAAGCTATTTTCATAGTATACTGTAGGTATATTACTAGTATAGGTCCCGGGCAAACATATAATTTGTCTTTTGGGTCTCGAGCTAAAAAGTTTGTGAACCACCGGTTTAGAATATAATACAAAGACAAGATGGTGGCCTGTCTCGTCTGTGACTCTCTTCTCTCTGCTATCGACTACAGGTTTGCCATGTGTGCTTGTTATAAGCATTTTCAAATATCCGAAATATAGGGTTCAAGTTCTCATCATGAAGCCTATAGTCGCTTCTTTTGCGCTTGTTTTCATGGACCGTAATGAGTCCTTTGTGTTCCACCAGGGTTTTATTTTTGCCAAGATTGAGACATTGCAGGGACGTGCTGGCCATTGGGAAAAGCAGGACAACTCCTGAACGGCCGGTTCATTCCCGGCCGATCCAGGCCGGCCATTAGAAAAAATAAAAATAAAATAAATTCGCAAAGCAAAGCCCTGCTTCATCATACAAGGCCGTCGCACAAAAGTAGTGAAAACAGCAGATCTACAAGCACACAACGCCACGCGGTGCGAGGCGTTGTGTGCTTGTAGATCGGCTGTTTTCACTAGTTTAAAATCATTTTTAAAATGATAAATACAAAACAAACGGTTTTGGACACACAAGGTTTCCACCCGACAACGACGAAATATAACTCATGTACAGTAATTGGCCCACTGGCTTGTCACTTGTCATGTTCTGAAATGGCAAATCTTTGAGTAGCAGCAGCGCTATAGAGAGAGATCTCTCTCTATAGCGCGCAATGAGTGCCTCTCCAACTCTTTTTCCCAGGCTGAATCAGGGGCCCAGCATGTCCCTGAGACATTGACAGTGTTTTGAAGGTTTCTCACCGCTGTGCATTCTACAATGAGAGAGACTGTGTGTGAGACTTCAACCACTGTTTTCATCTTTTTGGATTGATTGTTTTTAGATCAATGGTGAAAATTGTTTTCAAAGTTTCAAAGTCTTTTTCCGAGCCTTTGTTTTCTTGTTGTTTCATGGTTTGTCTTGTCCTTTCTTTTGTGTGGATGTTTTTAATTGAATGTATTGGTCTCTACGAGTAAAAGGGGCCTTTGAATAGAAAAATGTGCGCTTTTGTCTGTGTATATTTTACCGCATTTTCGTTGTGAGGATGGGGTCGGGAGAACTCCAGAAATCTATGAAGAGGGGCAACTATAACAGAAATCAACCAAACCAGGTAGGTAAGATTTAGGATAAAAGGCAAATAAAGCGCAATGTTGATTTATCCTGGAATTATCCTTTAACATCACCCTGGCCATCGGCATCTGCAGTAGCACCCAAGTAATGGACTTGGGCACTACATCTAGTTGGAAAACTGTTTGCCTCGCCATCAACAGCCCCTGAGGCTGGTTAGAGAGAGTGGCTAAATACCTAGGCAAGTTGGGTGTGACCATGCCCTTCACTGAGTGACATCATAAGTTAATATGACAAGTCAGAATGGCTCTTACAGTATCTATCCTCTCTCTTTCTCTCATTTCGGTCTCTCTCAGTTTGCCACTAGCATTTTCTCTTCCATTATATTTTAATGTCCTCTGTTGTTCTCTAAAAAGTTGTATCTTTCCCATCCCTCGTCTTCTGTCTTTCCCCTTGGCACTTTTCTCTCTCTCTCTACTCTTGTTGCCGAAGATCACACACACCTACACCCACACCCACATCCACATCCACATCCACATCCACATCCACATCCACACCCACCCACACACAAGCATGCACACACAGTGCATGCAGTATCTTTTTTTCCCCCTCTCTCACTATCCCTCACTCTCTCACACACACACATACTCACACAGATACGCACGCACTGTACACGCGTACGTAAATACGCACGCACACGCAAACAGACACACACACTCTCATGCACGGATGCACCATGCGAGCGTGCACGCATGGTGCATCGTCTCTGAGGACAGAGGGCCTCGGGGTGCCGTGGAGCAATGCATGCTGGGATGTGACTGACTGGGGGCTGCTGGGACCGGGAATTGATTTGAACCCTGGGACAGAATGTGGCATCACAATAAACCACACACACACACACACACACACACACACACACACACACACACACACACACACACACACACACACACACACACACACACACACACACACACACACACACACACGCAGCAATTAGCAATTAAAAGTCTTGGGGGAGGGCTGGGGGCAACTCTTTATTCAAGGCCATATTGTGTCAGACAATAAATTCTATTCAATAAATTATTAAAGAGAGAAAAGTTAGGAACATTTTAGAAATGGGGTTGGGGACCCACCTGTCCCTGTATCGCCTTGTCACGCACGCACACGCACACGCACACACACACACACAGACACCATCTGGGCTGGTTCCCCGCAGGACTTTATACCACCCAGCGCCACATAAAAAGTGTATTTTCTACGCTCTGTTGGTTGGTTGAGCGGAACAGAGGAAGGAGGAGAAAAAAATTAAGCCGTAGAAAGACTTGGGATACAAACGCACGCACTCACACACACACGTATGTACGAATGCACGCACACATATAGACGTTTTCAATCTGTAAACAAAAACGCAGCTAACCATGAACGATTTTGTTTGACGGCTTTACAAATAAGTATCATCTCAAGATGGATATTCCCATGTCAGCCGAAACGGTTCAGATGACACAAAGAAAGAAATGCGAATATCAGTTCACAGCAAAGAGCTGGGTTGAGAGAGATGCCACTTGTATTTAATGTTGCACTTGACAAGAGTGTGAATGTAAGTGGCATAAAGGCCTACCACGTTTGGCAGTCATGGAAAGATGCGAGTCAACTGTAAGAGAAGAACTCTACCCTCTGGCGTCTGGCATTTAGTTTTAAAATGCAAAATGACGCTCCCATTTCGTCAGGGCTGCTATGGCCGGCATTAAGGGATTGAAGCCAATGACAAAACGTGACAACATGACCAAATTGTTTACAGAGTATTTTTTTGTATAGCGAAGGGTTGAAATATTTTTGCCGTTAGGACAGATGGCGTTCCAGCCATGATCTGCATGGAAACAGAGGAGCTATGAAGTTACATTATGAAAGAACATCCGCACGCTTGAATCTGAGTTCACGAGAAGATTTGCTGCATTTCTTAAGTACCTCTTGATGCCCTTTCCCACTGGGAGCGATAACCATAAAGATAACGATAAAAAAATATAATTTTCAATTGAAGTGGATGTCAGCGTCCACAACGATAAAGCCGTCATAATTGATGTGAACGCCGACATATCGTTATCTTTATCGTTATCGGACCCAGTGGAAAAAATAAGAGAACAACGACTTATAGAAGGCAGTTGTAGAATTGGCCTCAGGTATAAAATTAATGGCCTTGCCAGCTTTGAAGGACTCCTGAAAGGTCCAGCACTCTGGATGACTATGTGCAGTGGTGGTAAAGGTACTCACATATTTTACTTAAGTAAAAGTATCAATACTGCAATGTAGAAATAATCTGTTAGGCTGCCCTCAGACCAAAATACCTACGAGAGTGGAATCCGCGTTCCGCCAATGCATTTCAATGAGAAGGCGGCGGTTTCATGTCAGTGGAGGATATCTGAGCTCTGCGCAGACCTTGCGTTTATGCTGGAGCAAAGAAATTCTCCACGCAGATTCTGGTTTCCCCCCCTGTCCAATCGGGTGAGTCGAAGCCGAAGGCGTAACATTCTGAGAATCAGGAAGGGACTGGGAGATGTTTTGTTTTGATCAAGAGTCTCATGCACCCAAACTCTTCTCTTTTTAGCTTGTTGCATCTCCCCTTCCAATAAAGCAAGGGCGAGTACCCTTCGCCTGTCCATTATAGAGTTGACACGTAAAAGATGATGAGGATCGCTACGCTAGTGTAACAGGCTACAGGGAGGGAGGGCGGTGCGGGAAGTGAGTGACAGGGGCGTCACTGGCTTTGGGACGGAATATGCTCTCTGCGTTTTTTGCCAGCCGCGCACCAGAAGAGTTTATCCACTGCCGACCATATTTTGGTCTGAGGGCACCCTTACAAGTAAAAGTCCGGAATTAAAAATGTACTTGAGTAAAAGTATGAAAGTGTTAAAGAATGTAGTTAAAGTACCAAAGGTAAAAGTACAAAATGTTTGAAAATAGCAGATCTACGAGCTCACAATGCATTGTGAGCTTGAAGATCGACTATTTTCAAATAGTCAAGGTATAAAATAGGGCTAAATTGGTTTATGTATGTTTTATAATATTATAATTTATATCTGCAATGTAACTAAAGTTTTCAAATAAATGTAGTGGAGTAAAAGTACAACATTTTGATCTGAGATGTAGTGGAGTAGAAGTAAAGGTATATAAATACTCAAGTAAAGTACAAATACCTCAACATTGTACTTAAGTACAGTTACTTTACACCACTAAGTGTTTGCGGTAGAGTTGGGAAACCACTGCAGTGAGAAATCACTGAAGCAGCATCTGCAGCTGCTGCTGGACATCGGAACCAGAGAAATGTTTGCAGACTCAGGAAAGTTGCATTCGCCTTTGTTATCAGTCCTCAGCAGGGACGTGCTGGCCATTGGGAAAAGCGGGACAAAAAGTAAAATAAAATATCATTCTATTTTGGGGGCTGGGCAGAAACCTTGTATCTCCAATTAAGTTTCAAATTTGTACATTTTTTCGCAAAGTAAAGTCCTGCTTCACCATACAAGGCCGTCGCACAAAAGTAGTGAAAACAGCAGATCTACAAGCACACAACGCGAGGCGTTGTGTGCTTGTAGATCGGCTGTTTTCACTAGTTTAAATCATTTTTAAAATGATAAATACAAAACAAACGGTTTTGGACATACAAGGTTTCCACCCAACGACAAAATATAACTCATGTACAGTACTTGGCCCACTGGCTTGTCACTTGTCATGAAAAATGAAATGGAAAATCTTTGAGTGGCAGCAGCGCTATAGAGAGAGATCTCTCTCTACAGCGCGCAATGAGGGCCTCTCCAACTCTTTTTCCCAGGCTGAATCAGGGGCCCAGCACGTCCCTGGTCTTCAGGTCAACATACCTCTCTGAAAGTCCTCTCGGACACGAAGGACATGCTCTGCCCCTCCCGCAGGCGCTTGACTGTTGACCACTCAACTACAACCCCAGATAACAAAGCTCAGCAAAGGGAACAAGGCCAACAATCACACTGACTGCAAGCGGCATCGGTTTATTTATTTTTTAGTAGGCTTTAGTAGCCTAGTAAAGGCTACACGGCCCCTTAAATTGCTTTACTTAATCTCAGGAAGATTTTGCAAGGCTCCATGAATAATTCTGGCTTGGGATTCTGGCAGATTAGTGGGGTTATTGCTCTGAGATGTTGTTGCTAGTATTCATGTACAGTGTATGGACAACCAATATCTGTTGGAAATATATTTTCATCTTGATATAGTGTCATCAGTGTCGCAGTGGAAATAAGACTTAATAAGGCTTATTGTGTTTTAATAAGGCTTAGTGTGTTTTCATCCTCGGTGATGCATGGCCTGTATGTCAGAGAGCGCTCTTGTCACCAAATCAATCAATCAATCAATCAATCAATCCGGACGTTTAAGCGTTGAATGTATAATGGACCACAAAGAAAACAAATTTGTGTCATCCATTGTGTGTGTGTTTGTGTGTTTTTAACTTATTGTACGGCCTGCAACTTTAACAATCATCAATTAAGTATTCAATCAATCAATCAATCAATCAATCAATCAAACAAACAAACAAACACAAAACTGAGCTCCAGGAGTGAGCATGTTCCACATTGGTGGAGCTTTTACAGCCTTGCTCTGCAGTAGGCTATATACTGTAGCCCTCTATGAGTGTGTGTGTGTGTGTGTGTGTGTGTGTGTGTGTGTGTGTGTGTGTGTGTGTGTGTGTGTGTGTGTGTGTGTGTGTGTGTGTGTGTGTGTGTGTGTGTGTGTGTGTGTGTGTGTCCGTGTTGCGTGCATGCATGTGTGTCTCAAAGCGCGGGTGCCCAGTGGCCCTTAGGGGATCAACCTGCAGTGAAGACAATTCTACTGCCATGTCTCTCTCCTAATCTATGCTCTTAACGCTCACTTCATTCTCTCCTTCAACAAGGAAAGAAATCCCCTTCAGGATCCATGAAAAAACATTCTTTGATTATATTACAGATCCATCCACACAAGATTAGTCTAATAAAAGTAAAGACAATATGGTTAAACCTCTATTTACGGTATTTGGACCTACTGTAGGTCGTCGGGACAATTCGTTCTTAATCACAGCACATCCATCAAGTCAGCTCAGCCAGACACGTGCACACATAGACATCAATGAGGGCTTGAGCCCCTGCCCTTTTATCTGTCTGTAAAAAGTGCCCTCTCCAGATCATGAATGCAGTTTTTACTATGGTGAAAGAAATGCAAATGTCCTCTTTCCATGCCATACCTGAAGGCAGCATTCAAGAGGATTGCCTTGTCCAAACTCTCCTAAACTTGAATACAGCAGCTTATGTTGAAAGAATTGCCCTCTCTGTGTGGAAATCCGTGCCGTTACGCCACATCTCCAGAATTCACTTGATTATGCTTAGTTCAGTGTGGTATCAAGCACCGAAAATAGAGGACCTCCAAGCTCACAACGCATCGCGCGAGGTCTGCTATTTTCGATATTTCCACTAAAAGGACCTTTTAGAAATTTCAGCCCCTGCCTCTCTAACATTCTCTGCTAGCTCGGAGTGCTTGCATTCGGCGTAGGGGTGGGCGATATGGCGATAATTATCGTCTCGGCGATACAGCTTTGCCACGATAGGCCATTTCAGAATATCGTTTCTCTCGTGATACAAACAGTCATTTAGAAAAGGCTCTGGACAGCGAGTGCACGTTCCATGAGTCGCAGCTCTATTGCTTAATTCATACTTCTATAGTACGGTGGTGTAATTCGCCAAAAAGAACAGATCTACAAGCTATAACGTGTCGCGGCTCAACGTGTCATATAGTTTGAGGATCTGTCCCCTGCTTTCACGGCCCCTCCCCCGTGCAGCACGCAGACAGGCTACAGAGTGTCTACAGCACTGACTGAGTTGTGATTGTGTGCAGGAGCACGGCACAGTGGTCCACGATTTAGTTTCACTTTCACGGGACTTAAAGCAGTGATGCAGCTTGGCCTGCATTCTTTGAAGCATAATGGATGCATTAAACTAACAGGACGCAAACTACTTATCCGTCCTGCTATCGCTTTCAGCCATCTCACTGCTTGCAAAGCTGAACTGTGCTGGAGTCTCATCCATAGCTGTGTGTTCTGGCAGTATTGATGAGATGATTTAGATCACCTTGTAAATCCATGCTTCTGTTTTTATTAACTATAAACAAGTAGCTATTTGCTGCTATTTGTAAAGTGCTTATGTTTTCACCATTGATGCATGCGTGTGTCGTCGCGAATCGCGGTGAAATCGTCGCGTCTATTTTGCGTCTATTACATAATTGGCTTAGTTATAAAAACCATGCCATTATTGTTAGTAGAAAAGCGAAAAGCTAGGATGATAATGAGTGAGTAATTCTCTAAAAATAAAGCTTGTATCATAACAAACCTCCTGACTTTGGTTGGTCATAAGGTAATTTGTTTTCCCTCAAGTTTCAATGGTAAGGCATGGGTTGTTGTCAACCTGTGGGTCGAGACCCCCAGAGAGGTCCCGCCAAATTGTTTTGAATATAGCCGATCTACAAGCTCACAACACTCAAAAAACATTTCAAGGGAACCCATAAAACATTTCTGGGACCCATTTGAATGACCTGAACCATCATCACACCAACTAGTAAATATTTTGAGGTAAAAAATGATAATTGTTTAATAAAAAATCTGAATGTTATCATTAAAAAAAAACATAGATTAGGCTATCTATCTTTCTATCTGCAGCATAAAAATGAATAGATTATCTATAGAATATCTGTGTGGGTCTAATAAACCAACCATAAGGTAATTTGTTTTCCCTCAAGTTTCAATGGTAAGGCATGGGTTGTTGTCAACCTGTGGGTCGAGACCCCCAGAGAGGTCCCGCCAAATTGTTTTGAATATAGCCGATCTACAAGCTCACAACACTCAAAAAACATTTTAAGGGAACCCATAAAACATTTCTGGGACCCATTTGAATGACCTGAACCATCATCACACCAACTAGTAAATATTTTGAGGTAAAAAATGATAATTGTTTAATCAAAAATCTGAATGTTATCATTAAAAAAATCATAGATTAGGCTATCTATCTTTCTATCTGCAGCATACAAATGAATAGATTATCT
Source organism: Nannobrachium achirus (assembly GCF_963921795.1). Lineage (NCBI taxonomy): Eukaryota > Metazoa > Chordata > Actinopteri > Myctophiformes > Myctophidae > Nannobrachium > Nannobrachium achirus. The sequence goes on along the minus strand of NC_137827.1, from coordinate 15,024,907 downwards.
ATAGAATATATGTGTGGGTCTAATAATCATAATAAACCTAAAAACTCGCATAAAACAGTATCGTGATAATATCGTGTATCGTGATACTGCATGAAGCATATCGTGATAATGCTTTTATCCAGTATCGCCCACCCCTAATTCGGCGTCAGTCCCTATAGGCTCTGTGTCTCACTCAGCCACTGGTGAGCTCACTGGTACAGTAAATGAGAGGAGAAGACAGGAGACTGACAACGTGCCTGAGGAGAGAGCAACAGCTACTGAAGCAGAGGTAATGATATATTGACGGCGAGACTCGGCGGCAGAGACCTTTCTACAACAAAGATGAGCCGGCAACAGTGCCCGCGAGGAAGGGGTCGATTCAGTTCATTCAATTTCAGCAGCGATGTGGCCAATAAAAAAAACAATATTACAGTATGAAGACGAAAACCTTCCATTTTTACCAGTTTAAAGGGATCCCTGGCTAATAGGACAAATATGCCTTAATACATTATAATTGTCCTCTGTAACTACAATGTCAAATTAAAAACACCTCAATTATTTTATTTCTTCTAGGAATAGCTAATCTTTCACTCAATAGGGGAAATGCCCGTCGCAAGTTGATGATGTCATAAATGTCATGTGTGATCTATCCCTATGGAATTGATGGCATGCATGTGCAAATAAAAACAAACGTAATACTTCCTATGGTTAATATGAGCATCAAATCAATATTTCAAATGTGTTTGTGTTTTTTTTTTGCACATGCATTCCATAGGGATAGATCACACATGACATTTATGACATCATAGCTATTTCTAGAAGAAATACAATAATTGAGGTGTTTTTAATTTTACACGTTAGTTATAGAGGACAAATATAATATATTAAGGCATATTTGTCGTATTAGCCAGGGATCCTTCTAACGGCAACCAGGTTATTGGGAATACTAGTTACTGTCCAGGTTCTAGAGCTTCCAGACCCAGCCCTGTAGGCCAGTGTTTCTCAAGAGTTTTAATTTCAAGGATGGTTTGGTAAGCAATAGGCCACGCCGGAGCCCATAACTTGGGGAGTGTACAAATTGAACCAAATGGAAGGGTTCTCAGAGTTAGAGAGTTTCAATGGTCCATTTGGTTCCTAATTATTAATCATTTAGCTAGGGACCCCCTGGAACCCCCTTAAGGACCCCTGCTGGGAGAACCACTAACTGTTTATTACACTAACACTTTATTTACACTACATCTAGGGCCAGATGAATGAATCCGGCCCAATCAATGTTAGCAATGACTGTAATTTCAATGCAGATTAAAAACACATTTTAATGCTGCAGTTGTGGTCATCAGTTTGTAAATATTGTCGTGTTCTACCAGAGTCGAAGAAACGGTCCACTTATAGTCTGTTCTGTGACGCACGACTCGCTTGTGACAATTACACTCTTACAATGGACTGTTATCAAAACATTACGCCTAAAGGTTTTGGACTTAATTAGTAGATCATGTACTGCATGCATGAATTATACTGTAAGTGGAAAGTCTCTGAACACATGCACGCACACACGCACGCACGCACGCACGCACGCACGCACGCACGCACACACGCACACACACACACACACACACACACACACACACACACACACACACACACACACACACACACACACACACACACACACACACACACTAAAAGGCTGGCCTGCATATACAGGTATACTGTAAACACATACAGTACACACACTCACACGCTCGCACGCACACAAACGCAAACATACTCATTATAAGCAAAGCATGTCACATTCAAAAAAGCAGGAAACTGCGCGTTCCCCTAATGAAAGCAGGAAGCCAGGGCTTCACAGTTCCATTTTGGCTGTTGCAAGCCAGCTGAATAAAGCTGTGATTTATGAGCAGGTCCTTCATCAACCTGTATGTTTATGAATATGACATTTGGCCGTGACTTCTCCCATCTGCACGGAGTAAACTCTCTATTCATGAGTTCCTAACCATCCAGATATTAAATACAACAATGGGAGGGATACAAGTAAAACAAAATAACACCCAATGTGAAGTGAGCGGTGGTCGGGCTTGCATAACGTCTTCAGACTAGGATTTGAGTCTAGGATGTACAGGGTATGCTACACACACACACACGTTTTGCTATGGCAAAACGCTGAGGAAAAAGGCTACAGACATACAAACATGATGCTACGTACACACATTTTACTATGGCAAAAGGCTGAGGAAAAATGCTACAGACACACGCACAGCCACTCTTAGGAGCGGTTTACCACCGCTCAAAAAAAAACCGACAAATAAGCAAATAAGCACAGGTTAGTTCTGTGCTGACACCTGAATTTCCTGATCAATAAGGCTTTATGTCTGTCTGTCTGTCTGTCTGTCTGTCTGTCTGTCTGTCTGTCTGTCTGTCTGTCATAACAGGTTTGCATGAAGTTGTGGGTATGAGATGCTTGCATTTGGACATGTGTGTTGTATACATGTGTGTTATTGATGATGTTTATAAAGATCAAAGATGTCCATTCAGAGACAAGCCTACTGTAAACTGCCCAACATCCTCTCACAAAGGACTCGCACAGCGAATGTGGGCCATCAGAAACCTGACACTTAATATTTCGAATCACAACCTTTGTCTGGTCATACAAACATAACTGACACAAGGAATTCAAAATCAATGCGTAATATACCAATGCCGATTGTCGGAATATTTGAATGACAGAAATCTTAGAGAAAGATGGAGGATGACAATGAATGTGTATGAGAAAGACAGGGAGGCAGCCAGTAGAGCGATTACAACTCAACATGTTGCGTTGTGAGCTTGTACTGTAGGTCGGCTATTTCCACTATTAATGTTATAAATTAATGTCACGAATTATAGAAATATATCTCTGCTGTCGGGCCACTCCAACAAGTTCATTTTCCAGAAAGTGAGAAAACGTTGAGCTCAAGTAGACTTAGGAGGTTTTGGCCGAATCCCTTTATAGTACTTTCCATTGGTATAATATTTTTTTTAACAAACACACAGATGTAAAGGGTGTTCCATAGCACTGATTTATGAGAAGAAGAAAACATTTTTTTAACTGGTTTTGGCCCAACAGTAACATATACAGTACACAGAATGCAACTGTTAATCACAATTCTTTTTTGTGACAATTAATCGTAATTTAAAATGTCATAATCGTGACAGCCATACTAGTCTTTTTCAGTCTAAATAATTTACTATCTTACTCTGAAAACTTGAGGGTTAGTATAAAGTAGAACATTGTCAGCCCACAGGATATACTCCTGTTAAAACTACCCATCACCACATCAGACAATTGCTTTTCACACGGCCAAGCCCTCAGTGGTTCCCAAACTTTTTAGAGACGTTTGATGTCTCCCTGTGACTCAAACTAGTGAAAATAGACGATCTAGAAGCTCACAACGCGTCCTTGTCACCTTGTCACTGTGCTTTAAGCAGAAATAACTATGCCTAAACCTAACCATAACCACTAAGCCTAAACTCACAAAAAACAATGCCTAAACTTAAAGGTAAACTTCCACCATATCTTCATATAATTGGCCCTTGGTCTGCCACGGGGTCTCCTCCCAGGGGGCCATGCAGCAAGGACCTCCCTAAGGAGACGCTAACCGGGAACCACCCAATTCCCAAGCGGCTTTCGCCCTTGCATGTAGAATTCATACTAGGGATGGGACGATGCGCGATATTATCGTTTATCGTGATAAAAAACACTCACGATAATCGTATTGTGGAGATTTAATTTATCGTGATATCGTCCTCCGTCATGCAATGGGATCAATTCAGCTTTTATTTGCCGAGCTGCATATCTGGTACCACCTAAACCCCCTATAATGGGTAAAAGGTACTTATAATATACGTACTTGATACAGTCTTTTTTTCACTCTCTATCAAATGTCTTTTCCCAAAAAATAGCCGATCTACAAGCTCACAACGTGTCGCAATGCGACGGGTTGTGAGCTTGTAGATCGGCTATTTTTTGACAAATGTTCCACCCCAGGATAATTTTGATTATCGCGATAATATCATAATTTTTATTTTGTCACAATAATCGTGATATGAAATGTTCATATCGCCCCATCCCTAATTGATACCAGGCAGAACGGTGGATTGACAGACGGTCGTGGGTGCGTATCACCACAGCACCATAAACCCTACAACGTAACGTCTTTAATGTGCCTGTGTTTATGGTGAATCATAAACCGTCCACTGTCTCACCGTTGGCAAAGCATTGCTAATGTTTCCATTTAAAATGCAAATGCGCTCCAAAACACATTAATCTTACATGAATAAGTAGTCCATAAATCCTCACACAGCCAATTAAAAAAAAGGGAATCAATGAATCAATCAACAAATTAAAACAGCAGCATGATCGATACAAAGGCTCTGGGCAGCGCAGGTTGCTTTTGCTTGAGAGATAATTATATTAATACCATGGAAATGAGGCAGAATCGTTTCAAAATGCAGGACTCTCTCTTTTCTTTTATGGTGCAAAGCAATAACCTCACTGCCGATGCTGAATGCAGTAACTATAGCCAGTGATCCGGCAGAAATGTGGCCCTCGCCAACCCCGCCATAAATCTTCTGTGACTATACGGTATATTAAGTGTCAGGTGCCAAGCAATCCTCCCTCCTTACAGAGAACTTATAGGCCTCACATGTGAGAGCCAAGGGTCATAAAGACCCACATATCATCTCCTCTCAGCCCCAAATAGTCTACTGGCATAAAACCGCGCCATTTCCATTGAAATGCATTGGCGAAATGGGGATGAAACCGCGCCATTCCCACTGAAATGCATTGGCGAAATGGGGATTCCACTCTCATAAGTATATTGGCCAAATTGCCACGGCATGAAACAAGCGCTTAAATCGCTTATTTAGTCTCATTAACGATGGCATGGATGTATTTGTAATGACAACTAGTAACAAATTCATGAAAAATAAAGACACTTTTGACCACAACAAATAGTGTAAAAATGAGAGCTACTAGGTTCTGCTGGGGAAACTGGACAACTGGGGTAACTGGACAAGAGGGGCATGCATGTGTGCCTAATAGACCCCATGGACAGTCACTTTGGATCAATATAAGCAGGAAAATGAGCCTAGAAGTGATTTAGGGCGGAGTTAATTGTTTAAGTAAATGTACTTAGTTACTTTACACCACTGCAGGAGGAGACCACCTCATTCTGTAGACAGAAGCAGAAGCAGGCCGCTGGGAACGTCATGTGTGATTCTAACGCTCACGCACGGACGTGGATATTTCCTCTGATCCTTTTCACATTCTCCCTTTGTAGTCCTCCGTCTATTTGTTTACGCTCGAGGATCGTTTCCCAGATCAATTAACCGTACTGGCGTTACTCAATAAAAAAAGGTCTCCCGGGGGCACTCTGACTGACGCTGTAAATTTCCATACGGTAATTTTATCACATGCATAAACTGAGTGATCATTGCCATACGCATTCAGGGGTAATTTTGGTAACCCTTTACTTTCCGGTACAGTAATTACATGGTAGTTACCACGTAATTACTTGGTAACCACCCCGTATTTACTGAGTAATAACTAGGTAATTACAAGGTAATTACAATGTATTTTACATAGTAATTACCTGGTGTTACCTGGTAATTCCCAGATACATTCCTGAGAACTACCAGGTAATTACTAGGTAATTTAAAGCATGTACCTGGTAATTCCATATTAACTACTTGGTAATACCCTTAGCAATTACTTAGTTTATTACCCGGTAGTTCCCTGGTATTTTCTTAGATACTACAAGGTAATTATTAGGTAATTATAAGTATTTTATTATGTATTTAGCATGTAATTATACTGTAACTACCTGGCAATACACTTAGCAATTACTAGGTTTATTACCCGGTAGTTACCTGGTATTTTCTTGTATACTACAAGGTAATTATTAGGTAATTATAAGTATTTTATTATGTATTTAGCATGTAATTATAGTGTAACTACCTGGTAATACACTTAGCAATTACTAGGTTTATTACCCGGTAGTTACCTGGTATTTTCTTGTATACTACAAGGTAATTATTAGGTAATTATAAGTATTTTATTATGTATTTAGCATGTAATTATAGTGTAACTACCTGGTAATACACTTAGCAATTACTAGGTTTATTACCCGGTAGTTACCTGGTATTTTCTTGTATACTACAAGGTAATTATTAGGTAATTATAAGTATTTTATTATGTATTTAGCATGTAATTATAGTGTAACTACCTGGTAATACACATAGTAATTACAAGGTATATTGCCTGGTATTTACCAGGTATTTTCTTTGATACTACCAGGAATTTATGAGTAGTTGCTTATGCAATTACTATATAATTACATGGTAACTACCATGTAATATACCTATTAATGTCTAGGTAATTCCTATGTATTTTCTTAGAAATTACTAGGTAATTACCGTTTAATTTCATGTTAACTATCATGTTATTTACCTGGTCCTTACCTTGATAGGTAACCCATTATAATCTGTGCATATACAAAGGTACTTACCTGGTATTTAGTTACCCAATAACTCCAAAAAGTATTTACAGGGAAATTACCCAGTAGTTACTGTTGGTTTGTACTGTAAAGTAAAGCGTGATCAATTCCATGACCTTACCTGGTAATTACTCAGTATTAACCCAATAACTACAAAAGGCATTTACATGGAAATTACCCAGTAGTTACTGTTGGTTTGTACTGTAAAGTAAAGCGTGATCAATTCCATGACCTTACCTGGTAATTACTCAGTATTTAGCCCATAACTAGAAAAATATCACATTACCCAAGACACTTGGACCGAAAATGCCCCCAAACTGACCAGTGTTCATTCATTTGCGTTCAGTGAATGCCAAGTCCTGGCTTTACAGTGTCTGTGAGTCTGCTTCTCCCCCTGAACAGCACACTGTATGTCAGGAGATAAGAATTCCCATCAAAAACCACCATTACCAGTCATCAAAAATTACATTAAGATGAATGCATATTATTTTTACACCTCCTCACTCAAGACACCTCGCTGGGACAGATATGCAAAAACAGGTGAGCTGCCAAAGCTTTAATCCAATGAATTTCTTATAAAACATAAAACATAATTACAAAAAAGTGTAAAATATTAACAGTCAGGTATTTTTTTATCAAGTAGAGATTTCTCTTAAAAAACAAAAAAAACAAAAAAAAAACAAGAAAACATCAATGATAAATAATAACTATATGCAACACCTGTGTCGTAAAGGTAGTATATGACAGTTACCAAATTACAGCATGGGGTTAGAGGTTGGGCAAGATAGGTTTGTCTACTGGAGCCAGAGAGGTAAATAATGAGACCAGATGCAAGTATAACCCGTGTCTGGACAATAATATAGTTACTAAAACTAGGCACTCAAAGAATGTGTGGACTAGGTAAGCAGAAGACTCTAGATTCGTGGAGGGAGATGGTTGCTGTTTGTACAACAGAATGAAGCACAATGAGACTGATCTAACTTTCAAAGGTAAGAGATAGATGTTTTTTTTTCTTTTGTTAGTTTCTCTGTACCTTTTAGTTTTATTTAGTAGCAGACAAAAAATAGTGAAACAACTGTCTACTTGTAAAATGTACCCAAAAAGAAATAAAATAAAATGAGGAGTATCTGAATGACCAAAATATGATTTATTTGTAACTCTCTATTTAATAGTGCGCTGTCCCTGGTTCCACAACGTTTTGGCTATTTATCTCTATTTTGTCTTGGTCTATTTTATTTTCTCTACTGACCTATTATTGTCTTTATGTTGTTTTGTTGTTTGGTTTTGCTACATTAAGGTAATCTATTATTGTTGTTAGCTGTCTGTATAATGTTCTTATAATGGAACCAGGGCTCTTATTTTAGTTGTTTAATTTTAAACTCAACTTGAACCCTTTGAAAAAATACCAAAACACTTCAATAACAAGTAAAGAAAAATGAATCTGAATTAATCCTATAAACAGTCTAAATTCGTATCTTCAATTCAGATCAATCAATTAGATGATAAATCAAATATCAACAAATTCAACATTTCAATTGAACAAAAAAAAAATCAAAGTCAAGTTACAATCAATATTTTCCTTTTTTTCCTCGCTCTCTTTTTTATCCTTCAGTTTGTTCTTCTGTTCGGTTCGTATGGTCAGTGGACCACTTGCTGCTGTTTACTTTTACTTAGATTTCTCTGGTGTGCAGGGATGAACCTGGCAACAGTACTTGTCCTACCACCATGTAGACAAAGGCACACTTTAACTCTTTCCTCTTCTTTCAGGTTACAGGTCGACTCTCAAGGGCCGCTCGCCAGTCTGCATGCTGCTTTAGGACTCCAGGAAGGATGAACAGGCTGCAGACGATTCCAGGATCCAACTATCAGTTCAATTCCAATAACCAAAAAACCCGGCCTTGAAAACAAAGCCAGAAGACTCATTAGTAGTCTTATTTGAAATAGCACCATGTTAAAACCCATAGGCCTATACTGTAAATCATCCCTTTGTCTTCATGTTTTCATCATAGATATATTCTGATTAAACTGAAGGTATAATTAACTACAGTTATCTTACTGAGTTACTGTCCCCCTTATTAAAGTGAAACCATCATAATAAACAAATGCTTCAAAAGTGTCATTTCCTATAACACCATGCTCACCATTAAATTACTTTTAGTGGTCTATTTAGTCAAGTGGAGCCTTACCAAGGGAGATGCTTCAAAGAACATTGCTGGGCTGCTGTGCAGTGAAATGTAGAAATAATCACTAGCAAAACAAAAACGTTTTTGCTAGTTTCTCTCGCGTCCAGCAGATTCCCAAGCGTGTCTATGAAGGGAGCGCTCGTTTTATGGTTAGATGTCACAGTTATCGTCCACGACATTAAGTTATTGTCCACGACATTACAAGCGGCGCGAAGGCCAGCGGACCTTGGTCCTGCTCTTCGCCCCCGAGCGCCGCAGGCGCGAGTGGCCGCGAAGAGCGGGCCAGGGCCGCGCAGCCGGCGGAGCGCCGCGCGAGTTACGAAGCCGTGGTGAATGCAATCGTTATATTTATGCCCAGGCCGTAAGGCCTGGGCAAGCGCACGATAAACGCAACGTTTGGTGCACCTCGCGCGGTCCAAGTGACTACAACCGAGCGCTCCCTACGTCCGGTTCAGCCAATCACAGGGGGCTTGGGGGAGACCGGAACCAGACCGGAACATGGACAGCCTTGGGCAGTCGCCAGACGCGTTTCTCTCTCAAAGCTTATTTCTAAATAAACCTTCTGGTTTTGCTCAATAAAGTCACTTCTCAATCAAAAATATCCGTTGCTCACTTCAAAAAGAATTATTTTCACTCAGACAATCCCACAGCTCCTGTCCTCTGTCTCATGCAGGCAAAGTCAAAAACAAGGAAGCATGTCTATATACTTCCTGGTCTGAAAAGCACCTGATTGGCTAACTCAGCCAACTCACAGCAAGCAATGTTCTTATTGGCTTACAAAACGCCCCCTTTTAGATTGACTGCTGCTCTCACCAATCACACTCCATGTCATGTTACCACCATCATTTTAACCCCTGAAATGCCAGTTCAGTTATTGTGCTGAAATGACACTGTGTTTAGATACATGTTGATATCCTATTTATTTGTTACAGAGTAGAAAATTGAGTAGAAAAAAAAAAACAACTGTTGAATTTATGTATTAAGTATTTGAAGTGAAACCTTATGTAACGACAACTGTGTGACTGATATTGTTTTAGACATTAACACAGAGATGCCTCTGGCCTTGCTTTATGCAGGTCAGTTCTTTTTTTTTTTTTTTTTTTTTTTTTTCAATTGGACACATCTGTTTGATGTTTGTGCACATTGTTTTATTTTCTATTATTTCTACTCCTACTAATTATATTTCATTCAATATAAAATTGAGACGGCCAACTCAAGTGACTTGTGTAACCCAGGGTTAAATGACTTAAGGATAAACAGAGAGAATAATTAAAACAATTTTCTACTCTGTAACAAATAAATAGGATATCAACATATTTACAAGTGACCTAAATATGTGCTGGAAAAACTAACCAACAAATAATCTAAACACAGTGTCATTTCAGCACAATAACTGAACTGGCATTTCAGGGGTTAAAATGATGGTGGTAACATGACATGGAGTGTGATTGGTGAGAGCAGCAGTCAATCTAAAAGGGGGCGTTTTGTAAGCCAATAAGAACATTGCTTGCTGTGAGTTGGCTGAGTTAGCCAATCAGGTGCTTTTCAGACCAGGAAGTATAGACATGCTTCCTTGTTTTTGACTTTGCCTGCATGAGACAGAGGACAGGAGCTGTGGGATTGTCTGAGTGAAAATAATTCTTTTTGAAGTGAGCAACGGATATTTTTGATTGAGAAGTGACTTTATTGAGCAAAACCAGAAGGTTTATTTAGAAATAAGCTTTGAGAGAGAAACTAGCAAAAACGTTTTTGTTTTGCTAGTGATTATTTCTACATTTCACTGCACAGCAGCCCAGCAATGTTCTTTGAAGCATCTCCCTTGGTAAGGCTCCACTTGACTAAATAGACCACTAAAAGTAATTTAATGGTGAGCATGGTGTTATAGGAAATGACACTTTTGAAGCATTTGTTTATTATGATGGTTTCACTTTAATAAGGGGGACAGTAACTCAGTAAGATAACTGTAGTTAATTATACCTTCAGTTTAATCAGAATATATCTATGATGAAAACATGAAGACAAAGGGATACAGTATAGGCCTATGGGTTTTAACATGGTGCTATTTCAAATAAGACTACTAATGAGTCTTCTGGCTTTGTTTTCAAGGCCGGGTTTTTTGGTTATTGGAATTGAACTGATAGTTGGATCCTGGAATCGTCTGCAGCCTGTTCATCCTTCCTGGAGTCCTAAAGCAGCATGCAGACTGGCGAGCGGCCCTTGAGAGTCGACCTGTAACCTGAAAGAAGAGGAAAGAGTTAAAGTGTGCCTTTGTCTACATGGTGGTAGGACAAGTACTGTTGCCAGGTTCATCCCTACACACCAGAGAAATCTAAGTAAAAGTAAACAGCAGCAAGTGGTCCACTGACCATACGAACCGAACAGAAGAACAAACTGAAGGATAAAAAAGAGAGCGAGGAAAAAAAGGAAAATATTGATTGTAACTTGACTTTGATTTTTTTTTGTTCAATTGAAATGTTGAATTTGTTGATATTTGATTTATCATCTAATTGATTGATCTGAATTGAAGATACGAATTTAGACTGTTTATAGGATTAATTCAGATTCATTTTTCTTTACTTGTTATTGAAGTGTTTTGGTATTTTTTCAAAGGGTTCAAGTTGAGTTTAAAATTAAACAACTAAAATAAGAGCCCTGGTTCCATTATAAGAACATTATACAGACAGCTAACAACAATAATAGATTACCTTAATGTAGCAAAACCAAACAACAAAACAACATAAAGACAATAATAGGTCAGTAGAGAAAATAAAATAGACCAAGACAAAATAGAGATAAATAACCAAAACGTTGTGGAACCAGGGACAGCGCACTATTAAATAGAGAGTTACAAATAAATCATATTTTGGTCATTCAGATACTCCTCATTTTATTTTATTTCTTTTTGGGTACATTTTACAAGTAGACAGTTGTTTCACTATTTTTTTGTCTGCTACTAAATAAAACTAAAAGGTACAGAGAAACTAACAACAAAAGAAAAAAAAACATCTATCTCTTACCTTTGAAAGTTAGATCAGTCTCATTGTGCTTCATTCTGTTGTACAAACAGCAACCATCTCCCTCCACGAATCTAGAGTCTTCTGCTTACCTAGTCCACACATTCTTTGAGTGCCTAGTTTTAGTAACTATATTATTGTCCAGACACGGGTTACACTTGCATCTGGTCTCATTATTTACCTCTCTGGCTCCAGTAGACAAACCTCTTGCCCAACCTCTAACCCCATGCTGTAATTTGGTAACTGTCATATACTACCTTTACGACACAGGTGTTGCATATAGTTATTATTTATCATTGATGTTTTCTTCTTTTTTTTTTTTTCTTTTTTTTTTTAAGAGAAATCTCTACTTGATAAAAAAATGCCTGACTGTTAATATTTTACACTTTTTTGTAATTATGTTTTATGTTTTATAAGAAATTCATTGGATTAAAGCTTTGGCAGCTCACCTGTTTTTGCATATCTGTCCCAGCGAGGTGTCTTGAGTGAGGAGGTGTAAAAAATAGTATGCATTCATCTTAATGTAATTTTTGATGACTGGTAATGGTGGTTTTTGATGGGAATTCTTATCTCCTGACATACAGTGTGCTGTTCAGGGGGAGAAGCAGACTTACAGACACTGTAAAGCCAGGACTTGGCATTCACTGAACGCAAATGAATGAACACTGGTCAGTTTGGGGGCATTTTCGGTCCAAGTGTCTTGGGTAATGTGATATTTTTCTAGTTATGGGCTAAATACTGAGTAATTACCAGGTAAGGTCATGGAATTGATCACGCTTTACTTTACAGTACAAACCAACAGTAACTACTGGGTAATTTCCATGTAAATACCTTTTGTAGTTATTGGGTTAATACTGAGTAATTACCAGGTAAGGTCATGGAATTGATCACGCTTTACTTTACAGTACAAACCAACAGTAACTACTGGGTAATTTCCCTGTAAATACTTTTTGGAGTTATTGGGTAAATACCAGGTAAGTACCTTTGTATATGCACAGATTACAAGGTAAGGACCAGGTAAATAACATGATAGTTAGCATGAAATTAAACGGTAATTACCTAGTAATTTCTAAGAAAATACATAGGAATTACCTAGACATTAATAGGTATATTACATGGTAGTTACCATGTAATTATATAGTAATTGCATAAGCAACTACTCATAAATTCCTGGTAGTATCAAAGAAAATACCTGGTAAATACCAGGCAATATACCTTGTAATTACTATGTGTATTACCAGGTAGTTACACTATAATTACATGCTAAATACATAATAAAATACTTATAATTACCTAATAATTACCTTGTAGTATACAAGAAAATACCAGGTAACTACCGGGTAATAAACCTAGTAATTGCTAAGTGTATTACCAGGTAGTTACACTATAATTACATGCTAAATACATAATAAAATACTTATAATTACCTAATAATTACCTTGTAGTATACAAGAAAATACCAGGTAACTACCGGGTAATAAACCTAGTAATTGCTAAGTGTATTACCAGGTAGTTACACTATAATTACATGCTAAATACATAATAAAATACTTATAATTACCTAATAATTACCTTGTAGTATACAAGAAAATACCAGGTAACTACCGGGTAATAAACCTAGTAATTGCTAAGTGTATTGCCAGGTAGTTACAGTATAATTACATGCTAAATACATAATAAAATACTTATAATTACCTAATAATTACCTTGTAGTATCTAAGAAAATACCAGGGAACTACCGGGTAATAAACTAAGTAATTGCTAAGGGTATTACCAAGTAGTTAATATGGAATTACCAGGTACATGCTTTAAATTACCTAGTAATTACCTGGTAGTTCTCAGGAATGTATCTGGGAATTACCAGGTAACACCAGGTAATTACTATGTAAAATACATTGTAATTACCTTGTAATTACCTAGTTATTACTCAGTAAATACGGGGTGGTTACCAAGTAATTACCTTGTAATTACGTGGTAACTACCATGTAATTACTGTACCGGAAAGTAAAGGGTTACCGTAATTTTTGTCAGATTATCAGTGAACCGAAGCAGACTTCAGGGCTTATATGTTTAATGTAAGAAAAAGCATATACGGCAGGTCAGTGCTGCATGAGAATGGCAAACATGTACTTAAAGCAGGGACATGCAGAGAATGTGTTAGAGAGTCAGGGGCTGACATTTCTTAAAGGGCCTTTTGGTGAAAATATCAAAAATAGCAGACCTCCAAGAGCGACGCGTTGTGAGCTTGGAGGTCGGCTATTTTCGATTCTGGATTTCTACGCAAAGAGGGGAATTCATTCAAAATAAGATGCTGCGTTCAAGTTCAGGGGAGTTTGGACAAGGCAATTCTCTTGAATGCTGGTATGGCATGGAAAGAGGGCATTTGCATTTCTCTCAACATAATAGTAAAAACTGCATTCATGGTCTGGAGAGGGCACTTTTTACAGACGGGTAAAAGGGCACGGGCTCAAGCCACCTTTGATGTCTATGTGTGCACGACGTGCCTGACTTAAAGGGAGAATGAGAACCAGTGGAATACGTCCTTTTGTGATAAATATTTTGTCAGGCGACCGAATGCAGGCTCCCCTGGTTTGGCTGGTGCTACAGGTCTGCTGGTTATCTAGGACAGCTTCTTGATTGAACGCCCGAATCCTCGCCGTTTCCCTTGAATAGGCTCTTTACTAGAACACGAAAGGGAAGAGAAAAGCTCTCTCTAGTGTGTGTGTGAGTGTGTGTGTGCGCGCTTAAGTGTGTGTGCGTGCGTGTGTGTGTGTGTGCGTGCGTGCATGAAACCAAACCACAAGTCAAAAGATTCACGGTGAGGAAAATTACAGGAAGGGAGGACATTTCGCTGGTCCTCACTTTTCGAGAGGCTGTTTTAGGGTTGGGTGGACATACTGTAGGTTTAGGATTAGAATTGGAGCTGTGATCCGAAACGTTTATGCTAACACCAGGGATTCAAACTATGGTTCCCCGCATGAGAGATCAAACTTCTACCCCTCATCCAAGAGGCAATCCTTACTTGGCCATGCAGGACCTTGGGAGCTTCGAGTGCAGTATACTTAACCCAACACCAGATGAGGGCCTAAAGGTCTAAATGGAAGAGTATAGGGAGACTAGCCTGGCGGGGCCATACATCATACTGTGTTCACTCACTCATTCCTTCCCCAGTATAACGTCTGGCCTTCGGCAAACAAACACGTCTGACGGCTACGCTTCTGATTGCAAGCCTGCCTTGTATTACGTAGTTTTTTCCCCGATTCGTATTCAAAGGATTTAATGGTGTTTTCAATGTTGAGTCTACAGGGTCCGTGACATGGACCACCCTGAACGGGGGAGGGGGGAGGGGGGGTGCGTTGATTTAGTGATGCAATCAGATCCTGAGTAGGCATCGGTAGGTGACGCGTTGGGAGTGAGACTGATCGTACACAGTAAAATGCACTTTTAATTTAACTATGGAGAGTGTACCCTTATTTTACTGTGCGTTACTGGTGGAGTGCATCGTCATGATTTTAAGGAGAATTCCGTGGTAAATCGCTTTCTTACTATGTTTTCCTGTTATTTAGCCTTCAAAAAACTGGTCCGGGGGTTTGTTTTTTTATTCAAAAAAGCTGAGCCTCAACAGGCTTGTAGCCTACAGTTCACAACGGCAGCCGGCAGCCTTGGGCCACAGAGAGGAAAGAATTATTCAGGGGGAGGGAATCAACAAAGGCATCCATCCAGAAAGAAACAGATCAGAAATGGCCACCAGTCTCCAAGTTCAGGAAGTTAATTGAAGAGAAGAACAGTGACATGCAGCTTTACAGTAGCTGGCAACGTCATCATCAACAGCCAATGAGGGACCAGCATTCGTGGGGATGTCACTGGTGAAGTCAGCAGAGTTTGGTATACAGTATAAGAGCATTCCTGGTAATGTCTTCATTAACAGCCAATGAGGCCAGCAGAGCATCATGGTGGCATGGTCTGCTGGTGCACAAGTACAGCCATGTATGGCCTATTTGCACAAGACGCAAGTTGGCACCTCGACAGAGTGCAGTTCTAGTTTATGTTTGTGAACTACAGGCTTACGTCATTGTTGTGAACTGGCCGTAAAACGATTAGGTCACATTCTAAATCTCGTCTCGCAAGACTTCTGAATCCTATTGAATCCAATAGGATTGTGAAGTCTCGTGAGACGAGATTTCGAACGCGAGTGAAAATTACCATGGAGTAACTTCTGCATGTTAGCTCATCGGTGTGTTTATAAACAGCTGTACAGTACAGAAGAAAGGGATTTAGTAGCGATGTAAATAAGCAGAATTGCCTATGGCCCGAGGGTGCAGTTGTGAACTGTAAGCTTGTTGCGGCTAGGCCGAAATTGACAAGAATGCTTTTTTGGATAAAAAAAAAACCCCCACCCAGACCAGTTTTTTGAAGACTAAATAACAGGAAGACAAATCAAGAAAGCGATTTACCACGGAATTATCCTTTAAGTGTAGATCTTCTTCACGCTTCATTCAGTTTTGTTTTGAGATTCAAAAATTCTAAATAAAAGACAAAGTTAGTTTGAGCTGCAAATTAATTGGACAGATAGATTGTGTAAGTTGTGAGGCGCTGCATGCCTCCCCTCCATGTGCAGTGGTGTGCAGTGCACTGTATGTACCTGGCTGGAATGAGATTCAAAGGTCAGCACAGCTTCGATCCAACCCACACATGCATGCACACACACACACACACGCACACACACACGTAGCCCACGCACGCACGCACGCAGGCACACACGCACACACACACACACACACTCGCTTTACATTTCATCAGATCACAGTCTCTCTCCATCTTTCTCTTACTCTCTTTCACCCCCCCCCCCCCCACACACACACACACCAAGCATTGTGTATGCGCACGAGCGTGCGTGTTTGTGCACGCGCATGCATGCCAAAACAATAGCCAACAGTTTGAAACGATTACAATGTGATCTACTGTAGCCTACAGTGCATAGACACGAACGAAATGCCTGATTCGGGTGAAATTGTGGTCGAACAAAATGACACAAAGCACAGCTTAATATAATTGTTTTCTCAGGAAAATGTAAAACAAAGTCAGCCTTTCCACAAACACAAACACGGGCTACGCAATGTCTCACAGTGTGTAGAGAATACGTCATTTCAGAGCCAGAAAGCACACAAAACATGTCCACTTTCTCCCTTCCTTTTTGCACAGCTTATCAATGCATCATTCTGTCGTTTTGTGTCTATTATAGCTATAAATGCTCACTGAAGAAGACAATGCATGGGAAGGGGGTTTCTACGCTCGAATACATTGGATTATATTCAAATTGCCCATAAACTTACCCGCTGTGGCTCGTGAGACACAGAGACAGCTGATGATGAGCAGCGGTGCGGTGGGACCGAAAAATCTCTCCATCTTTCTGACATTCGGGAGACGTGCGAGCCCATTGACTCTGGCCAGGGCTATGGTGGTACTGGCTTACTAATGTCGTTCGGCATGCACGTCAGTTCATGCGTATTGTCTCGAAGTGAACACGACGGCTCGGCTATACGGCCACAGTCTCTCTCTCTCTGTCTGTCTCTGCACGCTTTCCTGCCGCAGATCGCCCGCTCTACTGGTGGTGGTGGCACGGAGGCTTTTCAGCACCCGGGACAGCGACATTCAACAGTAGCCTTTTAGAAGGTGCGACGGGGCGTCACGTCCGTCTGCGAAGCCCCGGAGCGCTCCTCTCCTCCTCCTCCTCCTCGGCTGCAGACAGCCAGGTGTGCTGGCATCCTGCTCGGCGTCTCGACCCAGTGCTGCTGGCTGCTGCCGACAGCCGAAGCGTTCTGTTTGTTGTGTGTGCTCGGTCCACGAGCCGCGAGCTGCAGCCGCCGCGAAATCACTTCTCTAACCCCATCTGTGCCACCGAGGGGCCGCTACTGCTGCTGCTCAATGACAATGACTCTAAACGGCTGCAGATGGCATGCGAGAGACGTGCTCGTTCTGTGTACGAGAGTGCCTCTGGCTTTTCTCCTGCCCACTCATGAGACTAAGAACGTGCCCGGGTTTTGAAAGCTTCAAAACAACACCATTCATATTCATTCCTATAGCATTCCGCCCACCAGCCCACCTGGCTCCGCAGTTATTCCACAGTAGCCTACTATACCGTTGATTATAGGCAAGAAAAGAAAAGTGGAATGTCCTCTTTTCCTTGGAGGCCTGTGATGCCAATTATTGTTTGTTATTTCTGCACGGCGAAAACGGGTTCTTTGAACATTTGAAATGCAATGGCCTTAAATTATAGGCAACAGCCTACATTTTTCGCCGAGCCAGTGTCCATACTCCATTCACCTTCTATCAAAGCTCCAGTGGTGTAGTGAATTTCCCCCCCGAAAGCTCACTTGATTACATAAACGCAGTATCTCCTGAAGAAACCACGCTGCATAACATATATGTTAATATAGGCCGCCTACAAATACATTATCACAAGTTCACAACATTTTTAATCCAAAACACAACACCCGACGGGGCAAGTTTAACTAAATTTGTCCTGAAAGCCCTCGCCGTCCTGAGGCTGCTTTGATCCGTTCGTTCTCTGCATTATTAGGCTGCCTACTGCCCATGCCCACCCGTAGATTAAATATGCAAGAGTAGTCTAGAGAGCCCACGCAAAACAGTTGCAAGATGTGCAAAGATTCATCTCATAAATAATGTCACCCATGGCGCAGCTTTGAACTGCTTTTAAGAGAAAACAACTCTTGACTTTATGCGACCGTCCCACACGTAGGCCTACCGGTAACAATAGTACATAACTGCACATTAAGCAAATAACACGTGAAGGCTGCTGTTAAGAAAGAACCGAACAGGCTTACCTGCACTTTAATGTGCCTCTCACTGTGTGCGAGAACTTCGAGGGCTGCGGACTTTGTGTGTGTGAGAGAGTGCTGTCCCAGCTAATGCTATTTGGGCAAGCCAGTCCAAAGTCAGGCGAGCACAAAGTCCCATAGCTATGTCACCTAGAACTATTCTCTGCGTCTCTCTGTCTCTTTGCCACAACGTGTAGGCTGTTCACCTCGCGTCACACACCAACACCATGCTGCTGACCGTAGAGTAGACGAGGGTGAATATAGGAGCCTGGCTGCAGGGGGATTCATTGCGCACGATGATACCACGCGGGCTTGTGTACACGTGCTCATTGTTGGCTATAGTGAAGGATATGTCCTGAAACAGACAAGAACAAAAAGGGAGAAAAATTAAAACAAATATTGTAATGCGGATCTTTCCCTAAACATTATATTTGTAAAAAAAAAAAAAAAAAAAAAAAAAAAGCAAACATGAGAAAAAAAGGGGATCACTTGTTATACCCAAACCAATGCTTATTAAAGACGTAAAAACCATGTAAACAAACCAGTTCAGTGTTCAGTTTAAATGTAGCAGTGATTCTTCCCATTTTGAACAAAGTAGTTTTATTCATTGATGAACTCCGTTTCTTAGGCTATATGCACTTGGACTGACTGCCAATATGTTAACAGACACAATAATAAAGGCTTAGGCCTATTTAATTTTGAACTCTGGCGATTGAGTGTGCATTGGAGTTTTTTAGTAGGCTAAAGGCCTAGGCTAGGCTATAGTTTAACTTGAAAGATGCAATTCTGGGAAATTGCAAGTGTGGTTGCCGTTTTCACACTTTCCCATTCATTCAAGTCAATGGAGGTCCAGCAATATATATGCGCCAGCCATTTATCAGGTCCACTGACTTACTGATGGTGATGTAAAAAAAAAAAAAAAGAAAGAAAAGACTGTTGATGGTGATGATGATGATGAAAGTTGATGACTTCACTCGTCACCGAGAATGCTGCTTCCAGATTGGTTGACAGTTTATCTAGAAATGAATAAATAGATAAATAAAGTAGCACTAGTACTATAGTGTGTTGCCCCTGGTGCTATATAACTCGTGGTTGCTCTAGCAGGGGAACCAGAACCAGACTATACTTGACACACTTTATTCTTTCTTTACATCCATCCATCCATCTTTCTGGATACACTTTATTTTGCCACACTACTCCTCCCACAGTTTTAGTGGCATGCACTTGGGCCATATGTCTCAATCGGCTTCATCGGGACTCGTCTATCAGACGAGACCAGTATGTTATACCTTAACTTTATAGAACACTATGTTATCCTCATTATTTATGTAGTGAGTTCCGCCGCAGACAGTTCAAAGGCGAAAACACGATGGTTTTGTCATTATTCCCGCCGCATATCGCAATTGGTGGAAAAAAAATCTGGGAGTGGTGTTAGCTGGAGTCTTGGTTGAGCTTCACATGACAGTAAGCACGCTGCAGAGTAGGCTATAGGGACTGTCGGTTATGACATCACCGCAAGATTCGGGGCTTAACTCCGCCCACTTTGGCGGCCATTGCCATTGTTAGGTCTTGGATGCATCAAGATCAGTCTGTACTAGTTCTACTTGTTGAGCAAGCAACGATACTTTTACTTCAATTGCTCTAGGCTTTGATTGCATTTCAATAAAACCATATTTGATCAACATAACGATCACACACATTTTACTGTTTATAGGGAATGTTATATTATTATAAACCGAACTTTATTTCCAAAGCAATGGATGAATGTGATGGCTGTTCTGATCTGCTTGTGCTCTTTCTGTGCTCATGCATGGACAGCCGAAGTCGTGATTTTAGCGTGATATATTTTTATTGGGAGACAATAATGAGCACCAGTAAATGAAAGCAGACATTCCAGTGAATATGGACACGTTTAAAAAAAATGTTTTTGATGAAAATTGACCGAATAATGGCCGGGTCAAATTGCAAGTGGTCTTGGCAGTGGCCCAATAACTGGCTGTAGGCACGCTATGTGGTGTAAAGTAATTAAGTATATTTACTTAAGTACTGTACTTAGTACCTACACTTTTGAGTTATATGTACTTTGCCAATATTTTTACTTCTTCTCCACTTCATCTCTGATCCAAATATTGTAACATTTTAGGCCTACTGTTTATAGGGAATGTTATATTATTATAAACCGATCTTTATTTCCAAAGCAATGGATGAATGTGATGGCTGTTCTGATCTGCTTGTGCTCTTTCTGCGCTCATGCATGGACAGATTTTAGCGTGATATATTTTTATTGGGAGACAATAATGAGCACCAGCAAATGAAAGCAGACATTCCAGTGAATATGGACACGTTTAAATTTAATTTTTTTGATGAAAATTGACCGAGTAATGGCCGGGTCAAATTGCAAGTGGTCTTGGCAGTGGCCCAATAACTGGCTGTAGGCACGCTATGTGGTATAAAGTAATTAAGTATATTTACTTAAGTACTGTACTTAAGTAGGCCTACACTTTAGTTATATATGTACTTTGCCAATATTTTTACTTCTTCTCCACTACATCTCTGATCCAAATATATCATTTATTTCAAAACTTTAGTTAGTAATGCTAGGCCTACTATACTTTTGATTATTATTACAAAACATCATTAACCACTTCAGCATAATACATATATTTTGACCATTTGAAAATAGCCGATCTACAAGCTTACAATGTTAGATCCATGCTATTTTCAAAAGATGTTTTGATAACTTGAAAGGGACATTCTGCACAATGAGTAGGCCTACTTTTACTGTTGGTACTTTAAGTACATTTTGATACCATTACCAATACTTTTATACTTTTACTCATGTACATTTTGACTTGGCCTACTGGACTTCGACTTGTAATAGAGTACACTTGCATTGACCAATCCATCTTATCTACAACCAGCGAACTGTCAATGCTGTTCTCCAGTCATCGCTTCCTTTTATCCAAGAGTCTTACAAGAAAGATAGCAACGAACATGGCGGGCGGAAGTGGCCGATTTTTGCAAGGCCCCGCCCAGTCCTCACCCCCTATAATCACGAGCGAGCCCACCGTGTTCCGTAGGAACAGTATTTCTAGTTCATACATGGTGTTCCATGCGAGCCCACACTGTTTCGTAGGAACAGTATCTCTCTTTTTATATTAATTCATTTGTGAATTAATTTTCTCCTTTGACTTGAATGGGAAAATGCTAAAATTAAACTTTGCTTCCTTATTGGTTAAAATAACCTCACGTTGCAAAAACGGCAACCACACTTGCAATTTCCCAGAATTGTTCTGTTCTGATAATAGAATTGCAGGCATCGTCAGTGGTGATGCCAGTGAAGAGCACCTCATGGTGTGCTCTGCTGGCACACACGTAGGCCATACATGGCCTATTTGTGTGCCAGCCTGCCAGGCGCAAGTTGGCACCAAGACAAAGTGCAGTTCTAGTTTATTTTTCTTAATTTATTGGCTGCCAGTTCACACCTGATGTTGTGTGGGAGTTCTGATTGCTCCAGACCGTACTGCACAACTGCTAGTTTGCATAACGTCTTCAAGCTAGGACTCAAGTCTAAGACATACAGGTCACCAGGTTTGTCCGGTTCTCCAACGATGATACGGTCTCCCACCATGCAACAGCACATCCTATATGTCAGAGATGGCCCTTTCCCCTTGGGCTCAACCTTCTTCCAGGAGAAGGTCTGTGGACTGAATTTCCACAGATCATTGCACAATGTCATCTTCTTCTTCGTTTGTGTCTGGCCACCAAATATGTACAACACTCCATTGTATGCAAAGGCTGAATGAAACCAGCGGCCTACTGGAAGAAGCTCTGTAGAAGGTGTGTTCAGCCAGCAGTTGGTCTCTGTCTCAAACACTCTGATTGTGTTGTGGGTCTCCTCCGCAGGGTTCCCGAAACCTCCAAACACAAACATCTTTGTCCCGATGATGGTGGAAGAGTGACCTAATGAATCAGGTGGTGGAGTCCCTCTAGTGTTAATTAAAGTCCAGACCATTGCGGTGGTGTCCAACTTGCAGACTTCACTACTGGGTCCATACTGGGTCAATCCTCCATGAACAAACATGACCTTCCCCAAGGCACAGGCGGAGTGGATGGTCCTCCCATCTGGAACAGTCCCGGAAACTTGTGGTTTGAACCATCTATGGGTGTCGACATCAAATGCATAAAGGCTGTTGTTGGGGGGGGGTTTGCTTGGCACTCCCCCCGAAGATGTAAACAGTATCTTCTATTAGTACAGCTGTGTGTCCCAAGTGCCTGGAGGGAACCTCAAGGTGACGTTCTCCTCTGCTAGATGTCACTGGGGTCAACTTCCTCCAGAGCAAAGACACAGTGTTGAAGACGTGCACATCAAGCTGTTCCTCTTCACCTCCAAAGGAGTACACACAGTTTCTCACTGTCACAGCGGTTCCATTGAGCGTCTTTGGTCCTCTCAGATGCACCGCCCAGCGTAACATCTCTCCGAACAGTATAGCAGTGGATAAATCCCTTTGATCAACGATATGGTACGGGTCCAACCCAGATGTGTAAAGGCATAGAATATTCTGTGCTATCCCTTATATAGGTTCAGATGCATAAACGTCAAGCAAAGTTTGTCCAATCCATGGAGCCGATGGTTTCGGCTGACCAATCAGAGCGTGCGTGCAAGTACAGTACTGTTGTCTGTATGCATGTGGGTGGGCAAGTTGGTACTCTACAGAGGTGCCAACTTACACCTTGTTATCAGTGTGGTTGCCAGTAGGGCAACCATACTATTGTTGGGAGCGTGTCGCTGTTACTACATCTTTTCGACACCCGACTCTAACCCTCACCCTAACCTTAACCTCCGTGGAGTGAGTCGCTAACCCTCCGGTCGAAATGATGGGCATTCGCAAAAGCGAGATTTCCCCCTAATGTTCTTGTCCGGAAATCAAACATCGCGTAAACATAGCCAATCAGGAAGCAGTGAAAATGATTACGGTCAACAAAGCCAATCATGAAGCAGTATTCTCGATGGACTCAATGGACTTAAAGAGTAAGTCCATTGAGTTCAATGGGAGAGTGGTGCTAGCTTGAGGATTGGTCACGCTTCCCAAATTGTAACCACACTTGCAATTTCCAACTGCATCTTTTCTAGTTTATATATCAGGTCGCTCTTGTTGTTGGTGATGTCAACAAGAATGCTGCTCACTCATTGGCTGTTGATGGTGACGTCACCTGGAATGTTGGTCCGTGATTGGCTATGGGCATAAATAGACACCGATATCCAACAGGAATGCCACTGAACGCAGTACTTGTCTGGATTGTTTATCTATGATAAATAAAGCTGGGGTAGAACTACAATGTGTTGCCATGCACCAAGCCCACCAAGCATTTATTAAAGTTATACTATGTAACTTTTTTTATAAAACACATCTTAAAATTGTCCTAACTATTAAATCGCTAAAGTTTTAGAACCCCCACTCCGTTCATTTCAGCCCCAAAAGCCTTTTCTTTATATGTTTTCTACTTAGCCTTGACAGGGGCGGGATTTCCCGGCAAAATGACGTCATCTGCATCATCCGCCAATCACATTGCAGATCATACACACATGATACACTACCGGCCAATCACAGCGCAGAGCATACACTGCCGGGCTCTCTGGTGGGTTTAGGAAACACGCCTTCAGGAAGTACACTGCAGTGTTTACACTGGAGGAGTCTAGCATGTAACTCCCCAACCGCTGCTCGTAGAAGGACACGGGAGACCTCATTGAAAGCGTCTCGGCGAGGCGAGGCGGACACGGTGGTCTAACAGCCCGGTCCGCGGGCGAAAAACGGACGAAAAAAAGCAGACGCGACCGCGGTTTGCTATACTGCTACAGACCACCAGTTGAGCAACTTACACAGTATAGCTTTAAGCCAATTAAGGCTGACAATTTTCACAATGTTTGGACCATAAGCCCAGTGTTTGAACACTTCACTAATGTGCCATTATCCATTACAGCAGTGTTTCTCAACCACTGTGCCTGGGGACACAGTCGATCTACAAGCACACAACGCCTCGCGGTGCGAGTCGTTGTGTGCATGATAGCACCACCCGTTCAGCTCACGCTGTTTCGCGGCGGGTCGCGTAACCCTATGTTTTAACAGTGGGCAACAGCCAGCTACCCTGGGCGATAAAAACCTCCTAGTGGACGTTCCTGACATCATTACCGCACGTCCTCCATTGGGTAAACAAATCAACACATGCATTTGATTGGCTATGGACCAAAGATAAAATATTTTTAGGTTTTTGGACGACGTTCCTCCGCCCACTTTTTGACTTTATCGCCTCATCGCCTGCATGCTACCGCCAGTGGTTGCAGGGTCCCATAGTCAAATAACGCACTTCCGGAAAATACGGCCGACCATTGCCCGCTGTTAAAATGCACCATAACGGCGCGATATTATTGTTTCCATAGGAAGTGAGATGTAAGGGAGCGCTTGTTTTCGGTGGAGATGACGGAGGCGCACCAGAGGTATGTCAGCATTCTAGGGATTATGTAGAGGTACCTCGATGCAGGATGTTTGTTTGGCAGTGAACTGGTCGTCTTGTCACGGTGTGAGGCAGAATTGGAGGTCCCAGAAGCAGAACATGGCAGGCAGGCAGATCAGGTCCAGTATTTATTAACAATAAACAGGAAACACAAGGATGTAGACTGGGACACTAAACTATACTGGGAAACACTAAACTAATGACATGTACGGGAAAGACACACTCACAGAAGACATTAACTAATAAACAGGCTTACAGCGGGGTCTACACAGGCAGGAACACACAGCAACACTGACTATAACCCGACAAGGGAACACTGAACATTGGGAGGTTTACATATATAGACACAAACTAACACATGATTGGCTGAAATACATGATTGGCTGAAAGACAACAATACACAGGTGTAGAACATAACTAATCACTGTGAGCTGTGACAAGACAGGTAACAGTAACAAGGCAAAACAGGAAACACTACTAGGACATCACTACACAATAAAGGTACACACCAGACAACTTTCGTGATCTTCTTTTCCCCACAATGAGAGGGAAAGTGTGTGGAGGAAGTTGAATTGTGGCGCTCTATCTATGGTAAATACTCCACCAGGGGGGTTGACGTCTCATAGAGACGGTTCAATGCAAAGGGCCTAGTCTGTAATTTGGTTTATTCCATACTGGGTGTGAGATGTTCTTCTGTCTGACCTAACCGGAAAAGTTGGTTTCCCATAAGGCGAGTCCTCTCACTGGTGTTAGAGAACCGGTGTTACCTACGTAACCTATAGATTTAAAATATTGGTGCCATCTCTGTGCCAAACAGCTCTGTGGCTTCTCTTTGTTATTGTTGTTGACCGGCTATTTTTGCTATTTGTCATATAGAGCTTAAGTGGCTAAAAGTGCAGGCAAGGCACGTTTATTTGTACATAGTAGTACATTTCAACAAAACAATTAGTGCTTTGCAGAAAACCTTTGAATACAATGAAAATGGTTAGTAAAGAGTTAAGAGAACAGGAAACAAGAAAGGCCTCAATAAAAGGCAGGGACAAACACAAAGGTCTTCTGCTGTTTGATTTATACAAACTGAGAGTTGTAGCAGACTGCAGTTTTCTGGGGGTTTGTTCCAGATATATTTATGTGGTGCATAAAAACTGAACTCTGCTTCTATGCAAGTTTAGTTCAGAAAGCAGGCAGCTAGATGACTGGAGGTCTGGAGGGCTCATGATGTATAGCAGTGGTCTTCAACGTTTTCAGGCCAAGGACCCCTTAGTTCAGAGAGAGATGAAGCAGGGAGTCCAGGGACCCCCACAACCTTTTTTCATAGATTCCATATAGTTTCATCGTTTGACAGCATATTGAGCATAATCATGTCAATTTGAGTTTTCAGATATTTAACCCTCTGAACCGTTGATAATTAATAAACTTGACCTTTCTCTCTGTACTTAGTCTGCTCTTTTTCCCCTCTACACCAAAGCTCTTTGCCAAAAATAGCCGATCAAGCTCACAACGCCTCGCAGCGTGTGTGTAGATCTGCTATTTATGGCTAAAGTTCTCAGAATATGGACACTAGGGTTCAAGTGGTTAATATAAAAAAGGAGAAAAAAGGTTTCTATCACTCAAAGATTTGGAGGACCCCCTGTAGTAACTCTGAGGACCCCATAGGGGTCCCGGACCCCCTGTTGAAGATCCCTGATGTATAGCACAAGATACAGAAATGTATTTTGGCCTTAAACCAGGGCTCTTTAACGTTTTCCAGTCCAAGGACCCCTTAGCTGAGAAAGAGATGAAGCAGGGACCCCACTACATATTGTATACATTTCATGTGCAGTTTTCCAGGTGTTTGACACCACTATATCAGCAGTGTTGAGTAAATTAATGTTTTTTTTTGGTGTCTTGACTTTTCTATTAACTCTTTTACTGCCACAGAATTGAACAAAAAGCTCAATCCACTGCCAGCTAAATTGAGAATTGTCGCTCATCTTTGAAGGCCTACTGGAGAAATTTGGTTTCGACTATAAAGACAACAATTATATGGCAACGAAGAATAGAATGTCTACTTTGCAACAGAAAAAGATTTCGAGTTTTTATCTTGTTCTGTTCATTAGCTAGAAGCTGCAGAATGTGGCCTAAAAACAGCTCTTTGAGAACATAAAGCTGAGAAAAATGCATTTTTGTGAAGAATACATTTTCAGGCAGAAATCTCTCTTTAGCCTTTTATTGTTGGCTTCAGTAACATCACACCTATGATCAGTGGTTGTTTACAAACAAATTCAAAAAAATAAAAACAAGAAAAAGTGTCTTTTTACACACTTTTAGTGTGTAAGAGAAGTAAGAGCAGTAGTAAGAGCAGTGCAGAACATTGACACAGTGACATGAGCTTCAGCCTGAATCCTGCTTCAGCTTTCAGGGTTCTCTTTATCTCACTGTGACACTACATGTCTACAGAGTGTATATGTGTGTGTGCGTGCGTGCGTGCGTGCGTGCGTGCGTGCGTGCGTGCGTGTGTGTCATTCAGCCTGCACAGGGCCTGGGGCTCCATTCTGTTTCACTCCAGCCAGGCTCCTCCGGAAGGGCTCCACCGGGTCTGCTGAACTCGTACACGAGCCCATGGTCGATCTGTAAATTATACAAATACATAATTACTATAAAATACATGAAAAATAGTACACCTTCAAGCTCACAACGCGTCACAGCAGAATGCGTGGAGGTTGGGGGCCTACTATTTTCATCAAAAGGCCGTTTTAGAAATGTCAACCCCTGCCTCTCTAACATTCTATGCACTTCCTGCTTACCACACAAATATATATATATATATATATATATATATATATATTTATAGTAATTATGTAAAAACAGCATTCATGGTCTGGAGAGGGCACTTTTTACAGATGGATAAAAGGGCAGGGGCTCAAGCCCCCTTTGATGTCTATGTGAGCATGTGCATGGTGCTAAGTCTGATTTACAGAAAAAAGTTTGTTTTTTCTTTACCTATCCTTGTCCTTGGACGACCACGATGTGGAAATGAAGAAGTAGGCTCATCATCATCGTCGACTCATCATCTAAAATCATAGCCAGGAAAATATCAAATAGTTTATATCTAAACAAATCAATTTACAATTTTGACATTTAGCAAATGACTTACAATAAGTTCATATATAACATAAAATGCAGTTATAGTAAATAGTTACCATGCATTTACTGTCACAGTGAAATTCCCTTTATACCCTGTATACCTATATAAAATGTCACAATGCAACATAGCTCTGTTTACACAAAGCTGTACTTCCTCCAAGAACTGTATAGGCTATCTTCCCCATTTTCAACTGTTTTTATTTATAACACTTGCTTTGGCAATGTAAACTATATTTTCTCATGCCAATAAAGCTCCTTTGAATTGAATTGAATTGAAAGGCTACGGGTGTGCGGGTGTGCACCGTACACGTGCACAGTACGATCACGCGTGTGCAACGCACACCGTACGTGCACGCGCGTGCACCGCACGTGCACCACACGTGCACCACACGTAAAAAGAAACCTCTCTCTCTCTCTCTCTCACACGCATCTCTCTCTCTCTCTCACACGCATCGTACGCATGCACACACAAACTAAGCCACTAAATCCTAAAATCCCATCAAATAATCATAGTAGCTGGCTAAATGCTAACCTGTGCCGTGCACCGTACACTACATGCGGTACGTGCACGCGCGTAATAGGAAATCCACGTGTGTCCTGTGTAGCAAAAACAAACGCATATGCACTTGGATCCTAACTCTATGCTTGGATCAAGTTGCTGATCCGGTCCGGATACGGAAACGTTTCTTGCATGTAGTCTATGTGTGCGTGTAAATAACCGGATGCAGTAGGCGGGCTCTAGACCGGATCCCACTGGTGTATTCGCAATAGAGATCACGTCTGACCAGACCAGACTTTAGGCTTGTCAATCAAACCAAGCTGCAGTGGAACCACGGATGCAGTGGAAAGCCTGAAGCGATTCACATACAGTATACTATACATACATGCAGATGCACTGGATTTAAGTCTAAGTCTTACCACTCTGGACAGTAGAATCATGGCCATCGTCCAGTGAGTCTCTGCCTCTGTACGTCTGGCTGTTGAATGGGTGGCGGCGGTCTCTACTGCGCCCGAGATGTGTGTCCACTGTGCCGTGCCGATCCATCCAGCGCGGGGGTCTCACTCTCAGGAACGAACGGCGGGTATGGCGGGGGTCTCCGAGTCCATATCGGGATATCAGGAGGCTCTTGATGCACTTTTTGACCCGGTTCTTCGCGACCAACGGCACCAAGAAATGGAATGTTTCTCTTCAAAGCCAACGGCTACACTACAGGAATCTTTTTCTCTTCTTCTTCATCATCATCATCATCACGACGACCACCACCATTCGTGGTGGGCGCTGCCTGGTCCTGGGTCACCAACGCGGGTAGGTTTGTAATCCTAATTCTAACAAAGTTTGTTGTCGAAACTTTCCTTCCGTGGAATCTCTGCTGTGCGACCTCGGCCGTGGGGTGGTGGGGGATGGTCGCTTTGCTTCGGCGGATTGATACTGAGCAGGGCCCAATATTCTAGTAGGTCTACTGCTAAATACTACTACCTACTACAATTACTATACTACTAATACTATAAAACAACTGATTTCCGACAAAATGATCGCTTTTACCAACGTTTCTCTCTCTCTTTCTCTACTAACAGCCCGATGCATAAAACAATATAGTCCCTCAAGGCTGCTAGCAGCTAGCAGTGGCGTCAGTTCAGAACAAGCTAAGGTATGGCAACATGACTGGTGTCTGGTGAAGACACCAGTCATGTTGCCATACCTTAGCAACAGGCACGATGAAAAGTACATTTTTATTATTTCCCCCTGTCAAGGTATGGCAGCTGCATA
Source organism: Nannobrachium achirus (assembly GCF_963921795.1). Lineage (NCBI taxonomy): Eukaryota > Metazoa > Chordata > Actinopteri > Myctophiformes > Myctophidae > Nannobrachium > Nannobrachium achirus. The sequence goes on along the minus strand of NC_137827.1, from coordinate 14,994,949 downwards.
CCCCTGCCATACCCAATTGACGCCCCTGGCAGCTAGGCAGGCGCAGAGTCTCTCTGGGCAGGCGGAGCCAGGACAGTCTGTTTACTTTTTTTTTTTATGAAAGGTTTCCGGCTGTCCTCAAAACGACACCGACGACCAATTATGCATTCAAAAGTTGCGCAAGGACGTCTTTTATCATAATCCATAAAAAACATCAAACGAACGAACGGCCGTATTGGCCCTACTCGACCTCAAGAATTGGGGCGAACAGGAACGTTCAAAGCAGTATAAGAGTTAATATGTTGGATTCATGCTAATTATGTATTTTCAGACCTTTAATCTTCAAACCCTTGATACTTGATCTGCTCTTTTTACCTCCACACCAAAACGCTTTGCCAAAAATAGACAATCAAAAGTTCACAACGCCTGTAGATCAGCTAGTTTTGGCAAATGTTCCCCTCAGAATAGGAATGCCAGGGATATAGTCCATGGGCCAGACGAGATGTCGGTATCAAAAAGGTGGCAAAGGTTATCATGCATTTTATAAAAGCTCTATATCAGTAGATTATATTTTGGTATGATAACCCTTTCTTAGACCCAGCTAAATTGGTGTTATCAGCCGCTAGAGTTGTTGTCCCATTAACTTTACATTACAGGAAAAAAAAGCTAAAAATGAATCTGCTTTAATTAGCATAAGAGGGGTCCAACTAGGGGGTTTTCATGATGCTGAATCCATTGCAAGCATCTGTTTTGCACGAAAAACATCCGTGGGGCTAAAACGCCCCCCACAACAGTGTGAAAAGTGATGACTCATCACTAAACCATAGTCTTGTGGGACAGTTTTTAGCCCAATGAATGTTTTTTGTGCAAAACAGATGCTTGCAATGGATTCAGCATCATGAAAACCCCCTAGTTGGACCCCTCTTATGCTAATTAAAGCAGATTCATTTTTAGCTTTTTTTTCCTGTAATGTAAAGTTAATGGGACAACAACTCTAGCGGCTGATAACACCAATTTAGCTGGGTCTAAGAAAGGGTTATCATACCAAAATATAATCTACTGATATAGAGCTTTTATAAAATGCATGATAACCTTTGCCACCTTTTTGATACCGACATCTCGTCTGGCCCATGGACTAATAAAGTGGTTAATGAAATAAAGTTCCTTTCACACAATGATTTGGCAGCCCCCCCTATAGCTACTCTGAGGACCCCCTAGTGGTCCCGGACCCCCTATTGGAGACCCCTGCCTTAAAGCATTCAATGCTTTATAAACCAGAAGTAGCATTTTTTGAACAAATACTAGTAGTAATACTACTGCAGTGATTCTCAACATTTTCAGGCCGCGACCCTCAAAATAATCATTATTTTAACTGGGGATCCCCACCCTGACGAGCACCAAGAGTTGAGCCAGCAGATTTTGTATAACACTGTTCTGTTGTGAAAATAGCAGATCTACATGCTCACAACACCTCACGTTGGCGTTGTGAGTATGTAGATCGGCTATTTTCACAATTTCTGATTCTAATATTTGACAATTTGGCCAATGTTTAATTTGTCATTTTAGAGGTATTAAAAAGTCCTTAAATTGTCACTTTAGAAGTGTGCAGGTATACCCTCATATACGCTTAAACTTTATGTTGGTTTGTTTACTGTTGAGTGAGAAAACAATGTTTCACATTAAGCTAATCATCTGGGGACCCCCCCTAAATAATTTGGGGACCCCTCTGGGGGTCCCGACTCACAGGTTGAATTGAGAGCCACTGTACTACTGGACGCTTTACATAAGGCAGCACAAAAACAAGCTGCTGAATTGTTGACAGCTTCCAAACGGGGGCGATGGTAAGAGAGAGATCTCTTAAAGTCCTGGGCCAACAGAATATTAATGGTCTTTAAATCCAGCACTCAGCAAACACATAAAGGACTCAACCCAAGCGAGTAATTTGCTTTTGGAAATTGGCCTTATCTAACAGTCATCTTCATTAAACGCAGATCAAGCGGATAATCACAAATAAATCCTTTATGGACAGTGTAGTGTAACCTCTTTCACCCCGGTGACACCACTTGTTTGTTTACCCACCATTATATTGTATGTGTGTGGATGGGCGTGCACATGTGCGCTTGGGTGTAGATGCGTGCGTGCGTGTTCATGTGTATGTGTATGTGTATGTGTATGTGTATGTGTGTGTGTGTGTGTGTGTGTGTGTGTGTGTGTGTGTGTGTGTGTGTGTGTGTGTGTGTCAGTTACAGTATGGTTGGTGACAAAGTGTTGACATCTGGTCAGTGGTCAGACTGAATCACCAATAATGCATTTTGGGAAATGTACACCGTCTGTTCCATATTTATGTATTATCAATAATATGTGATATTAATATCACAATTTAACCATTTAATTGTTTAATTACATTAACCCGTCGTCGGTGAAGTCCCTATTTTGGGAAAATTAGTAAAGAGATGTGTCAAACACGATCAGCCTGTGGCTCCAGAGAATTGTGACTGGGGGGGCTATGGGGGAGCTGTTTTTTTTAGAGCAGGGGCTAATTAATTTTGGCAACAAACAATAATGAATAGTAATAATATGACTAAGGAGATTCTCTCGCTTAGAGTATGGATAACGGAGAATAAAGAGAAGCGATTCTCCATGAAGTGGATCTCGACTCCAAAGCTGTGGAGGTTATATCGCTGTTTATCTAATCCAACCCTTTGAAGTGCTCCATCCCACAGTCAGCACAGCTGTTGGGCCAACGGGTGGGGGTGTGTGTGTGGGGGGGGTCTCGTCTGACAGCTTAGCAATATGTGACACTGGAACCAATAGCTACATTGATTTAGTGACATTTGTGTTTCTTTCCTTGCCGAATAATGACTTTTGGAAGCCACCACTGGAGGATCTCCCATGTTATCAACAGTCAGATCTTCTTTAACCACCGTAGTCTAAATGACAGGTTTTCATTTTCTACCAGGAAACAAAGGCTATGAAGAATCTCAAAATGTATAACAAGCAAACAAGAAATCCATGGCACAGAAGTCCCTGGTTAAACAAACAGATGGCCCATTTTGTGTGAATCAAAGTATGGTTTGCTGAGGCACGGAGCTCCGTTATCAGTTTCACACAGACAAAGTTTAGCCTGACAATGCATCGCGGGAAGAAAATCGACTGCCAAATAGTTAAAAAAAAAATCCAGAACCTGGTTTTAGCAAAATCATATTTTTTTTTTGCACACGGCGAGGGGAAAAAGCAAGCAAAACAACCTGCCATGAATATTTCAGACACGCCAATATTCCTCCCCCACCGACACCGACGCCGATGCGATGACGGAAGCTTCCGGCAACTTTTGAGGTGTTCAAAATGACTCTGGATTATCAGCTCAGACAGGTCACAGAGGGGTCAACTAACTCCGTGACCAAGAGGATTTGGGCGGATATGGAGTGTGGGTGGAGGCTTGGGTGGAGGACGGGGACGGAGGCTGCGAGGAGGCCTTTGTTCTTCAGCCCGGTGGGACTGTGAACCTGGTGAACCCGACTGGCTGCATGGGAGAGGAGCTGGAGAGTTAGACTGTGATAAGACCCAGGAGAGGAGAGGAGAGGGGAGGAGAGGGCGTGTATCGATATTTTGAGGTCCCGTTGTTTCGAGGTCCCAATAGTCCTAACCTGCCGACGCAGGTGAATGCTAACCGGGTGAATGCTAACCCAAAGCCTAAACTCTAACATTAACTCTGACCCTAAACAACGGGCTTGACCTCGAAACAACGGGCCATCAAAATATCGAGATTTTGCCAAGAGAAGAGAAGGGAATGGAAGAAGAGGGAAGAGAAGAGCAGAGAGGAGGAGAGGAGAGGATAGGAAAGGAGATTGGTGACATTTTCTTATGTCTTTTTGACTGTGGTGCGCTTATATGATGATGCCGATTATGATTATCGTCGTTGTCGGGTGGAAACCTTGTATGTCCAAAACCGTTCGTTTTGCATTTATCATTTTAAAAATGTTTTGTGATGCGATGTGAGGCGTTGTGTGCTTGTAGATCTGCTATTTTCACAAGTTTTGTGCGACAGTCTTGTATGATGAAGCAGGGCTTTACTTTGTGCAAAAAAAAAGTACAAATTTGAAACTTGGAGATATGAGGTTTCCGCCTGACAGCGACGTTATGATGGTGGTGAAGATGATGATGGTGGTGATGTAACTGGGCGAACATGGGCCACTCTGTCCTTGTGTTTGCCAGGAGAACGTTGATTGGCATCCCAACGTCCCGCATCTCTGGCCATCTCCTCTCCTCTCCGCTCACACGCGGAGGAGCCCCTGCTCGGATGATTGAGTCGCCGCTCGTAATCTCATTACGGCTCCTTCGGATTCAGAGCTTACTTGCTGCCTTGTGATTATAAGACACGTGAGAAATGGGGAAAAGCGACACGTCGCCTCAAAGCGTCTTATGGCAGAAAGCAAAGCCTTTCTAGTCGCCCCGAATGAATGCAAATGAGTTTGAACGACAGCAGGAAACCTCTGGCACACCGCGCATAGCTCAGCATCATGTAAATACCTTGCGTTCTCTCAAGGGGCCCCCCACTGTGTCTGTTGGCAATTATTACTTTATGAGGGGGAAAATCATCAGTTCATCATTTTATCGTTTAAAATCATAATCTTGGTCCAGTTGAAGTACAGTATATATGCGAAACGCACCCAAAACCCCAGGCTGAACAAAAGGTTCTCTGACGCATACATAATTATGTTGTAGTAAAGATTTCATGAACAAAGTCAATAGGGTTTGGATCAGGCTGTAACTTTGCCCAGATTTGGAGTAACGTCATACCTATCATACAGTAGATGACTGATGTGACATCACGGGATGGCCATGTGAAGTCCCAGATCCACGTTGAAGCCATGCCATTACCGTGTGGGGAGAGGTCCACTATTCAGTTCTTCAAAAGCACTGGCACATTCCAGGGTCATTCCAGAGTCATTGTCCAGAAACTGTCAGGATGTACGCAGTTTCTGGACCCAGAAGCGGACAGACACATGTTCAAGGTTAAACAGGGTTTTAATAGAAGATTTTCAGTTCATAGCAGGTGGAAGCAAATAATGTCCAAGAACAGTTCTCAAAAACCCTGGCAAACAAATCCAATATCCAGCAGGCAAAAGGGGTCCACTCAATATGCCGACGGGCCGCTGTTCCGACTAGTGTCGGCAGGTTAGTTACTCGTCACGGTTACTGAGGTTAGGTTTAGGGTTAGGGTTAGTTTTAGTGTCGGCATACCGGCCCGTCGGCACACTGATGCGGACCCCAGGCAAAAAGGGGGGGTCAAAATCCATGCAATGGTCAAAAGAGCTTGTTAACTAAATGCAAACTGGTGGCACTGGGGACTATGGGGAGCTGAGGACACAGGAACTGCAGCATATAATACTGCAAAGAACAATAGACAAGCAGGGTTTAATTTGCAACAAATGAATGGAGTACAGGTGTGAACCTACTCTGACTGGCTGACTGGGAATGAGCAGGTGAGTGGGAGTTACGGCACTAGAATGACAAGAGATGACAATTTGTCAGGGCAGAAAACAGAAGGCAAAAACTAGTAGTCACTCAATGACAGACCCAGAAGCTAAATAAACTCAGACTGTAGTCCTGACGATAAACTAGTCCTTGCCCGTTGTTGAGGTGAAAGTATCGGCTCATAGGAAAGTAGGATTTAAGGCGATGTATCAGTGATGTCAGTAATCTCCAAATTTGGACACTGTTTAGAATCAGTGATGTCAGTCATCTCCAAATTTGGGCTGTGCAGCTGTTTCCATGGAGGTGGTGTGATGTCAATCATCTCCAAATCTGGGCACTGTTTAGTGTATCAGTGTCAGTCATCTCCAAATTTGGGCTGTGCAGCTATCAGACAGACATCGGATGGACGGACAGACAGACAGACAGACAGACAGACAGACAGACAGACAGACAGACAGACAGACAGTCAGACAGACAGTCAGACAGACAGACAGACAGACAGACAGACAGACAGACAGACAGACAGACAGACAGACAGACAGACAGACAGACAGACAGACATTTGATAAATGAATAGTTAGATTGTCTTTGAAGAGCCCCTCATTTTGGAACACAACCACAACTAGAGAAGATGTGGTACATTTCTTTACATAAGTATATACCTGCACTAGCTCTCTCTCCCTAATGGGAACTACTGCTGTGGTAACTGTGCACAAAGATTAAGTAGTATAGTGTGTGAGAGTTCTCTCTGTTCCCCCCATTGGATTATATACTGTATAAACAGTCAAACTTGTGCTAGTCAGGTTCATTCTGCAGTGCAATCTGAGCCTTTTCTTGACCTTGACAGTGAGGGAAAAAGATGTGGTCAGTGAGTGAATTACTGCAGCGACCCTCACATGGGCCGACGTGTGTATGTTTGGTGCATCGTATCAGAAGTTGTGAAAATAGATGATCCATATTCTATAAGCTGAAAACGCACCACGTCGCTTGGACATCATCCGTTTTCACTATTTGTCATACAACAAATTATATAGGGCTTCAGTGGTTATGGTTCCCTAGATGCGGTGGTGTAAAGTAACTTAAGTACTTAAATACTGTGCACTTAAGTGCACTTGGGTTCTTTTATTTTTTACTTTTCTGGAGTATTTCCAATTTTCAATAATTTTACTTCTACTCTACTATTTTAATAGGAAAACATTTGTACTCGTATTGGTATTTTGAATACCAAACATTTATTATTTTAAAATAGCAGATCTACAAGTTATTATTTTGTAACCTTTCTACATTGTGGTGATGGTACTTTTACTTAATTACAAAATGTGAGTATAGGCTTACTTCTTCCACCATTGCTTTATACCTTCACAGTGTGCTTGTATACAGTACAATGCATGCGCACACGCACGTGTTTGTGCGTATTTGTGCTTGGCTCGTGTTGTGTTTGCTGTGCCAGCTGCGGTGTGACTGAGTGAGGGTGAAGGTCGGGAGACCCCAAATGTGTGGCAGGCAGCAGACATGGAGGTGACGGCATCCCGGTGACACTGGAACAGATCAAACGGATTCTCTGCCAAGAATAGGATGACAGTCAACTGCTGTACGCCTCCATCCAGCTCTCCCTCTGTCCCTCACACCGTCCGTCATCATTCCCTCGTTCCGTTTTTCCATGTGCCTCTCGTCTCCTGAGACGGGAAAGGCTAAATGGAGCCTTATTGGCTACTTGGCTAAAGGGGTCCTTGACATGAAAAAGTTTGAGAACGACTGACTTCGAAACATGCGTTTTTTTAAAACCTTCGAAGGATTTAGAAGACATTTATAGAATCGGGTCAAAAATATTTAAAGACCTTTTCATAATTCCTCGAAAATAGCAGATCTACATGCTCGCAGTGTGACACGCGGTGCCGCGCTGTGAGCTTGTATATCTGCTATTTTTCAATCGTTAAACACTAAAAAAAGGAGCAGGTCCCATAGAGCCCTGGACGTCGACCCCCGGTCGACTAAGTATTTAAGTGCTATTGGCTGACAAAAAGGTTGGCGTTTAACTCTTCTGCAAAACAAAATGCATTTTATACCTACATTTCTAAATGCAACTCACTGCCAAGTACTACTGTATGTGCAATATAAAAAAATGGATTACAACTGATTCCCATCGGTTTGCAACTCAGACACGGTGCTGAGTCGACGGTGTGGCCATCGTAAGCCCGCTTCTAGCTGCAAGTTTCCAAATGTGTACGTTTTTTCGTAAAGTGGAGCCCTGCTTCATCATACAAGACTGTCGCGCAAGACTAGTGAAAACAGCCGATCTACAAGCACACAACGCCTCGCGGGTGCGAGGCGTTGTGTGCTTGTAGATCGTCTGTTTTCACTTGTTTAAATCATTTTTAAAATGATAAACACAAAACGACCGGTTTTGGACATACAAGGTTTCCACCCGACAACAACGATATTCATCATTTGCACTGGCTATTTCGTCCTTGTGTAGTTGCCATTGAACACAACACACCCCCTTCGTGCCAGGCAGCAGGGCTGCCAGCAGCAGCATTACGGTCTTTCGTCTCCCCAGCATTTAAATCCTTGGTCATTGATTGACTTTGAGGAATTAGTGGTTCAAGCTAATGAAATTCCTCCTCGTCTTGCTCCTCTCCTCGACCACAAGGTTGGCCATTTGACGGCTTATCTCTCTCATAGTCTCCTGCTCCCATTGTTGCTTTTCATTTCCTTTTTCCCCCACCCGTTTTCTCTCTTTCGGTCCTTCTTCTCGTGAACGTCTTTTTGCCTTTGTGTGTTTGTGTCTTTTGTGCGTCTCCTTTTCCCCTCCACACACTTCTTTGTTGGTTTCTGTTAATGTCTCCCTGACACCCACAGTAAGTTTCAAGTGTTTGTCTATAAAAGAGCGGCGAAGATTTAGAGCATGGCGCTTGCGCTCCTGGCGCCAATCAGGCAGTCCGTCTCTTCAGGCACCGTAATGGCCGCCGTGAATCAGCCCATGAATGAGACAGGCACCGGGTTCAGCAGCACGCTCAGCGCTTCTCCCCCTTTAACTACTGGTGTGTGTTCCATCGCCCAGAGGCCCATAAAAGTGTAGCAGAGGCCATTTGTGTTGAAATGAGTGTCACACGGGCACGTGCTCGCAGGTTAGCCGGGGGGGGGGGGGGCTGAATGATTTGATTCGGCCGTATAGCTACAGAAGGAGGTAACATTTTGTTCGGCCGGAGTCGATTCAGTTGATTTAATCACTTCCTACCTGGCGTCCCTATTTTGTCATTGTCATTTTAATTTTATTTAACAAAATGTATAATGTTCAATAATCCCTCCCAAAAATGATCTGTTATATTTGGTATTCGTTGTACGACGGAGTATACAGTGCTTAAGTGGTTATTATTTGTCCGGTGTGGAAGTTTTTATGATTTTTTTATGATTTTGCAGCCCATTGGAATTAAACAGTGTTTAATGAAATTGTATACTGTTGTAAATGGTAATAAGCAAGGCAGTGACCTGACCTTCCGTCAGAGAATTAAGGTGATATTAGAATATCAAGTCTAACTCTAATTCTTTATTCATTTTGCGTGGCGAGGTGGATGGGTTTTAGGCAAATTCTTTAATGCACCATATGCTCAGGTGAATGAAATCGCTCCCTTTATATTCACAGTGAGTGAGTGTATGTGTGTGTGTGTGTGTGTGTGTGTGTGTGTGTGTGTGTGTGTGTGTGTGTGTGTGTGTGTGTGTGTGTGTGTGTGTTTTTTAACGATTTTCGTTTCATCTTTTATTTGGCCTGGCACTTTGGTGCGCACTTAGGAATTAAATGACAGTGATGCACAACACCACGCACGCACGCACGCACGCACGCACGCACGCACGCACACCCACACGTACACACACACTTCCACAGAACGTTCCCCTGAAATGACCCGTATGAGTAGGCATTGGCAGACGTCTCTAATGCTCTCGTGGTACCGTCAGCATTAAGCTCAACTCCACAATTCACAGTCAAATGATTTTCTGCTCACACACTCTGTTGCGAGCAGTGATACCCAACATTCAATCACATATCGGCATTTGCCCATTCCCTCTGTCTCCTGGGAACACCCTCCCCCCCACGTAAAATCTCAATGCATGCATAGATCATCTGAGATGAAACAGCAGAGATTGATTCAGAGACATCTCCTATAAAGAAGCATCTCGTTGTTGTCGGGTGGAAACCGTGTATGTCCAAAACCGCTGATTTTGTGTTTATCCTTTTAAAAATGATTTCAGCCGATCTACAAGCACACAACGCCTTGTAGATCGGCTGTTTTGACTAGTCTTGCGCGACAGTCTTACGAAAAAAAAGAAAAAAAAGTTCACATTTGAAACTTGGAGATACGAGGTTTCTGCCCGACAGTGACGATCTGGAAGAGGTGGTGGTGGGCGGCTTTGAGGCTAACATGACTTTTGGCAGGTGCTATGAATATTCATAGTGCATCAGCGGTGTGATGTCGGCGCGCTGAGTGTGACCTGCTTGTTGGACATGTTGCGTGGAAGACGGGGTGTACACAGCGCTGTCCTTCTGCATAGCGGGTATGCTCCCAGGTGACTAACAGGAAGTGTGTGTGTGTGCGCGCGTGTGTGTGAGAGATGATGGGAGGTACTTCGGATATGACGAAAATGCTCATCTGACAAGTTTTTCAGTAGTTTGGCAGTGGCACAGTGAGGAAGGTCACCGTTGCCTTCTTGGCATAGAAGGAACGGTCAAAACGTGAACCAGCTGGACGTCACCGGCCTTCCCCTGAGGCTCTGCAGTAAAGCACCCGTGCACACATACTCACTCAGGCATGTACGCACCAGGGGCGCAGCCAGAACAGAGAAATAGGGTGGGCCTGGCAACTTAGAGAAATAGGGTGGGCCTAGCAACTTAGAGAAATAGGGTGGGCCTGGCAACTTCAGGGTGGGCCCAGGGTGGGACTTGCGTGCGCACGAAATTTCAGGATTATTTTGTGTAGTTTTCTGTAAATTATTAGTGTTTTGGGAGGTTAAAACGGGTGGGAGCAGCAGTATCAATGAAGAATAATTAATAGGCTAACTAATACAAAGCATTGAGTTCCCTGCTGCACTTCATCCCAACAACACATTTACAAATAATAAACACTCCCCCTCCAAACACACAGTAGCCAACTGCTGCTAGTGTAAAAGATGTATCACTTTTACATCAAGTACTGTTCATTTATTCAAAGATGATGATCACACAAAAAACACAACAAAAAAAAACATTTTATTTAATGAGAGACATGATTAAAAATATATATATAATTTTTTTTGCCAAAATCGATGGGTGGGCCAGCTTTCTTATAACGCCCCTGGTACACACAAAGATGCACACACATACGCACGCACGCAAGCACGAGTACGCTTCCAATTGGCGAAGATCATAGGAAAACGTATTGCTTTCTTAGAGGCAGGCTTTTTGACGACGTCCGTAACAGTGAATCCGTGACCTGCAGATGTTTTTGCCATCTGGTGCACTTGAACTCCTGGACCGAGGAGGCTGAGCAGACATTGGTGCCCCTTTTAGACGAGCACGTCTGTGCACTGCAGCTATATATCTGCTTGGCGTTGTTGTGCTTCAGGGCTTAATTATTTTATACTTTAGCTATTTTTGAAAAGTCGCAAAAATGTGTGCAAATCCTTGAATATATCATGTATTTTTTAAGCGAACATGTGAAACTCAAAGTTTGCTTCTGGGGGGTCCCTGGAACTAAATATTTTGAGAAGGGGGTCCGTGGCCAAATACATATCATTTTAGGGGTCCTTCACATGAAAAGGTTTGAGCACCACTGACATAGAAACATAGGTTTTTCAAAAGAACCTTAGAAGGATTAGAAATATTCAAAGAGTTGCACACATTTCCACAACTTAAAAAATAATAGCAGATCTACAAGCTCAAAATGCGGCACTCAGTGCCGCACTGTGAGATTGTAGATCTGCTATTTTTCAATAGTTGAAGCACAAAATAAAGTGTAATAATGCGCTGATTGCGCTCCCAGTCTAAATGGGTTAAACCCCCTCCCCCTATGAAGAACATTCATGGGGGGCCTGCAGTGCAGTGAATCCTGTACCTAAGGCCCAGAATTTGGTGCGACACCCCTGGCGACAGGAGCCTTTGTCAGCAGCACGAGCTTCTACGTTTTAGTGTCCATGCCTGCGACAGGGAGTTGGTACTTGAGCTGGTCTTTGAAGCGTTTCCAGGGTCCACTTCTGTCACGTCTAACTTGACATGGCTCACTGCGAAGGACTGTTTTATAGGCAGGGTGGATTATCTGCTCGGTATTTGAGCTCTCTCCGGGACTTAATGTGTTGTTGGTGATGTGGTCCCAGAAATCTAATATCGCAAGGACCACAATCTAAAATCTCTTTGCTGACAATACAAGCACTGCAGGATCTTTTTCCTCTTCTCGTGAAAACTACAAATGATGGAGGGCTCTCGAAAAAAAGATGCATTTCACCCACAATGTGAAAATAAAGATGATTCTGATTCAGGTCTAAATGGTTTTTTGCACCTCTAACCATCACACATATAAAGAAACTTTTGTCGAGTTTCCCACTGTTAAGATGGATAGATTTAACGGTATTAAAAATGGGTGCCTCCTTTTGACATGTGCACAGCACACATAGTTATAGAAATACGTTCCATGTGGAAGCAACACCTTAAGGAGCAGCCTCTAACTACCAGCCACAGCGTTAGAGCTATTCTCCTCTCTCGCACCCATTCTTGCCGCTCTCTCTTTCCTTGTCTCCCACATTGCACTCCCATTCTCCGCCTTTCTGTCTCTCGCTCCTCTCTCCCCTATCCCTTATCTCTCTCCTATATCTTTCCCCCAATCTCTCCCAACCTCTACCTCCCTCCTAGTTCCTCTCTCTCTCTCTCTCTCACTCTCCCTCCCTCCCTCCCTCCCACACCCAGTGGTGTAAAGTAACTAAGTACATTTACTTAAGTACTGTACTTAAGTACGATTTTGAGGTATTTGTACTTTACTTGACTATTTCCAATTTCCAATACTATTACTCCACTACATCTCGGATTCAAACATTGTACTTTTTTTTATTTTGATACCAATACTTTTGTACAAAGTAAACTTTACTTAGTATTTCTGCATTGCAATATTGATACTTTTACTTAGCCTAAGTAAAACATTTGAGCACTTTTCCACCATTGCCCACTCCTCCACCTCATCCTGGCATATGGGCGTGCTGAGTGACAGTGCGTGTGCGCGCACATTGCGTGCACTGTGCACGCGCCAAATCGGCGGGAGGAGCAAATATATGATGATATGAATGATTTCCACACAAAACTTTGTTATTTCTTCATAAAAAACCCCCAGAGAAAGTCATTTTGTATATATTTTTTGATTAGTTTTGATTTGAATGACAACAATACTTTATACATGTATGATGTCACAGAAGCCAAAAAATAAAAGGTTCAAGAGAGAGAAATGCTTGAAAAAGTGTCATTCACAAAAGGGCCAATTTCTCATGTTTATGTTTTTTTTGGCTGCTCTGGGGAAGAGCAGACAGTTTTAAAACTAATATAGCGCAACAACCGAACATAGCTGAAACCCCTGGTTAACTTCTGGTGAAAGTGCGCGAGTTGCACTTTATTTGAGATACTGGGTGACATTTTTTTGTCATTTCGATAATTCTCAGTAGAGCTAGAAAGACTGGTGAAAATAAAACAGTAGCCTATGGTGGAATGGTCTAGAGCAGCTGAGTAAACAATGGCATTAAAAGTGTTAAGTTGCACCATTGCACAATGTTTGTATTCTGTTCAGAAAAAGCTGGAAATAAACTGAACTGTTTCCTTTACACCCCTTCCGTCTCTTCAGCTGCTCACACTCTCGCACATCAGCATTTGCATTTGAGTGTGTGTGTGTGTGTGTGTGTGTGTGTGTGTGTGTGTGTGCATGCGCGCGTGTGTGGTGTGCGTGTGTGTCAGGCGGGCACACATGGTCGTGGTGGATGTCAGACCTCAGTTTGAGTGACGTTAACTGTTGAAAAAAATGACTATGGCGTTATTCTCTGTCCTACAGTCATTATTCTCTGTCACTGACAAGTCCTAAACCCGCTCAATTATTTCCTGCGCATCTCTGTGTGTGTGTGTGTGTGTGTGTGTGTGTGTGTGTGTGTGTGTGTGTTTGTAGCTGTCCCAGCAATGGGGGGCTAGGTAAATATTTTATTTTATTGTTGGATTTGTGGGTTTTGCTGAAATGTTGAGTTTTGCTGAAATGTTGTATTTATGTGGGTGACATATATTGTTGAGGCCATCTGGTGTCTGGCTAGTGCCATGGTATGGCACAGGCAATGTTCACATGATACCAATCAGGGCTGGGAGGCTATATAAGGTGCACCTGGTAAGATGCAGGTCAGGGACGTGCTGGGCCCCTGATTCAGCCCGGGAAAAAGAGTTGGAGAGGCCCTCATTGCGCGCTATAGAGAGAGATCTCTCTCTATAGTGCTGCTGCTAATCAAAGATTTGCCATTTCAGATCATGACAAGTGACAAGCCAGTGGGCCAATTACTGTACATGTACATCTAAATATTCAGTGCAGAAGGCCACACTGTGTCACTTTTATTGTTTATTGTTTTGTATCTTATTATTGGTTCACACTGTTTGTTTGAGGTTATTGTACTTATTTGGGTTTTACACATTGCTTTGCCTTTTATTGTTGTAACTGGTTATTGCATTGTATGATTATTGAATATTGTTTGTAAATCCGTTGTGGTAAACTATGTATTTGTAACATTTCACAGTTTTTCACACAAAAGAAAACTAAAACAATACTTGGTCGTGATTGCATTGAATCTGTCAAATCCTGTGTTAATTCCACTCCGACAGTGTCCAAAGGGAACAACCAAGTGGACGCGTAAGGGACTTGGTCCCTTTGGTTCCATTTCTGACACTGTCACCATCACATATTTGACTGCATGTGTACATGGCTCTGTTCTTCACTACAAAAGCCTTCAATTATAGAATCCATTGGTTTACTGTGTGGGGGTCACCTACACTATGAGCAACATGGGCTGTGTAGATTATAACAATGCAACAAAACACTGTCTAATGCTGGCTATTCCTGCAAGACATTTTGACAAAGGCCTGCCTGCTGCATGTTGATACAAACACACAGCGCTGTGCACAGCTTTGATGTGACAGTGCGCGTGCAAGCAGGCACGCACACACACACACACACACACACACACACACACACACACACACACACACACACACACACACACACACACACACACACACACACACACACACACACACACACACACACACACAAAAGATTACCATTATGAATAGGTTAGTATTTGAGGGACGGGAGGAGGGCGGTGCGAGGTGACAAGGAAAGAGAACGAGGCTTGAGGAACACAAGGGGTGGAGAGGGACGGATGAGGTCAATATTTAGCTCGAGAGCAGAGGAGCTTCCACTGGACGGTGGAGAGCATTTAGCGTGCGCGTGTGCATGTGCTCGCGCGCAGGGACGTGCAGAGAAAGTTAGAGAGGCAGGGGCTGAAACTTCTAAAAGGGCCTTTTGGTGGAAATATCGGAAAAAACATCCAAGTCGCGCTGTGACGCATTGTGAACTTGGAGGTGGGCTATTTTCGGTGCTTGATGCCACACTGTACTAAGCATAATTAAGTCAATACTGAGGATGTGGCGTAACGGCATGGATTTCTACACAGAGAGGGCAATTCTCTCAACATAAGATGCTGCATTCAAGTTCAGGAGAGTTTGGACAAGGCAATTCTCTTGAATGCTGCCTTCAGGTATGGCATGGAAAGAGAACATTTGTTTTTCTTTCACCATAGTGAAAACTGCATTCATGGTTTGCATTGACTTTTTACAGACGGATAAAGGGACAGGGGCTCAAGCCCCCTTTGATGTCTATGTGTGCACGTGCCTGTTCGCGCGCGTGTGTGTCTGCATGCGTGCCTGCGTGCGTGCGCGACAGTGACAGATTCCAGTAAGCGGTGGCAGGGCGACAGTGAAAAACGAGGGCTAGGTCGTTGTTCTTGAGGTGACACATCACTCTGATGATAGTCCACTGCTGAGCCAAGGATGAAAGAAGAGAGTCTGAGATGACCCAAACACCGGTTCACTTCAGGTCAACTTCAACCACTTAACTCTCTCCCAGCCATTTACAATATGCTTGTGCGCCTATACTGCCAGGAATATTATTATTTTTTCAGTCATACAATACAACAACCAATGAGGCAGAATATAATTGTAAACTGCAGTGGATTTGTATACCACAAGAGTGCGCCAACGACTAAGTGATCAGGCTGACTCATTAGACTGGATGAGAATGACCGCAGCCTTTGTTTGTAATGGAACGGCCGGCCGGCCGGAACGCCCAAACAAACAGCATCGTGCACGACCTCACGGGCGCAATCAGTTTATTTCAAACAATCGACCATGATGCTGGGTGACCACTCTGTCAGCCTCTAATTTTTTTCCGAATGAAAATCCGTCTAAATATGGTAAAGTTTGATAAGAAAAACGTTAGATTTCAATGCTAAAAAAGGCCTATGCTATGCTATGGCCAAACGACTTCCGGGTTACGTCATCGATGACGTAATTTCCATCGCAATATCATTGCTGAAGCTTAAATGAAGCTAGAATGGTCATTTATGGCTCTAAAAATGTCAAAAAAATACCAAAAAAAACAGAAAATCATCAGGCAGGCGACGTTTGGCGATCTGGCAGGCTGGGCCTCCTCAAAATGGCGACGTTTGGCGATTTGCCTTGAACTAGAGCTGCAAGTGCCATAACTTTCATGTCCTGCCCTGAATCCAAATCCAGGTGCCCTGGGTGCCGTGCGTGAGGAGCAGGGGTGTTGCACCAATCCTGGGCCCTGGGTGCTTTAACCATTGAGAAATAGCAGATATACAAGCTCACAGCGCCGCACGAGAGCCGCGCTGCGAGCTTGTAGATTTGCTATTCTTGAAAAATAGTTTTTTTGAAAAACCTATGTTTCTATGTCAGTGGTGCTCACACTTTTTCATGTGAAGGACCCCGAAAATGATATGTATTTGGCCACGGACCCCCATATCAAAATTTTTAGTTCCAGGGACCCCCCCAGAAGCAAAATTTGAGTTACAAATGTTCGCTTAAAAAGTACATATATTCAAAGACTTGCCAACATTTTCACGACTTTTCAAAAATAGCAGATCTATTGTATATCTGCTATTTTTCAATAACTAAAGTATAAAATAATTAAGGCCCCTCCACCTTGGGCCCTAGTAACTCAGACTATTAGTGCCCCCCTATCCAATATTAAGGTCTGAATTGTCTTTGGTATGGCGTTCACAAGTTGCATAATTATTGACGTAACCACTGCAACCCACACCTGCAGTCTGCTGCTGTCCTGTAGCAAGATATTAAGATATTATAACATAGTGTAAACACTGGTAGAAACAGCAAATGCAGAGGCACATATTTCCTTTATGTTCAGCTCTGAATGCTTCAAATGCAAAATCGTGCGAGAGAGAGAGAGCGAGAGAGAGAAGGGGGTAGAGGAAGGGAGGCAGAGAAAGAAAGAGAGACGGGGGGAGAGGGAGAAGGAGAGAGCCATCTCTCTGAGAGAGTGGGAGAGAGAGACAGAGGGAGATATAGAGAGATAGGGAGAGAGAGTGACAGAAAAGGACAAACTGTGAGTGAAAAACACAGCGAGGAGAGAGTTGATGCGAGGAGAGGGTCGACATCACCTCCGCCCCGGCACGCTCGCGGCTGTTTCCCGGACCGAGCTAGCCTCCATGACACACGCTGCAATCTGCTGCGTCCCTGTGACCACTCCACATGGAAATAGATATACATCACACAACCTCACTTAAATGTGTGAAGCCAACTTTACATTAATAAGACCTGAGGCAGATTCTACAAAATGTAGTTCTCACACTTTCACAATAAAAAAAAAAGCAAAAAACAAGTAGGCCTACATACAAGCTTTCATGCCGCGGTGTTAGCTTGTATATCTGCTATTTTCTAATAGCTTATAGCCTAGCCGTTGAAATGAAGTTTCGACGGCAATATATTCGTCACTGTCTGTCTCTTTTTTTGGCATAAATCAGGGCTATAAATGGTAAATGGTGCATTTATATAGCGCTTTTATCCAAGGCGCTTTACATAGATTGTGCATTACATTCAACCATTCACGCACACATTCATACACCGGTGCCGGAGGAAACCATGCAAGGCACCAACCTACTCACCGGGAGCAACTAGGGGTTCAGAGTCTTGCTCAAGGACTCTTCGACATTAACTAAGGGGGAGCCCGGATTCGAACTGGGAACCCTTCGGGAACCCTTCGTGCTCTAATAACGGTTTCTCTACCCCTGAGCAATGCCACCCGGCTATCAAACACCCTTTACTTCTGAGTGTTGGTTAAAATAATATTGAACCAATGGAAAGTAGTAAAAAAGCCCTTCGTTCAAAACCTCCTAACTCCACTTGAGTTCATTTACCTGAAAACGAAAATGTTGGAGTTAGGAGGTTTCGGCCCAACAGCGATATAATACATGTATATCTAGACGCTTAAAAAAAAACAGCTAATCAAAATCTAGCTTCAAAAACGTCACTTTTAGACCAGTTATAACCTGGTTTTAGACGGACGTCTAATATCCGACTGTGGCTCACTGGGAAAGCAACCGAAAAGTTATGATTGAATGGCGTTCACTTCAAATGTATTTCAGAGATTGGACTTTCTCTTTGGCAAGCGGCGGGTCCCTAAATTAATGACATGTGGCATCAATTCACTTAAACTCAGTCCCCACCACACACACACACACACACACACACACACACACACACACACACACACACACACACACACACACACACACACACACACACACACACACACACACACACACACACACACACACACACACACACACACACACACACACACACACACACACACACACACACCTCTCTGCACGGCCATTTCCTTAGGCTAGGTGAGGAAATGCCTGTCATAAGTGTGCAAATAAATATAAGACGTAGCGAAGCAATTAAGCGGAGTGAAGTGAATTCCTCCAAAGTTTGAGGGGCTTTCAGAATGATATGCGCAAGCGGGAAACACACTATATTAAATATGTCCAGGCTCAGTGAAGTGCTCATTAGCAACTGCCAGCATGACAGTGAGTGTTCTTATTAACCATCTGAAGCACGCCTCCCTTCAGTGGTAATAATAATCATAAACAACCTAAGCCTGCTCTTAAGATGACATCCGTTACGCAAGTGCTCCATCACGCTTTCATTCATCCATTTCGAACGAGTGCATTGTTGGGAGGAAAATTGTATATAGTTGCTTCATCTTAGGTCATGAGAGCTAGGTTAGACATTTTTCAAACCAAAAAGATTTTTTGAAAATTTCTTTTGAAAGGACAACTTTTTTTTTTTTTACAACAAGGGTTCATATTTTAGATAGTCATTAGAGAAATGAAAATATGAGTGTTAAAATGTTTGAATTTCCTGCTTTCTATCGTTTTAGTGATTTTAACGGGTTAGGGTTGGGGTTAGGGTAGCCTCGGAAACCCAGGCTTATTTTGGTGATCGGAAGAAAAATAAGCCTGGGCGATCACGTTAAAGTCACTGTTGGAGGAAGTGTAGAATTTCCCTAACCAATCAGAGTGCAGAGGGGCGTCGCACCGAATTTGTTGACGCCATGACGCAGCAGCGTTCTCTGTGCTGAGCAGAGGAGCAGAGGGGGGTGGGGGGAGGAGAACACATGCTATTGGACGGAGACTCCCTGAGAGATTCGCCGGGTCCGCCCATCTGCCAGCATAAACTGTCCGCATTAGCTCAGAGGACCTGGGGACCTGGACAACAATCACTGAGGTCAATGCTGGGCTGGCAGTGGAACCAAGTGGTGGGCAAAACCGCTCATTTCAGTGAACGAATCATTTTGTTCATGTTCACCGCAATGATCAGTTCAAATGATTCGTCCGCCTTCACCGTTCAGTGGCGCTATGCAGTAAGACCACTTCAGCTCTATAGTCATTTTGACCATTTGAAAATACCTACAAGCTCACACTTGTAGATCAGCTATTTTCAAAAGTTTGTATACACTTTAAAACTTCAAATAGGACATTCTGCATAACGAGGACTTTCCACTTTGGTACATTTTGAAACCAATACTTTTTTACTTTTACTCAACGTACATTTTGAATGCCAGACTTTTGTAGCAGTATTTCTACATTCCAGTATTGATATTTTTACTTAAGTAACACATTTTAGTACTTTTTCCAGCATTGAACTCGGGGAGGCGGATCGGGTGAGCGAAAGTGTGAACGTAATATTTGAAGGAAATGAACGAATCCTTCATGGTTCTTTCTTGTGATTCGTTCTCATGAACAAATCACTCATGAACGACACATCACTAGTGGAACCAGACTGGAGCTCAGTGCTGGCAGTGGAACCAGACTGACTGCTGACAGGTGTACAACAAACAAGATTCTGTGGCTGAAAGACAGGAGCCGTTGGACTTTGTGCAACATCCATGCCACTGATTCCAAGAAGCGTTCACTATCGCTTTGTCCCAATTGGACCAGAGGATGACTGATCCTTTGTACCACTTGGACCAGAAGATTCCCCCAGTTCCGATGTGTGCCAGGAAGCTAGGCTTGATTACGATGATACTGCTGTGTGCCTGTGTGAGTCATCCCACTCAAGTGTGTGTGTGTGTGTGTGCGTGCGTGCGTGCGTGCGTGCGTGCGTGCGTGCGTGCGTGCGTGCGTGTGCGTGCGCGCATGCTTGCACGCGTGCGTGTGTGGAGCTTGGAGCTTGGAGCTTTTCTTTTGAAGGTCTGATTGCTGTTGCTTCTGAGAGCGAGTCCTTCATCAATGCCACGTTGTTTTGAAGTCGGCTTTGTTTGTGTGTTGCTTTTGATCCAATAGTATTTTCTTCTCATTATTTTCTTCCTTATTTTTTATTTAATTTTAGTATGCAATGTGATTCATCTAATGAGTGAAAAGCCATCCATTCATATGTGTATGACAAATAATAATTAAAAAAGTTATACGACGTTAACATCAACTACTATTTCACAGTAGTAGTCCTTTGCCCAAATTGGACCGATTGGTCTTCCGGAAAACGTTTCTCTTTTAACAACAAAAAGCCTTGTATTGGTGTGTGTGAACTGTGAATGACGTAGACATTCTGGGCTAGTTTATTATTTTGGATTAATATTTGAAATGTATGCAAATACTATTTACAGTACTAGCCAGTAGCGATTTGGAGGCCGGACGCGACCGGACGCCGTGTGGTCGAAAGATTCCCACACGGACGGCACCGAACACTTTAATCAGTGGCTACTACTTTGCATAACAGGTTTCTAGTGGTGAATGTGTGAGCGTCCTCAAGCCCCCTCTATTCATATGGATATAGCCTACTTTTAACACCTAGGTTTCCAGCTGTGACTGCATGTGCATGTGTCAATGTGTGTGTGTCCTCATACATGGCTCCATTACTGTGGTTAGTGTTTGAGATTCGTTCAAGGCAAACTTTGTTTCTCTAGCCTACTGCAGCGCTGTATTTTCTAAATTAATTAAAAGAAAGTAGAACATAAAATCTTAAGTAACAATGCAAATGTGATTAAGACTAGAAAACTATTGTTTTCCCACCATTAGATCTGCTGACATCCTTTCTATCGAAATAGCCTCTAGAGGCACGTGCACGTGACGTCAATAAATGACCGTCCGCCCGGAAAAGAAAATCCCAAAGCACCACTGGTACTAGCACATCTGCAGTTGGTTGGAAACCCTGGTGTCAAGTACTGTACAGTAGGAAATCTACTGTTAGACAATGTCAGTATAAGCAGACACCATCTTTATTATCGTTATTATCTCAATTACTTCTGTCCGGTCGGAAAAGAGAGACATTAAACGTAAGGATTGTGGCTTAAAGTTCATTCCAGTTTGTATGTTTGGATGTTCCATTTTCTAGTTCATGTTTGAGTGGTTTGTTGTTGTTGTTGTTGTTTGATTTGGCTATAAGTTAGAGGTCACCTTTAAGGCTCTCTTGCTTCTTTCAGCCCCGTTTGCCGGCCTGGTCGCCGCCTCGCCATCTGCCTCCATCGTCCTAATGAAGCACGTCGGCGACGACGTCTCCTGGAGGCCCCTAGCCACCTTCCGCAATGGCTCAATCAGCCTGAGAAGGTCTCCGAGCCCCCTGCCTGCCTGCCCGCCTGCGTGCTCCGGAAGCAGGCCCGGGCCAGGGCTCATATAGCCTCCAGAGAGGCCATCTCATCAACACCTCAGCACTTAATGACCTGCGGGATGGAGAGGAGGCGGAGGCTGAAACCAGGGACAATCAAGATCACGGGCGCTTTGTATTAATAAAGACACCTCCCCCTCCCCCCTCCCCCTAATGAAAGTGGTCTTTTGTTCCATATTCGTGCCCACTCAGGGGACGATACTTTAGCGTAGCGGTCGAGAGTGGCGTTCGCTTCCGTGATGAATGGTCAAGCAGTGAATTATTTCTCTCTTTTGGGAGCCCCTTGCCTCTCATGTGCCAGCACTGTATTAATACATTCAGAACGGGTACACATATTGTGTATCATTATTTTATGCTTTAACTACGGTGCCGCGCTGTGAGCTTGTATATCTGCTATTTTTGAAAAATCGTGAAAATTAGAATTTTGACCCGATTCTATAAGTGTCTTTTGAATCCTAAGACTTTTTGAAAAACCCATGTTTCTAGGTCAGCAATCTGGCCAGCCATCGTCAAAGAAAAGGTCCTTTTCACTTAAATGGAGCTCAGTTAGTCTGTTCTTGAAGACTACTATGTCAGTGGTTCTCAAACCTTTTCATGTGAAAGACCCCCAAAATGATATGTATTTGGCCACGGACCCCCATCTCAAAATATCTAGTTCCAGGGACCACCCAGAAGCAAAATTTGAGTTACAAACGTTCGCTTTGAAAATACATACAATATTCAAAGATTTTCACACATTTTCACGACTTTTTCAAAAATAGCAGATATACAAGCTCTGGTTAAAGCATTCAATAATTCTAGGCCTAAATGGGTTTTAAGCGTTCGTTTTAATTGATTGGTCTCTTTGTGCTCTCTGGCCCGTACACCCCTCCCCTTGTGCTGCTGGTGCCAAAAATCTCTCTTCAGCGGCAGCTCTGTCTTCGCTCCAAGCAAAACCACTCAGTCACGTCATAATCTGCGCATGGATCAGAGCAGAGACGGGGAGCTTACAAAAGGAGCACGACTCGCAGGAATATCATAGACCATAGCCTAGCCATGCTCCAATTTATATTCGAATTGATCCCCGATCTAGTGTAAATCTCTATCAAAATCCACTCATTTCAATTCAATGTGACCTCGCGTCATGATAATTCACGTTGTATTTTCAAACAAATCAGTTTAAAGGAGTGGTTCACCCCAAAAATGTTTTTCTTTTCTCTATTGATTACTCACGGCAGGCACACTTCAGTTCAATCATATTTTGTTGTATTTGTTGCATTCCTAAGACAAAAAATGGATCATGGATTATAGTACCCCCATTGAATCCTGGATGGGGACTCGGCCGAATGAATTTGGGTCCCCATCCGGAATCAATGGGGTTAAATTTATTGAAAGCAAATTATTGTTTTAGGAATGCGACAAAAAACTAAAAATATTATTGAACTCAAGTCTCCATGGCGTGAGTAATCAATATAAATCTTTGGGGTGACTCCTTTAATGCTGGAATCATAAAATAACTGAGCAGAACATCCATAATAAATAGAATAACATGGAGGAGAGACACAGTTTAAACAAAGGACACGTCAGTTAACACTCTCTGAGAACATACAGTGGTATCTTAGCTATAGCAGAACGTAAACGTTATATCTGGACTTGCTGGACTAGCTCCACACACTCACTCAGGCAGTACACACATGCATTACACGCACGCGTGCAATGCACACAAACGTACACACAATATTGACCCTCTCACGCAAGCCTGTTAAGCGTGGGCATTCTCATGCCTCCTTTGAGCCAGCAGTGGATGTAGTCTAGTCACAGACAGTGCAGAATCAATGTCAATGCAGAAGACACAGCCGGCATTCCTTGAACTGTTCTCTCCTTGTCTTCAATTTTCAAGCTTTAGAAGCTTTATTTTGTGAGAAAATAGGTTCATCGGGTTTTTAGTCACCCTGATGAAGGCATTGCTGCCGCCAGGTGCATTTTTTATTCTTGCTGTGCATTTGCCAAACCATTAAAGGCTTTTTAACTGTTCCACAAGAGGGCCTTGGTCTCATCCCCCTTTTGTTTTTTTGCATCATTTCTGTCACCCAGTTGTACCAAAGAACAGCTTGTTGGAGCTTTTTACTCTAGACCGGTGGTCTTCAATGTTTTCAGGCCAAGGACCCCTTAGTTGAGAGAAAGATGAAGCAGGGACCCCCACAACCTGTTCATAGATTACATATAGTTTCATCGTTTGACAGCACAATCAGTGTATGTTGGATTCATGTCAATTTGTGTTTTCAGATATTTAACCACTTGAGCCGTCATTTCGAAATAAACTTGACCTTTTTCTCTGTACTTAGTCTGCTCTTTTCCCCTCTACACCAAACCCTTTGCCGAAAATAGCCGATCTATAAGCTCACAATGCCTCGCAGCGCGAGATATCTAAACATAGATCTGCTATGTTTGGCTACAGTTCTAAGAATATGGACACTAGGGTTCAAGTTGTTAATATAAAAAGGATTGGAAGAGTTGGAGGACCTCCTGCAGTAACTCTGAGGACCCCCCTGTTGAAGACCCCTGCTCTAGACAGATGCATTCCTCCCTCTCTTTTTTCTAGATTTAAAGCGGAATTTGTTAAACCTGGACATTTTTTTAAATGATTTGCACAACATGGGTATAAAAAGTATTAACATTTATCCAAAACAACCAAGACACTAAACGTCCAGAGGGACAAGAAACCAATAATTCAAAGCCAATCAAGTTTACATTTTTTTCTCCAGAGACCACTGGAAAAATGTTTTCAGACTGATATCAGAATATAAGCCTGTATTTGGCAGAATTTTAAATATTGAATCATTTATGCAAAACATTTGGAGCGGAGGCGATCGCATGGACAAATTCCAATCATTTTACGACCACCCTTCATTTGTAGTCCAAAACATCTAAAAATAGGGAATATAGCGCTGAGGGAACATAAGAGTTACGAAAACTTATCGCCAGTCACTGTCCGGCAGACACCTTGTACAGTTTCAAATCTGTATGTTTTATGGTAAATATAAAGCCCTGCTTCATCATACAAGAGTGTCGCAAAAAAGTAGTGAAAATAGCAGATCTACAAGCACACAACGCCTCCCGATGCAAGGCGTTGTGTGCTTGTAGATCTGCTATTATCATTTGTTTTTTAAAATAATAATGAAAAAGGAACGGTTTTGGACATAGAAAGTTTCCACCCGACAACGACGATATAGTGCTGAGGGAACAGAGCTACAATAACTAATAGGGCTTAACTCTCCAGGGGCGTCAATTGGGTATGGCAGGGGTATGCAGCTGCCATACCCTGGGTCCAGGGGGGGAAATAAAAGCTACTTTTAAATATAAATCCATGAATGTCTCTTTATTTATTTGCGCTGGTTATTATGTTGTTAAATTACAGTAAAATAACTACAAATGCAACATTTAACATAATGGTCACTTTAACAAGGTATTATAATTATATTCTCCACACTTGTATTCTCCCCAGCTTGACAAAATGGTATATTCCCAGGTTCCGCAGGTCAGCTGCACAGGTGCAATGCATTATTGTTAATTGTGGCACGTTTACTAACATGCTAAGTTTAGCTGCACTTGAAAAACCATTCCAGGCTGCCATAAGTGCCATATCCAGCCCAAGAATCTGTAGAAACCTGTGTAAAAAACTAACAAAAGTCGTTTTTTTTTTCAGACATTGTGAAAATAGCTGATCTACATGCTCACAACGCCTCGCAGCGCGAGGCGTTGTGAGCATGTAGATCAGCTATTTTCACAATAGAACCGTGTTATCCAAAATGTAATGCCTATTTTCCATGAGGACTCCCATCTTTGCCATACCCTTGCTTTTGCTGAACTGACGCCACTGTAACTCTCTGGCTATTTTCATAATGTCCATCTTTGTGTGACTACAGTGTTGTCACATGAGAAATGGTGAAACGTTGTCAAACAAGACATGTCACTCAACAGTTACAGTGGAAGTCTGTGCTCCAGTGATTCATTCAATGCTTTTATGGACCCACGCCAGATGGATGCTCATCAGGTTATTGGGACCGTAGGTCGCAGTTTACTATCAGAACCGTCACAGCTTGACCGTGTCTGTCCCGTCGTCCGGACGGGTTCCGCCTGACACTGTGGTTACCCTGACACATCACTGTGACATCAGGTGACATCACAGTGATGTCAGATACTCAGAGGAGGGATCTCCATATATGGGCATAAAAGGGATTGTATCCCAGATGATGGAGAACCACACTAAAGCCGGCATCATAGTCGCCTGGGCGGTGGAAGGCTTTACACCGCGGTGTAGTCTTTTCGAGTCTTTTTGAGTCATGAAACTACAACGTTACATCATTCCTCGCGGTGGAGAGCTTTCCACCGCGAGTCCCAACACATCTCTCTGTTTTTACTATCAGACAGACAGGCTCTACACCTCGTTCACTGATTGGTCAATCTAGACTAGTCAGTCACGGTGAATAGGACTCCACCGTGGCGTACTATGATGTCCTGCACTTATTTTCTGACTTGAGGTGGAAAGCTTTCCACCGGTGGATAGCTCTCCACCGTACACTCTGATACGGGCTTAACAGAATCCATATATGGCCAAGACAAACAGATAGCCAAGACAGATGGCACGACCTCGCCGAGGTCTTACTGGTGGTGTGTTTGTTGCAACCATAGGTCGCATTTTATGTAAAAGCTGCAGATCATGTTCGTCCGTCCGTCCGTCCGTCCGTCTGTCACGTCACGTGGAGGTGTGCCGCCCCATGTCACGTATTTGGGGATCTCTGATGTCATTAATATTAAGCCCATATCTGGGAATGCCCATATATGGACATATGGTGTCAGTCTCATGTGGTCTATGACGTCAGACATCTATGACGTCAGATGTCAGTCATCTCCATAGTTGGGAAAATATGGCCACATCTTGGCCACATTTTGTCCAACTTAAACAACCAATCAGGTCTGTGCATTTTTTTGGTCAAAGTTGAACCCATGCCAAAGCGCCAGCGCTCGCCCAGCAGTCGACTTCCGTCACCCAGGAGGATTCGTGCACGCCCCCATGAGGTTGCTTCTCGCCCTTATATGGCGTCTTACTATTGTATGTTTGGGCATGCGTGCGCTGAAAAGGAATAAAACACCCACCCACTCACCCATAAACACAAACAGACTCCCACACACACACACACTATGGGTGTGCTGTGCGTGAACCCATTACCATTTAGAGGGGTTTTTATTGAGGTTGGAGAAATGATAAAGCGTGCGATTTATGAGCAGAAATGACATAATATGCTAGGATAAACGTGATCTCAGTCAGGGAGGAGGGGCTCACACATTCATTCCATTCAGCACAGGAGTCAGACCACAGTTTGGCAAACTGCAGATAGCTGTACAATAGGTACAGTAGATGAGGAAGGGGATGGCACACAGTAAAGTGAGTGATGTAAGACGAAGGCAACTGCCCGATGAATATCAACGGTACAACGATATTATCATGGGAATCGAACTAGGAACCTTCTGTGTATCTGTCTGTCTGACAGACCAACATAACGTCGTTGTCGGGCGGAAACCTTATATCTCCAAGTTTCAAATGTGGCCGTTCTTTCGCAAAGTAAAGCCCTGCTTCATCATACAAGGCCGTCGCACAAAAGTAGTGAAAACAGCAGATCTACAAGCACACAACGCCTCGCGGTGCGAGGCGTTGTGTGCTTGTAGATTGGCTGTTTTCACAAGTTTAAATCATTTTTAAAATGTTAAATGCAAAATGAACGGTTTTGGACATACAAGGTTTTCACCCGACAACGACGATAAACTCAATCTCAAGCCGTACTATAGTGACGGCATTGGACAACATCTGGTCGAACTGCAACATTAGGTGACGTTTCATGCCTTACTCGAAGGCGCAGTGAGGGTGACGACTGCGCTAACACCCTTTTGAAACAGGCCCTGGGCACGCGACGCAGACGCGTCACCCATCCATCAGCATGCAACCATTGCAACATTGCCGAAAAGCCAAATAGTGCCGTGTCATTTCTGTCTCTCCGTCTGTCCCGTCTGTCCATAATGGGGTAAATGGGGTTAAAATAGAGCTAAGAGGTTCAAACGGAGAGGTTGGTGTTCAAATGGAGATTAAGTGGGGTTAAATGGGGTTAAGATTGAGTGATGCCCTTCCATCGCGTCACATAGCATCTGCCAGTATCTTCAGGCTGGTCTCTCCACTCATTAGCACAGTGGTTCTCAACCTGGGGGTCGAGACCCCCAGGGGGGCCGGCACATTATTTTGGGGGGTCTCCAGATGATTAACTTAATGTGCAACATTGTTTTCTCACTCAACGGTAAACAAACAAACATAACGTTTAAGTGTATAGAAGGTACTGTATCTGCACATGTCTAAAGTGACAATTTAAGGACTTTTTAATACCTCTAAAATGGCAAATTAAACATTGGCCAAATTATCAAATATTAGAAGCCGAAATTGTGAAAATAGCCGATCTACATGAGCATGTAGATCTGCTATTTTCACAATAGAACCAGGTTATATATACAAAATGTAATGCCTCAACTCTTAGTGCATGTCAGGGTTGGGGGGGTCCACAGTTAAAATATGATTCTTTTGGGGGTCGCGGCCTGAAAAGGTTGAGAACCACTGCATTAGCTGACAGACCGTTTCGGGGACATTGTCCATCTGGCAGCCTGGAGCACGCCAATCTCCGGCACTCATGAGCAACGCTGTTGTCAGCATGCACGTAGCGCATGCATGTTAATACACAGCGTGTGTGTACGCTCTCTCAGGCCCATGTTAATCAGATCCCAGCTCTGTCAGCAGCACACATCCAACGCAGTTGGTAAATCCTGGCTACGCCGCTGCTGTGCAGACTACACACACTGTATGCATAGTATTAGAAACCATATTTACATGCACGCCATTGACTTGCACAACCCATTGTCATATGTGGATGATTGATGCTGACACCAAGGCCAGCCTTTCGGTTGCCATGTTAACCAGGAACGACTATAAACGATTCCCACCCTATCGGTATGCAAATCAGATGGTGATGAGTCAGCATTGCAATAGCGGACTGTTCGATGCCGGCACTCATGTCACTTGGCTAAACAGCTTGTAGATTGCATATTTTCAATATGTTTGCCTTTTTGGCCAATGTTTGACCTGTTTTTTAATTATAGTTTGATGATTACTTTTGATGCAGTAATGGACTTTTTTTCCTTTTTTGGTATTAAAAAGGTCTTCAATTTTCACTTCACTGTCATCTGGGGACCCCCCCCTCTCCAAAGTCATGTGGGAACCGCTCTGGGGGTCTTGACCCACAGGTTGAGAATTTAATCTAATGCATGCATATCAAACTGTCCTTGTAATTAAAAGGTTTATGCCTCATTCACACTACAGATATATAGTTGAACGTTTTGCTTGGTAATTCAATGTAATCTCAATGGAAACCAGCTTTAAAGCTTTCAAAGCTTTGCTTGGAGCGTCTCCTGTATCTTTAAAGCTGGTTTCCATTGAGATTACATTGAATTACCAAGCTAAACGTTCAACTATATATCTGTAGTGTGAATGAGGCATTAGAATCAATGCTGTAGGCTACTGTACTGTACAGCAGTAATCCCATTAAGACGATTCGACAAATGTCTTTTAATCTAAATCCTTTCTGAAAAACTGTACTCTACTGTACTTGTACTGTACTGTACTGTACTGTACTGTACTGTACTGTACTGTACTGTACTGTACTGTTCTGACTCTCTATACACTCCTATCAAAATAAAGCAAGAAAGAATGTTATCATCCATGTCAACTGCTGCAGGCCAAAATAACTGTATAAAAAATAAAGATATGTATACTATAAACTATTGTATCTTCTGTGACTTTTTTTTAACTTGGGATTTGTCTGCATGGGATAATGTTAATGTTTACTTATTTGCAGTTGCACTCCAAATATACTGTAGCAGGGTCTTCAACGTTTTCAGGCCAAGGACCCCTTAGTTGAGAGAGAGATGAAGCAGGGACCCCCACAATCTGTTCATAGATTCCATATAGTTTCATTGTTTGACAGCACAATCATCAGTGTATTTTGGAATCATGTTAATTTGTGTTTTCAGATATTTCACACACCACACAAAGATTTGGAGGGTTAGGGTCAGGCTTGATCTTTACAGAACCTTTCATCATCAAACACTATGCAATATTGAGTTAGCGCCATTTGCTGTGCAACATTTATTTTAATATGATCTTGTGTATGAATTCATGTTTTTGTAGAATCTAACAAGGACAAACTATTAGAGTACAAATGTATTAGCTTAGATCAGGGGTCTTCAACAGGGGGTCCTCAGAGTTACTCCAAATCTTCCAGTCCTTTTTATATTAACAACTTGAGGGGGGAAAAGAGCAGACTAAGTACAGAGTGAAAGGTCAAGTTTATTAGGTAATGACGCGTTATTATGATTCACACCACAGCTCCAGGCAAACCCCGCCCACGGAAGCTTTTGATTGGCTGAACCGGATCTAGGGAGCGCTTCTTTTGCATCGTGCGGAGGTGCCGGGTGGGATGTCCACCTAAACCTAACCTCAGTAAAACTATGCCTAACTCTAACCCTAACCCTAACCTTTACCTCAGTAAAACTATGCCTAAACTGAGCGGCTCCGCATGGAGCTGTGGTGTGAATCATAATAACGCGGTAAGCACGGCTCAAGTGGTTAAATTAAATACCTGAAAACAGAAATTGACAGGGATTCCAAAATACACTGATGTTTGTGCTGTCAAACAATGCAACTATGGAATCTATGAAAAGGTTGTGGGGGTCCCTGCTTCATCTCTCTCTCTCAACTAAGGGGCCCGTGGCCTGAAAACGTTGAAGACCCCTGGCTTAGATGATAAACATGAGCAGTGTCCTTGAATGGTGTCTTGACCTTGACTCGTTCAGGTGAGCATAAGATTACCCATAAGACAACAGCAACCCGCATGCAGCGTCTGCACCTCTTCTAAAACCAAACAAGCCATTTCAGATTTGAAATGGTTAATTTATTCTGGCGCTTTGGCATGGGGAAGCTTTTATATAACATGCCGTGAAGTGAACCCGACCATGAAACACGTGAACGGAACGTGACGCTGTGCACAATTCAATATGCAAACGAGCAGAGGCTGCAGTACAATGGCAGGCTTATAAGCTGCTATATGCATACAGCAGCCCTACAAGCTCACGGCGCGTCACGGACGTGAAGCGCCGTGAGCTTGTAGATCTGCTTTTTTCGCCACGCCACCGCCGTCGAACGGCGAAGAATAACTCCTCCACTCGCTGCAGGGATTACATGGAGGAGGCGGCACAGTTTATAAATGCCAGCACCGTGGAGCAGAGTTTCCCCTCATGCTTCAAATGATTTATGGGTTAGGAGAGGCTGGGATCCAGGGGAACAGACAGAGCTTGAAGTGAGGAATTGAGATGCGGGAGGAGGGTGTCTTGGGAGAACGGCAGCAAGGAGTCGGGTTTGAGTGACACATTAACGCCCGTGGATAATTGATGAGAGATGGTTGACAAATCCACGGAGGAGGACACACCATGTACCATGCAGTACAACCCAGCTGGGAATATGGTACTCCGATTGCATGCACCAGGCCATTAACGACTTGTGAAAAGTGTTGAGTTGAAGTCGACTTTATCTTTCATGACGTCATCACATCACACACGACCCCCCCAATTATTTTGGGGATCCCCAGATGATTAACTTAATGTGAAACATTGTTTCATCACTCAACTGTAAACAAACCAACATAAAGTTTAAGTGTATAGAGGGTATCTGCACATTTCCAAAGTGCCGATTTAAGGACTTTTTAATACCCCTAAAATGGCAAATTAAACATTGACCAAATTGTCAAATTTATAGAGGCAGAAATTGTGAAAATAGCCAATCTACATGCTCACAACGCCTCGCAAATTGAATGCCTCAACTCCTACATTCACACTATAGACCCATTTGTCTCTTCACAACTTTACGGAGAGAGAATCAGACTTACAGACAAAGAGAGAGACACTCACATAGACAAAGAAACAGAGAGACAGACTGTTACTGGTTCATTCGCTCACTCGAGACAGACTGTTACTGGTTCATTCGCTCACTCGCACGCGTGCGCACACACACACACACACACACACACACACAGACACACACACACACACACACACACACACACACACACACACACACACACACACACACACACACACACACACACACACACACACACACACACACACACACACACACACACACCTTGCAACAATTGCATCAAGTAGATGTAGCATCATGTTTGTCTAGTGATGTCATATGTCGTATGTCTGTAGCCTTTTTCCCCAGCGTTTTGCCATAGAAAAATGTGTGTGTGTAGCATAGCCTGTACATCCTAGACTCAAAGCCTAGTCTGAAGACGTTATGCAAGCATGACCACCGCTCACTTCACATTGGGTGTGATTTTATTTCTAATTATCTCATTTACGTAGCCTAAGTCAGGGGTTGTGAGAGTGGGCTGTGTTAAATTGGCCATTGTGTCCAAAATGTTAAAAAATGTAATGTACAATACACATACAAAGGTAAAGTATACATGATTACAACATGCTTAAACATTCAATAATTAAGGTCTAATATTTCTACAAATTGCTACACAACTTTTTTGGGGCACCAAGAATAAGTTGAAGGATAAATTTAAGTCTGATAATGTACCGTGCATGTTCACATAATGTATAATTTACATTACTTATTCTTCTAATTTACTTTAGGAACATATGCTATATAGTATAGACCAACAGACTGTGCTAAATGAATGGAGGAGCAAGTGGCACGCAGGTATACCCTTTCATTAAATAACCCAATATGCATCCTCCTGATAAGATCTTTTGTTTTGGTTTCCAAGACCACACGAGTTTCAAAACAAGGGTTTCTGTTGCAATTCATTCATCACTACCGCCTCACATCATGAAGAACGACCTAATCTCTGAGTGAGATTTAGAGTGATGAGTGATCCAGGGCCCAGCACAGCCAGCCAAACACATTTACGACTTCTCATATCGTCTCTGTGGGGTGGAAACCTCATTATGTCCAAAACGGTTACTTTTCAGGAGTAACAGATCTACAAGCTCACGTTCGAGCTTGTGGATCTTTTGAAAGGCGTTAATTTACCCCCCCCCCCAAAAAAAAAACACAAGAAATTGAATATGGAGATGAGTGGTTTCTGCCCGACAGTAACGATATAATTGCTTTGAGAACAAATTCCAGTTTGTTTATGATCCTGTAGGACATTACTGATTAAGCCTGATTTATACAGTGTCTTACAATACTGTCGCTTGCTGAACATTGGCTACATGCCAGTCTTAGTAGATAGGCTATAACATTGCCTATCTACAAGCTGACATGGGAGAAGACCTCAAGAGTCAGCAGTTCATAGCTGCTGTTGAGTCCTGCTGTATGAGACATGGACCCTCACAACACAAGAGGGAAAGAGCCCTGGATGTAGTCTACAATAGAATGCTACGGATAGCACTAGGTGTCACATGGATGGACCGCATCAGAAAGTTGGGTCTCTATGGGGAGTTGGGGACCAACCACGGGTCACAGACAAAGTCAGAGAGAGAAGGACGAGGCTGGCAGAGCACTGTGTCAGGCACCCAGAACCATAGGCGAGCAAATTGACTCTATGGGAACCAACCCATAGAGTCAGCTTAGCTAACAAAACTGTAGAGCTCAAGACGCTGATGTTAGATAGGAGAGTGTGGAGGACAGCGAGCCAAGAGTCCCGAGTTGGTGTTTGCTTAAAGGAGTAGTTCACCACTTTTCAACCTGTCTTCATATAATAGGTCCTCACTAATGTTCATAATAAAATAGCACAATTTTTTTCTATTCAGTCTGGGTCTCATAGGAGAGCTGTCAAATCCTTCTACCGGTGACATCATCGTTTGACAAAAAAATAATAATAATATTTTTGAAAAAAAAAAAAAAAAAAAGATTTTTATTATCACGAGAACAATGGCTTCCACTTTAACATTGCAACTTTTTCAGGAATAGAAAGCCTGCAGTTTCTATTAGCTTGCATTTCCCATTGATGATGTCACCGGTAGAAGGATTTGACCCACCCACAGCTCTCCTATGAGACCCAAACTGAGTAGACAAGAATTGTGATATTTTATCATGAACATTAGTGAGGACCTATTATATGAAGATAGGTTGAAAAGTGGTGGAGTGCCCCTTTAAAACACACTCTCGCATCGCATTGCATCACATCGCATCTACAAGCCAGTCTTGGTAAATAGGCTATGTCATCTTATCTACAAGCCAGTCTTCCCCCCGCTGCCACCCAGGTGGAAGAGTGCTGCAAGCTGAATCGAGACAAGACGTTGCTTCTCTACTTCCCAGCTAAGTCCTGCCCGCATGCAGGATCTCACTATTTCCATATAGTGAGATATATCGCCCTGGTGACTTTGGTTATAACTGCTAATTGGTGTGGTCCTGGACAGCCAGCTCTCATTCAAGGCACACATTGCATCAGGAGTCACCCAATCCATAGGTTCACAATGTATAACATCTGTAGGATCAGATCTCCTCACTGGCCTCCTGGCATGTGCACTTAACATTTCCCGCCATCATGGACAACCGCTTTATTTACCTTGTTTTTCGATCACTAGTGGCGCCAGTTGCTGCCCACAAAGAGTACAAAACACTGATGCTGGCCTTCAAAGCAGCCAAAGGTATGGCACCTCCATACTTTCAAAGCCTGATGGAATCCTACAACCCCACCTGTTCACTCAGATCAGCTAACACAGGGAAGCTGACAGAACCCTCACAAAACCCCAGGACAAGGACAACAATCCACTCGTCCTAGACTCTTCACACTCCCATAATTGCACTTAGAACAGCAGACTCAGTCCCTAGCTTCCGCCGTGGTCTGATGACTCACCACCTTAGCCCATAGCACTTACTGTAGAGGGCCTACCATCAATGACCATACATGTCATTTAGATAGCGTTTTTTTCACCTATTCAGATACTGAATCGGTGCTTGGTCTATACCTAAATGTTTCGTACTATTTACTATTTCTATGCATTTGATGTATTGATGTTGATGTATTGATGTGTTACCTGTAAATCGCTATGGATAAAGAGCGTCTCCTAATGCTTAAATTGTAAATTGTAGATAGGCTGTTTTCCGACACCATCATATGACGACATAGTGTATAAATCAGGCTTAATAGGTTTTAGAGGACGCTGCTCAATGCTGTGAGCTACTCTGTAGGCCTGACAACCGGGCGGGCAGATTACGGTAATTTAAACTCTGTGTGTGCCACTCGTAATTGGATGCGTGTGCGTGCGACTGTGCGTGCGCACGCTCATGTGTGTGAAGCATGTGTGCTTTATATCCGAGTGGACAGGTGAATGGAGTGTGTGCGTGCGTGCGTGTGTGTGTGTGTTCACGAGTGAGTGATTGAGTGCGTGTTTTAACAGAGTATATTATGGCCGCGTGACTGTGAACATCTGTGTGTTTACCTGTTGGAACGACTGCGTTGACGTTGATTAATATCCACGCGTTTGTCTCGTTTGTTTCCTGTCTTGCGTGTGCATGTGACTGCATCAATGCATGTTTATCTTCTGCACAAGATTCATCTCGCATCTGTGCATGGAGATGTACATTCCTGCCTCTGTGTGTGTGTGTGTGTGTGTGTGTGTGTGTGTGTGTGTGTGTGTGTGTGTGTGTGTGTGTGTGTGTGTGCGTGCGTGCGTGTCAGCGTCACGTGTTTTTGCTCATTTGTACGTCGCAGTTGCAAACCTGATGAGGCCTCAGCCAGCAGCCAATCAGGCTGGCTTCCTTCCCAGACCCCCTGTCAACCTCCCGTCTCTAACTCATCACTGTGCTCATGTCAGCCCTCATTAGCTCGCTACGCCCCCCCCCCCCCCCCCCCCCCAACCCCCTAAAACTCTCCCAGCACAAACACAGGAATGCTAATGTTGACCTGAGATGGAAGGACTCCAGGCGACCGACTGAACGACTGACGCTCCTGTATTCAGATAAGACCAGTGAAAACGGCACATCTACAAGCTCACAATCTATTGTAGGCCTAATCTAATTAGGCAGATCTCCGTCAGTCCGTCCGTCCGTCCGTGTGTCTGCATGAGCACCCTTGTAAAAACACATGGTGAGGTCATCCAATGGAAAAAGAAAACCCTTGAAATAACAGAGAGTATGTCATCAGATGAGGGACCAGCATTATTGGTGACGTCCATCAACACATCAACAAGTGCGACCTGATATAAATAACAAGGAGTGCTCTGTCGGCGAACAATTAGGCCTTACGGGCCATATATAGATTTGACTATGTCTGTGTGTGTGTCTGTGTAGGCTTTCTGTGTCTATGTCAATCTTGAGTTGGTTGCATTTGTGAACTTCACATGACATTTTGGCCATAAGATGGATATGTTCTATATTATTTGCTGACAAAAAAAATGTAAAAACTAGACTGAACACAAATTACATTGTCTTGGACTAAGATAAAAACTAAAAGACTTGACTTTACTAAATAAAGACAGGATGAGGTTGACTAAATGTGATAAAAAACAACTAGGGCAATTGAAAATGGACTAAGACTGACATTCAATAGAAACATGGTTCATAAAATTAACACTACTCCGTGATTGGTCAGGTTTCACGTGGCATGGCGGGACAGGTCTAAAAAAAGAGAGATAAAAACAAAGGTCTACAGTCCGACACTTCGCCTTTTGGCGTTGATAATTCCATTATCAATGCTCCCTCGACTGGCCAAGAGTGGCCAAGAGTGGACACAGCATTATGTAGAGCAGCAATAACCTCATGCTTGAGGCCAATTCATGGTCACATTTGGTTCCATTTGTACACTCTCAGAGTACCAGTTATTTACCCCTCAAGGACCCCACGTTGAGAACCACTGGTCCAGATATACACAAGCATACTCATAGTCCTGTGACTTCTATTTAAATCACTGCACAGACGTGTCAGTAAAAATCTCATTCCTTTCACCTCAGCTTTTTGCCTTTTGTTCACTCGATCAAGTTCTCTTTCCAATGTCCACGGTGATGTAGGTGTACAATGCTTCTCTGTCTGTCCTCACCACCTTGTAGGAAAGGGAGTTGATCCCGTCTGTTTCCATGGTCTGTCGGGTGCGACGGACCTGATCAAATCTCTCTCCGTTTTCCTCTGTTCCACTCCTGATCCTATGAGGGATGGTTCTGACTCTCCCCACTGCCCCGCTGGGACGTGAAAAAGACATGCCTCTGGCCACCAATCTATTATACATATCATCGTCCTCTCCCCCCCAGCCCCAGTAATTATTTGCGAAGCCGTTAACTTTCAAAAACTGCTCATAACTCAACGACGACACTCCTCCAAAGTAAGTCCAATAAAATATCCCCCAGTTCCAATTTTGAAAGCCAGTCGACAGGTGTCTTGGCTCACTGAAGCAGCGGTATATGTTCCTGTCGTCCATTGGAATCATGTCAACGTCACTGAATACAAAGCAATTGTAGTCGTAATCCTTCAGAGCCTCTGAGAAGCCAACGTTGAACAGCTTGGCTCTGTTAAACTTCTCACCTCCATGCTGGTTGATGACATAGACTCTGTAGTCCAGTTGCTGCCGCTGCATGATAGGGTGGAGGTAGTGGAGCCAATATTTGAGGTGCTCATGTCTGTTTCTGAAGGGAATGATCACAGCCACCTTTTGCGAGGACACACAGTCCTTAGGTCTGTACCGACCGCCAGGCTTGACATCTTGGTTCTCCAGAGCAGTCTGCTCTAGATTCACCTCGAAGTTGAACTCCACCTTCAGAGGACCAAGCAGCAGTGGAGAGGTTTCCGGACATGCCGTTGCAGGGAGTGTCACCGCTGCAGGGACGGTCACCTGCATATAAACCAGCAACACTATCAGTTTAAACATTATCTGGAGAAGACTGAAGTTCACAGCCATGTACCTCAGCATGTCGACGACTCAACCTGTATATTTACAATCTAACCCTTTTGTATAATATACCTTCCCCTCTGCTACACCAAATCTCTTCCACAGTCACAGAACGTGGTTCTGCTACACCAGATCTCTTCCACAGTCACAGAACGTGGTTCTGCTACACCAGATCTCTTCCACAGTCACAGAATGTGGTTCTGCTACACCAAATCTCTTCCAGTCACAGAATGTGGTTCTGCTACACCAAATCTCTTCCACAGTCACAGAATGTGGTTCTGCTGCACCAAATCTCTTCCAGTCACAGAATGTGGTTCTGCTGAACCAAATCTCTTCAGTCACAGAATGTGGTTCTACTGAACCAAATCTCTTCCAGCGACAGAATGTGGTTCTGCTACAATAAATCTCTTCCACAGTCAGAGAATGTGGTTAAGTGCTGCTGCACTAAAGCTCATGTGGTTAATGTCACTGAGAGTAACCTACTGTAGGCAGATGTTAAATAGGGCCCTGGCCTGACGTCATGGACCTCCATATTTTGGCGCAACTGATTGGGAGTCCATTTGGTCACATCCATATTTGGGCAAGGCTGACATGTGAAGGTTTGCCATAGACATACAATTGTAAAATTGTGCGCATTAATACATTTATATCGATTAAACTGTTAAAATAGAAGAATGTTGATTGTATGACAATCAACCCCTTGAACTCGAGTTGAAGGGGTTATAGGCCAAAATGTGGAGTGGAATGTTTTAGCACCACCATGAGGGGAGGTGCTCAGGTGGGTGCAAAGTTTCATATTGGTAGCCGGACGGACAGGAGTGAAAAATATACTCTCTGACCTTAGGCTTTCGAGTCTGGCGAAGACAATAAGATGTGTATGCTCTGTATCCACGGACCCCTACCGGAAAATGTTTGGTGACTACCAGGAGAGAAACTTTGTGTTAAAAAAGAAAAAAATATCTTGCGTCCAAAAATTGCAGCGGGCTAATAATAATCAAAATCTACAAACCTACAAAAGTACAACATTTGCCTCTGAGATGTAGTGGAGTACAAGTAAAAGTATAGAAGATTGGAAATACTCTAGTAAGAATACTCCAGTAAAGAAAAGTAAAAAAAAAAATCACACCCAATGTGAAGTGAGCGGTGGTCGTGCTTGCATAACGTCTTCAATTGCTAATTGGTGATGTAATACAGGCTACACACACACACACACATTGCTATGGCAAAACGCTGAGGAAAACACATTGCTATGGCAAAACGCTGAGGAAAAGGACAAGGCTGTCGCAAAACAGTAGTGAAAAAAAAACAGCAGATCTACAAGCACACAACGCCTCGCACCGCGAGGCGTTGTGTGCTTGTAGATCGGCTGTTTTCACTAGTTTAAATCATTTTTAAAATGATAAATACTGGCTTTCAAGCAGTTTCAAGGGGCACACTTGACCCTTCTCAGGGGCACACCAAAGGTCCCCAGGCACAGTGGTTGAGAGACACTGGTTTAGGGTAAGGGTTAGAGTTGGGTGTCGAACAGATGACACGTAGTAACAGCGAAGCTATCCCAGGTGTTAGCTCTAGTATTGGTCGAGCTTCACGTGACAGTTAGCTTGCTGTAGAATAAAGCAAGTGTGCAACCACACTTGCAATTTCCAATTGCATCGTTCTAGTTACTTTACTGCAGACGACGATACCCCAGCGGCCCAGCCTCGGAATTGAAACCCATTGATCTGAGTCGGGGAATGTCAAGAACAGATGAAAAACAGAAAAAGAAACAGATGATTAAGAATATTATTTTCCCCTCTGGCACATTATCGATCAGGGAGGTTCTGCTTTTTCTTTTCTTTCTGGAAACAAATACAAACGTGGCCAAGTGCTGCTGAGAGAGAGACAGATGCAGCCAGCGACAGAGAAATTATACAAAAATAGAATACATAGACGTCGTCAGCCGGATGAGTTTGAATAAGATTGGCTAAGGCACTCCACATAAATCCTATACATTTTCCATTTAATTTATCCCCCCCTCTCCAGAATTATTAATGTCTCAGCCTTAATTACTTTGTGGATGGCGGCGACTCCACGCTTTCATACTACGAACAAATCTTTTCTTTTTTTGAGAGGGAGAGAGAGAGAGTGAGAGAATCCACTCTCAGCAGGAGCACCTTTTTAAAAAGCACTTTCGGAACGTAATTAATGGACGGCACGGAAAAACCATGAATAGTAATGCGGGAAATATGTCATTTCCTCG
Organism: Nannobrachium achirus; assembly: GCF_963921795.1. Taxonomy (NCBI): domain Eukaryota; kingdom Metazoa; phylum Chordata; class Actinopteri; order Myctophiformes; family Myctophidae; genus Nannobrachium; species Nannobrachium achirus. The sequence continues at coordinate 14,955,036 of NC_137827.1, read as the reverse complement.
CCATGCCACCGGGCGGTCCCCCATCCCCTCCCCCGGCTCTCTCTTTAGGGAGTAGTTACGTCGTTTCATGGTCCAGCGGTTCATTTGTGGCACGGCTGTTAAAAGAAGCGGCCGTGTGTTTAATCACGGCGCCCACATTAACGCGAGAGCCAATCGCGGGGCAGGACTTCAGGCCCCCCCCCGAGTTACCCATCGACCCAATCCAGGGGTGTCGCACCAAATTCTGGGCCCTGGGTACAAAGATTCACTGCATTATTTTGTGCTTTAACTATAGGAAAATAGCAGATATACAAGCACACAGCACGGCACCGAGTTCTGCGCTGCGAGCTTGTAGATCTGCTATTTTTGAAAAATCGTGAAAAAAGTTTTTGAAAAACCTATGTTTCTATGTCAGTGGTGCTCAAACCTTTTCATGTGAAGGACCCCAAAATGATATGTATTTGTCCACGGACCCCCATCTCAAAATATTTCGTTTCAGGGACCCCCCAGAAGCTACATTTTTGTTACAAATGTTCGCTTAAAAGATAAATATATTCAAAGATTTGCACACGTTTTCACAACTTATTAAAAGTAGCAGATCTACATGTATATCTGCTATTTTTCAATAGTATAAAATAATTAAGGCCCCTCCACCTTGGGCCCTTGTAACTCAGTCCCACTTTTCCCCCTCCTTGTGACGCCCCTGTACCCATCAACCCAATCTCACGCGGACACCGGGGTCTCGTGCGACGATACGTCTCTTCAGACTGGGCGGCTCGGCACTAGGCAGCCTGATTAAAAACACGCACAATCACATTTAGCCGACTGTAAATTACCCTTGTTCCATATTATCAGTCTATATAAGTCAGTGTCAGGGGGGCTGGCGACAGCGTCTCCGACTGGCGAGCGGCAGCGTCAGCATTACGGCGCGTGAAGGATTTCACACGAGAGAGTAAATCCTCTTGTCTGTCTTGTGTGTGTGTGTGTGTGTGTGTGTGTGTGTGTGTGTGTGTGTGTGTGTGTGTGTGTGTGTGTGTGTGTGTGTGTGTGTGTACCATAGACTGTAGAACAGGGGTCTTCAACGTTTTCAGGCCAAGGACCCCTTAGTCGCGAGAGAGATGAAGCAGGGATGAAGCTGGGACCCCCACAACCCATAGATACCATATAGCACAATCATCAGTGTATTTTAGATTCATGTCAATTAGTATTTTCAGATATTTAATCACTTGAACCGTCAATACTTAATAAACTTGGCCTTTCACTCTGTACTTGAACTTGTACCTTTTCCCCTCTACATCAAACCTATTTGCCGAAAATAGCCGATCTTACAAGCTCACAGCGCCTTGTGAGCTTGTAGATCGGCTATTTTTGGCTCAAGTTCTCAGAATATGGACACTATAGGGTTCAAGTGGTTTAAGGAGAAAAAAGCTTCTATCACAGAAAGATTTGGAGGACCCCCTGTAGTAACTCTGGGGACCCCCTGTTGAAGACCCCTGCTGTAGAAAATAGGCGTGTACTTGTACAGTAGGCTACTATATACTTCAGAGGGCCAAATGTCCCCACAAGTAAATATGGTGCATTTATATAGCACCTTTATCCAAGGCGCTTCACAGAGATTGTGAATTACATTCACCCATTCACATTTCACACACTGATGGCGGAGGAAAAACTGAGGAAAACATGCTAGGCAACAACCTGCTCATCAGGAGCAATTAGGGGTTCAGTGTCTTGCTCAAGGACACCTCGACAGTAAAGTTGGTTGCACACTGCACTGCGTTTCTTTCGTTGCGTTTTGGAAATCCGAAATCCTCGAAAGCATTTTTCAAGCCAAGGAGAGAGAGAGGAGAGAGAGAGAGAGCAAAGGACCCAGTGGCGATCAACCCTGGTCCGAAAATAAACAGGAAACGGGCGGCAGTGTGCCAACGTGATTGACATAACGTGAGGTAGATTTCTTTATTGACGCGCTCCGAAATTCACTCCGATATTCGCCCCGAAAAACACAACAGTGTGAACAACCTTAACTCTGGGGGAGCCTGGGATCGAACTGGGAACCTTTCAGTTTCCAAGCGGCTGCTCTTCCCCTGATCCACTGCCACCCCTATATGGTTGATCAGTATAGTTGATTTGAACAAATTGTGAGGACAATTTCCCTGGTCCTCCTTACAAGACAACGCTTGTTTTTTGCGGTTTAAATAGATTCAGGCTTAAAATTAGGGGAAGACTCTGTGCTGGGTTAGGATTAATATTAAGTATTTCTATTTACTAGGTCAATCATTTTACTAGGTAAATAAAGACAAATTGACATCATTAGAAGTTTGCCCGTGCCTTTCTGAGGTCCTGTTTGGTACAGTAGTTCTTGCACCTCTAGAAAAAGCATCACAGTCATTTTAATCACTTTATTCATATTTTATACGTAGGCTACACAAAATTACCAGCTTCTCTTTTTTGGCTGTGTACGATAGTTTTCATTCGAACACGATAATTTTAAGCCTCCGGTGCGAAGATTCAACATTTCCCATCAGGGCAACACTGCACGTTATACTGTAGATGAATTGCCAGCCGTTTGAACGGGACACATGGCTGTCATCGAGGAGGTATAGGATATAAATCATTGGGCCTGACGAAGGAAGAGGTTTCGATGGCTCAGGCGATGGCGTTAACATACCTCACAGCAGCAGCATGCCCTGCAATCTTCACCACAATTCAATCGATGACGCTCCCATTCAGTGGAGCCAATTGACCAACCGCCATCGCTCCCAGCCTGACGTTCCTCCCTCCCTGCCTGCCTGGCTGGCTGGCTGGCTGGAGATGAAAGCAGAGAGGGAACCGCCGTAAGACGCTTTTTGTTCTGCATTGTGTGAAAATCTCATCCCCAATGCTTCAAACGGAATAGTACCCGTCAGTCTATTCAGGGAGGATAATACTGCTGGATTCCAGTGCAATAATTCCATCAGGTTTTGTGTCCAGCATCAGCGGCGAGGACAGCGTTAACCTCCTCACATCGGGGTTGCTTCCATTAATCAAGGCATTCCTATATACATACTGTATACTGTACGTACATACATACATACATATTTAATTGGAATTCTGAATTATTTTTAGCTATGTTTTAATTTGGAATCCTGAAAACTTTTTTGTAATATTTCAAATGCATTGATATGATCTCAGTTTAAGAAACACAGGATAAGATGTTGATTTCCTTTGTGCAGGCTAACGTGCGTGTGTGCGCGTGCGTGTGTGTGTGTGTGTGTGTGTGTGTGTGTGTGTGTGTGTGTGTGTGTGGTCTTGGTGGTGAATGATGGATGCAAGGGGGGGGGGGGGGGGGGGGGCTGGGGTTAGGTTTTAATTTAGGACGCATCATCAGAGTTCCTCCAGGTCTTGGGGTGTTTCGGCCTTGACACTATACACCCTTGCATACAAATACATTGGACATAAAAAAGACTAGTACTTTTATTATGTCCTTAAGCTACTAATATAGACTGAAGTAATTAAAGGGGGTCATGTTTGTTTGAAATTACAGTATAACAGCTGAAATCAATACGATATTAGTATTCCGATATTAAAGGGGCCCCACCATGCTTTTAAAAAATCACACCCGTGTGAACTGAGCGGTGGTCGCGGAGGCTGCGCAACAGCAAAACATATATATATTATATATACAGTATACAGTATGTGTGTGTGTGTCTGGCCTGGCCTGAACAACAGCGCCCCTCCCTTAACATGTGTGGTCACAAAAGGTACTGTAGGCTACATACAGACACGCACACACACACACGGACGCATACACACACGGCCACGTATAGGAGACGGTGTAACCACCGCTCAAATATATATTTTATATAAATATTGGGACCATAATACGGTTTTATACAGGTTTTAGCCTAAACAACCACCCAGGTATTGAAATTTCATGTTCTGTCTGTCTCTAATTCCAAAGCCATTTCAGACTTAATACCAAAATGCCCTTTGTTGGCAACAACAGGGCACTGTCTTTGGGCTAAAATTGGAACAATACAGAGAATATTAGAGAACCATGACGAGAACCATGTAGAGTCAATTGTAATCTTCTCTGTATCGTTACAATTCTAACACCACTTTACCTCATTGTTCCACCTCACATACATATACTGTATAGTCTCAACAGAATATAGCCTCCCAAAAAGTACCGCCCCCTTCTCGAGGGGGCACAATAGGAAATGAGCCCCCTGTGACATTGAATGAGGGGCCCAATTTCAAAAGAGTACCATTCAGACACGCCCATTCAGAAAATCACTGAAATGAAAGGCAAGGCTTAGAGTTAATGAATGGGTTTTTGGAGGGGCTGGAAGAGACACTGGGAAGACCAAAAAACAAGATCTTTTTTTTTTTAACCTACAGGCGTGAAGGTGAAGGTATAGGGGCCGCATGTGGCCCCCACCTTCACTGCACATGTATGAGCTATAGCGGCAGACTCTGCAGCGCAAGGTGGTTGCAGCTGTAGCGCCAGAAGAAGTATTACTGCAGGTCTCTCTGTACAGTCTGTAATGTACAGTAATTTAACCTGAAGGCCTTTGGCTGAATCGTCCCATTCCGAGAACCTCTCGACAAGAACCCGCCCCGGTGACCCCTCTGCGCACGCCGATCCCCCAAGGTGTGCTGCCGTGGTTCTAATCGACTGTCACATCACTCAGAGGCCCTCAGGCGTGTGTGTGTGTTGGAGAGTCGATGGTCTCCGACTTTGTCATGTAATGTCAAGCGCCATGTGGCCCCAGAGGGTGATTATTATAACACCTTCACAAACGATGATCACTCTGCCTCGAGTTCTAATCCCGTTTCTGGGGAAGACCATACTACATGAGAGGCGTATTAGTTTATTGTCACTTGTTGGGCAGAAACGAGTTTCAAATGTGTATGTTTTTTGGTGAATTAAAGGACAACTTTGGTTTTCAGGGTTCACATTTTTTATTGTAATTAGAGATAAGAAAAGATGAGTGTTAAAATGTTTTCATTCACTGCTTTCTATTGTTTTTGCGGTTTTAGTATTTTGATTTCAGTGAGTGGGGGCATGCGTAGAAGTGGCTGAATATGTCTTTTTAGACACAATAAGCCGGCTATTTCTTTGTTTCTATTTACACTAGCTAAGCCCCCATAGGTCACATCTGCCCATGACAGATTGCGGTGCATCTTGGAGAGGGGCTTATTGTGTCTAAAAATACATATTTAGCCCTTGCATGCATGCGCCCAACCTGGGGGCATGCATGCAAATCAAAATCTTTAAAATCACTAAAACGATAGGAAGAAGTAAAATGAAGACATCTAAAGACTATCTAAAATATTAACCCTTGACGTAAAAAAACAAAGTTGTCCTTTAAAGCCCTGCTTCATCATACAAGAGTGTCGCATAAAAGTAGTGAAAATAGGCGATCTACAAGCACACAACGCCTCGCGGATTTTCACTATTTTAAATTGTCTTTTTAAAATAATAAAAAATGAACGATTTTGGACATACCGTATACAAGGTTTCCACCCGACAGCGACAATAAACTATAGACGCGGAGGAATCGATGAGGATAAGATGGCACGCATGCATTCGGCACGGAGTATGAAAGGTCGGCCGAGCTGAGTGGGTTGAGATGCCGCCTGGGAATGAGAAGGTCCACCGCTTGGCATCCAACTCGCTGACATCATGTGTGCCCAAGTGTCCCTGAGCAAGACCCTTAACCCCGAACTGCAGCCCCCTGTGCTCTCAACATGACCAGTCAGTCTGAACAGCCATCAGCTGTGGGAAGTTGAATCGATCCTCTCCGTTTGCTACTTCCACCAAAATGTAGCCTTTACTGCATACCTCTCTCGCTCGCACACGCACGGACACACACTTTCTTTAACTCATATAACATTGAATGACAGACAGATAGAACACAGTACTATGCAATAGATATCATCAGCAAAAAACAAACAAAAAAAAACGTTATAAACAAAAACAACAACGCAAAATAAGAAGGTATTTACAAAGAAGGGTTAAGGGGGAGGGTCCGGTTAGGCTATAGGTTTATTGTTACCAGTTTCGAGTGGCAGCAGCCTGTAATGTAGGTGGTTTTTCAGAGCGTTTTTAAAGGAAGTTAGGGATGTACTCTCCTTTAAGGGCTTCGGTAGGGCATTCCACATTTTATTGTTATAGCAGGAACTAATTTGACCCTTTATCTGAGTCAAATCTGGGTTGGACATGATCTGTGACGCTGCCTCTGGTGTTGTAACTGAGGACATCCTTGACGCTTTGAAAGCATTTTCTCAGGTACATGGGTATCTTAGTGGTGTAGCGTATCTTGTACACCAGGCCCATTGCAAGATGCTGCGCTCTGTCATCTTGAGTAAACGGGGGAAATCTCGCTCTTTCGATGGGTCATTCTTTTGACAACCAGCGTCAGGCAGGTTAGCTATCACCCGCGTCAGGGTTACTGAGGTTAGGGCACACACTGGACGCGGGCGGCTGAGCAGCGTCGCGTTACGGTATCGACGCACGTGAAGTGCCCCGCGGTAACCCCAACTGGATGCGGCACGCGATCAAAAGGGTGATACGGTTAGCCGACGATCACCATCCATTTCCCCCGGTGGGGAGAACATTTTCACTGCGCGGCAACGCTGGAAAAATAGAACAGCGGCGTATCGGCACGGCAGGCGAGGCGGCAGACTCGCGCCTGCGCGCGTCTGACGCCGCCGGTGTGGGTTAGTTCATTGAAAATAACGGGGCCGTATGTTTTGACGCGTCGCTACCGCGCCGCCTCCGCGTCCGGTGTGTGTTCCTCTTTAGGGGGTTGGGTTAGGTTTAGGCATAGAGGTCAACATTCACCAGCGTCGGCAGCTTAGCTACTCACCCACATCGGCAGGTTAGCTTTTCACCAAGTTAACATTCGCCCGTGTCAAAATAGTGGACCGTCGAACAGATGCTACCGTTGTTTCCTGTTGAGATTGACACATTTCACCCAGGTTTTTTCATCTCACTCACGTCACTTTGTCTGCTGACCTCACTCAGCAACGAAATAAACATAAAATAAACAAAAAATAAATATAAAACAATTCACAGGAGGCAAGCAGTGATCACCCCATGATATGCACTGCAGTGTAGTTTCAAATGCACTACATTGCAGGCGTTTTTTGAGAGTGAAAACATAAGACGACACGTGTGACATGTGTGATCTGGGCACTGGGCAGCTTGCCCCAGGAAATGTGCCAATCTCAATAGGGAACAACAGCATGTCGCAAAATCGACACGCTACCGAGTCACTGTGGGAGAGGTGTTTTGCTTTAGATAAAAAAAGCCACCATCCAGCAGGAACAGTGTCATGCCGAGGCTGAACATGAATAGCACCACAAGACAGCATTCATAGGGTGTCGTGTAGAGGAAGGAGCCTGGCTGTGGCGGCTGTGGAGTTCTGATGCGAGGTCTCCGACACCGGCCTCGGCGGTGCCAACTCTACAGATGGCTCATTAGACCACCGTTTGATAGAAACCCCCACCCCACCCCCTCTCCTCTCCACTGCCCTGCCGTTTCCCATCACTCTCTCTCCCACTGTCATCCCCCTTTCATCAGTCTAGCAATCGACCAGCTGCTCCGATCGGAGAGGAGTGGAGAGAGGTATCAAATGGAGAGAGGGAGAGAGAGAGAGAGAGAGCAGAGAGAGAGAGAGGGAGAGATAGGGGGAAGAGAGAGAGAGAGAGAGAGAGAGAGAGAGAGAGAGAGGGAGAGATAGGGGGAAGAGAGAGAGAGAGAGAGAGAGCAGAGAGAGGGAGAGATAGGGGGAAGAGAGAGAGAGAGAGAGAGAGAGAGAGAGAGAGAGAGAGAGAGAGAGAGAGAGAGAGAGAGAGAGATCAGGACATGATCCACCTCTACACCCCTCACTGCATGTACTGTATACTTAGCCAACACCAGAGTAGTAAAAGAGGAGAGTAGTGTCACGCTTTGATCTCGCCGCAAAGCGGAAGTTGCGTCGCTGGAGCCTGGTGACATTCCTAACTACAGTCTGCTGCTCTTCAGCCCCGTCCACCTCCATTGTAACCGAGGCATTTTCACTCGCTGTTAAGTAGACTAAATCACGTCTTTTCCCCCCTTTTAACGCATTCACGGGCCTTTCCAAGTTAGGCAACATTATTATTTCACGTAATCGGCTCTAGTTAATGTTTCTCGTGAGAATATTGACTTTATTGACTTACACATTATTGACTTCAATGACTTAAAAATGCCTCGGTTACAATGGAGGTGGACAGGGCTGTAGGGCTGTCAGACCCACTCCCCATTTTCAGAAAACTCTTCAGACTCCTTGCCTCATCCCCTACTAATACTCTTTCCTTGTATTACATCTTGTTGCCTATTTTGGTAGACACACATTGGTATCAGCATCTAAATCACACACAGTATACGTATGTGATTTTAATGCATGTTGTTTAGACAGATGCTAGATTTGATAATTATACCTGGTATGGTACAGTAAATAGTTGCTTTGTTGTTGCGCGCCCCTTGAGGGAAGCAGTCGCATCTCAGTTTCGGCTCTGCAGTTTTTTCCTACTTTCTCTTTTTCTTACTTTTTTTCCTGTCTTCTTTTTTTCTTGCGGTGACTCATCACATTGGCCAAGCTGGGCATGTCTTGAGGAACTTTTTTTTTCGTGTTTTTTTCTGATCGGCTGGCGGAAAATTGGGGGAAGGGCCTTTGTTCCTTGCGTGGAACAAAGCATACGAAACAGCGGCCTACCTTTATCCGTCTAGCCTGTCTTAAGCGTGTGGCCCTGGGTAACGCGACTGGCTCATTGCCTGGGTGTTTTTTATGGAGAACTAGTCTGTTGGTGCCGTAGCCATGGAGACGTGTACATGGACCTTGTTTGGTTGCATGCAAACATGGCGGCGGGAGTCAGATCCAGAGTCGCGCGAAGCTCGACGCAGGAGAGGAGGCCCAGACGCACTGTCGCCGTGAAAGCCCGTAACTTGGACCGGAGGAGCCCTCGCCGTGGAGGCTCGTGACATGGATCGGAGGTGCGGTCGCTGTGGAGGTCCGGGCAAAGCTCTGGGTTCGGGTAACGGCGGCGGAGTTGCGGAGGCGGAGGCGCCCTGGCCGTGGAAACTTGTTTCATTGACCGGGGGCGCTGACGCTGTGGTGGTCCGTGGTGTACGTGGGCCAAGACGGCGGAGGAGCCGCTGTACCGAGGCTCGGAACGGACGATTGCAACGCGCGCACAATATTAAAATATTGTTCCATCCCGTGCCATCCAAAAAATGACTTTCCCCCATGCTTCTTGGAATTGCGGAGAGGGGCATCGATCTGCGTTTTTCTTTTTCTTTGTTGTGACTCGAGTCTCGTCACTGGTCACTTCTTTTTTTTGCACAGACTTTTGGACACTTTTTTGGTTCTGCACTTTTATTTTTATTTAGGCTAAGCATTATCATTATTGTCTTGGTGCAGACGCCTATGTATAGACCTACTGTATATTTGTGTATATATATTTTTGGCACTGTGTTGATAAGTAGTTCCTAATGTTTGGATGAATGGACCATTGTAAGTTCTTTGAGTTTGCAATATGCTTAGAAAAGTCACTTAAAATTGCAATCCATTATAGAAACGTTAAGCACTACTATTCTTTTGTTGTGTTGTGTTTTTTTCTTTTTCAAACTGTTCTCGACACTATATATATATATATATATATATATATATATATATATATATATATATATATATGTTAACTTAACTAATTGCTCTGTATGGTTGATTCTCCTGTATTGTTGTTTCTTCTTTCTTGTTTGTTTTTGTCGCTCGGCTGTACACAACAGTCCTTTTTCTTTTTCTTACTGTCCTGTAACCTTAACTGCTGTGCCGCCTCTGGGTGACTTAATTTCCCCTGCCCCTTCTTTGTATATACTTACTGTTTGTTTAGACTTACTGTTTTCTCTTTTTTTCTCTCATTTTCTTTTCTTTACATATCTACTGCATAGTACTGTGTTCTATTCGTCTGTCATTCAATGTTATATGAGATACTTTAATGGTTTCCTGTTGAAATAAGCTTAGTCTTTTCAGGATCTCCTTTTAGTAGACCTTGTACCAGTGAACTGTACCGTCATGAAACTGTACCTTTTCCTATGCAAACTTCTAATAAAGCCTTCAATCAATCAATCAATTGTAGCTCTTAATTGATTTGTCTCCACTCAAATTACAGTACTTGACCATTCCCTCTTTAGTTTGTTTTCTAGGGTTCATGAATTCCGCGGACTCTGAACTTGCAGTTTTTAAGTCGCTCTGGATAAGAACGTCTGCTAAATGCTTAAATTGTAAACTGTAGAGACAACACAGTGGTGATGTGCTAAAATTAATTAATTGATTTGTTGTGATATAGATTAAAATTGTGTATCTTGAATTATATCCACCCGGGGATAATGCATTCGCCCCGTGTGTGTTTGTCTGGCAGCTAATCTCACTACCAGGCCGATCAGCTTCATATCTCTAGTGCACGCTGACAGCATGCCAAGGACTACAATTATTGTTCATTTTTCTAATCGGTCAACGCCCGCTATGTCATTTTTCTTCAAATTTACAATCCCTGTGCAATCGTCCCTAGACTACCATATGTCATAAGTGTCTGGCGTGGCCCGTCTGGCTAAAGGCACTATTAGCCAACTGCAGACAAACGCATCATGCAGCTGAATGAACACAAACGTACACTCCCTTCCAATCTGAAGTTAATACAGCAAGTACAGTTTCAGCATTTATGTTTGCCAACTATGTTTCCCAATTTGTCCCATTTGCTGAACTAGTCCCAGGTGAGAGAGAGAGAGGTCCAACTAACTAACAACAGCGAAAATACTCACTTAGAAATACTTCATTACAAATACACTTCTGCGAGTTTAGGGCATGGTAGCCTCGGAAACCCAGACTTCTTTTGGTGATCGGAAGAAAAAGAAGTCTGGGCAAACCCCCCTATAACTGTGCTGGCTCATGACATTTTAATTTTATAAATAAATGTAACCGTTCAGATATCTTATTTTACATCAGTATTGTTCATGTGAACTGGTTTGTTTAGGCTTATCCATTATAATGATAAAATCACTATGATTTATCAGTCGTTTTCCACCGTGGATCACTTCCTCATTTACTCAAAGTAGACAGCAGGGGGAGTCATGTCCCTCCTCATTTACTCAAAGCAGACAGCAGCAGGAGTCAAGTACCCCTCTGCGTCATTTTGAGACGTCGGAGGACGCGGTGAGATCCGCCGGCCAACAAATAATGTCCGCGTTCCCTCAGAGTGAGGGCATGGTGCCAAGTTCTTACTTCCTCTCTCCTCTTGTAATTGCTTTTGCTTATCAGCAGAGATAAACAACAAGCTACAGTAAGTCTTAGCAGCATTCAGCTTCTGTAACAAGAATGAAGGTTTCTCTCTGTTTTCTTCTCCAAAATGCCGCTGCCAGGCTTCTGACTGGCACCCGAAAGTGGGATCACATCACCCACTTTCTGGCCTCCCTCCATTAAATTCAAAATTCAGAATCAACTACAGTACAAAATCCGTCTGTTTGTTCTTAAAGCCCTACACATGTCTGGCACCACCCTATATAGCAGATTTACTCGAACCTCCACAAGGCCAGTGGTTCTCAACCTTTTCAGCCAGCGACCCCCAAAATAATCATATTTTAACCCCCCCCCCCCACCCCCCACCCTGACGAGCACTAAGAGTTGAGACATTACATTTTGTATAACAGTTCTATTGTGAAAATAGCAGATCTACATGCTCACAATGCCTCGCAGATTGCAGAATTTCTGCCTCTAATATTTGACAGTTTTAGAGGTATTAAAAAGTTCTTAAATTGTCACTATATAGAAATGTGCAGATAACCAGATACCCTCTGGTCCACTCTATACACTTAAACTTTATGTTGGTTTGTTTACTGTTGAGTGAGAAATCAATGTTGCACATTAAGTTAATCATCTGAGGGTCCTGACCCACAGGTTGAGAACCACTGCACTATGCCACTCAGATCAGCTGACCAGATGCTCCTAAAGCTTCCGTGCCTTCTCGGCTGCAGCACCGAACACCCTGCCTATGGCTGTCTACCCATTACTCTGAGCTAACGCGGACAGTTTATGTTGGCAGAGATGGGCGGACCCGGCGAATCTCTCCGGGAGTCTCCGGCCAATAGCATGTGTTCTCCTCCCCCCACCCCCCTCTGCTCCGCGCAGAGAACGCTGCTGCGTCATGACGTCAACAAATTCGGTGCGATGCCCCTCTGCACTCTGATTGGTTTAGGGAAATTCTACACTTCCTCCAACAGTGATTTTAATGCGATCCCCCAGGCTTATTTTTCTTCCGATCGCCAAAATAAGCCTGGGTTTCCGAGGCTATCTACCCATTAATGAAGCATATCGTCGTTGTCGGGTGAAAACCTTGTATGTCCAAAACTGTTCCTTTTCCATTTATCATTTTAAAAATCAAACCTCGGTTCGAAGTGAAGCGGTGAACTTTATTCTATGTGTTCTAGAGCTATGAACTCTGTGATCTATACATTCTTCCAATTCTGAATGAATGAATGATTTTATCTGGAGGGCCGAATTGTCATTTGAAGCTTGACCAATCCTCAAAGTATGGTCTCATTGGACATTTTTAATCATCCAATCATTAGACCGGGACGGACGTTACACACATATTCTGGATGTACGGGACAGATAAAACATGTTCATTCTGGACTGGAATGACCATATATGGACATGAACGGGACACACATGTACAGGACAGATAAAACCTGCTCATTCTGGACTGGAATGACCATATATGGACATGAACGGGACACACAAAGCCACTCCTTGGAAGCGGCTTTCACCGCTTCAAAAATGATTTAAACTTTGCGAAAGAACGGACGCATTTGAAACTTGGAGATACAAGGTTTCCACCCGACAACGACGACATAGTGTTATTATCCAGTACACATGAGTCTCAGCTGTATTCAGCTGTCAGTCAGATCCTTTTCCTATATTCCTCATTCAGATCTGCTGGTCATTACTCACGCAGGTCACGCTGTCATACTCCAATCAGAGCTCACGCTCAGTAGGGCTGCATCCTCCCTGGACAATTTTTAGAAACAAAATGCCCCCATTGCCTCCATGTAATATGCATTTTTGTATAATTTATTTGCGTAACACTGTTGTTTTCTCGGTTGTATTTTATATGTTGTGCAGCACTTTGGTCAACCCTGGTTGTTTTTAAATGTGCTCTAGAAATAAAATGTACTTGACTTGACTTGATTTGACTTGACTTCTCTGTTCTCCTCTCTTTGGCTGAACTAGTCCAAGGTGAGAGGCCAGACTAATAAACAGAAAAAAACACTTGTTCATTACAAATATGCTTGTGTCAGTTTCTGGCTTAATGCCAAGTTCCCCTTGCAAAGACCTAACTAAGCGAGTGTGGGCCAGCGGAAGCCCGACATTTACAACCTTTGATTGACTGCTGATCAGTGGTGGAAAAAGTACAATACTAAAGTATCGATACTGCAAATACTCGGAATTCACTTGAATTTACTTGAGTAAAAGTAATACAAAAGTATTGTTATCAAAATGTACTTGAAGTACCAAAAGTAGAAAGTACTTGTTATGGAGAATGTCCCGTTTCGCAAGTTTTCAAATGTATAAAATGTATAAAAATCGTTTGAAAATACTAGATCTGCAAGCTCACATGTAGATCGGCTATTTTCAAATGGCCGAAATGTATACAGGGATGAGGTGGTTAATGTATGTTTTGTAATAATAATCCAAATCTACAAAGTAACTAGTAACTCAATAGCAGACCTCCCAGATCGCAACGTGTTGTGCTGTGACGCGTTGTGATGCCACGCAGAGTCCTTGGTTCTGGTGGTTTGGATTTGAGGCTGATTTAAAGGGCATGTTTGATATGCACGGCCAGGCCGGCGTAGGGACCAGACCAGACCCATAAACACACATAACAACCAGCAGCGCCTCATTGCCCTCTGTAACAACCACCATGTATTAACCCATTTAGACCTGCAACCACTTTAACCATTATTTTATGCTTTAACCAAGTGCCACGCTGCAAGCTTGTAGATCTGCCATTTTTGAAAAGTCGTGGAAAATGTGTGCAGTATATGTTTTTTTAACGCCAACATTTGTAACTAAAATTTTGCTTCTGGGGGTCCCTGGAACTAAATATTTTTGAGTTGGGGGTCCGTGGCCAAATACATATTTTGGGGATCCTTGACATGAAAAAGTTTGAGCACCACTGACATACTGTATAGAAACATTTTCAAAAATATTCAAAGACTTTTCAAGATTTTTTTAAAATGGCAGATCTACAAGCTCGCAGCGTGGCACTCGGTGCCGAACTGTGATTTAGCATATCTTCTATTTTGTAATAGTTAAAGCATAAAATAACTGCTAAAGTAATAATGCGCTCCCGGTTAAGACCTTCACACACACTGACGCAAGCATGCACGCACGCACGCACACACGCTCAGCGTGGGAAGTATAGGTGCTGCAGGTGCTGCAGCACCCCTAGGGGTGGTTTTATGTATAGGACCTAATATTATTTCTGTATTTTTCAGTTCTGATGGGCCACCGCTGCCCGCCGCTGCTTTGCCAGTGTGCCACTGTTGTTGTATGTCTATAATATTATATGTTTCAGATCATCGCCTGGCATAGCTAATATGCCAACATTATGCTTATTTGGGGGTATTTGCATGATGATTCTGCAATTAAGCCTATTTATAGTAATAAAAACCTGAATTAAACCGCTTATAACATTTATTAAAACCCAGATGGGTCCTTGGACCAGCACCTGCTGCTGTAAATGACTTCCCGCGGCGCACGCACGGGGCTAAAGTAAAAGTACTGATATTAGGCATTTTTTGCTGAAGTATTTTGGCATAGCTCCATGTACTTGTCTTGTCCCAAAGCAAATTTGCAGCCATCACTATGACATAACTGGGTTCACTTGGAACCACTGGGCTAAAGAAGTGGAGTACATTAGAGGTCTACAGGAGACGCTTAGATAAGCAGCCAAATCCCTGGACATGTCATTCAATATTTAAAGACGTCTGAAGGGAGGGAGGGGGAGAGAGAGAGAGAGAGAGAGAGAGAGAGAGAGAGAGAGAGAGAGAGAGAGAGAGAGAGAGAGAGAGAGAGAGAAATGCAATGGAAACGAATACAGAGAAACTACAACATTATTCTTACAGTCTAATGCGCAGAATTTGTATTGAGTAGGACAGGGATTCTTTAAATGAGCCTTTAACCTCGTTGATGACAGTTAAAGCTGCATTGTAATCATTATCATAGTCACAACTCACATGGCCAGAAAATATGATACATTGACTGCATTTACTGTATATTGTGCCTTTAGCATTGAAGACCATTGAAAGTGCTTCACAATGTGTTTCACATTCACCTTTTCACGCGCACACACACACACCAATGGCACAGATACACTGACACAGATTATGTGCTGATGTGATTTGCGACTGAAGGTCGCAGTTTACCATGAGAAATGTCACAGCTTGTCTCCGTGTGTGTACACATTTTTACAGTCTATGGGTTGGTTCCCTTGACACATCACTGTGACATCACAGGTGATATCACAGGTGACATAAAAGTCCATATATGGGTATTCCCCATGTAATATCACAGGGGACATAATGTAAAAGTCCATATATGGGTTTCCCCATAATCCCTTTTATGCCCATATATGAGGCTCCCTGATGTTCATCGATATATATCTAGTAAACATTCACAGACACATTCACACATGATGGTGGTGGAGGCACTCCTACAATGCCAAGTGCTTGTCAGGGTGGTGGGTCCCCAGTTCAAATATAATTGTTTTTGGGGGGGTCCTCAGTTCAAATATAATTGTTTTTTGGGGGATCCCCAGTTCAAATACGATTATTTTTAGGGCTGCTCTAAAACATTGGTTGTTAATGTTGGTTTGGGGGGAACCACCAGGAGTCAAAATGGAACTTTACAGATTTGTTATTTTTGAGAGTGAACTAGGTCCATTTGGTTGCATTTGTCCACTCTCAGAGTTAAATGAACACTGAGAGTTTTAACTGTGTAGATTGGGGTCTCAAAGATAAAAAGAAATGGTATGGGGGTCCGGGCCGGGGCCTATATCAAACTATGGGCCGTTGACATTAAAAGGGTTCAGATGAACTACTTCCTCTCACCTGCTCGCATACCTGATGGATCTATAAATCTAGTTTATCCATCATAATGTCGTTGTCGGGTGGAAACCTTGTCCAAAAACTGTTTTGTATTTATCATTTTTAAAATGATTTAAACTAGTGAAAACAGCCGATCTACAAGCACACAACGCCTCGCGGTGCGAGGCGTTGTGTGCTTGTAGATCAGCTGTTTTCACTACTTTTGTGCGATGGCCTTGTATGATGAAGCAGTGCTTTACTTAGCGAAGAAAAGTACAAATTTGAAACTTGGAGATACAAGGTTTCTGCCCGAAAGTGAGGTAAGTTTGTAACACTTTGAATAAATGTCAACTGAATGTACTGAAGGCTTTCTGTATAACTGAACTGCTATGAGCTGTCTCCCTTCTGTCCCAGATGGCTCATCTCATGTCCTGTGCTGATCTGATACTGTCAATATTATTGACGCCTTGACCGTCAGATAAACGAGGGAACAACAATCGAACATAATGCATGGAGCATCACAACCTACGAGACACTTAGACCAGTGTTTCTCAAAAGGGGGTAAGTGTACCCCTAGGGGTACGCGGGAGTACTGCAGGGGGTACTTGATAAAAACTAGAAAATGAGAATATGTATTTTAGTGTTATGGTTAATGACAGAGTGTGTGAACCTGATCATCTGTACATTTCTAAACCAAATTACATCAATTACATCAATTGAGTAGTAATAACTGCATAGTATACTGTGTTCTATCCGTCTGTCATTCGATGTTTAAAGAGATACATAAAGGTTTCCTGCTAAATAAGCCGAAAAGATCTCCTTTTAGTTGACCTTGTACCAGTGAACCTTTTCCAAAGCAAACTTCTAATAAAGTCTTCAATCAATCAATCAATATTCTATGATTATGTATTTTGTTGTCTTGTCAGTGTTCAAGGACCAGTGTATTGGCACTTGAACAATTTCATTTTGTCTCGGGTTTTGGTAACCCCCCCCCCCCCTTGTGACGCCCCTGTCGCCGCAGGCAGGGCTAAAAGATGCCATCTTCCCTGTGTGTGATCGACGGTATCCCTCAAGGTCTCATTAAAAGGATGCTGGACAAATCGCCCAGCGATCGATCAACATTCATCTGCCGCGGAGCCGCGCAAAGCTTCCGATGACTCCAAGCTCTCCGAAGACGAGAGCCTAAAATAGCAGGTCGAAGGTTACAGTCTCGCTCACAGCAGCGAGCGCTAAGTAGTCTGCCGTATAGCCTCAGCGGCACTCAAGTCTCCCTCCATCAGGCAGACACACGGTGGTTTGTGAAAGTGCAGAGGTGGCTGAAAGTGGGTGGCACATTGATTAGAGGCACTGTTTGTTGTTTGGGTGGCCTGGAAATATGTCTGAGTGCGGAGGCGGAGAGTCTGCAGATGGTTCACCTCCGCTTGGTTACATATTGTCTAATTAATTTTTTGGGATGTTGCCCCACCTCATCCATCAGCGGAGGGACCGTCATCGAGACACGGCACAAGGCCTCCGTCCAGGGCCACTTCTCAGGAAATGAGAAATCCAATAATGGGGCCAGGGCTGCGCGAGCCTTTCGTGCATGGCGAAAGGCATCATATCGTCGTTGTCGGGTGGAAACCTTGTATGTCCAAAACCGTTTCTTTTGTATTTATCATTTTAAAAATGATCTAGTGAAAATAGCCGTTCGAAAATAGCCGATCGAAAATAGCCGATCTACAAGCACACAAAGTTGTGTGCTTGTAGATCGGCTGTTTTCACTACTTTTGTGCGACGGCCTTGTGTGATGAAGCAGTGCTTTGCGAAAAGAATTACAAATTTGAAACTTGGAGATACGAGGTTTCTGCCCGACAGTGACGATATGGTGCTTAGTTAGAGCTGTGTGCGGTAAAAGTTTGATGACTGGCCCCTGGCCCTGACTCAGCCCGATCATAAGGCAAAATATGGTTTGAGACGGTTGATCGGATTGAGGTTTAGAGTTGTAAGAGTACAGTACAGTTACACAGTTATTGAACTTTGCAAACGGAGGGCAATAATGTGTGTGTTCACATTCATTCAACCTTTTTATTTTCTCTGGAATATACACTGAGGGGTGACCCTCATTTTCAATTCCAAGATGTACAACAGGCAACAACAAAACAATTTACCGAGTGCCGCGCTGCAAGCTTGTAGATCTGCTATTTTTGAAAAATCGTGAAAATGAGTCCTATTTTAGGCTTGTTATTATAGATCAAAAATCGCAGATCTACAAGCTCACAATGCATGGCGATGTGACGAGTTGTGAGCTCGTAGATTGGTTACTTCGGCAAAGCAGTACAGTATATGGGGCTTAAGTGGTTAAAACAATTCTGACCTAGATAAAACAGTTACTCCAAAAGTCTTTCTCGGGTGACTGAACTTCTCACCCTATCTCTAAGGGAGAAGTCAGCCACCCGCCTGAGAAAACCCATTTCGGCCGCTTATATACGCGACCTTATCCTATCAGTCATGAACCACACTTCATGACCATTAGACCATAGGTGAGGGTCGAAGAACCAATATTAGGAGCGAAGATTACTCGGTAGACAACGAAGATTAGGAACGAAAGATTGCTCGGTAGACAGAGAGCTTGCCTTCTGGCTCAATTCTCTTCTCATCACCAAAGTGCGATTCAGCAACTGCAATACCGCTCCTGCTGCTGCTCCAATTCTCTAGCTACTCCGTCTTCCCCTTTCTCTCATTTGTGAATAAGACATACCGATATACTTAAACACCCTCCCCTGGGGCAAAGTCTACTTGGAGTGCATAATCCATCGGTTCCCTGCTGAGAACCATGGCCTCAGACTTGGAGTAGAACCGCTGCTCCTACGCTTTAAGGAGCCAGCTTAGGTGGTTCGGGCATCTAGCACAGATGCCTCCCGAGTGCCTCCCTAGGGAGGTCTTCTATGCACGTCCCACTGGGGGGCAGACCCCCTGGCAGACCAAAGACCAGATGGAGGGATTACATCTCCACACTGGCCTGGGGAACACCTGTGGATCCCCAAGGGGGAAGTGGATAATGTTGTTCAGGAGAGGGAACACTGGAAATCTCTGTTACCTCCGCGACCCGATTCCGAATAAGCGGTTGAAGATGGATGGAGGGATGGATGAAGCAGTTACATTGAATAACATTACAATTACTCAGCATATTTCAAAAAAGATTCCTGATGATAATCATGATATCTGGGAGCACATGAAGGTGTACATTACGTACGTGTTCCTGACAAATACAGTCCTTTGACCTTTGCGCATACCACGTCCTTCGTAAGTCACTCGAGTTGTTGTACAGCACGTGTACCGCAGGTGTTACTCTGAGTGTTCGCCGTGAAAATACTGCGCGCACGTGTTTCGGAGCGCCCACCGTTTGTTTGCTTACTTGCTCCACGTGAGAGGGGGCTTTGGGGAGGGGGGGAGGGGGGCTGCCTGTCAGGACCTGCTTGGATGGAGACACAGGAGGTATAGAATAATAATACTCCTGGAGAAGAATGTGTGGAACCCTGGGGAACCAGGTGGTCCTGTTGCTCCGCTAATGAACCTCAGTCCGACTGACCTCACCGAGCTGAAGACAGTGCTGGCATGTACCGTACCGCAGCCAATTAGAGCTGACCCAAAATGCACACACACATACACACACACACACACACACACACATGTTGCGCATACGCACGTACGCACACACATGCACACGCGCACGCACACACACACACACACACACTTATGCACACACACACACACACACACACACACACACACGCAAAACGCACATGCACATGCACACGCGCACGCGCACACACACACACCAAAGCGGAGAAACAGCCAGTGATGAGTGCGTGTTTGGGGAGGAAGGGGGTTTGTTGTTAGATGGGGAGCAATTGGTGTGTGTGTGTTTGCGCACGCGTGCGTGTGTGTGCGTGTGTGTGCGTGCAAGTGCGTGCTTGTGCGTGTGTATGTGTACACCCATTTCGGATGTTGCATGCGTGCGAGTGTGTGTGCGCATAGAGTTCATTTTATGCATACTTCTGCACATTTTGTGTAGGCTATTTTGCGTGCGTGATTGTTACATAATAGTGTTAGTACACAACAGGCCTGCCGCTGCGCGATAGCATTCATCTGCACTACTGAGCGCTCTAATTAAATGTGGTGGTTCTCAAAGTGGGGCCTGGGGACCCCCAGGGGTCCTTGAGGAGGTTCCATGTGGGTCTCCAGCAAAATGTGTAAAATAGCATCAAGAACTGTTTAACCTCTTTAAAGGAGTAGTTCACGCCCAAAACTTTTCTCTATTGATTACTCAAGCCATGGAGACTTGAGTTTAATAATATGTTTTTGTATTGTCACATTCCTAAGACAAAAAAAATATTATTGTAACCCCATTGATTGGGATGGGGACCCGGATGTATGGCACTGGTTGGGGACCCAAATGAATGGCAGTGGATGGGGAAACCATCAGGGCACTTTTTTTTTCTTTTTCATTTTTGTCTCAGGAATGCGACAAAGAAAACTAAAGTCAAGTCTCCATGGCAAAAAAAAAAAAAAAAAAACATTTTGGGGGTGAACTACTCCTTTAATCCTGTATGTACAATCTACAAACTCACAATGCATTGTGTTAACTTGCGACACACAATATCTTCCGGTGAGGGTCCACGGCGGAATACACGTGCCAAATGTGTGCGTCCGTGATGTGAACATTTCGAGAGTCACCATAATGAGGAAGTATAGCGTGAGTGAACGCATCCGTCTCCTCCTCGTGTAATTGAGCACCAGTTGAACCTCCCCTCTCCGGCTGTGAGGTAATAGGCGATGCGTTTAGCCCCCCTCTGGGGGCTCCCCAGGCCCCCCCCTGCGGACACACGGCCCACCCTCCCTCCCCTGCAGCCCACCATGACGCCCCCCCATCCAGCTGCTCCGACGACGGTCCACTCACAGCATGGTGTCCAGCCGTCAGAGGGCACTATCGCGAGGCCCTAATAGGGCCCTTTAGGACAGTGGTTCTCAACCTGTGGGTCGGGACCCCCAGGGGGGTCCCCAAATTATTTTGGGGAATCCCCAGATGATTAGCTTAATGTGAATCATTGTTTTCTCACTCAACAGTAAACAAACCAACATAAAGTTTAAGTGTATAGTGGGTAACTGCACACTTTTAAAGTGCCAATTTAAGGACTTTTTAATACATCTAAAATGACAAATTAAACATTGGCCAAATGTTTACATGCTCACAACGCCTTGCAACGCGAGGCGTTGTGAGCATGTAGATAAAGATAACGATAAAACCGTGTTATACAAAAAGTAATGGCTCAACTCTTAGTGCTCGTCAGGGTGGGGGATCCCCTGTTAGAATATGATTGTTTTGGGGGTTGTGGCCTGAAAAGGTTGAGGACCACTGCTTTAGGAGAGGGCACTGATGTGTAGCCGGCTTGCATTCCTCTGTATGTCTCTGTGGATAACTGTTGGGGATGGGATGATAATCGTTGTCATCGTTTAGTGTGATAAAAAAACACGACAGTCTGTGTGTTAACCACTGGAGGCCTATTTTATACTTGGTTTTGCACACAAAATAGGGA
Organism: Nannobrachium achirus; assembly: GCF_963921795.1. Lineage (NCBI taxonomy): Eukaryota > Metazoa > Chordata > Actinopteri > Myctophiformes > Myctophidae > Nannobrachium > Nannobrachium achirus. The sequence continues at coordinate 14,933,334 of NC_137827.1, read as the reverse complement.
AAACAGTCAGCTTACTGCTATTATTGCTATTTTTCAGGAATATATAATGACATGCCCAAAATAGGGACATTAGGCGTCTGTAGGTTTCATAAATATACACCTTGAGCTTGTACAAGCTCAACGTGTGTTGCGATGTGGTGCATTGTGAGCTTGTGGATCGGCTAGGTTTGCAGATTTGTGAAGAAAAAGAAAAACATCACATAATGCCAAGATAGCGATGCCAGGTTGAAAGTGGTAGATAATGTTGCTGTAGTCTTGCACTGTTCTGCTATTCAATTTTGTTCAAAAGCCCTTCAAACGTTTCCTGAGCATAGAGACTTGCACCATTTTACTCGCAGCTAAAACCCACTTCGGTGTTAAATTTACTGTAAGCGTAAATCTACCTAATGGTCCATTTCTTGCACTCAAGTTAAATTAACTCTGAGGATTTTTTGCTATGAGCCAGGGCTTTGAGGGACCAATAACCCCAGCGACCTTCAGCGACAGAGCCGGGAGAACTTCTTACACGATGCCGCTGAACGTCTTCAATCAAAGGAAACCTCACTTTTTGTTCTCCACAGCTCATCCTTTTCTACTCCACTTTTAGAGCCGAATTTATTGCCGTATAAAATGTATTAAACATCTTCTGAAAATAGCAGATCTAAAAGCTCACAAAGCGTCGCACCGGGTAGCCAAAAAATACCTAAACATTTTACTTCTATAGTCCACCCCCAACATGTATTTTTGTCTATCGATTGCTCACCCCATGGTGATTTTATTCATGGATATGTTTTTGTTTCCTGAGCCAAAAATGTGATGACTCTTTGTGTCTCCATATAGGGAACAAAGCAGGTTCTTTGTGTCTCCATAGGGAACCACTGCTGGCCATCAAATTATTGGATTAGGAATGCGACAAAAACTGAACTATCCCTTTAAGTGCAGTACTTAAGTGTATTTACTTTCGACCAGGGTTTGTTTGTCAGCACAGTGTGTGTGTCTCTCTCTCCCCCAGCTGTTTCATCTGCATTCTCATACATGCATCCATGAGGGTCTCTGGCGGCTCTCAAGTACCTTTACATCAAACACAGCCTGGCTCCATATGATCAGCAGCTACAGCTGAGAGCTAAAGGGCCGGGGTTTCATTCTGCCATGTCTGCTCTGACCTCACGGATGCTCATCTCTTATCTACTTGTCAACGGTTAATTAATTGTTTTTTTCCATAAGAAAGCTTACCCTGCAGCATTGTAAACAGAATAAATAAAATAGGCAACAGGCCTACGTGAAAGATAATCAATGTTTAGCAAATAGTAGCCACTCTTTGTAATGAAATACGTAGATAAAAGAATAATCAACACAAAGTCAAATCGTCAGTGTTACTGTACTTTAACTCTGAGAGTGATGGACCCAGATGATGCCTGTGAGGGTCCATTTGGACACCCACAGAGTAAAACATTTTCACAGTACATACTGTATAGCGTCGATGTCGGGTGGAAACCTTGTATAAAACCCTCCTCTTTTGTTAATTTTTAAACGATTTAAAGTAGTGAAAATAGCCGATCTACAAGCACACATTGTAGATCGTCTATTTTCACTAGTCTTGTGCGACAGTCTTGTGTGATGAATCAGGGCTTTACTTTACGAAAAAACGTACAAATGTGAAACTTGGAGATACGAGGTTTCTGCCCAAGAGTGACAACATGCAGGATGAGGAGGACACTCCAAAGTGTAACCCCTGACACAAATGCAATTCCTGTGTTCCGCCATTTACATTAGAAGCCATCTGCAGGCGGCATATGGAGCGCGACAAGCGCAGGTACCAAGACAAAGTAAAAGTAGAGATGAAAGCCTTTCCGCCTGGCTGGCGCAGAGCCACCGGACGCCCGCGCGCAGCCGTCCTAATTCAAGCTGACAGCCAGCATCATGGAAGCATAACCTCCACTCCACTAGACCCACACCTCCTCGCCGCAAAAAAAAAAGGAAAAACCCAACAATACGCATCACTGATGGTCAAATCCCCCCATCCCACCGCCCCCTGCTTCCTCACACAGCAGAGAGAGAGAGAGAGAGAGAGAGAGAGAAGTAAAAAAAAAACGTCAATACTTAAAATTTCTTCCAAATAGGCCTCTGTGACACCTGGTGTCAGAGAGAGAGAAGCAAGGAGGATTGTGGGTAAGATCAAGCACAGCACAGCGCTCTGGGATGCAGCATAAAACCTGGTTGTTTAACAGGCTCGTAAAGAAGAAGAAGCTGCCAGGCGGCGTGCTTACAGCACGAGGGCTCTTTATGGTGGAGAGAGAGAGAGAGAGCAGTGCGGGGGCTCAGGGGCGTCACAAGGGGGGGAAAGTGGGACTGAGTTACTATAGGGCCCAAGGTGGAGGGGCCTGGAATTATTTTGTACTTTAGCTATTGAAAAATAGCCGATATACAAGCTCACAGCGTGGCACAGAGTGCTGCGCTACGAGACATTTGTAACTCATATTTTGCTTCTGGGGGGGGGGGGGGTCCCTGGAACTAAATATTTTGGGGGTCCTTCACATGCAAAAGTTTGAGCACCACTGACATAGAAACATGGGTTTTTAAAAAAAAAACCTTGGAAGGATTCGAAATATTCAAAGACTTGCACAAATTTTCACGATACAAAAAAAAAGCTACAAGATCTAAAAGCTCGCAGCTGTGAGCTTGTAGATCTGTTATTTTTCAATAGTTAGAGCACAAAATAATGCATAATAATGTGTTCCCGGTCTAAATGGGTTAAATCCCCTCCCCCTATGAAGAACATTCATGGGGGGCCCACTGTGAATCCTTCTACCCACCCAGGGCCCAGAATTTGGTGCGACACCCCTGTACAGGGGACGTGCGGTGCAGAGCAGGGGGGGAAATGCTCTCGACGATGTCGTCGCGAGGGGGCCACACGTAGGTGTCGCCAAGTCCTCAAGCTCCCCTGTTCATTAATGGAGGCATCTTCCCCCAAGCGGCCTGCGCTTCAGGCCTGCTTTACCTCGCTCGTTAAATTGGCAAATTAATGAGATTTAGCGGAACGAGCCTTGAATAAAGACCACGGCCGGCTAAGTTGAAAAACCGCAGTCTGAGGTTCCTCTTAGCACTGTCACAGAAGCATGAGGCACGTGCACACATAGACATCAAAGGGGGCTTGAGCCCCTGCCCTTTTATCCATCTGTAAAAAAAATCACACCCAATGTGAAGTGAGCGGTGGTCGTGCTTGCTTAACATCTTCAGACTAGGATATAGGTCTAGGATGTAATTGGTGATGTAATACAGGCTGCACACACACGCATTGCTATGGCAAAACGCTGAGGAAAAAGTGGCTACAGACACACGCACAGCGTAATTGCTGATGTAATACAGGCTACACACACACACACATTGCTATGGCAAAACGCTGAGGAAAAGTGGCTACAGACACACGCACAGCCACTCTATGGAGCGGTTTACCACCGCTCAAAAGTGCCCTCTCCAGACCATGAATGCAGTTTTTAGAACTTTTTACTATGCAGTTTTTACAGTTTTTTACTACATTCAAGAGAATTGCCTTGTCCAAACTCTCCTGAACTTGAATGCAGCATCTTATGATGAAAGAATTGTCCTTTCTGTGTAGAAGAAACCCATGCTGTACGTCACATCTCCAGTATTCGCTTGATTATCTTCAGTGTGGTATCAAGTACCGAAAATAGCCAACCTCCAAGCTCACAACGCGTCGCAGCTTGGAGGTCTGCTATTTTCGATATTTTCACCAAAAGGCCCCTAGAAATGTCAGCCCCTGCCTCTCTAACATTCTTTGCACAGAAGCCTGTCTTCCACAGCACCACAGGTACGTCTCTAAAAACATGGTTAATAACCGTTCCAATTGCATTTCCATTCGCTCAGTTGACACTGTTTGTTGTGGAACCCTTAATAATAACTCTGTGAGCCTTGTTCCTTGTGTTGGTTCATTCTCAAGTCGTGAAAGAAAAGGTTATTTCTATTTAATTTTAGTTTTAGTTTTTCTACTTCTGGTTAGATTTGGCTACACAAACATTTGAACGATATAATGTAATGGACTGTAAATATATAGCAGCAAAGCAGTGCATTCATGTGGAAACTGCACAGATGAGTAGTTTACATTTGGCTATACACTGCCAACAAAAAACTACTGCTATTGCACGGTAGTTAAATAAAATTGACTATGTTTTGGTCCAAAGGTACGTAGGCCTATGTATGACAGGAGATGCAGTCAGCTACGGTATTTTCATATTTTCGAAGATAGCCGCCTTGAAAAAGGTTTGGACACCACTGATTTATGATTTAGAACAGGGGTCTTCAACGTTTTCAGGCCAAGGACCCCTTAGTTGAGAGAGAGATGAAGCAGGGACCCCCACAACCTGTTCAGAGATTCTATATAGTTTCATTGTTTGACAGCACAATCATCACTGTATTTTGGATTCATGTCAATTTGTGTTTTCAGATATTTAACCACTTGAACTGTCAATACTTAATAAACTTGACCTTTCAACTCTGTACTTAGGCTGCTCTTTTTCCCCTCTACACCAAAGCTCTTTGCCAAAAATAGCCGATCTACAAGCTCACAACGAGGCGTTTGTGAGCTTGTAGATATGCTATTTTTGGCCAAAGTTCTCAGAATATGGACGCTAGGGTTCAAGTGGTTGGAAAAAAAGTTTCTATCACTCACAGATTTGGAGGACCCCCTGTAGTAACTCTGAGGACCACCTAGGGGTCCCCGACCCCCTGTTGAAGACCCCTGATTTAGAATGATTACCTTTCAGTTTTTGTCAGCTTTTCTTTTGTCAATAAACACAACTTGAAAATGTATTTGTGCTCAAATTGGAAACTGCTATGCCATTTTACTTTAGACCTCCATTGCAATACTTTATGGTCAGCAGAAAACGAACAACTTTCGAGGTCATTAATATGAAGTTCCTCATCTGACAGATAGTCAGTTTGACAATGACATTTCTCTCCAGCTCATGTAGACAAACATACACACACCTCCCGTGACAGCAGCGTGTGCAGGCGTGCGTGCGTGCGTGCGTGCGTGCGTGCGTGCGTGCGTGCGTGCGTGTGTGTGTGTGTGCGTGTGCGTGCGAATGCGTGTGTGTGTGTGTAACTGAATGGTGAAACTGCCTCTGGGGACGCCCGTAGGAGTTCTAGTTCTGCTGAAGCGCCGCACAGCCTTGTGGGAGATTCCCAACCGCCCCCATAGAGATACTTAACTTTTGACAAACCACCATATATATATCTTAACTGTCTTCCCTATGGCTCGCGCACACCTCTCCAAAACACACCTGCAGCTGCAGATAGAGATACATTAAATAGATTGGAACGGATTGCTTCTAAGCAAATTGTTTATAATCCTACTTACAGTAATGGAATGGAGAACTTAAATCTTTGTTTTTTATCAAAAGTTGACAACGTGAATTAAAGCAGAATTAAAGAGCTGTCATACCACACTCCTAGGGAAACAACACTTCATATTAACTTTTGGTGGGAGTATAATAAGCCCTGTCTGTCTGCCTGCTGCTGTTCCATGGTGGAGTCTGACTGCAGATGGAGCTCCACAGCTCCCCCTGTTGGCCTTATAGGACAGTACATGATGACCATGTAGTGACAGTTTACAGTACTTTCTTTGTACTCTTGGATGTCATGCATATAAAAATATGTCACCAAGCAGAGGCATTATGTAGCTGCTGGGAAAGAAACATTGTGTCTCAATATGTCATCTTTTAGTGTTTTTTTCATGAATAATATTAATGCTCTATTCCAGGGGTCTTCAACAGGGGGTCCGGGTCCTCAGAGTTACTACAGGGGCTCCTCCAAATCTTTGGGTGAAAGAAACTTTTTTCTACAAGCTCACAACGCCTCACGCTGCGAGGCGTTGTGAGCTTGTTAGATCGGCTATTTTCGTCAGAGTAGAGTTCAGAGTGAAAGGTCAAGTTTACTAAGTATTGACAGTTCAAGTGGTTAAATATCTGAAAACACAAATTGACGTGAATCCAAAATACACTGATGATTGTGCTGTCAAAAGATGAAACTATATGGAGTCTATTAACAGGTTGTGGGGGTCCCTGCTTCATCTCTCTCTAAACTAAGGGGTTCTTGGACTGAAAACGTTGAAGAACCCTGCTCTATTCTATTATACTTATGACAATGTTGTACAAAAGCAGGAGAAGTGTATGGCAGGTTGAATGTGGTTATGTCTGTCTATGTGGGGTTTTAAAATACGGTATGCAAACAATGAAAACTGAAAAAAGAGCTGACTAAAAGGTAGCTCACATTACTGATCCACCCGAACACGTGTTCTTTTTTTCTATTCGCCAATCGCCACATCAATAATTACGACCATAGGTCGCAGTTAACAATGACCTATGACATCACATTGTTGTGACATCACATTGTGACATCACATTCCAGTCCTTGTCCCTTATATGGAGATCCCTGATGTCATCAATATTAATTAAGCCCATAACTTGGAATGCCCATATATGGACATATTGTGTATCCTATCCATATCCATATTTGGGAAAATATTTGTCCACATTCCGTCCTGCTTTTCGCCCTTCGGCGTCTTACAGGTATATAGTATATAGGGTGCCTGTTGGCCTAGCGGTCCAGGTGCATACCACATAGGCTCTGATGCATGACGGTGCGTTGTGGGTTTGAGTCCCGTTCCCATTGGACTTCCTGATGGCTGCATGTCACTCCCCATCTCTCTCCCTGTTTCCTGTCTACCTACTGCACTATCAATAAAAGCCCCCCCCCCCCCCCCCCCCCCCCCCCCCTTACATTTACAAAAGGACTGGACCTAAAACGTTATCTTGAGACACTCCACAAGTTAGGGTTGAGGAAAACCAGTGTCAGCCTTCATTAAAAGTCTGTTTATGACTCTGACAACCAATTTATACTTTGGCGTATACGATGGTGTCACAAATGCCGAAAATAACCAATATGCAATCTCAGTTGCGAGCTCGAATATCTGCTATTTTCGGCACACAACACCAGAGCATAAATTAGGCATAATCCAACTGCATACTGACACACGCACGCATACACGCATGCACGCACAAAAACACAAAGGTGCAATCACTGCTGTGATCACCCCAGACACAGTCTGTTCACGCTGCCGCCATCAGGCAGGCGATGCTGCAAGCATCAAACGCTGAACGATCAGATTAAGGGACATTTCTCACAGCCAGGCTGTCAGGCCCATGTCAGTTAATACGCTGCCACTATCACTTCGACTGGGCATACTCATAGACCGTAAAAAATATGGACGGTGGGAACCGTCACATGACCCATTGGTTTCTATCAGAGCGAAAAGTACGCTTTTTTTTGCCCTCGTATCGTATATATCATTGTATTAATGTGGTACCATTAATGCTATTGCCAACAGTCACGTGCAAACGCAGGGATACTTGGGAGAATGTCTTGAGCTTGCCGAAAATAAAGCAAATGAAGAAGAATCATCACAAGCCTATGATCACAAGCCCCTCCTACATTGGACCATATTTTCACAAAACACATATCACGGTGATTGAAACGAGGCTTTAAACTAGCGTCAGGAACCATAGTATTGTTTATCAAGGTAAGAAAATCAAATGTAAAAGTTTGTGGGAAATGAATGGAATCCTATGGAGAACATGTTGCTTTTGGTACCAGAACAGCGTAGCTCTGGTCCATCGCTTTCACCTCCCGCATTGCTCCCGGTGAAGCTCTGACAGACCCGTCGGGAAACGCATGGACTCGAGATTGTCGGCCCCGCCGAGCGCTCAATACTAGTGAAAATAAACAAAACCGTTTCACTACTCACCAAACCAAAGGTCGTTTTGCGCTGTTGAAAGTCTATTCTCCGCGGTGGTGAACCCCTCAGCACCCCACCTACTCTGTAAAATACATTATTTTTGTCAAGAAAAAAAAACGCACCCACCTCGAGCCACCTAGCGGCCACCACAGATACAATGGTTCACAACCCGGAAATAAGCGGCGGTCGAGTTGGATGCACTTTATTTCATGACAAAAATAATGTATTTTACAGAGTAGGTGGGGTGCTGAGGGGTTCACCACCGCGGAGAATAGACTTTCAACAGCGCAAAACGACCTTTGGTTTGGTGAGTAGTGAAACGGTTTTGTTTATTTTCACTAGTATTGAGCGCTCGGCGGGGCCGACAATCTCGAGTCCATGCGTTTCCCGACGGGTCTGTCAGAGCTTCACTGGGAGCAATGCGGGAGGTGAAAGCGATGGACCAGAGCTAAGAACAGCGCAACTAGCGGCCAATCATGGGAACTTTTAGTTCCGCGTTTGCTTCATTTTAAATCCGGACAACTGGCCCCCTTAGTAGGGCAGGAGAGAGGGGTCTACCAGCACCCCAATGACATGTTTTCGAAACCTGTTTTTTTAGGACCGTTATGATGTCTAGTTATGATTTCTGCTTGTTGCCGTGGTCAACTAATGTCCCATGGGGTTAATTTTTAACCTTTTCTCACAACTATTCCCAATCTGAACCATACAATGGTCATAACAGAAAATGTCATAACTCTTGATGTAAACAACCTACAGGGACAAATGAACACACTTTTCTATATGATTTTGACCCAGGGAATTCATTAAAGTGGTTATCTTTAACATTTAAGCACATCTTGACCCTATTTCAGGACAGAAACGGCGAAAAATAACCCAAAAATGTTCAAAACACGTCTATACTTCTCTTTGTACAGATAAATTAAGGTGTATTCTTTTTATACCACAGGTTTTTTAGGACCCTTATGATGTCTAGTTATGATTTCTGCTTGTTGCCGTGGTCAACTAATGTCCCATGGGGTTCATTTTTAACCTTTTCTCACAACTATCCCCAATCTCAACCATACAATGGACATAACAAAATGCCTTAACTCTTGAAGTAAACAACCTACAGGGACAAATGAACACATTTGTCTACATGATTTTGACACAAGGAATTTATTTACGTCATCATTTTTAACATTCAAGCACATCTTGACCTTATTTCAGGGCAGAAACAGCGAAAAACGACCAGAAAATGTTCAAAAACATCTATATTTCTCTTTGTACATATAAATACTAAGGTGTATTCTTTTTATACCACTTGTCTTTTGAACCCTAATGGTGTCTAGACAATATTGCTTCTTGTTGCCGTGGTCAATCAACGTGGCTTGGGGTTCATTTTAACCCTTTCTTACACCTATCCCCAAAACAAAACATAAGATGGAGATAATAGAAAATACCATAACTCTTGAAGTAAACAACATACAGAGACAAATCAACACATTTTCCCACATCATTTGCACCCAAGGAACTCATTAACGTGGTTATTATTAAGATTCAAGCACATTTTGACACTACTTCATGGCAGAAACTGCAAAAGAATTGCAGAAAATATTCAAATCACATCTATATTTCTCTTTGTACAACATTTCTAAGGTCATCGCGACGCGTTGTGAGCTTGTAGATCGGCTATTTTCAAATAGCCAAAGTAAAAAATAGGGCTAAAGTGGTTTATGTATGTTTTAACATATTATAATTTATACTGTATATCAGCAAAGTAACTAACGAGTAACTAAGGTTTTCAAATAAATGTAGTAAAGTAAAAGTACAACATTTCTATCCCAGATGTAGTGGAGTAGAAGCAAAAGTATTGGAATTTTGAAATTGGAAGTAAAGTATAAATACCTCAAAACTGTACTTAAGTAAAAGTACTTAGTTACTTTACACCACTATCATTATCTATGCCACTGAAAGTTGTGGGTAGTCACTTTTCGTTATTTTAAACCTTACGTCAGGGGTCTTCAACAGGGGGTCCTCAGAGTTACTACAGGGGGTCCTCCAAATCTTTGTGTGATAGAAACTTTTTTTCTCCTTTTTTATATGAACTACTTGAACCCTAGCATCGATATTTGGAGAACTTTAACCAAAAATAGCAGATCTACAAGCTCACAACGCCTCGCGCTGTGAGGCGTTGTGAGCTTGTAGATCAGAGTGAAAGGTCAAGTTAAGTATTGACGGATCAAGTGGTTAAATATCTGAAAACAAAAATGTACATGAAATCAAAACACACTGATGATCGTTGCTGTCAAACCATGAAACTATATGGAATTTCTGAAAAGGTTGTGGGGGTTCCTGCTTCATCTCTCTCTCAACTAAGGGGTCCTTGGCCTGAAAACGTTGAAGACACCTGCCTTACATCCAGAATTTGAAGTTCAAGTGTGACACCCCGTACATCCACAGGTCACACGTGTGATGATGGCACCTCGGCCCATTTCTCTGTCTCAGAGCGATGTGCTCCGTCTCTGTCTCAGGGGGTCCGTGAAATGATAATGTAATGTTCAGTGGTGTAAAGTAAAGTAGATTTACTTAAGAACTGTGTCTTAAGTACAATTTTGAGGTATTTGTACTTGAGTATTTCCAACTTACTTCTACTCCACTGTCTCCACTACATCTCGGATCCAAATATTACTCCACTACATTTATTTGAAAACCTTAGTTACGAGTTACTTTGCAGATATAAACGATTATATTGTAAAACATACATTAATCCACTTTAGCCTTATTTTATACCTAGGCTATTTGAATGAGAGAGAGAGAGAGAGAGAGAGAGAGAGAGAGAGAGAGAGAGAGAGAGAGAGAGAGAGAGAGAGAGCGAGCAGATGAGCGCCAGAGATTTGCTCAGCAGAGGATAAATATTCCTCTGCTGAGCATATCGTCACTGTCGGGCAGAAACCTTGTATCTCCAAGTTTCAAATTTTACTTTTGCAAAGTAAAGCCCTGCTTCATCATACAAGGCCATCGCACAAAAGTAGTGAAAACAGCAGATCTACAAGGCTGTTTTCACTAGTTCAGTTCATTTTTTAAATGATAAATACAAAACGAACGCTTTTGGACATACAAGGTTTCCACCCCGACAACGACGATATCATTAATCAGGAGCTCACCTTTTCTGTCAGGCCGTGGTCGACCAGTCCCAGTCACACACACACACACACACACACACACACACACACACACACACACACACACACACACACACACACACACACACACACACACACACACACACACACACACACACACACACACACACACACACACACACACACACACACACACACACACACTTTCTGTTTCCTTCCACCCCCAAATCTCTCTCACACAGACGCGCGCACAAGCACAAGCACGCACACACACACGCACACAATGACAGCATTAAACACAAAACATGCCCTATAGCCTAATATACTTCTACATACAACAAATTAAAAACATAGCAGGTCTACAAGCTCACAACACATGAGAGCTGTAGATCTATGCATCTGCTGCCAACCGTTTGAAACAATGGGAACGTTCTACCTGCTCATTCAACCTGTGAGGGCCAGTATGCATTTGTGGATTTATATTATATAAAAAACATAAAAATATATATTTTGGGATGGTGGTGGGGATGGGGGTGATTTAACCTCTTGAACACCCATGGTGTTGACCTCTGAAAAGCTGTCAATAAATGTCAATATATCTATAGAGACCAAATCAAACTACAATGTCATTGTTGATTATTGTTACAGTGGGCCTACAGCATAATAATCAGCTGCCATTGTACTTTTCATCCATACATTACTCATATTACAGTATTATTAGTATTACACCTTATTGTTACTTGTTTTTATCATTTTTCACCCCATACTTTTACATTACTAATATTACAGCACTACCCTCACTAAAACATCTGTAGAATTTACATAGTTTGGAAAGGGAAATGTGATGTTTTACACTGCATTTGTGAATATTCAGGGGTCAGCTGACATTTGGTGGGCCAAGAGTAGCCACAATCATTGTAGTTTTGTTTCCACAACTGTTCCTATTTGGGCATACATTTTAGGCAGATTTTTCCCCTGGACCCCCCTGGGGCTTAACTCATACAGTGCCGCCGGCCACAAGGGGCGCTAGAGTGCCAGAAATTTCTCTATAGACCTTCGCTCTAGCTTCCGTCAACACTGTCCCAAGTGCCTTGGGATTTCACTCCAGCCAATGCTATGGGTAGGGTTGCCACCTTTCAGAAATTGAAATAAGGAACACCTCTTCCGGGCACGCGGTGCGTGCGTTCCGTGCGCGTGGCACAGCCGCCGGCCGGCGAAAAAATGCAGTCCCAAACCCATGAAATGCATAGAATAGTTATCCTACTAATAAAGGAGCAAACTCACACTCTAACGCTCTAACGCTCACGCTCTAACGCTCTAACGCTCACGCTTATCTACGTTTATCTATTCACTCGCTTCAGCAACTGATCCCAAAGTTCACATGGTATTGGCCATTAGCATTATACCAACACTGACGGAGCCCGAATTTCATTTCTCCCAAATTAAAGCAGTTTAAATTAGCGTTTTCTTAACCACTTCTGTTGAACTCTGCTGTCTGTTGCCAGGGTTACGGTCCGTTCCTCCAGGCCATGGGATCTGTAGCCCACACACACACACCCCTTTCTCTCACAGTTAGGAATGTTTCTCTCTCTCTCTCTCTCTCTCTCTCTCTCTCTCTCTCACACACTTTCACCGGGTGCGTTTGACATATTTTGGAGCACATATCTTCGAACGGGTAAGGTCTAGTAACTATAACACACAACATGGTATAACCTATATTGTTTTGCAGTTTGAAGTGGCCAATTGTTTCTAAAATATGAACAAGTTAATTGTGTATGAAATAAAGCAATGTATGAATGATTTGAACCTGGCTCTTGTATTGGGTCACTTGGTGGTCAGTAAAGAGAAGGTAGTCAAGAAACCATTAAGTCATATACTTAAAGTTTAAAGTGCTTTATTAGCAACAAAGATTAAACATTTTTTACTTTAGGCTGAATAGGCTTCACTAGCCTGAACCTGAGCATAGCCTAGTTTCTATAGTAGTAGTAGTCTAGTAGTATATACTATAGTAGTATAGTAGTCTATGAAATAGCCTAGCTCACTGGTTCCCAAACACTGAGTTCATTGGTTCCTTTATCACTACCCTGTTTTTAATTATTAGCCTATTGTAATTGTAATATCAAAACATCTTTAAAAATCCCATGAATTAAAAAAAATATATTAATTATTTTCCCTCCTCAGTAACTTCATGGAGTTGAAAATTAGAAAACAAATGTCTAAGAAGTGGTGAAAATAACCAATCTACAAGCTCACAATGATGTGAGCTTGTTGATCTGCTATTTTCACTAGTTTGAGAAAGTCTGTGAAAATGTCTCATTTCTTTTTTGTGTCATGGCATGGGCTAAATGTTTGGGAACCACTCAGGCTACTACTGACATGATGACATCTTAAATCATAAATAAGGACATCTTAACATGACATGAATGACATCTCAAATCATAAATAAGGTCAATATGTCCCATACCGAATCAATCTCAGGAGCTGTTTCAGGTATGAAGAACTGTGACACCGCTCTCTGGGTCTGCTGTGTTCTTATATTTCGGGAATGTGTTTCTCCTCTCTCATGCTGTCTGATATCAGACACTCCACCATGTGATACAGAGAACGTTCGCCGACATACTCTGCAGTTCGCTTTATAAACGTCTTCACTGACGCTGTCAAGCCACGGGTTTGTTTCTTCCCACTCGCGTCTGTACCTTTGTAGGCGTCTGTCCTTTTTTTGAGGCGGTGGAGTATTGAATTCAGACGACATTTTTAAAGCGCGCGGTGTGCCTGATCTGCCTGGTGTAAGGAGGAAGTTCGACTGTAACTAGGCAACGGTGATTGACAGCGACATGCAGTGCATATGCAGACAGGGGCCGTGCTAGCGGAGATCGCAGGAGAGGAGAGGAGAGGAGAGCATACAGCCGCAGCGACTTTTGCTGTCTTTTCCTGTGTTTTATTTCATTCATTATTGTTAAATTCTGTGTTGAGGTTTGTGTGACAGACCTTTATGGGGCATTTGGTTAAATACGGAACAAACCGCGTTCCGTATTGGTTCAATACGGAACGCATCTTTTAATTGTCCAATACGGAACGATTCCGTATTATACGGAACGGGTGGCAACCCTAGCTATGGGTGACGAGAGGAGGAAGCTAGCTGACACGTAGCCAAAATGCTAACCCATTTAGAAGCCCGATCTAAATCTATTTCAGTCGCAAAAAACTTTCTCTTTGGGTCTGGGAACACAATCCGGAGAAAATCCTGTCTAAAGATGTGATTTATTATTGGAGTGGGCGGTGCGATGCGGCCGTTAGCGCGACTACGGCCCGTGTATGGCCGAGTGTTGGCCTGGACCATGGATGGACGTTTAGACCGGGGCTTCGTTGAGGCCTCCGATTAAATAATTCATTTTATTAAATATCCCGAACTAGTTCGGGATAGGCACCTTGGAATACGTCGCGCCGCCGACAGTATATATTGAGGTTTTTTTGGGGGGCTCTAAACTTTATTTTAAACCATTTTCAATGGAATAAATCGTCGGACCATCTAGCGTCTCTCGTTGGCTAGCGCTGGACGAGCAAGGACCACCCACGTTGCTCCAAGCAGCTCGGGGTAAGTAAAATTGCAAATAAAATATTGTATTGGATTGAAATAAAGCCGAACTTGTTCGGGATAGGCACTTATAGGGTTAAGAGGTTAATACAGCCACAGCAAGGCCCTTCTGTCCTCCTCTCCTCCTGCCCTCCTCTGTTTCTCTTGCCGGATAAATGGGTGTCACAGAAATTAAATTACTTCTCAAAGTGAAGAAGGGAGAGAGAGAGAGAGAAGAAAAACATGCTTCTTCCGCCCGGGATACCGTCTCCTTTAGGCACGTACTGCACACATAGACATCAAAGGGGACTTGAGCCCCTGCCCCTGCCCTTTTATCCGTCTGTAAAAAGTGCCCTCTCCAGACCATGAATGCAGTTTTTACTAAGGTGACAGAAATGCAAATGCCCTCTTTCCATGCAATAACTGAAGGCAGCATTCAAGAGAATTGCCTTGTCCAAACTCTCCTGAACTTGAACGCGTTGTGAGCTTGGAGGTCTGCTATTTTTGATATTTTCACCAAAAGGCCCTTTTAGAAATGTCACCCCCTGCTCCTCTAACACTCTCTGCACGTCCCAGGTCTCCTTCCCCCAACGCCGGAGAGGAGTTTGAGAGGAGCAGCGTTTCCAGAGGAATGAGAGGTGATAATGGGTCAATTTATCTGCCCGCAATTCATAATCTGCCTCCACTCTAAAACCAGGAGAGCCGGAGAGGGAATGAGGCAATTTTTTCTCTTGTGCTGGAAAGTGCTGTTGGTAATGGTCATATTATGGCTGGGCTGCTTGTTTTTGGAGCCAAGTGACAATCTGAGGTGATAATTGAACTGAGAAAAGTAATTTGGGGTGATCAGTTAAACGTCCAGCAAATTGTCCTCTTGTCCTTCCAAAGAGCATTTGTGAATTTCGCATTTCAAGCCTGATTTACATTTAGTTTGCGTGCCAGCGTAGATCACCGAAAATGGCTGATCTATACAAGCTCACAATGAGCCAGTAGTTGATCTACAAGCTCTCAACGTAGCTATTTTAGCTATTTTTGAAATGTGGTTATCAGGGACGTGCTGGCCATTGGGAAAAGCGGGACAACTCCCGAACGGCCGGTTCATTAGTTCAAAAATTCCTGTTCCATTTTGGGGGCTGGGTGGCCAACAAAGTAAATCGCCACTGTCGGACAGAAACATCGCATCTCCAAGTTTCAAATTTGTAAATGTTTTTGCAAAGCAAAGCCCTGCTTCATCATACAAGGCTGTTGCACAAAAGTAGTGGAAACAGCCGATCTACAAGCACACAACGCCTCGCACAACGCCTCGCATTTTTAAAATGATAAATACAAAACAAACGGTTTTGGACATACAAGGTTCCACCCGACAACGACGAAGAGATCTCTCTCTATAGCGTGCACTGAGGGCCTCTCCAACTCTTTTTCCCGGGCTGAATCAGGGGCCCAGCATGTCCCTGGTGGTTATGGTAACATATTTCTTACCGCCCCCTATTTCTTTCTGAAATTACACCTCTGTTGTAGCTCTGACATTTTTGATGTGTGACACTGGCGCAAAACTAATTATAAAACAGGCTTTATTTGTGGCCTCACCTCATAATGCTTTCCGCCCGTCGCCTGCAGCCGACATAAATCATGCGGGCGAGAAAACGCTGAGTGCGCCGTTACGTAACATTCCCCGCTGCGAGGTGGGACTCACAACCTCGGAGGGAAGTCAGGTTGTTTACAGTGTCACACAAAGCCTCCCGCCTGGCCCGACGGCATTCTTTTATCACAAGCGCCAGAGATTAGCAGCTGAGTGCTTCACCGCAGGTCTGTCAATGCAGTACAGTGCGAACCAGAGGGGTCCAGTGAGTCTCACGGTGGCAGAGTTCCGTTTTCCTTAACTCCAATGCACACCTTAGGAAACTGACCCCAGTGAGGTCCTCTAGCCGTTCTGCCAATATAGGCACTGCTGCTGATTTGTAGTTTCTTGGCGCTCCCAGCAATCCTGGAGAGAGGAGACTTTTTTTTGCACGCTCTCTGGATTAACGCTCATGAATGATAGAAGAGTCACGTGTCTACCTAAGGGGTCCAAGTTCCTTCTCAAGCCACTCTTATGCCATTAAATATGAAAAGCAAATCTCCATTCCATCTTATGGCAGGAGAGAAGGAGCAGATTGTGTAAAAATGCAGGAAAGCTGCCCGGAAAGGTCGTTGAAGAGAATTCAAGAGGGCCGACAAAATACCACATCATGGTTGTATATACCAGTAAGACTCCCTAATCGGGAGATAAGCGACCATCAGGTCGCATATACAAACTTCTGTAGGAGCAGTGTCCAAAAAAGTGTTTTGCAAAAATCGGCCTGATGGTGGCGCTAGAAGAGGGCCATGTGAGAAATGAGGGTTGGAGGTTGTGATTTGCCATCCAAGGAGTGTATGTGTAAAGTTTGGCATTGATAGGGCCGACGGTGGTAGAGATATGACTAGGGCAAAAGTGTGACGTGACGTGACGTGACGTGGTGTGACGTGACAGACTGACAGACAGACTGACAGCTGGTGGACCTTTTTCATAGTAATTGGGACTGTGTTTTGCGACCTTGACCTTTGATGACCAACTTCTAATCGGTTTATCATTGAGTGGAAGTGGATGTTTGTGCCAAATGAAATTCCCTCGAGACGTTTCTTCCTGAAATATGGCGTTCACAACGTTGGGATGTATGCAGGGACGTGGAGAGAATGTTAGAGAGGCAGGGGCTGACATTTCTAAAAGGGCCTTTGGTGAAAACAGTGACGTCATTACGTGCGCGTCCCGCGTCTCTGACGCATTCACGTTGCCTAGAGACGCATTCACGTCATTGCCCTGGGGTCCCACGGACGCATCGCCTCCATTGGAGTCCACGTTAAAATAATTTACCACGTCGCGAAAAAGAAAATATTTTAAAAAGTCCACAGACGCCACCATTATTCATGGGTGAAGGCATGCTACTTAACCCTACTTTAACACAAATGAAATCCGCGTAGAAAGTTTTAAAACAGACGATAGAACTAACAACAGTGCGTTCTATCGTCCACCGACGCCATTCTGTGTGCCCGTAGATGGTCACAGAATTCAATGGGTGCCTGAGTTTTAGCGTAGCACCGGGCCGCTCTCTGACACAGCATGTTAGGTGATACACCAAAAGGGGTTCCCCCACAGAACGTGTGCAACTGACGGCGCAGAAACGTGACGTCTCTACACTGGCAAAACAACAGCGTCACGGTCAGGGTCCCCGCGGAATGAACGTGTCGCAAACAGCATTTCGTTTCAAATATCCTCGCCAGAAACTGCCTGCCGTCTGTCTGTCTCTTTCTGCATGCGGCGGAGCCACCGCACTCTGCACTGCAGCAGCATGAACGTGCTCTCTCTGTCACTCTGATGTGATGCTGCTACGTTTAGCTACATGCTAAAGCTACTGCCGTGGCTGCTCTTCTGAGGCACAGTCAGTGAGGCTGGCAGAGGGTCATAAACTCATTAAGTCATAAAAAGACGTCTGATTTTCAAAGCGGAGAAACTAATTATCTGTGATTTACAACAGCCGTTCTCCGGAGCGCTCCACTTTCTCATAGTATTACGTCGAGTGGTCTCTCCATACACAGAAGTATACTCAAATGTTTTACTTAAGTAAAAGTATCTTCTACTGCAAGTTAAAGTCCGGAATTCAAAATGTACTTGAGTAAAAGTATAGGCTACACATTAGGACTAAAAGTAAAAGTACTCATTATGCACAATTATTCTGTATCACATGTTACCAAATAATATCCTTTGAAAATAGCCATGGCTGAAGTGGTTATGTAGGCTATACTTTTCAAAGTAACTAGTAAAGTTTTCAAATAATTGTAGTGGAATAATACAATATTTGCCTCTGAGATGTAGTGGAGTAGAAGTAAAAGTAATGAAAATTGGAAATACTCCAGTAAAGTAAAAGTACCTTAAATTGTACTTATAAGTTACCTTTTTATTACCCCAAGAAAGGAAAAAAAAAGACCATTATTGCACCAAAGTAATCAACAAGCTAAAACTATACTATCAAAAATGTCCAAACATTAGCCTAATTGTAAAATAATATAAGATAGAGGCAAATATAAATAGCCGATCTAAAAGCTCACAATGCAAAAAATAAATAAAATGGGGACCCAAATTGGGGACCCATAATTTTTTTCTGGGACTCATTCGAATGACCACCTGTGGGTCCCGGGACCCATTACTTTGAAAACCTATTAACATCACTGTGAAAATATTGAAAATAGCGGACCACTAAGCTCACAACGCGACACGTTGTGAGCTTGGAGGTTGGCTATTTTCAGTACTTGATATCACACTAAACTATCTAACATATAATTAGAGAGGTCAGTCAGTCATCAGCAGCAGTTAGGAATGTGCATGGTCTCTCTCTCTCTCTCTCTCTCTCTCTCTCTCTCTCTCTCTCTCTCTCTCTCTCTCTCTCTCTCTCTCTCTCTCTGTCTCTCTCTCTCTCTCTCTCTCTCTCTCTCTCTCTCTCTCTCTCTCTGTCTCTCTCTCTCTCTCTCTCTCTCTCTCTCTCTCTCTCTCTCTCTCGCAAGTGGGTTGCAGGCATGCACGGGTCACGCATTCACCGGGTGCGTTTGATGTGTGTCTCATCTTCCAACGGGTATGGAAAAACTATGTGGAGCAAGCGCATACATCCCCATACTTCTATTCACCTAATTTTGCTGTTACATTATTTGTATGGATCATAAATCACTCCTCCATGGGCTACTCCCTACATTATGATGCTCCCACATATTCTCACGCACGCACCAGTTACAGTAACTTTCCCCACAACCCACACTCTGCACACATTTTGGACCACATATCTTCGAACGGGTAAGGTCTAGTAAGCATAATCAAGTGAATACTGGAGATGTGGTGTAACGGCATTGATTTCTACACAGAGAGGGCAATTCATTCAACATAAGACGCTGCATTCAAGTTCAGGAGAGTTTGGAAAAGACAATTCTCTTGAATGCTGCCTTCCGGTCTAAGATAGGATATCTAGGATATAGGTCAATGCTGGGCACCTGAACACAAGTCTCTCAGTGCAATAACTCCGGCAACACCGGCAAGTTCATTTCTGCTTGTTTGACATAAATGACAACAGTCGCTTTTTGTAAACTGCGCTGTCCTTTCATCATTCCTTTGGAACAAAGTCCTCTCATATCCTCTTTAAGATATGAGAGGACTTTGTTCCGAAGCAATGAAGGCCAGGCCCAGCAAAGGGGCACGCCATGCTCAGGGGATCAGGGGTGTCGCACCAAATTCTGGGCCCTGGGTACAAGGATTCACTGCGTTATTTTGTGCTTTAACTATTGAAAAGTCCTTGAAGGTTTTTTGAAAAACCTGTGCTTCTATGTCAGTGGTGCTCAAACTTTTTCATGTGAAGGACCCCACAAAAGACATGTATTTGGCCACGGACCCCCATCTCAAAACATTTTGTTCCAGGGACCACCCGGAAGCAAAATTTGAGTTACAAATCTTCGCTTAAAAAAATACATATACCGGTATTCAAATATTTGCACACATTCTCAAAAATAGCAGATCTACAAGCTTGCAGCGCGGCACTTGGTGCCACGCTGTGAGCTTGTATATCTGCTGTTTTTCAATAGCTAAAGTATAAAACAATTAAGGCCCCTCCACCTTGGGCCCTAGTAACTCAGTCCCACTTCCCCCCCCCCCTTGTGACACCCCTGATGGGGATGGGGATGGCTCCCAGTGGGGGGTGGAGTGTGGAGGTACAGAGGCTGCCTCTTCAAAAGCAGCCTCGTCACACACATCCTCAGTCACAGTCCCAGTGCTCATCAAGTCCTCTGATGCAGCTAATGCTGCTTGTCACATGAATATGGCTCATTATCTGTCTTCTCTGCATTATTCATGGTCAGAGGGCAGACACGAGTGGCGTGAATTAAGTGCATCTCATATCTGATATGGGTGTCTTTTAGTCTTTGGTTGAACTCGGGAGGAGGAAAGACGTCCTGTATAAAGGATTTCTGACGCCTACGCCGAAGTTCTATCAAAAGTAAAATATATATACCGGTACATAATGAGTATTACCTATACAGGAGAAAGTAATGGGTTTTACAAAACATGTATCATAAGTACAGGACGATGCATGCATGGTTTCAGTTTGTTGAAATAATGTTAAGATAGCCTGATCACCAGGGGGCAATTCAGGTGCCAGCAACAGCATTAAGAGTGAAACACAGGAGCGCTACAGTCCAGGTAATGAGTCAAGAATGAAATCAAGATAAAGGAAAATATGTCACAATGTCTGAGTGGCAAACAGCTTTAGATATTCCATATTGTTCGCCTGCAATTGCCTTCCAAAGTCTTTTTTTAACTTGATTGTGTGAAGTTTTTCATTCGAGAGGTCTGCAGTGGAGATACCTGTACGTCAATTTCCCTGGGCTGGAAATCAATGAATCAATGCAAAGGTTTTGGCATTGATCTCAGCGTGTGGACTATTTTCTTTAGGTTTTTCTAACCCAGAGACTTTGGTGTGCTGGTTTCGCCCACTGCAGAGTGCAGACAACTTTGACTTCTAGAACACACCCAAGACAACTGCATGATGTCCCAAGCATTACCACAGGCACAGGATCGTACCATATAGCCACTCACCAAGTTTCAAATGTGTACGTTATTTCGTATAGTAAGTCCTACTTCATCATACAAGAGTGTTGTACAACAGTAGAGAAAATAGCAGATCTTGAAGCACACAACGCCTCGCGGTGCGAGGCGTTGTGAGCTATATTTTCCATTTATCATTTTTGAGAAATACAAAACAAATGGTTTTGGACAAACAAGTTTTCCACCTGACAACAGCGATATTGAACGTTTTCATTCGAGGACTGACTACATAGCGCCCCTGACTCCTACACTGTAGCTTTAATAAACATTCACTAGTTTTGTCAAGGACATTTTCTGACTTTCAGAAAGATATGCGTATATCAATAACAGTCCCCCACTGAGCTAATGACCCTGTGTTTGCCTCCTACCGTTAGCTAACACAGAGTACACTCTAAGGAGCCTATATGTACACACAGTCAAATCCTAAGTGTTAACTTACCTCCGAGTACATACAAATGGAACTATATGGACTCCCACAGCTCTGCTTATAGGATTTTACAGTGCACAGTAAGGTGGGGTCACACTGACAGGTGGGGGCCAGCTACAGACATTATACAATATTCTTATCGGAACAAAGATATTAAATAAATGATATACATTAATTTAAATAGTGTAAAAAGTGTTCCCCAGTCCTGATTTTCAGAACATAATTGACTATTTATTTTATTTTATTTTTTGCATTTCTACATGATTAAATGTCCTTTGTGTTGTACCATGATTGAATCCAGAGGTAGCAAAGGCAGTGGTTCTCAAAGTTGGGTCCAGAGACCCCCAGGGAATCTTTATTTATTGATTTATTTACTTACATACTTACTTAGTTTTTGTACATAAATCCTCTCTTCTGGGGGTCCCTGGCACAACACATTTTCAGATGGGGGTCCACAGCCAAATGCATATTAATTTGGGAGTCCTTGACTGACTTGATGTGTTGTGGTTTGGTATAGCAGCCAGCTGACAGCAAACAGTGGCATGTATGAGTGCTGCCACTAGGAGGCGTTGGAGGTCCTAAAAAGGTCCACACAGTCAGAGCCCTCCATTTCTTGCTGTCTCTCCTGTGGACATTATTGACCAATACAAATACCATGGCACTGTTATGGACAACAAGCTGAGCTTTTAGTGGATGCTGGATGTAGGTGGTAATCAAAGTGGCGTCCGGGGACCACCGTGGGGTTCTTGAGATGGTTCCAGGGGGTCCCCAGGAAAATGAGGAACAGTTTAAACACCCTGTTTTATGTTTTGGCCTGACTACAAGCTCACAATGCGCTGCGTTGTGGGCTTGTATGTCAGACATTTTTAACAGATGTTGAAAGGTCTTATCTTATGGGGCACATACACTTTTTGAATGGAGGTCTGTGGCCAATTCAATTATATACCAGATCAATTTGAGGGTCCATGACAGGAAAATGTTTGAGAACAACTGCTATGTGGAAAAGCCCATCATGTACTTTTATCACTTTAAGCACCATTCCCACTGGGCAAGACAACTATAAAGATAACTATAACTATATCTTTCACCATTGTATTTGTTTTTTATTGTTGATGTGAACACTGCCATCCACTTGACTTCGAACGATTTGAAAGCTATATCTATACTATAATTTTGCGAATGTCTGTCTGACTGAGTGAGTGAGTGAGTGAGTGAGTGAGTGTCTGTCTGTCTGTCTGTCTGTCTGTCTGAAACAGCGTTTCTCCTCAGTGGCTGGAGCAATTGATCTGAAATCGCATCACCATTAGCATATGAACACACCTAACATAACTGTGAACCCCGTTTGTCACTTTCACAAATCGTATGCTGTATATTAGCATTTTTATGGTGCACAGCCTGTTCAGCTCAGCCTGTTGTCAGGGTTACGGTCCGTTCCTCCAGGCCATGGGATCCCATAGCCCCACACACACCTCTCTCCGGGTCATCTTCCAACGGGTATGGAAAAAACTATGTGGAGACAGTAAGTGCATACATCCCCATACTTCTATTCACCTAATTTTGCTGTTAAATTATATCATCAATCATAAATATACACTCCTCCATGGGCTGCTCCTTACATTATGATGCTCCCACATATTCTCACGCATGCACCAGTTACAGTAACTTGGAGCACATATCTTTGAACGGGTAAGGTCTAGTTTTTATAGTTATAGTGCTCAGTGTGAATGGCCCTTAATGGTGACAAGATCTTCATGAAAAGGTTTTATACTTGTTGAATCAGTCCTCACCAACGCCCTCATGTTAGGGTCAACAACACTTGGCCAGAATGGTGGGCAGATGTTCACCCAGTTCACTGCAGCTCATTTACGCACTGTCACAACAGGATGAGTTTAAGTCTCCCGATTGGCCATCAAACTATAGTCATTAATAGAATGGTTTTCCAGCAGTTCATACCAGCTTTGAAATGGAACCCACCAATGGTTATGTGCACATGCAGCATTTGGTGGAAAAAGACTCAAATGTTTTACTTATTAATGGCCCGCTGACACGCCCCGAAATTATAATAGTATGATACAGTAGGTCACGTGGTCTCTCTGAAAACAGTCTGACACAGTCTGAAACTATGAAACTCATGTCACAGTGTAATCTGCCCATCGCCCCCCAACAACAGCTGACCAGTACAGTAAGTAGTCTAAGTACTAATATTTTAAGATTACTTTTTAAAGTGACAGTACCCCTTTAGATGACAGACCTACTTTTTGACATAAACACGTTTTTTCAAGGTTTTTTTCATTGGATGACGTAAACACCGCCACATACAGAAACACTAAACGCAGTGCTTGCGCTCTCTGCTGGCGCAAGTAATAAATGGTTGCGACCATCAGGTCGAAAGTTACTATGAAAAGCTCTACCGGCTGTCTGTATGTCTGTCTGTCATGTCACGTCACACTTTTGGGCCCTATACTCTTATCTCTGCCACCGTTGGCCCTATCGATGCCAAACGTTGCACACACACTCCTTGGATGGCAAACCACAACCTCCAGCCCTGATTTCTCACAAGGCCCTCTCCTAGCGCCACCATGAGACCGATTTTTGCAAAACACATTTTTGGACACTGCTCCTACAGATTTTGCCCTAAAATCAGGCAAAGTGGTACACAGTAGGCTATCTCTAAAGTCATGTCATCAACATGGATCTGTCCCATTTCCCACCTGATTAGCTACGATTGCCTTCTAAAGTTTGTGTATGCGACCTGACGGTCGCTTATCTCCTGATTAGGGAGTCTTACTGGTATTTACAGTAGATGTCAAGGGGAGGTAAGGATAGGCTTTGTCTTTTTTACCAGTTTCGAGTATAGCTGCCGCCTGTAATAGACTTTTCAGAGCGGTTTTAATGGAGGGTAGGGATTTACACTGCAGTAAGGCCTTTGGTAGGGAGTTCCGCTATTTTTGGCAGATGATAAAGACGAGGCAGATGATAAAGTGGTGAAATCAACTGGGGGCACCGTTGGGGCAGTCAGTGTGACCTCAGGGCATGTCATTTACTGAGGGCCATAAGGCCAACCTGAGGGGGCACGGCAGCCATGGCCTTCATGGCCTTCATGACATTCCTGCCCGTTGGCCTTTTGTCAGCTGGTAGAGGTCTGCTGCCCTCAAAAACAAGAAGAAACGGCAGGGTGTCGTCAAAGTGTGCACTGTGCAGCAAAATTACAGGCACAACACGCTACTGATATTTATCAGGGACATGCAGAGAATGTTAGAGAGGCAGGGGCTGAAAACATCTAAAACGTTTGGTAAAAACGTTTTAAACGGCTTCGTAACTCGCGCCTGCGGCGCTCGGGCGCGAAGAGCAGGACCAAGGTCCGTTGGCCTTCGCGCCGCTTGCAATGTCGTGGACAATAATTACAGTCGGACGTTGGACAACTGGGACGTTGGACAACTGGGACGTTGGACAACTGGGATAACTGGGATAGCTTGCTAACATCTTGCTATTTTTTTACACGTACAAATAATAACCTTGAAAGTATTCTTTTTAACACAAATCTTCTCTTCTGGACATGTTTTCAGATGGGGGGGTCTGTGGCCAAAAACAGTTACATATCAACTTGGGGCTCGTTGACATGAAAAGGTTTGAGAACAACACTGATCTAATCAACATTCTTTAGGCACCCACTGACCTCACTGAACCACAGACAGTATAGTAAGTACATTACTCTAATAGTGCTTAAATACATTTTTGTATTTGTACGGAGTGTTCGTTTTTTTGGGAAGCTTATGACTTTCACTCCACTACATAGATAAATATTTTACTTTTGAAAGGACCCATCCTGGCACACAAACATACAAGAACAATCTATTCATGAATGAACCGCGAAAGCCCTATAATAATAATAAAAAATAAAAAAAGAAAGTAGAAAAAATATCCGGTCTACAAGCTTACAAAGTGTCCGGCTGGGACGTGAGCGTGTAGATAGACGATTTTCAATATTTTTCATAACTCCCAAAAATGTTAGTTCTAAATTTCAATACAGAAAATGTACTTTGTACTTAAAATTAAGTATTTTTAAAAGTAAGTATACTCTAGTAACTACAAAGTACAAATTTGACAGAACAACTTGCATTTGTAGTTCCTGATCAAGTAACACTTGATCAGGAGTGTACCCAAGTACTTGGGTTGAGTACTAGTACTTAGTTGAGTTACAGCACTGTCCACCACTACCCACGGAGAACGTCTCCCTGTCGTCGCCGCGTCTCCCCAAAGCCTTGAGAACATGATCGGAGGTCGTGTTTGTTTTGATCTCTCCGTCCTCCTCTCTCCATGGCCCCTTAGCGTGCGACCTCGTCCCCCGGCCCCGGCCCCGCCCCAAAGCCACGTTCATTTTGTTTCAGGGGACAAAGGCCTGATCTGCCAGCGGGTCCCCGCTGACACCGGAGGAGCGGCATGCAGGGGCGTCACAAGGGGGGGGGGAAAGTGGGACTGAGTTACAAGGGCCCAGGGACTGCCCATAAGTCCGAAGGTTCATTAGTCCGAAGGTTCATTAGTCCGAATTTAGTTAGGGTTACTGAGGTTAAGGTTAGGGTTAGAGTTAGGCATAGTATTCTTGACAAATTCGGACTAATGAACCTTCGGACCAATGCCATGGCACTCAAGGGCCCAAGGTGGAGGGGCCTTAGTTATTTTATACTTTAGCTATGGAAACATAGCAGATATACAAGCTCACAGCGGCACTTGCAAGCTTGTAGATCTGCTATTTTTGAAAAGTCATGAAAATGTGTGCAAATGTTACTTCTGGGGGGTCCCTGGAACAAAATATTTTGAGATGGGGGTCCGTGGCCAAATACATATCATTTTGGGGGTCCTTCACATGAAAAAGTTTGAGCACCACTGACAGAAATATAAGTTTTTCAAAAGACCTTAGAAGGATTTGCAATACTCAAAGACACATTTTCACGATTTTTCAAAAATAGCAGATCTACAATATATCTGTATATCTGCTATTTTTCAATAGTTAAAGCCCAAAATAAGGCGTATAACAATGCGTTCCCAGTCTAAATGGGTTAAACTCCCTATTCCTATGAAGAACATTAATGGGGGGCCCCGCTGTGAATCCTTGTACCCGGGGCCCAGAATTTGGTGCCGACACCCCTGGCGGCATGCAGCGGGTCCCAGGGCCGTACCACGCTGGGACCCCATTGGGGGCGCGCGTCCTGAAGACCCTGGGCATCAAAGAGGCCCCTGGGTTCAAGGGGCCGAGTGGAACCTGGTCTAACCCTGCCGTGCCCTCTGCATCACAAAGAGCGGCTATACGTTCCCACTCTGCGGCGCTCACTTTCAGCAAGATATGCGTATATCCATAATAGTCCCCCACTCCTTAATGACCCTGTGTTTGCCTCCTACCGTTAGCCAACACAGAGATCACAGGCACAGCACACTCTAATGCGATGGCTCTCAAACGTTTACATTTCAAGGTCTCCCCTTATAACTCTGACAGCTATGCATAATGGGACCCAGTGGAGCCTATAACGGGTCCATTTGGTTCCATTTGTATACTGTCAGAGTCAGTTACATACTTGTAAGGGTCAATTTAGACCCATTAAAGGAAGCCAAAATATAGTCCATGAAATCCATCAAGGAGCTCTATATTATCCTCAGTGTTAATTTACCTCTGAGAGAGTATACAAATGGCCTTAAAGGAGTGTAAATCCCTAGCCTCCTTTAAAACCACTCTAAAAAGTCACTTACAGGTGGCTGCAACTCGAAACTGGGGAAAAAGACAAAGCCTATTCTTACTTCGTTTTCCGACTGTCTTATGATATTTGTTGCATAGTACTGTGTTTTATTCGTCTGTCATTTAATGTTGTATGAACTGAACATTTAAACAAGCCTAAAAGCTTTCTTGTGGTCTTAATCCTTTTAGTTGACCTTGTATCAGTGAATTCTACTGTCCTGTACCCTTTCCTACGCAAACTTCTAATAAAGTATTCAATCAATCAATCAATCAACCAACCAAATGGACTCTCAAGGCTCAACAGTGTACAGTTGAGGTGGGTCACAGTGTTAGCCAGCTACAGACTAATATCTTTAGTGGAAATTTTACTTCATAAGAACGGAACATGGCAAAAAAGAAATGGGTTTCCACGGACTACCCAGTGAGAAACGCATGTATACTTATTTAAATGGTGATAAAGAGATATGGTAACACATACAGTCAAATAACTACAATTCACTCTAATATCCCTGCAGCTGTTTAAAGGAGTAGTTCACCCCAAAATGGCATTTTTCTATATACTCACCCCAATACTTTTGGGGTTTTGACGCATTCCTAATAAAATAACATAAATAAATGATTACAATAGATTTACCATCATTGATTCCGGATGGGGACCAAATGTATTTGGGTCTCCATCTGGAATCAATGATGGTAAATGCACTATAATCACATTTTTGTCTTAGGAATGTGACAAATACAATAAAGTATTATTGAACTCAAGTCTCCATGGGGTGAGTAATCAATAGAGAAAAAGCAATTTTGGGAGTGAACTACTCCTTTAACAAACTCAAACAAGTCAAAGTTACATAATGCATACGTCTCTCATCTTCTGATGTTTACCACATGAAGTATCTCCTTGTTATTCCTTATATATTGCAGAGCTTGCTTTGTGTTCTCATCTAAGACATCAGTGTGTAGAGTCGAGGAGCGTGTACAGTTTGGTGCAGCGAAACGTGACCAGCGACTCGGTGACAATATTACATCTAATGGAGTTATTCCACCAGGCACCTGTCACGTACCATGACAGTCTGGAGCCAGGGACATGGACAAGAGACAGGCCTAATGCTTACATCAGACAGCCATATTGCCACATCCATAAAAGATGTCACAAATACCTTTATCTCACTGTGGTTTTTAATGTGACTGGGATTTGGCATGGTGTGCTACACACACACACACACACTTGTGCAACAGACTTGCAATTCAAAGTTAAAGGAGTATTAGTTCACCCCAAAATTATATATATATTTTTTCTATTGATTACTCATGTCATGGAGACTTGAGTTCAATAATATTTTTAGTTTTTTGTCGCATTCCTAAGACGAAAAAATAAAAAATAAAAATACCCTGATGGTTTCCCCATCCAGTGCCATGCATTTGGGTCCCCATTCAGGGCCATGCCCCATCCAGAATCAATGGGGGTAAATTTACTATAATCACATTTTTGTCTTAGGAATGCGACAAATACAAATATATATATATATATATATATATATATATATATATATATTGAACTCAAGTCTCTATGGCATGAGTAATCAACAGATAAAAAGTCATTTTGGGGTTGAACTACTCCTTTAATGGGACTACAGTACATTTCGGTCTCTGCTGCAGCTTTTCCAGATTTTGCGAGCTAAACAAGCAACCCGGTCTATGAAAACAAGCCCAAAAGAAGCAACTATACTGTAGGCCACGTGAGCACTTTATTTGAAAATAGCTGATCTACAAGCTCACAATCTGCTATTTCCCCCCCAAATAATGAAAAACTGTGAAACATTTTTGAATATTAAGTGAAACGTTTTAACAACACAAATCGGATAAGGGGTTCCCTGGCGCAAACATATTTACTGTACATGATGGGGGAAACCGAGGACAAATAGGCTACCTGGGGTCCTTGACATAAAATGTTTGTGAAGCACTGGTTTAAATTATATTAGGAAACAAGCCCAAATAAGTAACTGCACTTTAGAAACATGTAAGCCCCATATATACATCATCACAGTCGGGCAGAAACCTTGTATCTCCAAGTTTCAAATTTGTTAATTTTTTTTCGCAAAGTAAAGCAGTGCTTCATCATACAAAGCCATTGCACAAAAGTAGTGAAAACAGCTGATCTACAAGCACACAACGCCTCGCAGTGCGAGGCGTTGTGTGCTTGTAGATCGGCTGTTTTCACTAGTTTAAATCATTTTAAAAATGATAAATAGGCCTACAGAACAAACAGTTTTGGACATACAAGGTTTCCACCCGACAATGACGATATACATACCGTATATATGGAGTCGAGCCACAAATGGAACCAAATGGATCCATAAGGGTCCATTTGGTTCTATTTGCACACTTCTCTGGGTTAAATGAAGGTTCTGTTTGCACACTTCTCTGGGTTAAATTAACACATTAAGACATTAACATTTTACTGTGTGTGTGTTCTGCTCTTGGTCATTTAGATATCAAAGCTGAATGCTCGGCCGAAGACAAAGAAAAAAAAGCAAAGTTTGCTCAACCATAAATTAAGCAAGAGTGTGCTGCAATTGTGACTCACACACTCCGAAGTGGAGACTGGTATTGAAATCAGTCCTTCTGGCCATTTTAACATGACAACAAATCAATGTATTACAACAATCCGATGCATTATCATGGGCCTTCTTTTCAGCGGCTGGGCAGAAGGCGACGGTTTAAAAGAGATCACAGACTCCGTTAAGTAAAACAGAAGGAGGAGATGCGGGGGCCAAAGGTTCCAGTATTACACGAGTTTCCTCTTTCTCTGATGAGCCAATAAAACAGTGAATGGCCCGAAAAGTGAAAGGCAGGGATGGGGTCACAGTGATACACAAAGAACAACTGAAGAGAGAGGAAATCTAATCGGCTTGCAGATGCTAATTTTATGGAGGACCAATTAAGGAGAGCTTTTTATGACGCTTTTTTGAGAAAACAAAACAGCAGAGCTGTCCCCTCTCGGCCGGGGGTCCCTCCGTGGTCGAGTGGCCCTGTGTTGTGCTGCTGGTTGAAATACCCCCCCCCCCCCCTCCCATCCCAGCATTGAGCCCAGGCCCTAATAGGATGGCACCTCCTTTCTCCCTGCCCGCGCCCACATTGGGGAAATGAGGCAGTGTCTGTTTGTTGCTCTGGCCGGCAAACGCGGCCCCGTTTATCACTGTCAGCCCGCGGAGACGCTGAGAATAGGAAGGGTTGGTGGGGGGGCTAGCAGGGGTGTCGCACCAACTTCTGGGCCCTGGGTACAAAGATTCACTCAAAGTTTGTGCTTTAACTATTGAAAAATAGCAGATCTACAAGCGTGCGGCACCGAGTGCTGCACTACGAGCTTGTAGATCTGCTATTTTTGAAACATGATGAAAATCTGTGCAAGTCTTTGAATATTTCAAATCCTTATATGTTTTTTTTTAAAACCTATGTTTCTATGTCAGTGGTGCTCAAACCTTTTCATGTGAAGGACCCCCAAAATGATATGTATTTGCCCACGGACCCCCCATCTCAAAACATTTAGTTCCAGGTACGCCCCAGAAGCAAAATTTGAGTGACAAATTAAAAAATACATATATTCAAAGATTTGCACACATTTTCATGACTTTTCAAAAATAGCAGATCTACAAGCTCGCAGCACGACACTGAGCTTGTAGATCTGCTATTTTTCAATAGCTAAAGTACAAAATAATAAGGCCCCTCCACTTTGGGCCCTAGTAACTCAGTCCCACTGTTCCCCCCCCTTGTGACGCCCCTGGTGGGCGAGTGTGCGAGGGGGCGGCTGGGTGGGTGCTGTGCTGTCCAATCTGTCCTGTTTCGGGGCTTTACAAAAACCCCGGGCCCCTCGCAGCGCCAAACCCCACCCTTGGTCCCCCATAAGTCTCCATCGCTGCCTTTCGGGCACCGGCGCTCCTTTGTATGGGCGCTCACTCCTGCTGCCACAAACTGTGTCTGTGCCGCTATGACGGGGGCTGACAGGAGCCGGTAACCAGCGTTGCCATGTACCCGTATTATTCATAAAAGCTAATTTGGGCTCCTTTTTCTGTAAAGATGCTTGTAAATAATGGTATTGTTTGCAGGTTGCATTTTCTGGGGGCTTGTTTGTAAAGTGCTTGTTTCATAATGTTGTTTAATTAAACTTTTTAATGTCAAGGACTCACAAATATGTATTTGTCCACGGACTCTCATCTGAAAATATGTGTGTGCCTTTGTATTAGATTTGTGTTGTTAAAATCATTAGATATTCACTTTAGCTTTTAGCTTTTTTTTCTTCTTTTTTTACGTGCAAAAAGCCAATCTACAAGCTCACAACATGTGCAACACATCGTGAGCTTGTAGATCGGCTATTTCCAAGGTATTTCCAATGTATGTAGGTTTAAAGTGCTCATGTGGCCTATTAGTTGCTTCTTTTGTTGGGCTTGTTTTCATAGACCTGGTTGCTTATTTATTTCGGACAAAATCTGGCAACACTCTCGCTAACGGGGGTCCGGGGCAGAGCCGCTAACTAGACAATGTCGTGAGATCCATGCAGCGCTGCCAATGTTTAACCAGTGAGAAACCTACACGCACACCCCCTAGGACCCGGGCCCCCCTGTCGCCTTTGTAAGCTCAGGGTTAATCTTTCAAGAGCCGATTGCTTGGATATCCCCCCCCCCTCCCCCCTGCCTGCCCACATATACGTCCCAAATATACTGCCGCAACAAGTCACTAGAGCTGTAGTTTTTTATGGGGCCTTTTGTTTAAGTGCGGCCTCGCTCTTGCCTTTCAATCTATACACTTGTTTCGTTACTACTCTGATCTTTAAATCTCCTTTTTCCCGGCATTAACATAATCATGAATAATACATCGCCTTGGGAATGACCGACCAGGGATTAAAACAAAAAATAAGTTTATAAGTTTACGAGAGGCGTTTTACGAGGAGAAGAAGAACAGGCCCGAATGGAAAACGATAAGAATGCAGAAACTTGAAAACGGCTTCCATCAATACTAGATATAGAAAGGCTTGAATGAAAATGTTTGCTGTCTGTAATGGAACAACCTGTGAGCTGCATTGACAGAAGTGTGTGACAGGTGGACACCTGCTACACTGCTTTGTTCATTTCTCTATATCCACATTTCCTTTTTTTAAACAAAACCAAAAACCCAATAAGCCGTACACAGCAGTGGTTCTCAAACTTTTACATTTCAAGGTCTACCCTTAACTCTGACTGTATACAAATGGAACCAAATGGATTGTATACTGTCAGAGTTACAGACTTGTAAGGGTACATTTTAGAACCCCTACTTATTGTGCAGAATGTTCAAAATGCATAAAAAAATGTTTTGAAAATAGCCAATCTAAAAGCTCACAATGTGTCGCATCATGACACATTGTGAGCTTGTAGACCTGCCATAGGCGGAAGGGGTTTGTGTGTATTCATAATCCAATTCTATAAAGTAACTAAAGTGTTCATATAGTGGAGTAAAAGTAATATATTTTCCTTTGAGATGTATATCGGAGTATTGAAAATTGTAAATACTGACGAAAGTAAAACAAATAAAAACTCAGAGTAGTACAGTACTTGTTTGTTTGATTGATTGATTGATTGATTGATGGTTGATTGATTGATTGATGGTTGATTGATTGATTGGTTGATTGATTGATTGATTGATTGATTGATTGAAGATTTTATTAAAAGTTTGCATATAGGAAAAGGTACAGTTTTATGACAGTACAGTTCACTGGTACAAGGCCAACTAAATGGATAAGCTCAGGAAAGCACATGGCGTTTACATTGAGATCCATTTTTTTGTACTTGGTTACTTTACACCAGTGTTTCTCAACCAAAAACAGCCGATCTACAAACAGCCGATCTACAAGCACAGCCGATCTACAAGCACACACCGCCTCGCACCGCGAGGCGTTGTGTGCTTGTAGATCTGCTGTTTTCACTACTGTTGTGCGACCGCCTTGTATGATGAAGCCGGGCTTTACTTGGCGAAGAAACGTACACATTTGAAACTTGGAGATACAGGTTTCTTCCCGACAGTGACGATATTTACTCCCCCGTATTATGTTGGTGTGCCCATGGATTCTTGGGACATGAAAAGTGTGCCCATGCAGAAAAAGAGGTTAAGAAACATTGCTTTACACTACTGACAGAGCGTCATAGTCATTGTATTGATATTTAAGGCCGGGCTCAGCAGGGCGGGTCTGTTAGAGGGCTGCTCTGATCCCCGGAGGACAGGGAAAGTGAGACAATGAATGGCACACATTAATAACAAAGGTGCATGTAAAACCCACAACAGCCCTCGTGCCAGCAGCAGGCCTCACACGCAGTAATCGGATGGTTCCTATGCGGAACAGACATGTGCCTCTCATGCCAGCATGCAGGCCTCACACACACACTGTAATCGGATGGTTCCTATGCGGAACAGACATGTGCCTGTTGCATTGAGCTGCAAGCTTTGAGGAGAAGAGGAGGAGAGGAGCAGAGGTGGAAAAAAAGTACTCGCATTTTGTACTTGTGTAAAAGTATCAATACTGCACTGTAGATGTACACCGTTAGGGTGCCCTCACACCAAAATACCTATGAGAGTGGAATCCGCGTTCCGCCAATGCATTTCAATGAGAGTGAAGCGGTTTCATGCCAGCAGAGGATTTCTGCAAAAAACGCTCCCTTATCATTGAAATGCATTGGCGGAACGCGGATTCCACTCTCATAGGTATTTTGGTGTGAGGGCACCCTTACAAATAAAAGTCCAGACTTCAAAATGTACTTGGGTAAAAGTGTGAAAGTATTGGCATCAAAAGGTAGTTAAAGTACCAAAAGTAAATGTTCTAAATGTTTGAAAATAGCAGATCTACAAGCTCACAACACGTCTGGGTATATGAAATAGGGCTAATATTATAATTTATGTCTGCAAAGTAACTAGTAACTAAAGTTTTCAAATAATTGTAGTGGAGTAAAAGTACAATATTTGGATCCAAGATGCAGTGGAGTAAAAGTAAAAGTATTGGGAATTGGAAATATTCAAGTAAAGTACAAATACTTCAAAAGTGTAATTAAGTACTATACTTAAGTAAATGTACCGTATTTTCCGCACTTAAAAGCCTTTAATTTTCTCAAAAAACTACAGTGCGCCTTATAGTCCAGTGCGCCTTATATATGGATCATTCATTGACATTGGCATTCCCTTTAGCACAGATCCATCTGTTGGATGCATAACGACACGGTAGCGTCTATTATGTGCGCCTTATAGTCCGGAAAATACGGTACTTAGTTACTTTCCACCACTGGAGAGGAGAAAAAAGTGTGACAATACAGAGAGTGGGGATGTGGAGCAGTAGTGATTTCGTTGACTAAAACTATGACGAAAAAGGCTTGCCCACATACATTTGTGTCGACAAAATCAACTGTAGATTTAGTCGACTAAAACGAGACTAAAACTTTTCAGATCACTAAAACCAAATGAGGTTTTATTCAAAAGATTATGACTAAAACTAAATCTAAATATGTTATATGTCAAAATAAAGGGCACGTCCCGTTTTGCCGACGTAGCATTAAGACGACGTAGCGATAAGGCGAAATACAAGTGTACTAACAGGGTTTCTGGTAGTACCGATTATGCTGTCCAGAGCGACGCAGCCTACTTGGAAAATACACGTGTGCCTTTCCAAACATCATGTTATTACGATGTTTGCAACAAAGCACTGTAAATATATTTTATTTTGTTTAGTTAGCCAGCTAACAAGACAACAGCACTGGTGTCGGGTTGGTCATTTCTGCTAATGTGTTGCACGCGGTCTGTCGGAAAGCAGTCATAACTATGAATGCATGAATGGGATGAAACGCGATGCAGGTGAGCAATCCATGACAATGGACACACTTTTCACACATAAGCCTGGAAATTAGCATTTCGCCTTATCGGCACGGCAGAAAAGCTTGAATGGAAATTTGCATATCGCCCATCAGTACGGTAGGAGACCCTGTTAGTACATTTGCCCCTGTTAGTACACTTCGCCTTATCGCTACGTCGGAAAAATGGGATTTCCCCAAAATAAACACTGTGTAGATGTGTAGAAGACAAGATTAAAGTACTTTATTCGTCACAGGTCGCATGCTCATACATGTACTGTATGTGCAGTGAAATGTTGGTGTGTCAGAGACTCCACGAGACTAGCAGTGTCCAACACATACAGTACTGTATAATACAAGGTAAATACAATTAGGTAATTAAAGTTATATGACCCAAATAAAGCACTAAATGGTAATAAGTAATATAGGATAAAGTGCCTTCTGACAGATGTGCCCCCAAAAGATTATGTGTGTAGAGAATTACCATACTGTAAAATTTTGAATCATCTTCCCTGGTTACTGAGGTAGGTTATGTGTATAGGTTGCAGCCAAAAAAATATAATGTATAAAAAAAATATGAAGAAGAAGAGAATGTTTACATTCTTCTTCCTAATGTAATATGTTAATGTTCTTAGATGTTGTGTGTAGTGTTATATGTTAACGTTCTCGTTCTTTAGATGTTGTGTGTAATGTAATGTTGTAAGTTAATGTTCTTAGGCAGTGCAAGACATTTTCTCCCCATAACTGTTGTGTATACAGAACACACGTTGTATAATGTAACAGTTGCTGACACTGTCGTTGTGCATATAGTATACAGTATATGCTGTGCATACAGTATACATTGCTTATTTATGTTGATTTATTTTATTCTCTTATTAGTATGAGCCTACTGTCTTTTTTGCATTCGTTAGAATTTGGTCGATATGCTCAAAAGGTGTCGCTTTGCATGACATTTTGAGCTTGCGGATCTGCAATACTACAGCATTTGTGTGATGGTGTAGTATTGTGGGGTGTTAATCTTTGGAAGAAAGAAAACCGAAAAGTTAGAATATGGAAATAAGAGGTATCTGCCCCACAGCGCCGATATGCTGCTGCAATGTCTGAAGAAAAGAAAAACGATTTACTCTTAGGTGTCTTTACCCAAGGTGTAAATAGAGAAGAACCTTGAACTGAGAGGAGAGATGAGAAGAGAATAGAGGATTACCATATGAATACATTACCCCTTGTCATCAGCATTGTTTCAGGACATTATGCATAAGACCAGGCCATCACACTTAAAATCCACTTAGACCCCAAATTCTTTGTCATACGACAAACGGCGAAAATAGCATATCTACAAGCTCACAACTTTTTTCTCTGCCCTACTAACTGTTATACGTTGCAGTCGCTGACAGTTGCCTTTGTTGTGCATGCAGTACGCTGCAGCTGAGCATACATTGCATAAAATGTTGATTGTTCATCCATTATATTTTATTCTCTCATTAGTCTTTTTTTTTTGCTACTGTTACTGCGTGTGCTATACTGCAATGACTGAAGAAGCCGAACTAAAATATGTTTCAATCTTATGTGCCTTTGCACAAGGTGTAACAATAAAGAAGAACCTTCAGCCTCAAGGACAGTATAGAGTAGAGCAGGGTTTCTCAAAGTGGGTGCTGTGACACCCTAGGGTGTCGTGACGCAAGTCCAGGGGTGCCTTAGAATAGCGGTCTTCAAAGTTTTTGGGCCATGAAGGACCCCTTAGTTGAGAGAGAGATGAAGCAGTGAGCCCCACAACCTGTTCATAGATTCCATATAAATTAGTTTCATCGTTTGACAGCACAATCGTCAGTGTATTTTGGATTCATGTTAATTTGCGTCTTCAGATATTTAACCACTTGAGCCGTCATTACCTAATAAACTTGAACATTCACTCTGTACTTAGTCTGCTCTTTTTCCCCTCTACACCAAGCCTCTTTGCCGAAAATAGCCGATCTACAAGCTCGTAGATCAAGCTCGTAGATCTGCTATTTTTGGCAGTTCTCAGAATAAACTAGGGCTCAAGTTGTTAATATAAAAAGGATTGGAAGATTTGGCGGACCCCCTGTAGTAACTCTGAGGACCCCCTAGGGGTCCCGGGCCCCCTGTTGAAGACCCCTGCCTTAGAATATTTTGATAATATTTGGAATGTATCAATATCACTTCAGTTAACCACTTATACTTAGTGAAAACGGGCTTGAGTTGCACTGTATTTGGTACGATTTTTTTCAACCTACAATACAAAAATAGCCGATCTGCTATTTTTGGTGAATGTTCCCCACAGAATATAGGGATGCTGTGGGGTTTAAGTGGTTAAACGCCAAGTTTAAAAGTTATTTTTGATCAGTCCTCTATAATGGAAACAGATATTCTCTCAAGTTGTCCTCGTGACATACAGTACTGTATCTTAGGGGGAAAGATTTATATATTTGGCATAAAATGTAAGGTACCGTAAAGTAACAATGTAATTCAAGGGTGCCGTGGATGAACAAGTTATTTACAGGGGTTCCCTGAGCCAAAAGAGTTCGAGGACCACAGGAGTAGAGGAGAGGAGAGGAGAGGAGGAGATTGTACATTTCCATATGATTACATTGGCCCTGTTAGCATTGTTTCAGGACATTATGTATAAGACAGGGCCATAACACTTAAAATCCACTTAGGCCCTAAATTCTTTGTCATACGACAAACGGCGAAAATAGCATATCTACAAGCTCACAACTTTTCCTCTCCCCTACTAACTGTTTTACGTTGCAGTCGCTGACAGTTGCGGCGGAGGAGAATGTCCATTTCCATATGATTGCGTTACACCTGTTAGCATTGTGTCGAGACATTATGCATAAGACAGGGTCGTAACACTTAAAATCCACTCAAGGCCTAAATTCTTCGTCATGTGACAAAATGGCACAAAGCCAAGCTCCCCAACAAGGCATCGTGTTGGGAGCTTGCATTTTCACATTGATATTTTTAATCATTCCACCTACAATAATGACAAGGCCAGAGTAGGTTAAAAGTGTCTAAAGAGTTAAATGGGGTGTTTTATTTGTTATAGTTTACAGCTTATATATATCTGTTAGAAAATGTTAAGTTATATTCATTATCGGAGTGTTTGATCTTTATCCAATCTGGAGCGAGAACCTCACAAAGATCATTCATCAGCTTCAATTCAACAATGTTCCAATTCAAATTTGTATATATATATTTATATATATATATATTTTTTACTTCCAATCTGACTTGTTCTGTCTCCTGAATGGATGAAGTTGGTACAACACGCAATGGCAATGATTGTTGTATTTATATATAAAATGTATACAGTAGGCCTATATTTAACACTTACTTTAATAAAACAAAAGTATCACTTACACCATCTCTAATTCCAATATTTAGATAAATCTAAGTTTCTTGTGACAGAGATGATGACAACTGGTGTGCTACAGCAAGTCTGAAGATGTCCCTTTGTGTGTGTGTGTGTGTGTGTGTGTGTGTGTGTGTGTGTGTGTGTGTGTGTGTGTGTGTGTGTGTGTGTGTGTGTGTGTGTGTGTGTGTGTGTGTGTGTGTGTGTGTGTGTTATGGGATAGATGCTGTCATCAACGCCAGACCAGTCACTATTATAACCATGATACAGCAATATTGTCTGTCCTAGAGTTCTTAAATTCTTCCCGAACCCGACCCTACCGGACCCAAACCGACTTTTAGGGCCGGGTAGGGCCTAAAATGTATGCCAATTAGTTGATCAATGAAAAAAGAAAATATATATATTTTTAGTAGGCCTATTTTATTACTTTTACTCTGTGATAGAGCTCTCAAATTCTTCCCGAACCCGACCCGACTTCTCAGGACGGTTATAAGACCTAAAATGTATGCTAATTAGTCAGGCAGGGCCTTCATTTTCAGGCCCATTGAGAATTCTAGTCAGTGCCGGTTCTAGGGCTCAGGTGGCCGGCCCTATGCAAGATTGTTTTAGGTGGCCCCCCACGCATCCGCGCGCATCCGTCAGTGGAGGGCCACCTAAAATAATCTGCAGCAACAGATCGAAATTTTCTTTTTGGAGGCATATTGACTTGCTCATGAATCAAGGCAACCAGGCCAAGAGTGAAGTTGGGGATTATGGGGAAGGAGGAGGGCATATTAGAATTTTGGATAGGGAATACATGACATAATGTAACAATAAGTAAAAAAAAAAAAAGAAAAAAAACATTTTCCTGTGATGTGGCCCCCGTTTTGGTTGTGGCCCTAAGCGACCGCTTATATTGCTTATGCCAGGAACCGACCCTGATTCTAGTCTGTCCCTGTCACAAGTGTCCCATGAGGAGGACAGGTCTGTCCCCCCTCTGTCCCTGGTCAATAATTGTGGTTAAACGACAGGACGGCGCTATCAAGCACAGGGTCGTGACCTCTCCATTGTCTGCAGAGCAGAGTAGAACGGCCTCCATTAATGCAGCGAGGCCACTCCACTCACCAGTAGTGGAAAGTATGTTTACTACTGTGCAATCTTTCTCTACTGGAGTATTTCCAATTTTCAATCATTTTACTTCTACTCCACTGCATCACAAAGGCAAATATTATACTTTTACTCCACAATAATTATTTGAAAACATTAGCCGATTGCCATTTCAAAGGATTTTATGCAATTGAAAACTTGGGACAACATGGGACATGTGAGCATGTAGATCGGCTATTTTCACAATAGAACCGTGTTATACAAAATGCAATGCCTCAACTCTTAGTGCTCATCAGGGTGGGGGGGTCCCCAGTTAAAATATGATTATTTTGGGTGTCACGGCCTGAAAAGGTTGAGAACCACTGACATACAGTACTGTATCTTAGGGGGAAAGATTTACATACTTGACATAAAATGTAAGGTATACTGTAAAGCAACAATGTAATTTAGGGGTGCCTTGGATGAACAAGATATTTACAGGGGTGCCCAAAAAGGTTCGAGGACCACAGGAGTAGAGGAGAGGAGAGGAGAGGAGAGGAGGAGATTGTACATTTCCATATGATTACATTGGCCCTGTTAGCATTGTTTCAGGACATTATGTATAAGACAGGGCCATAACACTTAAAATCCACTTAGGCCCTAAATTCTTTGTCATACGACAAACGGCGAAAATAGCATATCTACAAGCTCACAACTTTTCCTCTCCCCTACTATCTGTTTTACGTTGCAGTCGCTGACAGTTGCGGCGGAGGAGAATGTCCATTTCCATATGATTACGTTACACCTGTTAGCATTGTGTTGAGACATTATGCATAAGACAGGGTCGTAACACTTAAAATCCACTTAAGGCCTAAATTCTACATGTTATGGGATAGATGCTGTCATCAACGCCAGACCAGCCAGAGATCTCAAATTCTTCCCGAACCCGACCATACCAGACCCAACCCGACCTTTCTGGCTGGGTAGGGCCTAAAATGTATGGCAATTAGTCAATCAATGAAAAAAGTTTTATTTATTTTTTGTATTTTATTACTCTACGATAGAATTCTCAAAATCTTCCCGAACCCGAGGCCTAAAATGTATGCTAACTAGTCGGGCCGGGCTGGGCCTTAGGCCGTCCTGGTTAGGGCCCAGTTAACGTCCGGGCCTTAATTTTCAGGCCCATTGAGAACTCTAGTCTGAATTGTGCGAAAATAGCAGATCTACAAGCACACAGTGCAGCACAACGCATTGTGAGCTCTTAGATTGGCGAAGACAATAAGTGTAGAGTTTAAAAAAAGGAGCAGAACACGTGCAGAGCCCTGAGGGACCCCAGTCAACCAATTATAGGATGTAAGTGGTTAAGTATGTTGTGTTAGTATAGGCTACTCGCAATGTTCACAGATGCTAAACATGTTATTTAGAAAGATGCTACAGTAGGTGACGACTAGGTGTGATGTTTACAGACTAGCTAGTTCCTCAGCTCTTTAACGCTTCAACCATTTACCGTGTCATTTGATGACTGTAGTATTCATGTTGTTTATTTTGATCTTGCACTTTCTCTGTAAGTCGCTCTGGATAAAAGCATCTGCTAAACGCCTCAATTATGAACTGTAATTGAGTTTCAGATGATGTAGCTAGCGTGT
Organism: Nannobrachium achirus; assembly: GCF_963921795.1. Classification (NCBI taxonomy): domain Eukaryota; kingdom Metazoa; phylum Chordata; class Actinopteri; order Myctophiformes; family Myctophidae; genus Nannobrachium; species Nannobrachium achirus. The sequence continues at coordinate 14,892,096 of NC_137827.1, read as the reverse complement.
GTTATGGAGTGTGTTATGTACACCTACAGTACAAGTGTTTGTGCGTGCGTGCCGTGCGTGTGTGTGTGTGTGCGTGCGTTCCGTCTCTGGGTCTGTTAAAACATCTGCTGAACACAGATACAGAGCCAGACTCTCAGCAATCAGCAGTGTTTGTGTTTGAGTGCTGTTGGACGTCACGGGACAATATGTCACATGTGAGAACGTCTCCTCATTACAATTCACACCCAACCATATGTGAATTAACGTTTAATGTCAATCTGTAATCTGCCACCTGAGCCCCTCTGTGCGCACGCACGCACGCACGCACGCACGCACGCACGCACGCACGCACGCACGCACGCACGCACACCGACTGATTCCCATGTACTATTCATTTAACCAAACCTTAACATTAATCGAATCTTAAACCCAAGCCTAAAATGAACCTCACAATGGCCTTGTTGGATGCGAAACTGCATCTTTGTAATATTTTGTCCCAGAAAAGCCTAAATGTAAATTGTGTGTGTGTGTGTGTGTGTGTGTGTGTGTGTGTGTGTGTGTGTGTGTGTGTGTGTGTGTGTGTGTGTGTGTGTGTGTGTGTGCACTATTTTATTCCTATGTATATACAATATTTATTTATACATTGATAGTTTTGTTCCACTTAAGCTTTGGCAATGTTTTTTTTTTGCTCATAATAACAATAAAGCTCCTTTGAATTGTATTGGCGTCAATATGTACTTAAAGTAAACAGTAAAAGTAGCCTACTCATATACAGAAATATCCCAAGTTTTCAAATGTATAAAATGTATAAAAAAAATCTTTTGAAAATAGCAGATCTACGTAAAGTGTCAAATAATTGTAGTGGAGTAAAAGTATATTATTTGCCTCTGAGATGTAGTGGAGTAGAAGTAAAAGTATAGGAAATTGGAAATACTCCAGTAAAGTAAAAATACCTCAAATATGTGCTTAAGTACAGCCGGATACTTTTTTCTTTTTTATACTTTATTGTGTCAAAAACATAATACATAATAATTAATATCATTATTCATTACATGTTATGTCCCTTTTTGGAGCTGTGTGGAACACAAGCTCCCTATACGTGGTCGTGTGTGTGGGTCTGTCTGTCTGTCTCCGTGTCTGTCTGTAGCCTGCAGTAACCTTTTCTGACCACACATGTTAAGGGAGGGGCGCTGTTGCACACACACACACACACACACACACACACACACACACACACACACACACACACACACACACACACACACACACACACACACACACACACACACGCACACACACACACACACACACACACACAGCTCCACTTCGAACAGAGGTTCGATTTTTTTTTAAGACATTTTGTCATTTTGACACTTTTTTTTTTTTTTTTTTTTTTTTTTAAGTGCAGACCCTCACCCCCACACAAAAACTGAAAAACAAAAACATTACAAATATAAGAAAAAAAGAAAAAAGTACAGCCGGATACTTGAGTAAATATACTTTACACCACTGTCAGCACGTTCCCGTTTGTTCCATAAGCTGTGTGGGTTGGACTGAGATACAGAGGCGTGAAATCCGAGCGTGAAAAATATTACAGCGGAGCAGCTTAAAGCCATGCTTAAAGCCAGTTTCAAACACATCTAATTCCCTCACAAGGGCGCGTGCGCGCCCGAACCGTCGAGCTAAATTGCTGTTATTCATTTCACTTCATCAACACCAACAGCCAATGAAGCCCAATTGCGTGTCACTAACAAGTCTGTGACGCCGTCAAAAGACCAAGAGACACTTGAATCAATGGGAGAGAGCAAACACAGGCGCGCGCACACACACACACACACACACACACACACACACACACACACACACACACACACACACACACACACACACACACACACACACACACACACACACACACACACACACACACACACACACACACACACACACACACACACACACACACACACACACACACACACAGGGACGTGCAGAGAATGTTAGAGAGGCAGGGGCTGAAATTTCTAATAGGGCCTTTTGGTGGAAACATCGAAAATAGTAGACCTCCAAGCTCACAACGCGTCGCAGCACGACGCATTATGAGCTTGGAGGTCGGCTATTTTCGGTGCTTGATATCACACTGAACTGAGCATAATCAAGTCAATACTGGAAATGTGGCACAATGCCACGGAGGGCAATTCTTTCAACACAAGATGCTGCATTCAAGTTCAGAAGAGTTTGGACAAGGTATGGCATGGAAAGAGGACATTTGCATTTCTTTCACCACAGTAAAAACTGCATTCATGGTCTTTGAGGGCACTTTTTACAGATGGATAAAAGGGCAGGAGCTCAAGCCCCCTTTGAGGTCTATGTGTGCACGTGCCTGCACACACACAAACACACACACACACACACACACACGCACTCACACACTCACATGCGCTCATATACAGAACAGTGATCAGCTCATCAATCACGGGCCAATGAGGAGATGCAGTGGCCACCAACACTCGGGTTATTGTGCGCGGTGACCCAGGGTCAGCGGTAAGTAGGGGAGGACGGAGCCTCTAGACAAAAGGGACAGCATCGTTGTCCCCTGCATACATACAGTGATGCTGCTGCCACCGCCGCCGGCCCCTCTCAATGGACACATGGCAGGCATATCCACAGATGGGACGACAACTACCAATAAGGGGGGGATGGAGGGAGGGTGTGTGTGTGGGGGGGGGGTGGGTGTGCGCACGTGCGTGTGTTGCCGTGGCGAGGGTGCACAAGCGGACGTAACAGATTGAAACAATGGCCGATGCTGATGAAAAGGCAGCAGTCGTGCCTGCGCGTCGGGGAGGGAGATTATTGGGGTATAGCAGGTCCCCGCGGTTAGTTAGTATCAGACTGGAACACTCAGAGGAGTGGGGGGGGGGGGGGGGGGGGTGGGGGTTACAGGGACAGGGACAAGGGAACTGGGGAGGGGGGGGGGGGGAGGGGGGCAGAAGAGAGTGGCAGAAGTGTGCACAAAGCCAGTGAGTGGCCAACTGTTCCTAGAAGTGTGGGCGGCACAATAGCAAACAACAGATATCATTTGGATGTGTGTGTGTGTGTGTGTGTGTGTGTGTGTGTGTGTGTGTGTGTGTGTGTGTGTGTGTGTGTGTGTGTGTGTGTGTGTGTGTGTGTGTGTGTGTGTGTGTGTGTGTGTGTGTGTATGAGGGTGGTTCTGGATGTCTTTGGTTTTGCCTTGGAAACTTCTGATTAGCTCAATTTCTTAATTTTGTCCTTTTGTTAATCATATGAACCCTAACATCCTGTTTGGATGGAATTATGGGTTCATAGTACAGTATATAAAGTATATGGTTTAAGTCAGGGGTGCCCAAAAGGTAGATCATGATCTACCAGTAGATCACAAAGGCTGTGCAGGTAGACCACATTTATGACATCTGTCTACCACTTCCATACAGAATGGAATGAAGACTTCCCCCCCCCCCCACTATTTCCCATTCCATGTGTGTGTAATGCCAGTGCCACTATTCCAAAGCCCCCTCACGTACATTTTTTGGGGTGAGTAGATCACGTTGAGCTGGTCATTCTAAAAGTAGCTCTCAAGTAAAAAAGTGTGGGCACTCCTGGTTTAAAGGGATATTCCACTTTCAAAAAAACTTTTTGTCATTGTATGGTCTAATCAGGCTTGTATGAACACCCTGAACAGTTTTTAATTTTCTTCATTCAGTATTTAGATATTTGATGTAAATGTTATCTGGCCCTCCGGCAGGCTCAGGCCCCAGGGCCTCTCCCCACACACACACATTGTAACTTCAAACTCCATTTTAACCATGATAGATTCATTAAAAACACCCATTATTTTTTCTGTTGACTCATACTACCCTCCTAATACGTGAGCAGGCCGTGTTTTTTCCATAACGTTTTTCATGTATTTTTAATAATTCTTTGGGAAAATGGAAACAATTAAATGCAATAAAAAATACATGAAAAACGTTATGGAAAAAACATGGCCTGCTCACGTATTAGGAGGGTAGTATGAGTCAGCAGAAAAAATAATGGGTGTTTTTAATGAATCTATCATGGTTAAAATGGAGTTTGAAGTTACAATGAGTGTGTGTGGGGAGAGGCCCTTGGCCTGGAGGGCCTGGTAACATTTACATCAAATATCTAAATACTGAATGAAGAAAATTAAAAACTGTTCAGGGTGTTCATACAAGCCTGATTAGACCATACAATGACAAAAAGTGTTTTTGAAAGTGGAATATCCCTTTAAGTGGTTACTTATTTTTGTGTTTTAAGTACTGTTTGTATGTATCTTTCCTTCTGTTCAAAAAGTTCAGATTTAATTCCACATGTAACAACAGCAGTGCTTCCCCTGACAGAGAACACGCCAACTCTCCACTTTCATTCTGAAAAGGCACCAAAATAAACTGCAAGCTGCTGCTGCTACTACTGCTAATACTAATAATTTACCATACACGGTATGTAGCACACGATTCTTTACAACGTAGAGAACATTTCTTGAATCATCCTTAACATTCGCAAAGCCTGTAACTTGCTCATATTCCATCTTTCAATAGTAAATATGTACGAACATGTCAGTGCCATCAGAATGACGAGCACTTCTGACATTGTTTATGAACAAAACTGCCAAAATGTTCAGCCATAATATTGTCAATATAACGGTGTACCGTACTCTGTGTGTAGTTCTGATTCGGCTAATGTTTTGATGGCAATGATTGAAAATGTACAAGCATTCGCCTTTTTCTGTATGGCATACATCAATTTCTAAACATTTACACATTCCTGTGTGTGGGAGATTGCAAGCAATTGGACAGAATTCACATTTATGCTTTCACTATAATCTGTTGACAGATATGTCATTGCAAAACAGAAAAGACTGTTACAGCACTGCATAGCTCAAAGGAAAAACAAATATCCAAAAGAGAAAACAGCCCAGACAGAACTGAATGAATTGCACTATTTCTGCTCCTCCTGACATTCCTGTGTGTCTGCATGGCCACAGCCTCTCGGCCACATCACCACAGATATCTTCCCTTGCAATGTTTCTGCAGTCCCTTCGTGAGCTAAGCTGCATGTTGTAGAGCAGTGGTTCTCAACCTTTTCAGGCCGTGACCCCCAAAATAATCATATATTAACTGGGGACCCCCACCCTGCACAAGCACTTGGAATTGTAGGAGTTGGCAATGCATATAGTTTGACTCGATCTATAGGCCTACCATTGTGAAAATAGCCGATCTACTAGATCTGCTATTTTCACAATCTCTACCTCTAATATTTGACAATTTGACCAATGTTTGACCAGAGGTACTAAGAAGTTGCTAAATTGTCACTTTATAAATGTGCAGATACCCTGTATACACTTATACTGTATGTTGGTCTGTTTACTGTTGAGTGAGAAAACAATGTTAACAGTTAGCTAAACATCTGGGGACCCCCCAAAATAATTTGGGGACCCCTCTGGGGGTCCCGACCCACAGGTTGAGAACCAGTAGAGCACTGGTTCCCAAACAGTGGGTCGCAGACGGATTTGTATGGGTCCCTTTGTTTTTTGTTTCTACATTTAGCTTTTAATTATTATTTTTCAAAATATATTAAAAAAGCAATCTTTTTCCATGAATTACTTTTTTTTTTTGTAATTTCAAGAAGAAATCAAAGAAAAATCAAAGAAATTCCATAAATTAGAACACATGTTTAAGTGGTAGTGAAAATAGCCGATCTACAAGCTCACGACGCGGCACAAAGCAACGCGTTGTGAGCTTGTAGATCTGCTGTTTTCACTATATTGATCATATAAAAAACTGATAGATATTTGATCATTTCATGTCTGATCTGAGAAATGTGCCGAAGAGACTCTGTCAGAATGGCAAGACTAAATAAAAACAGACAAAATGTTAAAATGCTTTGCATTGTCAGCTTATAGATCTGTTATTTTGCAATATCCGATGTATACAGTACAATTGGGCTTAATTCGGTTAATGTATGTTTTGTAATAATAATCTAAATCTGCAGAGTAACTTGTAACTAAAATTATCAAATAATTGTAGTAGAGTAAAAAAGTCTATAGTAGGTCTAGGCCCCCTGCTTTTTCTCCAACTATGGTAAATGGACAGTGCCTTCCTATAGCACCTTTCTCCCAAAGTGCTTTACAATGTATTTCACATTTGCCCATTCACACACACATTGACACACTGAGGGGTGGAGGAAACCATGCAAGGCACCAACCTGCTCATCGGGAGCAGTTAGGGGTTCAGTGTCTTGCTCAAGGACACTTCAACACGTCCAAGCCAGGAACCTTCAGATTCCAAGACAGCCACTCCACCTCCTGAGCCACTACCGACCTATATCTTACCGCCATATATCTTTGCCGAAAATAGGCAATTTACAAGCTCACAACAGGTCCCAACATGACACCTTGTGAGCTCCACTCATAGATCTGCTGTTATCGCCCATTATTCGCCCCAGAATAGGGGCGCCGGGGTTAAAGTCGTTCATTTTATTCTAGATTAGGACCAAGCGGAGTTTGTGGATCCAGGCTGCTGCTTGTCATCATGGATGCATCCACCGTTTGGATCCCTGCAAACCTACCTCTCACTCAACATGATGGGGATGATCCACAACTACAACTACCCCCCCGCTCCCCTTGGCCTGTCTCACCCCTCTCTATTTGCCCTTCCTCATGTCCCCCCGGGGTAGTTGAGGGGGTAATTTATGAACCTCTAGCAGCATGGAGCAGGCCAGTGTATGGCGGATGCCTGCTGACCGCGCTCCATTCAGCTCCAGAGGAGAGGGCTTGGGTTCTTTTCATCCTGCCCATAATCAAGCACCTCTCCCTGGGCCTGGGTCCCCCACTTGACTCCCCTCTCTGTCCAGTCCTCCACAGCGTGCCCCCCACCACCACCACCAACACGGCCTCTTAGAAACGAAGGGGAAAGTTATTGGACTCTTTAGTGAGTCATAAAATGTCCAGGGGGATTTTCATAGCGTCTTTGTGCCTTTCTGTTTGCGACCGAGATAATGCGATTGTTTCAGGCAGTGTAAATGAATAAATCACTGAGTGGTTTGTCCGGGCGCTGGGTGATAACAAAGGGCATTGCTCCCCGCTCTCAGGAACACTTGTCGGCCCGTTCAGACACTTTGTGAAACAACTTTATATCTCCTCTCTCTCCTTGGTCACCGCCATTGAAGGAGAGAAATATTTTTTCGATTCACAGGAGAGACAAGCTAAACAAAGTGAGTTCCGAGTTCCTCCTCCGGCTGAAAGTTTTGCACCTGCGATCGTCATCTCAAAGTCCCTACGATAAAACTGGAGATCTGGAGAGAAGGTGACACAAAGGAGAAACACAGAGTGTTGGGGAGAGAACCCTGATACAGTCAGACAGATTAAATATAGTGTGATTTCATTTGTCCTCCGTGTTGCCTCCTCTCGTCCCCAGGGGTTATCGCCATGCTGCAAGCTTGTGCTGGACATTTTTGTTAAAATTCTATTTTGCGATGGACGGTATGAGTGGACAAACACATAAAAAGCTAGCCCTAAATGACCATTACAGCCAGGTCTGTTAGGAGTTACGGGTGTCCGTGAAAATAAAACGTCTGAGAACCACTGTACCAGTGGATTCCTCATGTGCCATACAAAGTATTATAATAAATCAGTGTCATACATATTCCGAGGAAAAACTGGAGACTGGCATTCTGTAATTGGGACTTATGTTCAAAATAAGAACATTATAATGCTGTGTAAAAACATTTTTTTTGGTGCCACGGACGAGACCAAGTCTTGCCACGGACACATTTGGCCATGTACGGACACATTGATGACCCTTGCTCATCCCACATCTCCACATTAAACACCCAGGCCAGCGTGTGTACTCAACATCTCGGCCGTTGATCCCGTTAAACAATGACCAACAGAGGCTTGAAGGGAGCCTTGCGGTGCATGGCCCCACGTTTGCTCTCCAGCTCAGCGCGTTATAGAGCCGTGATAGACCCCTAATCTGCTCTGATCCTTTGTCACTACAAGCATACGGCTGTGATAATGCCCTCATTTTCTGGTCACCTGAGCACTTTCACGAGCGTGAACCCCACCAGGTGGCAAGAGGGGAGGGTCCCTAAACCCCGAAATGACCCGGGTCCCTGAGACCCTGAATGGACGGAGGGGTTGTGAAAAGGCAGTCGCGCAAAGAGGAAAGTCAAACACTCTTTAATGCAGGGTTAAAAATTGAGGGATTATGTGGCTACATGGAGGGTGGCTACTCTTTCATTAAAGGGATCCAGAGCTCAGGGATGTCTTGTCTCTCTGTGTGGCCCATTCCCCTCTGTAAACACATGAATACGAATGACAGCCACTCAGAGAATGGGATTTATACTCTGGTGTATCAATAGCGATAGAGCAGGATTGATCACTGTCCTTCTCTTCTCTAACACTAATCAATCAATCATCCACATACAGTGATGGAAGAAGTGCAATGTAGATAACATTCTGTTACAAGTATAAAAGTCCCGTATTTAAAAGTATCTGCCTCAAAACATACTTAAGTAAAAGTACTAAGTAGTAACCAAAAGTTCAAGTAATTATTGTGCAGAATGTCCCCTTTCAAAAGTTCAAAATTGATAAAAACTCTTGAAAATAGCTTATAAGCTGACAATGAGTTGCGGTGCAAAGCATCGCAAGCTTGTATATCTAGCAGATTTTCATTCACATACAGTACAGTTACAGTGCAGGGTTTCTATGTATCATTATCAAGCATCACATTCCAGTCCATTCATGAATGTCCATTATTGTAGTGGTGTTGTCTTGTTGGGTTCTATATTTTGTCCATTTCACCCATTTTTCGAGGAATAGTCTTTTGCTATCTCAAGTTAGTTTCTCCATTACAAATAAATCTCCTTCACAATGCTCAGCCACTGCACACAAATTGAAGGATCTTCTTTGTACCATAGCCTTGTTGCTTTTTCACTAGCTGCCAATAATACTTTTAACTAGGTACATAATTATCTTCTCCTGCATCACGTTTCCAAATGACAGTAGCCTACAACACTTGTTTCGTGTATGTCATAGTTTAGTATCTTCTTTATCACTGACTATTATCCCAATAACTTTCCATTTCTGGACAGTTCCAAAATATATATTCATGGTCAGCAAGCATGTAGATTTTAATATGCATAAAGTGAGGCAGTTCAGCGTGGACAGAGATATATTGGTCTTGTTCTATCGCTCCTTTGTGGAGGAGAGCATTTTAACCTTTAGTTCCATTGCCTGATATTTTTCATTGTCACTGAAAATGTTTCTGTTTTCTATTAATACAAAAACAGCATTCCTCTGGCCTTGGCTGTGTGACTAATAAAAAAGTATCTATCTATCTATACATCTTATAAGATCATACAAGTTTGTTCAGTAAGATTTCTGGACAACAGCAAATGTAGCCTACATAACTGTGAGTGTTGAGGAAAGGGCTGCAGGCGATTAGAGATAGATCACATCCCATAATGAATGTAGCCTATACGAGCTGATATCAGGCAGAAGTAGGACTGGGCATAATGGGCAATATTATATTACGTAGATATTGTGATATGAGACTAGAAGTCATTCCATTTATGTCATTACTAAACTGTTATTTGCCTTTAAGTGAATATATTATACAGTATATGTATATATATATGCATTACTTATCAACGAGAACCCTTAGATCATCTGACAAAGGTCTCCTCACTTTACACTGGATAAACTCTAAAGGTTATGGTGCTTTCAGTCACCAGGGTCCTTTTCTGTGGAATTCTATACAAACTGATCTAAGGTGTTACAACAATGTATTTTAAAAGCAAACTAGATTTAATTTCATTTCATTAATTCATGTTAATCATGTTATTGTGTTGATTTTTGTTTCATATTTGTTTCTTGTCGTTATTTTTATTTTCTTGTCTTTATTCTTATTTTTTGATACTCATCGAGTCTGCGCTTGTCGTATGAAATGTGCTATACAAATAAATGTGACTCAACTTGACTTAATAAATATTTTGTGAAAGCACCAATTGTCATCTCCACAATGCTGTCACAACCATATGGTTGGCATTGTAGTAGCAATTTCGTTTGTCTGATGATTGCTGCAAGGAATAATATCTATCTAAAGATTCTAGAATATCCTACACTAGTAATATAATAGACTAATATACTAAAGTCTTGACTCAAATATCAGTAAAAGTACAGAAATGGCTCTTTTGAAGGCTACACTGATTGACTAACGGTTACTTAGCTACATTGTCACATGAAAGGGTCAATGTGCAATCCTGCCTGTAACCGTTGCAGTAATTGAGAAAGGATTTGGCACCCCTGGTGTAGATTCAACAAACATCTTAGTCAGTGTAGTAGTGCATGAACCTCAAACATGGTAATAAAGTGATTCTAGTTCTGATTCTACTTAATTGCCATATTGTTGTTGTTTGTTTTGGTAAACCTTTATCCAAGGCGCTTTATAATGATTGTGCATTACATTCACACACACACACACACACACATTCATACACCGATGGCAGAGGAAGCCATGCAAGGCACCAACCTGCTTATCGGGAGCAATTAGGGGTTCAGTGTCTTGCTCAAGGACACCTCGACACCAACTCTAAGGTAGCCCATGGGACTGGAACTTATTCCTCAATTCAACGAGTGATGATCTTAGAAAGAAGTATGGCTTTATTACTTAAACCCTTTATACATCACTGACCAGGGTCCCACAAGGGTCCATACTTATTTTCTATACAAACACAATTGGCCCGTGTTTGAGGAAGGGAAGGAAGTCGGGCATGCAGCAGCACCTGTCAGCAGGGAGTGTTGTGCGAGAGGAGTAGAACGCTGGCTCTGCGTCCTCTCGGTCGGGGCTCCTCTCAGGCAGGTGAGCCAGTAGGATAGAACGGCAGTCATAACACACACACGTGTGTGAGGAGGAATTAATTGGCGTAACAACTAAATTGGGGAGAAAAATGAGAGTCTGAGAGTCTATCAAGAAGGAAATCAGGACCATTGTGTCCACCACAGTTAATTAGGGCCTGGCCCAATTAGAAGCCGGGAAGTCCAGCAGTTGGCTTTGGCCCGGAGCCTAACGATGGGAGAATCCATATGCTCCCAATAAAAGACCTGGAGTCGCCCTCAACTTCTCCCAATTATAATATCACTGACTGTTGGCAGAGCCAAGACACCCTGCAGAGCCCCCTGCTGGAGAAGTGATGGGGGGGGGGGGGGGGGGGGGGGGCATTTTATTCTCAGGCCTAGTTAGTTAGGGGTGTGTGTAGGGACATGCTGGGCCCCTGATTCAGCCCGGGAAAAAGAGTTGGAGAGGCCCTCATTGCGTGCTATAGAGAGAGAGATCTCTCTCTATAGCGCTGCTGCTACTGAAAGATTTGCCATTTCAGATCATGACAAGTGACAAGCCAGTGGGCCAATTACTGTACATGAGTTATATTTCGTCATTGTCGGGTGGAAACCTTGTATGTCCAAAACCGTTTGTTTTGTATTTAAACTAGTGGAAACAGCAGATCTACAAGCACACACCGCCTCGCGGTGCGAGGCGTTGTGTGCTTGTAGATCGGCTGTTTTCACTACTTTTGTGCAACAGCCTTGTATGATGAAGCAGGGCTTTGCTTTGCGAAAAAATTTATACATTTGAAACTTGGAGATACAAGGTTTCTGCCCGACAGTGACGATTTACTTTGTTGGCCGCCCAGCCCCCAAAATGGAACGAAGGCCGACATTTTATTTTTATTTTTTTCCTAATGGCCGGCCTGGACCGGCCGTTCGGGAGTTGTCCCGCTTTTCCCAATGGCCAGCACGTCCCTGGGTGTGTGTGTGTGTGTGTGTGTTTCAGTGTTTGTGAGGGGCACACATGCGGTTCACCAGACATCTGTAGAGAGACCCCATGCACAGTTCATAATTTGAGTCCATCAAAGCACCGTGACACAAAACACTGTGGCGATCACAGCAAACACAACTCCCACGGCCAAACCACTTTCTACCAACATCATCAAGTCCCGCACAAAGACGAGACACCCACGGCTGCTGCAGAACCTCTGCTGGGGTTTAGGTAAATATCAACTAGGACGTCCCGCTGTGTACCAGCCAGTGAAAAGCAAACACAGCCTTAGATCATCTGCCAGGAGGATGAAAAGACAACACATTCCCGACCATGCTCCTTCTAAGAAGACACTTTCATCTGAAGTGAATGCAAAATGTTGGCATGATTGTTCACACGCGGGCATTAATCGGCAGCACATTACACAGGGTTCCCAAAACTGATCTACTGTACCTTTTTCTTTCTATCTTTTTTTATTCTGAATGGATTAAAACACTACATTATTGTTATATTCTGCAGCATGCAATGCTCTGTTCACTGGAGGTTTGCAAGGCAGAAGACTGTACTAACAGTGTCCAACACACACTGTATGTAATACAAGATAAATTAAAGTTATATGACCCAAGTAAAAGTGCATAATAAAGTGTAGAAAATGTAAGTCATCTGACAGATGTGCCCCAAAAAACTGATGCATGTAGAGAATTAGCATAGACTCCTGTAGTAATACTGTACATTTCAAGGTTTGAAATGTCATCTTCCCTGTTTACCGAGGTAGGGTATATGAATAGGTTGCAAATAAAATATACAAAATATAAATGCATGGAGGAGAAGAGAAGAGAAGAGAAGAGAAGAGAAGAGAAGAGAAGAGAAGAGAAGAGAAGAGAAGAGAAGAGAGAAGAGAAAGTGCCTGCTATCTCAGCAGCAAGATTAGATCAACAGAAATTCATCTGGACATCAATCCAGGGAGGATTTTATGTCACCAAATGGAAAAGTACTCTGATCCGAGATGAGAGAGATGAGATGAGATGCTATCGTCAAATACTTTCTGTGAGGCCTGTCTGGTATCGTGCCTTGCAGCCCCATTCCACATCAAGAGGACTTTGCAATTAATCTGAATCACCTCAGATGTGTTCTAAAATGATGGTTGGAGCTTACAAAATGCCTCAAATCATGTAATAATATGTTCTATGTCAAAACGAAACCTTCTAGGCTATGTAATTGAAAGAGCAACTGTTATGCCCTATACTGCGGTATGGAAGTAAGGTCATGGTATAGGTCTGACCCCATTTAGGGAGCTTTATGGTCGAATGAGGTCTAATACAATGCTGCTCCTACTGTTTGGTATCCCTTTAAATACCTTCACCCCCTTCCAGTGGCCGTGATGTGATTTCGCAGACTGTTTGGGAGCCAAGTCGTATTTGAATCTAACCTCTTTGTCTCAAACCCGCTGGCTGAATTGTACCTAGTCTGTCATTAACGGCGTCCTTGTCTATGTCTAAGCACCACAGAGGGTGCCTCATACCTTTCTCTCCTCCGTGTCATGGATACCGTATGTAAATAAGCCTGGACGCAAGCCACCTTCTATCTGGGTATTGTGAAAAATACGCTCAGACCACAAAATGACACACCTAACCGTCCAAAAGGTGGCCGCTTTCACTGTCAATTCAATTAAATAATGTATTTTACTAAATGGTATTCCCTCACTAAAGAGTGTGTATGATAAACAGACGTCAGTTCTATATCTTCCATATATCTTCAATAATGCATCTTCCATATGAGGATCATACTGTATTACTCAGTCTAACATGAAAATAACTTCTAAACATTGTTTCACTGGAACACCTCGATCACATACAATATGTTCAAATGTGGAAGATCAACGCAACTTGATTTCAGTCAGATCATTTCCATTTCAAGGCCTTAAACAGTGCTGTTTAACCACCCGTGGGTGTGCTCCTTAACATGTTAATCCACCCCTGCCTGGTTAATGTGTAGGGGTGGAACAGTTTGGGGGGGGGGGGGGGGGGGGGGGTACGATGGGGGTTGTAGAGCTGGGGGTGGGAGAGGAGTGGTGAAAGTGTGTCCCTTCTGCAATTGGCTGTGGCCCTAAGTGTCTCATTATGCGCCGTATTGTTCCTTTGTTGGCCCGGGGGGTATAAATACACCCAGCAGGCCTGGTGAGGGGGGACACTTGAATCAGAGCCTCTCCTGGAAACAGTCTCTCTCATCACCCGACACAAGACCAGCAAAGCTCAGACACCAGTGAGAGTGTGAGAACATCGACTTCAGGGGATCGAGGCCTTCTGCATTCACAAGCCAAGACCTCGTCAATTTTATTCCATTTTAGATTTTTTTTGTGTGACTTATATCTCTGACTGAAGATGGATTCCGACAATAGCTCCAACTGCAGCCGCTCTTCATCTCCAGACCTGATTGTGGACGACTCCGTCGGAGGGTTCTTCACCAACAAGATGTTCCAGAACTACTGCCACGAGCAGGGCATAGAGGCCGTCCACCACTCCGTCGGAGGCGGCAAGATGAAGAGCGGCTCCGATCCCGAGGAGGGGGGGCAGGACCTGAGGCTGAAGGTCAACAGCCGGGAGAGGAAGAGAATGCACGACCTGAACCAGGCCATGGACGGCCTGAGAGAGGTCATGCCCTACGCCCAGGGGCCCTCCGTCCGCAAGCTCTCCAAGATCTCCACCCTGCTGCTGGCCCGCAACTACATCCTCATGCTGTCCACCTCCCTGGACGAGATGAAGAAGCTGGTGGGTGACGTTTACGGAGGCAGCGCCGCTGCGGCCCAGAGCCGGTCTGCTGCGGCGGCGGCCCACTCCCGCATGGCCCCCGTTCCTCCTCCCGCGCCCCACATCTCGCTGCATCCTCTGGCCCACTCGCTGCACTCCCTGGTGGGCAGCACGGCCTCCTCCCTGCAGCACCCCTCGGCGCCGGCTCCCCACTCGCCCCCGTCGGCCGGCTTCCTCGGGTTCCACGCGCCTCCGATCCACCACCTGAGCAGCTCCTACAGGCACTTCCCTGGCATGCCCTGTCCCTGCGCTCTGTGCCAGCCTCTGCCCACCACCACAGCCACCCTGCACAGGTGAGCAGGAGACTCTTTGAGAACTGACAACCGGCTGTTTGGAGCAGGGAGCAGGACGTCTCTGAAATTGTACAAATGGACGCAGACTGTCCAAGAAGACCTAAATGAACTGATCAAACTCTGGCAGGAGCCAGGGCCTGTAGATACTGTACATACTGTATGTTTCTTATCATGTAAACCGCTGCTATTTTTGATAAATAATATTCTTTTTGCTTTTATAACATTGAACATTTTTAAATGCACTGGGGCTTTATCGGGATAAAGATTGTTGCTTCTAATTTATCAGATATCTGTTGTGGTGAAACGGTGTCTAAAATGAGGAACCGCTGTGTCCTATTGTGCAGGTTTTCTATTTTCCTAAATTAAATTTTGTTATAATGAATATTTTGTTTCTGTTCCTTCTTTCTTTGGGTAAAAAAAACTAACATCAGCTTATTCGAGAGTTGGGGTGTAGTTTTCAATGAATTAAATAGGATTAACAACTTATTTTATACTCACATTGTGTGACGGAGCACTTGCCAAAAAAAATAACAGATCTACTAGCCAACAACGTGCGATCTGTTCTTTTTGGCAAGTGGCACCATCAAACTATGCTATAACAATTATATTTTTATAAATTACGCTTAAGTAGGAGAGAGGTATAGCTATTGAAAGAGTGGAGGCTAGACTCCCTTGGCTAGACCCAGTGGGGTGTATTGGTGTATGGAAGAGAGTGGAGGAGGTAGGAGGAGAGATAGATGGAGGGAGGGAGGACATGGGGAGGAGGAGGGCATTTAGGAGAGAGGGGTATTGGTTGCTAACCCACTTTGGAGAGTCCTTCCTCTCAAAGAGGAACAGAAGGGCCAGACAATGCACTTGCACATGTGGCGTTTGAGAGCTCGAGGGACCATCCATCTTCACCTCAACAGGGTGTAGGAGATGAAAGGATGACACAGGCGCCGGCACGGCGCGTCACTTTTGTCTGACACAGACGAGAGAGGGACAGAGCCACAGTCCTCCTCTCATCTCTTGGCGCAGGGCATTTGTCCCTGTCCAATAATAACAAAAAAAATATGGCTGTATTGGTATTAAGAAATGGATATGGTTAATGCCCAGACAATCTCAATAGGCCTCCGGTTAGAGCTGTACAATATTGGAGTTATGTGTGAGAAAAGAAACGGGTTCAAACTAAATATCAAACATATGATCGCAAACATTGCACTCATAAGTTGTCGCATTTATATTGAACACCAGGCGCTCCAATAAAAAAAACATTCAAATTTGAACCCCAATCTCTCCAATAAAAACATTCGAATTGAATCATAGGTGTAATCAATGATCAATTAAATAAACTGCAAGCACAGTCATTATGGAAGTTGACTGCCATGAGCATAGCCTATAGTCAAACAGCAAAACAATGGCTGGCCCTCACTTAGCAACAAATCAAGCGTGTAAAATACATGCTTTTTCCTCCCACGGGCTGACAGATGAGCTGGAGATGAGGGGTAGAAATTAAGAGATGTAACTCTCTTTGGCTCCTGCCTCCCTCCCACCCCCTTCCTCCTCATCCTGTGAGCCCTCAATGGGTGGAGGACAATGGGACACAAAGGCCGAGGGAGGCCAAGCTCTCGTGCCTGGAACACAGACCTCCTCCATTCAATCTACATTTCATCATGGTAACAAGCGCTGTCGGGCCAGAAGCCCTGACACTCCGCTCGCCACAAAGGCGGTTAGCTCTAATTTATGAGGCTATTGAAACTGTAAAGGGCCCCTGTCACTGCTGGGGGACTGTCAGCTGTGGGATGTCCCAGTGGGGGGAGGCAGCTGCCAGCCAGCCCGGGCCAGGCGACGGAGCTTCTGTCGTGGGGAACCAGTGCTGCCGCGTCACCTGGTACCCGGTCTCCCCCCCTCGAGTCCCGACACTGAGACCCGGGTGTCCTCCCACAAGGTCCCCCCACCCCATTTTATTTGGGCACAGGTGGGAATGGGAAGCAGAACACATTGTGGGGATTAGTGGGGGATCTGTCTCCCTTTGCTCTAGGTGGATAATTAGGGACATTGACTTGTGCAAAAGCTGGTGTTTCCTGATCGACACCAGATGGTGTTAACCCACAGTGTGGCGTGGCAGGCAGAGGGTGTGTGAATGTCTGGGTGTGAGGGGGGGGTAATGGATATGAATCTTAAATCATACAATATGGACAGTGCCTCTGTGAACAACATAAGATAACCTGCAATGCCAACACTGGCTTTAACCACTTACTAAGCCCTGTATACTTTATTCTATTTGTTGAATCCAACACATCGTTGCGTTGAGAGCATAGACATAATCAATTTTCAAATTTATTCTTGGTATACATTAGCCAGACTATTAAAGGCTTTTTAATTTTTCCACAAGCAGTGCCTTGGTCTCATCCCCTTTTTTTACAGCAATTTTCACTATTTGTAAAAATGTTTGCACATAATTGTGTCATATTTTAACCAAATCTTTGACTATAATGACATGCGCAAAATAGGGCCGCTAGGTTTAAAGTGATTGGGACTTTAGCGCTTTTCATAATAAATTAGAGGTAAATAGCCGCCCTACAATGCTTGTGGAATATATTATGTTTCATAGTACTGTTTTCAAACAAAAGGACAGTCAGTCAGACAACATAGGAGGCTTGTGTTTCTACAGCATACCCTTTTCAGACTATATATCCTCCTCGGACAAAACCAGGCATCAAATTATGTTATTACAAACTGTTCAGCTTGACCTCACATCAGAGATTCAAGCACAAAAACGAAAAAAAGAAAGGCACTAAAACTGTGTAAACAGTCTGGGACCGCTAAATCCTCTCTTGAATATTAGCTAGTCTAATGGTCCCACTGAACGCTGACAGATGGATAGGTTAACTGATTCTGATGCTAATCAATAGAGGGGTGCGTGTTCATCTTGGCTCAGCAGAGTGTGCATCGACAGAGTTAATTAGGCCACTGAAAGACCCAATTAAAGGGATTGAGGGCCCGGACAGGGCAGACATATTGCAGAACATACGCACACATTGTGCAGAGTCTGGATGCAGGGGAACTTCAATTAAGTGAGGACACTCATCCAGAAGCTTGCTGTCTGACCTTTTTTCCCCCCCCTTTCTCATTTTTACTCAGGGGTGTCGCACCAAATTCTGGGCCCTGGGTACTTTAACTATTGGAAAATAGCAGATCTACAAGCTCACTGCGAGCTTGTAGATCTGCTATTTTTTGAAAGATCCTGAAATTTGTGCAAGTCTTTGAATATTTCAAATCCTTCTAAGTTTTTCTTTTGAAAAACCTATG
The DNA here is from genome assembly GCF_963921795.1 of Nannobrachium achirus. Taxonomy (NCBI): domain Eukaryota; kingdom Metazoa; phylum Chordata; class Actinopteri; order Myctophiformes; family Myctophidae; genus Nannobrachium; species Nannobrachium achirus. Next base: position 14,873,874 of record NC_137827.1, on the reverse strand, counting down.
TTTCTATGTCAATGGTGCTCAAACCTTTTCATGTGAAGGACCCCCAAAATGATATGTACCGTATTTGGCCACGGACCCCCCATCTCAAAATATTTAGTTCCAGGGACCTCCCAGAAGCAAAATTTGAGTTACAAATGTTCACTTAAGAAATACCTAATTTATATTCAAAGATTTACACACATTTTCACGACTTTTCAAAAATAGCAGATCTACAAGCTCGTAGGGCGGCACTCGGTGCCACGCTGTGAGCTTGTATATCTGCAATTTTTTCAATAGCTAAAGTATAAAATAATTACCTTGGGCACTAGTAACTCAGTCCCACTCCCCCCCCTTGTGACGCCCCTGTTTACACTTGCTTCTCTTCGCCCCAAAATGTGGACAATGACAGGGCACAGATGGGAGAGAGTCAGCACATAATTCATAGGCGTTCACACAGTCACACACAGGTAGCCTACGCACACAGAATTACAACCAATCATTGGGGTCTAGTGAGTCTGTAGTGATTCAGATTGGAACTGCTTGGCACTGATTACAAAACCAGTAAGACTCCCTAATCGGGAGATAAGCGACCGTGACGTTGCAGATACAAATTTTAGAAGGCAATCGTAGCCAATCAGGAGGGAATATGGGAAATGGGACAGATCCATGTTGATGACATGACTGTAGAGATACTGTGTACCGCTTTGCGTGATTTTAGGGCAAAATCTGTAGGAGCAGTGTCCAAAAATATGTTTTGCAAAGATTGGCCTGATGGTGGCCTGATGAGGGCCATGTGAGAAATCAGGGGTGGAGGTTGTGATTTGCCAGCCAAGGAGTGTGTGTGCAAAGTTTGGCATGGATAGGGGCAACAGTGCTGGAGATAAGAGTATATGGGCAAAAGTGTGACGTTACGTTACGGACAGACGGACAGCCGGTGGATTACAGAATAAAGGCAGTAGCACACAGTCGGTTTAAATTGGATACTGTCAATTTCATATCCATGTGGATGGAATTAAAGGCTGAATACGTTTTAGATAATAAGCCTATCTTTGTAGGCAAACCAAGCAGGTTACCACAGTCTGCACAGACATACCGGTATATATATATATATATATATATATATATATATATATATATATATATATATAAACACACACACACACACACACACACACACACACACACACACCCCTCCTAATAAATTACATGTAATGTCAAATTATTATTGTTAATGCCTAGATGGGTTATTCCTTTTGGATGGAATCTTTCAAGCTATGGTGATGATGATGATGATCACTGCCTGCCCTGCTGGGGTTAGTTTAAAATAATAATGATTGGATCCATGAAGCAATACTCATGCCAACAGGAGGGCGGCAGTAATGCGCGGAGCGCTCCTGGCCCGCCCTTAAACCTCTACAGAAGAAGAAGGAGTAAACATTGTCATGATGATGTCATCGTCTGAAGATGGCTGAAGGGTGAGAGCGAAGTCGCACCAATACTTTTATGTTTTTGTTATTTAACGCTTTAGTTACGAACGTTATGTGACGGCGTGCGCTGCCTGCGTTCCTTATGCGCTCGCAGCTCTGGTTTATGCGGGCTTTTATCCGTTGTTTGAACGATGTCACGTCAAAAAGATCTGCAAATCATTTCAGGAAGTCCTCCTGGTTTGTTTACCAAAACACTGCACCAGCTGCAGGCTGCGTTTAGCACGTTAGCTTAGCGTCCACTGTCTGGACGCGATCACTGACTGGATCTATTCTAAAGCCTCTTATAATAAATGGAATATGGAATATATGGAATATAATAAATATCTGACGTTCAACTGCATCGCTATCTAAACGTGTATGACACTGGTGGCATTTAGCTGTAGTTAACAATACATGTTTAGCCAACTTAGCTTACTCCTGCCTAGCATAGTAGTTGACGTTAGGTTAAAATTGCTTTGTCAACAACTGAACGAGATGACATGTCAATGCCATTTATCGTTTATTTATGCAGGTGTAAATCCTATGGAGATAAATAAACCATGTTTTAAATGGAGACAGTGTTCGAATACATGAATAAAATACATGATTGTTGTATAATGTGTATGTATTTTAGCCGCAAGCAACACTTGGATGCTATGACTCAAGAGTTGCAAACCCCTTGACAGTCCTATCTGACTGCATTAAAACGACTTTAAACATACAAACTGTTAACCCATTTAGGCCTGACCTAAGTTTTCTGGAAAAAAAAAAATATTATTCAAAAATTACAAAAACAAAAATGCTGCTACATACTGTACATGTACTGTACTACACACAAATGTGTATAAAGTTTTATTGACAGATAGGTCATAACATGTCTATGGTGGATTTTTATAAATTAAAAAAACTGTTACAGTTACAAAGAGGATAACCCAAGCTTTCCGTATGCTTCTAGTTGTTTATCAGAGACTAGGATGATTGGGCTGTCAAGGTTGCAGATCAGATAGCAAGTTGCTCCATTTAGTTGTTTTTATCTTGATGTTTTCTTTAATTTGTTGCTAATGTCGAAGCAACCTAATAATCTGCCTAATCATGTACATGGGATGTACTGTAATGAATACAGTCTTGCATCTGCATGAAATGAAGCTAGGCTGTTGCACAGAAAATTAAAAAGACATTAGAAATAGGTGTAGAACTCACACTTATGTCAACTTAAAAAATCATTGAAGCCACCAGCGGGGAATAATAAATACATGATCTGGTTCCACCACCATAGTCCATCTCAGTGGTTCTATGGGGAGGGCTGTTTCCAGGTGGTCCCCAAAATAAGAAAAATATTGCTATTGCTTGCTTCACAAATCAGTTCCTTACATACATTGCCTATTAGTAAATAACCTCGCTGTTTCACTGGGGAGTGTAAACAGACCTGCACTGCATGACGTAACTTCTCTTAATCGCAGCACTTCCGTCAAATTCGAGAACTTCCGCTAAGCGCCAAGACAACGCACATCGCAGGTCTTGCCCTGCGTGTTTGATAATAGCTGATCTACAAGCTCACAATGGGTCAAGCGTTAGATCTGCTATTTGCTGCATGCTATAAAAGAACACTGGTCTAGCATTCTGTCATGTGTTTTAAGTGGGAACTTGTTTCACAGTACTTTCAATTCCATTTGTTGTTGGAATAATAACTGGAATATTTAATTCTCTTCCAATCTTAGAGAAGGCTGGTGGGGCGGCTGGCTTCAGCAAAGCTTCCAGGTTGTCAAAGACAAGGTAAGCGCCCCATTAATACAGTTGCCAAAGTCTGTAACGACCTAATCTTTTTAACAAGCCGACCATACTCCAGAGAATATTCTCGCCACTGTACTGAATACATAACAACATTAACCTGCTGCCTTCTGTCTTCAATGTGCACCTTCTTTCCCAGTCATCTGAGGCCTTTGAGTTCATAAAGCGAGACCTGACCGAGTTCAGCAATGTGGTACAACATGATACCGCTTGCTCCATCGTGGCTACAGCCAGCGCCGTCAGAAACAAACTTGCGGTAATTTTACCTTTTTTTTGTATGCTTTATTTCAGATAGATCAGGGTAGGGAGACAGAGAACCAAGGACAGAGAGAGAGGAGAGACAACAACACGAGGGTGGGATTCGATTCCGGGGCAATGTGCTCACTAGGAGTACATGGCCTGTGCACTAGCTGGCAGAGTCTCCTGGCACAAACGGTAATTTACATCTTTAATCTGAGGCACTGTTCTAAGATCTTTGTTTCAGCAACCTGTTTATTCCCTGAAGTAGTATGGAAGGAGCAAGTTGTCTCCCAATTTGATTTGATGATCTTTTTTAGCTTGAACGAATTAAAACATTGAACAGAAAATTGCATACATCAACACAAAAAGCCCAAGAGTTTGCAGAGAGAAGCAAAAGCTTATTTTGTCCGGCACCCTTCTTACTCGTCATAACATTACAATACACTGTAAAATAGTAGGTTCTTAAAAAAAACTATTCACCCTAAAGAAATTACAGAAATCATAACAAAAGTTAAAAAAAAAGACAAACTGTCCACACGTTTGAATGAGTGACTGCTTATACTTGAACTGTGTATTATTGAAAACGTATTTTTATCAATGGTCTTTAAAAGAATGATGATTATCTAGTAATAACAAAAAATAAGGCTAATTGAGAGTAGCTGGGTTATTATTTGCATTAATGTTAATGTTCTGCATGTCATTCTACAATGTATTTCAGGTGGAGGGTTCCTCGGAAACCACAGAGAAGGTCAAGAAGGGCCTTTCCAGTTTCTTAGGGGTGATTACAGACACGCTCGCCCCGCCCCCTGATAAAACCATAGACTGTGATGTCATCACGCTGGTGGCGACTCCGGCGGGCACCACAGAGATCTACGACAGCACCAAGGTGGGCACCAGTCTTATCTGAAGTAACCTAGAACCAAGGGTTCCCGAGCCATGTTCAGAAGACCATCTCCTGGACACGATGCTAGTATATTACATACCAAGCAGGGAGGAATTGGGACACCATCTTCATAGTATTTCGTATGACTTGGCCGGGGAAATCCCATCTGTAATGTGGGCTATTAACTTGGGAGTTTAGAGAAGTGTATATTGTAATAATGTACCGAGTGGAAAGTCTCAACAAAATCGGTGTTCACATTTCTTCCGTTTCGGTGGTTGTTTCTCATTCTTTCCTATTTAATGAAGGAAAGGATAAGCTTAACAGCTAAAGCCATGTTTTGAACAACCAACATTTGACCTTGGAATGATTTTGACAGAACTGTTAAATGTGATCATATGATGCATCTCAAACAAATAACCACAGCAAATCATATGCCTCCCCTCCAGGCTCGTCTGTACAGTCTACAGGCCGACCCTGCTACATACTGCAATGAACCTGACGGTAAGAGACATCACAGGGGCTAACTTGTGACTCTACAACTAGTGTAAGAGGGTAGAACAATCACCTATTAACGATCTGATTCCCTTTTACGATTTCTATATTTTTAAAAATATATATCTAGATATATTTTTTTGTGTACAAATGGAGCTATCCATTCATAAACACTAGAGTCACCATCCTTGACGTTTTTATAAGCAAATGTATTCAATATATTTTAGCTATGAAAGCTATGAACATTTCCTCAAATGCTTATGCTCGATTGCTTGACACCACTCTGTATTTAGGTAAAGAAAACCCATCTGCTGGAAGATAGAAAATGCGAAATGTCGAAGCACCAAATACAAAGCTGAAGCTTACCTAGTTTCTCCATATTCTCTTCTGTGTCGAGCTTGAGTTTTCATCTGTAGTGGTTTGTCTCCAGGTCCCCTGGAGCAGTTTGACAACTGGCTGTCCAGCTTCAGCTTGGAGGAGAAGAAAGGAGAAGTATCAGAGCTTCTGGTCAACAGTCCATCAATACGAGCCCTCTACACTAAAATGGTACAAGCTGTTGCCAAGCAGGCCTGTCACAATTATTACATAATAATCTAATCGCAATGATTTGACATAATCGCAAATATTGTCATAATAGTCATAATCGTTTGTGTTAATGTTCATATATATTCAAACATTTTCAAAAAAGTGGAAATAGCAGGTCTACAAGCTCACAACTTGATGTGTTGTGAGCTTGTAGATCGGCTATTTCCACTATCAATGTTATTTTTTAAGTATAAAGTTGTCAAATATGTCAGTAGTTTCTTTGTATATTTTTATTTAGGTTATCTGCCATGTGCAACTTCAAAGCCTAAAAGCCAAACAGAAATGTAATTGTCAACGACAAAAACACAATTAAATCCTTAATCGCAATTATTTGAGTGACAATTAATCGACATGTAAGATGTCATAATCGTGAAAGCCCTAACAAGCTGTTGCCGAGCTGTACACGATACATGAATGGAATACCTCAGTTTTGGAACCGATAATTGATCTCTGTTTCGCTTCATACACACAGGTACCAGCAGCTGTAGCTCATTCAGAATTCTGGCAGAGGTATTTCTACAAAGTCTTTCAGTTGGAGCAGGTATACAGACATTTTTTCCCCTTGCCTTTGAGATTTCTCAAGTAGTACCTCGCATGTGTCAGCTTTTCAAGACTTAATCTTATGTGCTGCCCAATTAAGAGCTAAGTTAGGAAGCATTATGAAGTTGTTGTGCAAGAATCGTGATGTAACCTCACTGTTCCTGGTGTTACACTACATACCAGAACACCTGGTTTCTTTTTGCATCCACTTATCAGTTTCCACAAGACTAGTCTTTAGTTATGCTAACAGTATATTCAAGATTCAGTAACTTGATCATCCTGTTTTAACTCCAAATGAACACTCCCAAACTGGAACGAACTCTGTGTTGCAGTTGGAACTGCAGACTCCCTCGTAATCTTCTGCCGTAATCTGAAGACTTCAGACTCCACCTTAGCCCATAGCACTTGCTGTAGCACTTGCTCTAGTCTTGACTAGTTATGCAAAGGTTAAAATGTATTTAGATAGCATGTTTTGTTCATTTGTTAATCTGGCATCCTATAGTATAGTTTCAAAGTAAGATTATTTAGGTTGTGATATACCATTTAGAGTAGACTAATGAAGTTAAGTTCTTGGTTTACCTATTATCCTAGATTACTATTTCTATGCGTTTGATATATTCTTCTCGTTTACCTTGCTTACTGTAAACCACCCTGGATTAAGAGCGTCTGCTAATTGACTAACTGTATATTGTAATGCAATTACTCTTCTTAGAAACACTGACTTCCGTTGTCACATAGCAGTTACTTCTGATAACCAGAGCCCCCTCCCTCAAAGCCAAGTGGCCCCATCCTAATCGTGTAATTATTTAATATATTTTCATGTAGATGGTTAAAACAGCTAAAAGAACTTGGGGCGCGCCGTGGCCAACAGTGCTACCTAATTTAAAGTCTCAACCTGTAGATGCCAGTGCCAGGGTGTAGTTTATTTTTACCGCCACATGAGTTGTTTTGTGTTATCTGCCCACCAGGAGGAGGCGAGGAGAGTGGCCCTGAAGCAGCGAGCAGAGCAGAGTCATACGGAAACCCTGGGCTGGGAGGAGGAAGATGAGGGTAAGCTTTATACTCTTTTAGGATGAGGAATTATGGGGCGCCCGCTGGCCTACTGGTCTGGGCACATAGCACTTAGGCATTGCCACATAGGCATGGATGTCTGGCGCTGGCGCCGGTTCGATTCCCGATCCGGACTACCTTTGCTGCATGTCACTCCCCGTCTCTCCCCCCATTTCCTGTCAGTCTACTGTCCTATCAATAAAGGCATAAAAGCCCCAAAACAAATCTTTAAAAAGAAAGATGAAGAATTATACTTTTTTTCCAGCGATGGTATGCAGCCTGTTAACTCCATCATAACCAACTCTCTGTTGTATCAATGTTTACTCCAGATGACTTCCTGGGAGCCACGTCTCCATCCCGCCTCGACTTTACGCCTCCGCTGGACGACACCGCTGCCCTGCTGTCCCCGGCCTCCAGAGTTCCCACGACGGTGACCGCGCTGAGCCCTGTGCTGTCTCCAAGCGGAGACGGCGCCCACTCCGTCAGCAGCGACAGCGTCAGTCTGCCGACACAGGTGGAGCTTCTGCCAGGGCCCGCGGTCACCGAGCTGGACGACAAGATGACAGAAGCCAGCCTGGAGGACACCACTGACAACGCACAGGACCACCAGAGGCCTGCAAAAGGTCCTGAGGCTGAGGTAGAAACAGCGGCCCAGCTGGAGGTTGCCGTTGGTGGGGTGTCGGCTGCTTCGAATGTCCCTGTCCCCACCGCCAACCCCAGACCTGATACAGCAAAGGAAGAAGGCCCACAGGACCTAAGAGTGTTCGAACTCAACTCTGACAGCGGGAAGTCTACACCCTCAAACAACGGAAAGAAAGGTACGATGCAGGGCACCAGTGGGTGATTCGGGCGAGCACATCAGCCATGTGGACTTAGCGTCCATGGTTTGATTCTAGTGTATGTGTTTATATAGTATATAATGTTAAAGCAGTAGTTAATCCCCAAAATGACTTTTTATATTGATTACTCATGCCATGGAGACTTGTGTTCAATAATATTTACTTTTTTGTCGCATTCCTAAGACAATAATTTGATTATTGACTAGAGCACATGTCGCTTACTCTGAACATGCATTTATTAAGTCACTCTCGATAAAAGTATCTTCTAAATGACTTACAGTATATGAGTTGAGAGTTGATGTTTGTTTTTAGTTTTCAGTTGACTTGATCAATGTCTTATTTTTGTCTATTGAGAGACTGAATCGCAAAACATCAGGTTTAGTCACACTGTCAACAATCAGAATGTTTAACAGATGCGAGGTCACAGTCTGTGTGTGTTCTTATCTTGTCCTCTCCTGTAACCCCCCTCCAGGTTCCAGTACTGATGTGAGTGAAGACTGGGAGAAAGACTTTGATCTGGATATGACAGAAGAAGAAGTCCAAATGGCACTATCTACAGTAGAAGCTTCTGGAGAGGTGGGTCCTACGATGGTTCATATTATAACTACACTCACGCGGAACCGAGTTTAAAGTGCAGAACATGATTTAGAAGTAGAACCAGCTTGCGGATGTTTATAGTCTCATTTTATTGATCATGTGACAATATTTCTATCCATAATGGATATATATATATTGTCACTGTCTGGCCAAAACCTCTTAACTCAATTTTTTATGTTTTAGATTTTTTTGGGCATAAATCAGGGCTATTGAACACCCTTTACATCTGTGTGTTGGTTAAAAAAAATATTGAACCAATGAAAAGTAGTAAAAAGCCCTTCGGTCAAAACCTCCTAACTCCAATGTCCTTTTCCATTTTCCTGAAAATGAACATTTTAGAGTTGGGAGGTTTTGGCCCAACAGCAGAGATATATGAATTGACCTGAAGAAGAATGCCATCAGTAAAGAAATGTCCTAAATAGTTTTTTTTTACCGTCCACCTAAATATGAAACACAATTGACTACCATAAATTAAACATACCATTCTCTCTTTTCTTCTTCACAGCTGGATGAGGACTGGGAGAACTGGGACTGAGAGCCGCTGAAGCGCCACGTTTCTGTCCCACCATTAAAAGCTAGTTCTCGGCAGGCGAACCATGCTTAACGTGTTTTAACTCTTTGTCCACGCTGTCACCATGTCACGATTGTCCGTATAGGGGAACGTCCGGCGGGATTTGGACCATTATTGCTGAACCTGTTGGGCACAATAGCAACAGGGAGACCAAGGCAGTGAGCTTTAGACGGCACCGTTTAGCTGTCGGGTTAGCGCCGCAAATAGGTCGCTGGCTAACAACTTTGTTCTCTTGGTTGTTTTCTCGAGTAAATTCAGACTTTTAAGAGAGCATATATGACACTAGTATAGACAGAGGTCGGTAATCGTTTTGGCTAAAGAGCTAAAGCCTGATTTATACTTGGTTGCACGCCGTTGTAGCGCGCCGAAAACGCACCGAATGCGATCTTGTAGATCGGCTATTTTCGGCATGCAACATCAGCACGCAACTTAAGTATAACAGGGCTTTAAGAGGATGCCCATTGGATTAGTCCGAATGTGAATGGTTTCACCACAGCAGGGAAGGGAGTGGTTGTACTCTGTTTTTTTTCTTCTTTTATGCCATTCAATACATGATGTATGATGATGATTCAAGTGTAATTCAGAGTTGGGGAAAGAAGTTTTCCTTCAGGCTGCAGAATAGCCATAAACTGTAACGCTGCTTTATAAGATGAAATCTCACCAGTGGAATTTATTTCCTTTTCTTCTGGACTTATGATTCAACTCTTTATGTACCGTTTATTCCCCCTCTGTGATTGGATAGTCTTTATCTTATGAGAGTATTCAAAATGGAAAAAAGGTATATATACATCTATATATTTTTTTGGGCGTTCATATGGTTTTATTCATGCTTTTCATTTTGTATTCACTACAGACCAGACTGGATACATGGCCTTGTAAAGCCTGATAATTTATACTATGTCACACAACATTGATTGCTGACAATACAATTGGTCCTCTTTGGCGAGCACCGCCGTCTTGCAATGAATCATAAATCAGGCTTAGAACACAGTAACGTGGTAATCCAAATGTTTGCCATTTTGTTATTAATGATCCGATTCAAAACACCTTTAATTTTGTACATACAGTCTTTGTCGCTCTGTTAATTATTCCACTTTTTCCCCACGCCGTGTGATACTAAATATTACAGGCTACAAATGACATTTATTTTCTGTCAACATTCAGATGTTTACATCTATTAGTCTGTTGTCTGTTATTCTCATTGGAAGGGGAGAGGGGACTCATGTATTGTCAATCATTTGAGCAAGAAGTCACTCGTGACTTAAATAAAAGAGAATGCAAACAAACTGATGCCATGGTGTCTTGAGTTCAGAATGGAGTGGTAGATTTCGTGTTGATATACTCCATACCATTCACACTGAGAACTATACAGTAACTGCAACCGTGGCAAATGTCATTTTTACATAATTATTTTGATAGTAAGACCCAATTATTGAATGTCTACAATACAGGTTTTCCTCTGAATATGTAGCCTATGACACTGATTGACTATGACACATTAGGAGTCCACTAGAACAGGACCTTTTAGACCTTTCAAGGACCCCCAGAGTTACAGACCTACCTTCAACTTCAAGGAACCATGAAGGTCCCTTGTTGACCACTGTACTATACAGTATATTAGGGCTTGCTGCTCTGTTTTTCTGGGAATATTATCCGTTAATTTGTATGTCCATGGCAAAAATTTAATTTGGACAAAAAAATCCACCTCAAGCCAGCATGGTGATGACCCACAAGGTGTCAGTGAGCAACACCAGCAGACCAACTGTGTAATCAAGCAGTGCACCAAGCAAGCCAAATGACAATGGAAGCACACTTTATTCTATAGTATAACTGATTTAAAGTAAACAAAGAGCATTACATTAGTAGGCTAAAGGTTTCTTGCACTTCTGTGATCATAATGTATGATCATATTACACAACTGCCTCTCCAATGAGTAAGAATAAGAAGTATGGGGTATTGAAGGAGACATGCATGACAGCGCCAGTAATTTAAAGATAGAATCATATACTTTGATGGTACATCGTCGCCATCTGCCGGCCAATTTATACGCAGCAACAACAACAACGCCGCATGTGAACCTATAACTATGGTGAACCTAGAGGCCAAAATAAGTGGAATGTAACAGGTCAGCGTTTTTTATTTTGGGAACTTGAACTTGCCAAAGTGCTACTACTTAACAGGCCAACACATAAACATAAAAACCAACAGTCTAATTTAGAAAATGAGCTTGTAGATCGGGTAGCCTATTTAATGGGTTTAAATGTAGGCCTGGTTTAAGTGGAACATTTAATGTTTAGTAATACTCTACAAAGTAACAAAAGTTTTCAAATAAATAGGCCTATAGCGGAGTAAAAGTATAATATTTGTCTCTGATATGTAGTGGCGTAGAAGTGAAATTGGCCTACAAATACCTCAAGAATATTATAGTTAATATATTACTTAGTTACTCTGCACCACTGGTCACACACACACACAGCTTGAGTTAACAGCAATGGCCGACCTGACCGACAATAAGAAGTCAATTTCGGAGTGGCGACATGTCGGAATGGAGAGAGCCTCCCATTCAGAGTATACACTAATACACTAATGTCGGAATATTTCCAGTGTGGTCGTCGAGACCTATAAGCACATATGCCTAGCTACTACTTACCTATACTGTTCTGTCTTTCTGGAGGAGTGCTGAATGCAGGAATGTCAATAAAAACAGACGGAAACAAGTCAACCAATCAATTAGTAGGCTACTGGCTACCACCTGTGCTGACAGATGGCAAAGCAAACAAATACGTTTGAGAGATAACTTTTAGACCAAAAAAGGAAGACATAAGTAAAGGTGTATTGTAAATACAAGTAGGCCGCCTATACGTGCAGTTTGACACATAGAATTTAGGATTTTAAACAATAAATTAATTGGTGAATGAAGGAGCGTTTAGAGTAGCCTATCTTGAACGTCTCAGCTGGTCTCAGCACCTAGCGACGGTCTGCTCTATCAACAGCAGGTGGCACTGTTGCTTCATTTTTAGACGTGTTTTACACGATGGAACAGCCGCTCCTTTCTTGATGTGACAGCGTTGACCATCATACATCTTCCATCCATCCATCCATCCTTCCATCTTTCCAGATAACCCTTTTTTCTTTTCCTTTTTTTTTTCTTTTTCTTTTTTTTACCGTGCTACTCCTCCCAAAGTTTTGGTGGTACGCAATGGGGCACATGTCAAATGGACCGGCTTCATTGAGACACGTAGGGGTGCATTTTGCTGAGAGGCTACCTTATGTAGATTAATTTAGTCAATTCAGTCAATTCTCCATTGACTTTAATAAAAAAAAAACACACATTTATGGAGTGTGAGCTGTGTGACACACTAACACGCACGCACACACACACACACACACACACACACACACACACACACACACACACACACACACACACACACACACACACACTCACTCACACCACCAGTGAAGCTAATCTTTCCAGCGAAAAGATGACTTCTAAAGTAATAAATAAAACTAGAAAAATATTGTTCCTTCGAAACAATTGTGGGCTCGCTTCAAGCCAGAAAACAATGGCTATAAAAGTACAAAATGTCAAGATCGCAGGCAGTGCTCTCTTTGACGTTACTGACGTCAAAGATTGGTCCATTTTGTTCCAAAAATGTGTTGTGCAAAAGTTGACCCGCTGGTGGCGCTATAACAGGCCAATGTGAGAAGGTTGGTATCTGTTCCTTGACCTATTGGGAATGTGCTTGCAAGATTTCACGCACATCCCAGGCTGTGTTCATGATTTGAGGTGTTTTTGGCTTTGGACACTTTATCGCTGCTTGCAGCTATATTTATTATTATTATTTTATAATTTTTTTGTGTGCACTTCATAGGCATGTTAGATAAAGGTCCTTAGATTGTGTGTAGAATGTTTCATGCAAATTGCAAAAAAAATCCTAGAATAAAAACGGGTTTAAGCGTTTTACAAACTGCTCAAAATTATATAGCGCCCCCCTTTGGCCATTTGGGGTAAGATTGGTTTCAGTGATATTTGAACTAACCCTCTACACTATTTTGTCATGAAAATGTGACTTTGCTTGTATGTTTTAGAGGCAGAAGAATAATTTGCATAAAAATGCAATATTGTTTGAATTATTTAAAAAAGCATGTTTCAATGTTAAAGAAATCCGATCTGACAGATCTTTAGATATCGGTCCAAAGTTCACGTAAAAAAAGTTTTGTGCACGTGACGCGAAAATTCCAGAATAAAAGCGGGTTTACGCGTTTTACAAACTGCTCAAAGTGGCGGAAAATCGAAGGGCGGAGCTTACTTAACAACGACACAGATGTCTTCCGCTTGAGTCAAAGCACGCGTGTAACAAGTTGCATGTCTTCAAACGAAACGAGTCATGACTTATGCCCGTTTGAAGTTTGAATTTTCAGACGCTTCGTATAGCGCCCCCCTTTGGCCGATTGGAATAAAATTGGTTTCAGTGATACCTTGACTAACCCTCTACATCTTTGCCAAATGCCATGAACGTGTAACTTTGCATGTATGATTTAGAGGCCGAAGAATAATTTGCATAAAACCGCAATATTGATAGAATTATTAAAAAATTATATTTCACTTTAAAAGAAATCCGCCGAGATTAGTTTGACCGTATTGGTCCAAAGTTCATGTGAAAAAAGTTTTGTGCGCGTATCGAAAAAAACCCAGGAGGAGATAGATTTTTACTGTTTTTCATATAATTCCGAATTGTGGGAGACCTAAAGGTCAGAGGTCAAAAGTTAGAGGGTAAAAGTTGTTCGGCATGAGGAGACGCATAAGTGTATACAGGTTTCATGGCTGTACCTAAAACACAGCATGAGCTATACCTGTTCAAAGTTCGCACTTTCGAAGGCTTCCTACAGCGCCACCATTTGGCCGATTGCTATAAAAAATAATAGCACACTTCGCCACTGTAAACTGAACACATTGATGTTTTTATTTTCATTTTCTCACTAAGTATGTAGGAGTAGAAAGGAACCGAAGTTTTTTGATACTTGCACTGACTGCCTGCCTAGTATAGAAATAATGACAATATCTAAAGTGTGCTCGCCTTATAGGCGAGCCCACAATCAACCAACGAACTCGTTTCCTACAGAGGATCGTCCCACTGGTTTTGATTGATTGATTGAAGACTTTATTAGAAGTTTGCATAGGAAAAGGTACAGTTTCATGACGGTACAGTTCACTGGTACAAGGTCTACTAAAAGGAGATCCATGAAAAGACTAAGCTTATTTCCACTGGAAACCATTGAAGTAGGCTATCTCATATAACATTGAATGACAGACAAATAGAACACAGTACTATGCAGTAGCCTAGATATGTAAAGAAAAACAAAAAAAAAAGACAGTAAGTCTAAAACAAACAGTATATACAAAGAAGGGGCAGGGGAGGGTAGGGTTGGGCTAGGTTCATTTTTTACCAGTTGCGAACGGCTGCTGCCTGTAAGTGGTTTTTCAGGGCAATTTTAAAGGATGCTAGTGATCCACACTCCTTTATGGCCTTCGGTAAGGCTTTCCACATTTTGGTGGTATAGCAGAAAAAAGAGTTTGACCCTTTGTTGGTTTTGACTCTGGGTTGAAAGTGATCTGTGGCGCTGCCTCTGGTGTTGTAATTATGGACATCCTTAATGTTTATAAAGTAGGCCTATTTTGAAAGGTACTTGGGTATCATAGTGGTGTAGTGTATCTTGTACACCAGGCCCATTGCAAGTTGCTGTACTCTGTCATCTACTCTGAGCCACCCCACTCTTAACTGGTGAGTAGCGGTGAGGTGAGTCTGATAGGGAAGGATAAGCAGGACCCTAATTAGTTTATTTTGGGCTGTTTGGAGTTTAGTTTTCAGGGCTTGTGGTGCGTCACGATACCATACGTGGACTCCGTAGTCAAAGAGGGGCTGGATTATTGCACCAGCTATGGTCTTCAGTGTGTTGAAATTGACCATCGGGGCGATCCTCTGTAGGAAACGAGTTCGTTGGTTGATTTTATTTATTACTTTAGAAGTCATCTTTTCACTGGAAAGATTAGCTTCAAGGATGCATCCTAAGTAAGAGATTTCGTTTTTTCGTGTTATGACTAGGGATGGTCCGATCAGGTTTTTTGGAACCGATCAGCGAGCACCGATCACAAACGTTTGATCACCCGATACCGATCAATCACCGATCCGATCAAGTTATTATTTATATTTTCTAAATGTTAATGTTTTAACTTTAATTCATTCATTCACTCATGAATTCATTTATATGTTTGCCTTATAGTTATTTACCAGCATTACTATGTATTTATTATCATAGCAGTAACTAATTATTCCTTCAGCACTGTGGAAATCAATACCCCAAAATGGCCTCAAGTGGGCATACTGAACGGCTGGTTGATCGGTGCACCGATCCGATCGGATCGGTGAATTTACCTTTTGATCTAAACCACCGATTATCGCCGATCACGCTTTGATCGGCCCGATCCGATCCATTGCCGATTGATCGGTAACATCTCTAGTTATGACCTTGTCACCCACTTTGATTGTGAAGTTTTCGGTCAATTTCAACACACCGAAGACCATAGCTGGTGCAATAATCCAGCCCCTCTTTGACTACGGAGTCCACGTATGGTATCGTGACGCCCCACAAGCCCTGAAAACAAAACTCCAAACAGCCCAAAATAAACTAATTAGGGTCCTGCTTAACCTTCCCTATCAGACTCACCTCACCTAAGAGTGGGGTGGCTCAGAGTAGATGACAGAGTATACAGCAACTTGCAATGGGCCTGGTGTAGCTACAAGATACACTACACCACTATGATACCCAAGTAGACCTACCTGTCAAAATCTTTATAAACATTAAGGATGTCCATAATTACAACACCAGAGGCAGCGCCACAGATCACTTTCAACCCAGAGTCAAAACCAACAAAGGGTCAAACTCTTTTTTTTTTCTTTTTTTTTTCTGCTATAGCCTACCACCAAAATGTGGAAAGCCTTACCGAAGGCCATAAAGGAGTGTGGATCACTAACATCCTTTAAAATTGCCCTGAAAAACCACTTACAGGCAGCAGCCTTCGCAACTGGTAAAACAAACTAACCTAGCCCAACCCTACCCTCCCCTGCCCCTTCTTTGTATACTTACTGTTTGTTTTGAATTACTGTTTTCCTTTTTTTTTTGTTCTCTCATTTTTATTTTTATTTACATATCTACTGCATAGTACTGTGTTCTATTCGTCTGTCATTCAATGTTATATGAGATACTTTAATGGTTTCCTGTGGAAATAAGCTTAGTCTTTTCATGGATCTCCTTTTATAGTCCAGTAAAAATAAAGCTGAGGTTGGAAAAAATTGTGTTATTTCGTTTTTCAACTGATTCTGACAGGAAATTAGGTCTACTAGCCAGGATAAAAAATATACCATAATCTGCTCACTGCAAATACCCACAGTGGCCAAATCAAGTTGGGCTCCCATCGACTTTCTATACAGGAGGAAAATACCCAGAAAAAAAATCTGCTTTAAGTAGGATGTGAGGGGTCTAACTAGGGGTTTGTCATGATGCTGAATCCATTGCAAGCATTTGTTTTGCACAAAAAACATTCATTGGCCCCAGAAAACGCCCACAAAACTGATGAAAAGTGATGACTCATCACTTTTCATCACTAAACCATCATTTTCTGGGGCCATTTTTAGCCCAAGGAATGTTTTTTCTGCAAAACAAATGCTTGCAATGGATTCAGCATCATGACAAACCCCTAGTTAGACCCCTCACATCCTACTTAAAGCAGATTTTTTTCTGGGTATTTTCCTCCTGTATAGAAAGTCGATGGGAGCCCAACTTGATTTGGCCACTGTGGGTATTTGCAGTGAGCAGATTATGGTAGATTTTTTTATCCTGGCTAGTAGACCTAATTTCCTGTCAGAATCAGTTTAGAAACTAAATAACACAATTTTTTCCAACCTGAGTGGATTGTTTTCCTAGAATTACTAGACTATTTAGTAGACCTTATACAACTGTACCGTCATGAAACTGTACCTTTTCCTATGCAAACTTCTAATGAAGTCTTCAATCAATCAATCAATCAGTGCAAAATAATCTCTCTCTCTCTCTCTCTCTC